>NC_092504.1:10852456-11477456 GCF_047511675.1 Marmota flaviventris | reverse complement strand
GGGAGAAATGAATGACAGTAGAGGGGGCAGAGAGAGAAGAGGGGAGGGGAGGGGAGAGGAGGGGGGATAGTAGAGGATAGGAAAGGCAGCAGAACACAACAGACACTAGTATGGTAATATGTAAATCAATGGATGTGTAACTGATGTGATTCTGCAATCTGTATACGGGGTAAAAATGGGAGTTCATAACCCACTTGAATCAAAGTGTGAAATATGATATATCAAGAACTATGTAATGTTTTGAACAGCCAACAATAAAAAATTAAAAAAAAACAAAACAGAGGTCAGTCAGGTCATGTCAAGGAATTCAGACATTACCTGAGAGGAAAAAGAGAACATTTTAGGCTTCCAGTAGGAGACAGATACAATCACATTTTTATTTTAGGAAGAACCCTGTGGTTGCCAGATGGAGGCTGACCTAAAGTTTTTCTTTTCTTTATAAAGCACCCATCCTCAGGTACTTTGCTCTAACAATACAAATTGAACTATGACAATTAGGTAGGGAAATTGTATGAAGACAGGATCTAGATCCCTTTCTTGTGTCCCAGAAGTCAGGAATTGTGGTATTTGCCTGTTCCAATCTGAACTTGAAGAAACACAATTCTACTTCCACCTTCTGATGGGTAGACTTTTGTTTCCCTATAGATGTGTTACTTCTACCTTTTTATGGTTGAATTATGTCCTCCCCAAAGATATGTCGAGTCCTAACCCCTGGTACCTGTGAATGTGACCTTATTTGGAAACAGGATCTTTACAGTGCAATTAAGATGATGTCATTTGTGTTACTGGGAAATAATCCAGTTATAACTGATATCATTATAAGAAGGGGAAGTTTGGACAGAGAGAAGAGAGAGATACACAGAGGTAAGGTGATGTGAAGACACAGAGAGAAGATGGCCATGTGTGACAGTAGCAGAGCTAGGAGAAGTATATCTTTAAGTAAAAGAAAAAAAGATTAGAAGCTAATAAAGTAAGAAGACTATTGTAAAGCAAACAAATGAAGTAAAACTATATTAGGTTAAAACATTTAGAGAAAAAACTGTCAGAATATGGAAAATTTTTTAAATTTCCCTTCTTCTTTCTACCATGTGGAAATGCACCAACAAGGCACCATCTTGGATTTAAGGGGAGCTCTCGCTGGATGCTGAGTCTGCCAGTGCCTGGATCTTGAACTACTCTGACTCCAGAACTACTGATGGCCAAGAGACAGCAGCAAGGAAGCAGGATAAGAAGTCTCGGGCTCCACTCCCCCATCCAGAAAGTTCAATCACTCTAAAGACCACAACATCTTCTTGAAGGCTCCAGTACTTGGAAACAAGCCTGCAATGCCCACATTGTCCTCAGAGCTGAAGGAAAACTGCATTGGAAGGGTTCTAAGAAGAATGATCTCACTTCAACTATGCCACCCCTCTCACCTCCCAGTTCAGCACAACAGATGAAGAGCTTTGTCCTGGGCTAATGGTTTCTACAGGGTAACAAAAGAACTAGAAGCAGTCATCAGCTTCCCTAGCACGGACACCATTCTCACCTCATGGGTAACACTGAGGGTAAAGGCAGGGGTGGATCATTTGGGGTCAAGTGGAAACAAAGAAAGAAGACAGAGTCATTGGCTGACACATGAGTCTCGGTGGCACCTCGGTATTTCTACCAACTGTTTCCCAGCCAACTTCACTGCAAAGCTGAGCTGCTCACCTTCTGAATCACACTGGGAAGTCTAACCTAGCTTGAAGCATTTTCCCACCTGGCTGGTGTTGTTGGTGTATGCTCTGAGGCTGGGTAGGGGAATGCTTTCCCATTTTAGAGAAGCAGAGTGGAGCTGCTTGACCTAGAAGTCAAGCCGTGGTTCCACTCAGTCAAGAAGCCTCTCAATAACCTCACCCAGACGGGGAGGCTCCCACCTCTGTGCATTTTGGAGAAGCACTGACACTAGACTTGTTTGACCTGGAGGACAGTCTTTCTGAACATAGTGATATGAACTAGATATCAATAGCAGGAGAAAATACATATGTATTCACAACTATGTAGAAATTAAACAACATAGAAATCAAACAACATGGTCCTGAACAACCCATCAAACAATGAAAAAATTAAAAGGGAAACTAAAAATATCTCAAGATGAATGAAAACAGTAATACAACATGCCCAAACTTAAGAGACACATCAAACTGAGTTTTAAGAGGAAAATTTACACCAATAAATGCCTAGATCAAAAAGGAGAAAGGGCTGGGGATATAGCTTAGTGGATAGAGTGCTTGCCTCCCATGCACAAGGCCTTGGGTTCAATCCCCAGCACCACAAAAACAAAACAACAGCAAAAAAAAAAGGAGAAAGGTTTCAAATAAATAATTTAGTGTTATGTCTCCAGGAACTAGAAAAAGAATTAACAAATTAAGCTCAAAGTTAGTAGAAGAAAGGAAATAAAATAAAGAGCAGAACAGAAATAAATGAAATAGAGAAAATCAATAAGACTGAGAGTTGGTTTTTTAAAAAGTTAAATGAAATCAACAAACATTTATCTACACTAAGAAAAAAAGAAAAGACTCAAATAAACAACATCAGAAGTGAAAGAGGAGACATTACAACTGTTACCACAAATATAAATGCTCATAACTGACTACTAGTGACAATTACACACTAACAAAGTGCATAACCTAAAAGAAATCAATTCCTAAACAAATACAAACTATAACAACTGAATCATGAATTAATAAAAATTCTGAACAATTGTGGCACCTTTGTCTAGTATGAGATAACTGTGTTTATGTGAGTTTGTCTCTGTGTCTTTTATTCTGTACCATTAGTCTATGTGTCTGTTTTGGTGCCAATACCATGCCATTTTTATTATTATGGCTCTGTAGTATAGTAAGGTCTGGTATTGTGATGCCTCTGGCTTCACTCTTCTTGCTAAGGATGGCTCTGGCTATTCTGGGTCTCCTATATTTCCAAATGCTTTTTCTAGTTCTATGAAAATGTCATTGGGATTTTAATAGGAATTGCATTGAATTTGTATATTGCTTTTGGTAGTATGGCCATTTTGACAATATTAATTCTGCCTATCCAGGAGCTTGGGAGGTCTTTACATTGTCTAAGTTCTTCTTCAATTTCTTTCTTTAGTGTTCTGTAGTTTTCATTGTAGAGGTCTTTCACTTCTTTTTTTTAGATTGATTCCCAAGCATTTTATTTTATTTAGGTTATTTTGAAGGAGGTATTTTTCCTAATGTCTGTTTCAATGAATTCATCACTGATGTATAGGAATGCATTTGATTTATGGGTGTTGATTTTATATCCTGCTACTTTGCTGAATTCATTTATTAGTTATAAAAGTTCTCTGGTGGAATTTTTTGGATCTTCTAAATACAGAATCATGTCATCAGCAAATAGTGATAGTTTGAGTTATTCTTTTTCTATTTGTATTCCTTTAATTTCTTTCTTCTGACTAATTGCTCTGGCTAGAGTTTCAAGGACAATGTTGAATAGAATTGGTGAAAGAGGGCATCCTTGTCTTGTTCTAGTTTTTAGAAGGAATGTTTTCAATTTTTCTCCATTTAGAATGATGTTGGCCTTGGGTTTAGAATAAATAGCTTTTACAATGTTAAGTTATGTTCCTACTATCCCTAGTTTTTCTAGTGTTTAGAACATGAAGGGATGCTATGTTTTGTCAAATGCTTTTCCTGCATCTATTGAGATGATCATAATGATTCTTATTTTTAAATCTATTAATATGATGAATTACCTTTATTGATTTCTGTATGTTGAACCAAACTTGCATCCCTGGGATGAACCCCACTTGATCATAGTACACTATCTTTTTAATAAGTTTTTGTATGCAATTTGCCAGAATTTTATTGAGAAATTTTGCATCTATGTTCATCAGGAATATTGATCTGCAGTTTTCTTTTCTTGATGTGTCTTTGTCTGATTTTGGTATCAGGGTAATATTAGCCTTCTAGAATGAGTTTGGAAGGGTTCCCTCCTTTTCTATTTCATGGAATAATTTGAAGAGTATTGGTGTTAATTCTTCTTTGAAAGTCTTGTAGAACTTGGCTGAGAATCCATCTAGTCCAGGGTTTTTTTTATCTCATACTAGATAAAGGCACCAAAAACATTCATTGGAGAAAAGATAGCCTATTCAACAAATTGTGCTGGCAAAACTGGGACCCATATGTAACAAAATGAAATTAAACCCCTATCTCTCACCATGTACAAAACTCAATTCAAGTGGATCAAAGACTTAGGAACTAGAACAGAGACCCTGCGACTAATAGAAGAAACAGTAGGCCCAAATCTTCCCCATGTCGGCCTAAGATCTGACTTCCTTAACAAGATCCCTAAAGCGCAAAAAGTAAAATCAAGGACCAATAAATAGGATGGATTCAAACTAAAAGGCTGCTTTTCAGCAAAGGACACAATCAGGAATGTGAAGACAGAGCTTACAGAATGGGTGAAAATCTTTACCACATGCACTTCAGATAGGGCATTAATCTCCAGGATATATAAATAACTCAAAAAACTTAACACCAAAAAAACAAATAACCCAATCAATAAATGGGCTAAGAAACTGAACAGAAACTTCACAGAAGAAATACAATCAATCAACAAATATATGAAAAAATGTTCATCATCTCTAGCAATTAGAGAAATGAAAATCAAAACTACTCCAGTCAGAAATGCAATTATCAAGAATACAAGCAATAATAAATGTTGATGAGGATGTGGGGGAAAAGGCACACTCATACATTGCTGGTGAGACTGCAAATTGGTGTAATCACTAAGGAAAGCAGTATGGAGATTCCTCAGAAAACCTGGAATGGAACAACCATTTGACCCAGCTATCTCACCCCTCGGTTTATACCCAAAGAATTTAAAGTCAGCATACTATGGTGACACACCCACATCAATGTTTATAGCAGTTCAACTCACAATAGCTAAATTATGGAATCAACCTAGGTGCCCTTCAACAGATGAATGGATAAAGAAAATATGGTATATATGCACAATGGAATACTACTCAGCCATAAAGAAGAATGAAATGATGGCATTTGCAGGTAGATGTATGAAGCTGGAGAACATCATGCTAAGTGAAATAAGCCAATCCCAAAGAACCAAAGCAGAAAGTTCTCTCTGATATGTGGATGCTAATTCACAATGTATCATTGAGTTCAGTGTGCCAGCATTTTGTTGAGGGCTTTTGCTTGTTTGTTCATCAAGGATATTGGCTTGTAAATATCAAGAGAAGGATAGAGTTACTTTGGATCAGGCAGGAGGGAGTGAAGGGAGGGGAGGGGGTATAGGGATAGGAAAGATAGTAGAATGACTCGGACATTATTACACTATATGCATATATGACTACATGACCGGTGTAACTCTACATCAAGTACAACCAGAAGAATGAGAAGTTATACTCCATTTATGTATGATGTGTCAAAGTGCATTCTACTGTCATGTATAACTAATTAGAACAAATTTTAAAAAAGAACCAAAGTAAAATAACTCTGAACAGACCAATATTAAGTAATGAGATTGAATCATTAGTTTAAAGTCTTCCATTAAAGAAAGCCAGGATCTGATGCTTCACTGCTGAATTCCACCAAATACTTACATAACTAATACCTACCCTTCTAAGCTTAAAAAAAAAAAAAAAGAAAGTGGAAGAATACTTCTAAAGTCTTTCATCAAGGCCAGTGTACCCTTATTCCAAAGCCAGGCAGGGTCTTACAAGAAAAGAAATTTATAAGCCAATATCCTCAATGAACATAGAAGCCAAAGTCCTCAACAAAATACTGGCACCCTGAACTCAAGGGTACATTACAAGAGTCAGCCCTCAGGATCAAGTGGGATGGATCCCTGGGGTGCAAGGATGGTTCAACACCCACGAATTCATAAGTGTGAAGCAGCACGTTAACAGAATGGAGAGGAAATCTGTATGATCATCTCATTGGTGCAGAAAAAGCTATTTGACAAAATTTAACATCCTTCCTGATGAATATCTCACCAAATCAGTCTGTGGACAAGGACAGACTAAAATCAATATTAAAAGAAAAGGAAAACTAAGAAATCAATTTTCCACCTTGGGCCAGAAAAAGAGGCAGAACAACGTGGCAGTTAAGAGCACGGAGTTTTCAAGTCAGTCTTCCTGGGTTTGCTCCAGCCCTGCCACCTGCCTGCTGCAAGTCACTTATCTCTGGCCTTGGACTTCCCATCTGTAAAATGTGATCACCACAGGCCCTCGTGGCCTGAGAGGGGTTAATACTCATTCAACATGAAGACCATGAGCACTTTGCAAGTGCTCAGTCTTAGCTCTTATTATTAACTTACAAAGGACTTTCACTGATAAGAAAACAATGAGCACCCCATTAGAGAGTTAGAATGTATGAACCGGCCTTTTACAGAGAAAATGAAAACATTTACCCTGTGTGTGTGTGTGTGTGTGCGCACACACACGCTCAATATCCCACACACAAAAAAAATTCAAAATAAATTGAAGTGCTATTTCTTTATCAAATGAGTCAAAAAAAATTTAAAGTATTAATAATTGGTATTAATGATGGTATAGGTAAATAAACAATCTCATATATACTCTTGATAATAGTGTAAATTATTGTCACCTTTTAAATGACATTTTATCAGTTTCTATCACAATTTACCCTTTAACACTAAAATTCCACTTGTAGAAATTAACCTTTCAGTAATACTTTCAGCTTGCAGGTGTGTGTGTGTGTGTGTGTGTGCGCGTGCGTGCGCACATGTGTATACAAAGGTTTCTTCTGATAGTGATTATAATAACAACAAGCACTAAAATAATCCTAAATGTCCATCAATAAGATTGGTTAATGACGTAGCCTTTTACATCTGGCGGTGTGCAGGGTCTGGCAGTGTAGCTCAGTGGCAGAGAGCCTGCGTACCATGTGTGAGGCCCCATGTTCCATCCCTAACACCGCAAAAAATCAAAAGGAGAAAGAGAGAATGTAGATATCCTTATACCTAAAATTAATAAAGTAAATTGCAGAACATATGTGCACATTTTAAACATCTGTGTTTATACGAGCATAGGGAAAATTCTGGAAGGATATGTACCAAATTGTTGACAATACTTATCCCTTGAGAAGTGATGTGGAGGTCGGAGGTGGGGGAAGGATTCAGGGTGACCTTTGCTTTTGACTTTTACCCGGTTCTGTAACACGAAAGTATTCTTTCCAGTAAGCAGGTTTCATTTTTATAAATGACAATAATGCAAACCTGGGATGAAGAAGCTGCAGAAAGATAAGCATTATAAAATAGTCAAAAGCAACAACAACAACAACAAAATAAGAAGTATAAAGTAAACAATATCCACCACATAAATAAAAAAGAAAGAAATGAAAGCAGGTTCAACAGGCTTGAGTGAGTAGAGAACACCTTTTCACAGCAAGGCACTCTGGGGCTTTCTGGGCAGGAAAAAGCCACAGCTGAGAGATGACAGCAAAGCCAGACCAGCCTGAGAAGGGAAGGGGCCACTGCAGCCACCACGGGGTTCTGAAGCACAGGTACATGGGTCCCTCTGAGGCCTCACCCTGCTCTAGAATTCTTTGGTGCTGAAGGATGCCCTTATGGAAAACAGAACACCAAGAATTTAGAAGCCGGCTGCTTAAGCACTCAGAGGAGATCAAAGAAGCAGCCCCCAAACCTGACGCTGACTCCTCACGGGATCAGAGATTCTTCCTGGGATGCATTCTCATGGGCCAGAGGAGCTGTCTTTAAAGGCAGAGACAGTGTCACGTGGCTGCCTGTGATTCTTCCCTCCACACTGGCTCCTCAGGGCCCCTCGCGGAGCATAAGGCTCCTCTACCCAGTATGTCCCTGGGCCATGCCACGTGGCTCCAGTCCTCACCAGAAGTGCTGGGGTCTCCACACCATGTGAGGTGGTCAGCCATGTAGCCCAGCAGCGTGTCCTCCAGGGTGAAAAGCTCCTGCTGCACCCCTGTGTACTGATGGACCAGGTCTTTTAATTTGCTCCAAAACAGAGTCTAAGAAAGAATGAATCAACCCATATGGAGGTCAATTTAGAAGGTTAAAAAAAAAAAAAGTCCACATTTTTGAAATGAAAGAAAACAGAAGCTATCAACAAATCACATATAGCAAGGGCAGGGATTGTTGTGCCTTGTTGCTTTCTGTGTGAAAGGGAGTGTGGCTGTGTGTGTATTTGTGTGTGTGTGTGTGTGTGTTTTCTAGGTCACAGTGTAAAATGAATTTTTTTTTTTTGAGTTGTAGTTAAAAAAGGCTGGAAGCTACTGATCAAAATCTTATAATTAACATGGGATAGGATCACATCTGGAACAGACATTAGGGAATTTCAATATTTCTAAAGTTATTGGCCAAAAGAAAATTGTTTTGCTTATGTGCTGTTTTCTGGAAGAAGAGCTCTTTAATTCTTAAAAAGCTCAAGTCCTCCCACTTTCCCTCAAATCTCTCCTAACCCCAATAAAAAGCAGTGTGTGTGGGGGGGTGCTTTTTAAGAGTCTACCTCAAAAGTGAAAGCAGTCAAATTTCAGAACAGTATTCTGTCCCATAAACCTATTCATTCCTAGCAGGAAGCAGTGGAGGGCAGTGGGCTACCACAGAGGCCCTGGCGTCTGGCTCCTTGTTAAAGATGGTCATCATCTGATCAGCCATTGGACCTGGGGCAAGCAAAGCATCACTAAGCCTTCCTTTCTATTCCTGCCAAACAGTAGCGATGGTGACTGTAACAAGCTCATGTGAGGCTGGGGAGATTAAAGGAAGTAATGCAGATAGAATTTCTGAGCATGTGGGTTATTTGCCAAGCACCTCCTCTGTGCTGAACATTGTGCTTGGTGCACCAAGGAGAAGAGCCTAGTGACTCCGGCTCACTCACCTGGGATGCCAGGCTGTAATTTGTGGATGGACTTAATGGCTTCACAAAGACATCTTCTGGCACAGGGGATTTTTGCCTTAAACACTGACTTTAGAAAAGATGTGCCTACAGCTGACCTTTCCTGGTATAGTGAGTGCATTACAACACAGGCCTCTCTGGGTCCAAGTCTTGTGTATTTACACTTCAACCAGCTTGACCAACATGGGCAATCACTGGTCACTTAAACTCACCAAGCCTTGGGTTTCTCACAGGTGAAATGGGGATGCAGACACCTGCTCAGGCCTAAGAAGGTAAGGGTTAGCTGTGCCCTTTGTAAGCAAAAAGAATAAAGTGAAAAGCACTCTTCAAATGAAAATTGGCATGTCTACTATTTATTTATCTGTTATTTATCAAAGGCCAAGGGAAATTTTGTAATTATATAATTTTGGGTTATTTATGTTTGCCTTTAGGTGTTTGGTTTGGTGTTAGATTTGTTTTGCACGATTTGAGGCCAATTCTCCTTTCTTCCCTTTGTGGCCCATTTCTCTCTTACCTTCCTTCCCCAGATGTCCTAAACCCTGAGGATATCTCAGATCCCTACTCGCCCCACAAACTCAAACCCCACCAACCACACCCAGATTCTAATGCCTGAATATTTCCTCTTCCCTCCCTCATTCTTATCCACCTTTGGTCCTGTGACCTCTTCCTGCTGACTGCAGTCCCCAGTTTTAAAAATTAATCCCTTGTCCAGGTTACCTACCTTGTTGCAGGCTATAGTTTGAGTGTCCAGCTTAAGTAGTGGTTGGTAGTCTTCTTTTGTGATGTTGCAAGGATTCTTGGAAAGAAATGCACTTTTAAATGCATCCAGTATCTTTCGGCAGTCTTGATCTCTGTGAGGTAAGTCATGAGAAATAAAATAAAACATAGATATATATTTGTAAAATATTTTTTGATATATAATTACAAAAAATTATAGTTAGGAAGCAACTAATAGGTGCCAAGTACTTTGTTCACATCATTTAGGAAGCAACTACTGGGTGCCAAGTACTTTGTTCACATCATCTCACCTGACCTGTGCAACATCTTTGTGAGGTAGAACTAGCCTCCCTACTGAGTCTCAGTGAGATCCAAATGACCTTCCCTCATTCACACAGTCTGCAAGGTGGTAGAGCCAAGATTCAGATCTGTGTGCCAGAGCTGGAGTCGGTCATTAGTGCTCTGTGGACTAATTGTTAGAGGAAGTTGAGAAGATCATGCAAAGACACCTAGTTTTCTCTTTCCCCACTTCACACTGTTTAAAAATGTTCCAGGATGCCTATTGCCTTCAGAAAAGTCCCAGTTCCACATTGAACTCTCCCTGAGCTTCCCCATTTCTTTGCAGGCACAATGCCCACCGTCTGCAATCCTATCCTTTGCCATATCTGCCTACTGAAGCTTATCCACACTTCATGCCCATGCCCTGCTGTGAGCAAGCCCTGAATATGTGACTCTGCTGTTCCCATAATTTGGGCAGCCTCCTGACCCACGTGTGCTTCTCCTGCAATGAGGAATAAATGAATGTGAAGCCGTCATTCACCCTTGGTTTAAGGACTTCTTAAATCATAGCTCATCTTAAAGGCCCCTTTCCTTAGGGAACCCTCTGCTCCCCTGTGGACAAGTAAGTCTGCTCCCCCATGGTTTACTTCTAACTCATCCTGCTTCAAAAGAAAGCTAGCTACAAACAGGCCAATCTGCCCAGAATGTGAGTGCCTCTAACACTAGGTTCAACATAATGCTTGCGGATTGAGTGGAAGACCAAATATGATTCCTGTGATTCAAAATATATGTATGATTTAAAGAAGATCTCACTTTCTGAAGTGGAGAAGTAAGGAACTTCAAAATTCTGCTCCTCTATAAAAGCAATAGGAACACTAGCAAGAATTATCACCAACCAATTTTTCAGAACTCTGGAAATTAAAGTTCGCAATAATCCAAGAAGTGTGTTTTTTCTTTTTCTTTTTCTTTCTTTTTTTTTTTTTTAGGCGAATCTTGGTTGGAATAGTGAGCCTTGCAGCTTGTTAACTTGGCTTACTGACATCTCACTCTCCCCAGTTCCATGTAGCCTTGAAATCCAACAGCTCTTCTACCTATGAAAAAACAGCCGCCGGCCACTGGGGTGTGGAGCAACACTGAACTCCCCAAATGTCCCCACCCCCAGAGAACTGTCTCTATTGGACCTGTCTAAATGCTTGCTGAAAAGCCCATGTCAGGACTTGGCTTTCTTTGACATGATTGAGTTCAGTCTGGGTGAATAAAACTACCTACCGAGAGTTCACGAAAACAATCCCTGCAATTATATAAAAGCAAGTGCATAAGGTAGCGTCACTCACTGGGGCTATTAAGACAAAACCTTAGAAAGAAAAACTGGAGAATCAAATATCCATAGGAATGACAAGAAAGTCTCCCCAAATAAGGAATAGCTAAAACTCTATAGGAATTATTGTGTGTTTTTTTTTAATAAAGAAAAAGTCTGGAGTTGAAAGCAACTAGCACTGAACTGCACATTTTACTGGAGGGGCCAACATCAGATTTGAGCTGGGAGAAGACATCAGTGAACTTGAGATCAGAGACACAAGCATAATGGGAACTGCAGAAGAAGAGGAGACAAAGAGGCAAGAGAAACTGTTCTTAAAGAAGTAATGCCCACGAACTTCACAAATATATAACTAAAATTATTTTTAAAAGACACAGAATAAAAATCTTTATAACCTTAGATTAAGCAATGTTTGCTTAGCTATGACACCCAAAGCACAGTGACAAGAGAAAAAAAAAATTGTTGTCATACTTCATGAAAACTGAAAACTGTTGTATATCCAAGGACACCACCCAAGTGAACACAGAGCTCACAGAATGGAGAAAATGTTTTCACATATATTATTCTTGATTTGGGACTAGCTTCCAAAATAATTGAAAACTCTTACACATCAATGATAAAAAGCTAACCCAATTAACAAACTAGCAATACACATCTTTTCACAAGAGATATGAAATTCACCAAGAAACACATGTAAAGTGCTCGACCTCATTAGTCACTAGGCAACTGGAAATGAAACCCACAAGATGACACCTCATACCTCATACTCATAAGGATGGTGTGAGGGATCCACCGTGCCCAGCCCCCACTCGCAAGTTGGAGTCTTAACCCCCAGTACCCTGGAATGTGACCTTATTTAGAAATAGGGTGGTTGCAGGGTGCATGTGATCAGATCTGAGGAAACTTCTACTGTTCTACAACACAGTAGTACTCCACAGTTGATAACAGTTAATTTGTGTATTTTAAAATCATTACAGAGAGGACTTTGAAGGTTCACAACACAAAGAAATAATAAGTTTCTGAGGAGACAGACATGCTAGTTACTGTGATCTGGTCATTACACTTTGTATACTTGCATTGCAATGTCACACTGCACCCCATAAATACATATAATTACGATGTGTAAATCAAAAATAAAAGAAATAGGGTCATTGCAGTCAATGTAGGGGTGGGACTCTAAAAAAATTCCCAGGCAATTCGGATGCCCTATTAGTTTGAGAACCACTGTATTTGGTATGAAATACAAAATTCAACAGAAATTTCTTTTCAATGTCTGGGCAGGTCATCTCAGCTTCATGAAAGTGATATCAGGAAACTATTGTTGACCTGTCTTTCTCCATATGTTTTATATATCTAAGGTGAAAAAAAAGTAATAACACATTGCACTTCAATGTCATTCAAAATTTATGGGGCATCATCCTGGGCAGTTTAGAGAAATGGTGTTTTGGCGGCTACTTTGCTTAAGGGATTATGCTTTCATTCCATTAATTAATGCAGTGGCCATCTCAAGAACTTCCTGTTTTGGATTCCAGCTCTGTCATAAAACTCTTCTATGTCTTTCCTCAGCGTCATGTGTAAGACTTAGGGAAGACAAAGAATAAGGCATAAGAATTTTCCGCTGCAAAACATCTGGCAGGAAAGAGAAATGACCACACAGAGTACCTGCCACGTACCAGATGTTTCCAGGTGTGTAAGGTTATTTAATCACCCTAAACACACACAGCTCTAAAATTGCTTTTGTGTTTTTTAGGTATAAAGAGATCAGTTCAGGAAACTACATCAGAAGGATTCAAAAAATCCCAGGTTAAAAATTTAACAGTTCCTTGTTTAGAAGGTGCCAAGCTATGGAGCATTGGAGTTGAAGGTGACCCTGGAAAAGCATTAACTGACTCTTTCCTCTCTCCTTCCAATGGACCAGAGCCTCCTGTGTGTCTCACAAATAAGAGCAAATGTGAAAGGTGATGAAGAGCTTGGAGACAGGTCTTACGAGACTATTTTTCACCTCAGATGTACAAGTCAGACTTAAATATGCACTGAAATTGAAAGGAACCAGGACTGCAGTGGACAGAGATGGCAGCTGATCTTTCTGGCCAAAGAAGCAGGGTGGAAGGGTCAGGAGTCATTTCTTTATGTCCCATATGTACATATATATTTTTTCTTTCTGTTCCTAACTTGGAAGACTTGGTCAAGAGAGTTCCAAGGATGCCTGCTGCCTGGGAAAAGGAGGCTGTGAGCCGGCAACTGTGGGCCCAGTCACTGTTCCCAAGGGCTCAGTCTGTGCCTGAAGTCCTCAGCTCTGGCCACACTTGAGGATCAGCTGGAGAGTTTGGGAAAAACAAAGTTCCTGGGTCAGACCAACCAGGTCAGAATGGGACAGTGGACGAGAAAGGACCCTGAGATTTTATAAGAAGTTCTCCTAAATGATTCTAAGAGTCAACGAGGACTGAAGACAAGGGATCTCATGGACCCCTTTCATTTCACAAGTGACAAACAGGAAGTTCAGAGAGAGAGAGAGAGAGTGATGGGCCCAACTTCACCCAGCTCTTCAAGGCTAGGCATTAGTCGTTGGGCGGCTTTGTTGATACCCACCTGGTTCCCCAGCACTCTCCCGTGTTCTTTGATTCCCACCATCTCCTCCCCTCCACCACCCACCACTCCCTCTACTCCAACTTGCCTACAGCTCTCCGCCTTAGTCATCAACACCTCATCTCTGCAGTGACCATGACGGCCACACAATTAACACTGACCAGGGCTTTCTTCAGATGGGTGTCTGGCCATGCCTTTCTTTGGCAATTCTTTGGATTCTTATTTACACAAACCTATCATTATCATCTTCTTTTAACTTATAAATTCAGAAAACCAAATAACTTGCCCAAGACTCCACAAGTATCCCAGCCAGAATTTGATCCTTGGATCACCCACATCCTGAACCCATACTTTCAACCGTAAGGCTATCTCAGGTGTGGTCTATCCCACGCGTGGCTCCTAACGACTAAGGCAAGCCCCCGAGATGGTTCTAAGGGGAAAAGGTGATTTGTAATATGATTTTGAACTGCTCAGATATAAGATCCTAAAACTTGGTCATCCTCAAAAGTTTTCTGTTAAAAAAAAATATATTTCCTGCTGATGTTCATACTCCATGGTGCAGATGCCCCCCCTTGCTCTCACCACCAATAAGAGTGTGTCCACACTCCCTGCATATGGACTGCTGATCATGTGACACCTTGAAGAAAATCTGAGCTTTTCTAATAGGGGTCTCCCATTTAAGTATATTTGCAAATGAAAAAGACAGGACATGCTGCCCGTTATGTCTATGCTTGAGACTTTGTGATTTGAGGAGGAAAAAATGAAAACTACCCAAGTCTAAGCAAATAGAAATACTGTTTTACTTCCATACCTCCCCTGTTTCTTTTATATTTTCAATTGTAGTAAAAAATAAATAACACACAGTTTATCAGTTGCTGGGACTATAGAAGTGCACTACCAAGCTTGGATGGCTTTTATTTCTTTGTTTTTGTGGTTCTGGGATGGAACCCGGGGCCTCCTGCATGCTAGGCAGGTGCTCTACCAATGAGCTCCATCCCCCAGCCCTACCTTGACTGTTCTTAAGTTTCAAGTTTATTGCCATTAAATACATTCACATTGTTTTTCAACCAATCTCCTGACTTCTTCTCAACCTAGAAAACTGAAACCCTAGGTTTACTCACTAAACACTAACTCTCCACGCCTCCTATCCCCAGCCACTGGCACCCACCATTCTAACTCCTGTTCCTATCAACTTCACGACTCAAGCAGATTCATATTAGTGGAATCATGTAGTATTTGCCTGTTTGGGATTGCCTGATTTCATTCAGCATGACATTTAAGGTACATCCACGACACAGCATGCGACGAATTTCCTCCCTTTCTAAGGCTGAGCAATATACCCTGGTGTATAAGCACCACATTCTGCTGATTCATTCAGCAGTCGATGGGCACTTGGGTTGTTTTATGCACCCATCCTTTCATTTCACATTTGCTGAGGGCCCACTGTCAGACTCATGCCAGGGGCTATAAAGACACTTACATATTACTTCTGTCCTCAAGGGACTCATGACAGAGAGCAGTAAAAAGGGGGGAAAAAAACTAATTAAAATTGGCACATTGGCAATTTGCCCATGGCATTAAAACTTGAAAACACAATAAAAAGAAGTGGGCCATTGTCTACTATAGAGTATAGAAACAGACCCATCTACATTTATAACAACCGTGGGTTTGATTTCAGCTATTTTCTAGCTTGTGGTGGGTTCCACAGTGATTCGAAATGCAGCCAGCAAAGAGGATGGTCGGGTGACTCTGCCCAGCAGGATATACACTGATAACTTTATAACAATGTACTTACACAGAGCTTGGGAAAGCTGAGAAATGGTAGTTTACTTTTAAGTGAAAAAAGTAAACTTACAGAAAATAGAAAAAAAAATGTGCCCCCAACTGTGAGTTGGAGTGAAGGAGAATGAAGGGGAACATCTACATTTACTCCGTATCTTTATATGTTGTTTGCTTGTGGCAAAAATAGATTCATCTGTTATGCAAATGATCTAAAAAATGGAGTTTAATTTTTTTAAAGATTAACGAACCAGTCTGATCAAAACCAATTTTAAAACTGGAAAAAAAAAATCCCACAGTAACCAAAGTGTGTTTGAAGGATAGTTATCTCTGGATACTGAGAGTATAAGGACTGTTTTGTGACCTTCTCTTTTCGTCCTTATATTTTCAATTTTTCTATGGTAAACATATATAACAATGTGGTAATAACAAAATTTTCATTTTGTTAAGTTGCTTGTGCAATTAGATTCAAATGTTTGAGATTCCTGGAAGGTCTTAGAAAATGGGAACATTTTAGAAGATGCTAAACCAGACAAGGTTACTCACGCCTTGACTTAAGAGGCTGAGGCAGAAGGATTGCAAATTGGAGGCCAGTCTGGGCAATTTAGTAAAATCTTGACTCAAAATTTAAATAAATAAATACGTAGGGCTGATGTTGTAGCTCAGTGGTAGAACACCCCTGGGTTCAATTCTCAGTAAGAAGAAAAGAGAGAGAGTGTGTGGAGTATGATGGATGGAAGGAGAAGGGGAAGGAGAGACCCTCCTGGTATTTCTGTGCCTTTCCCCTCTGTCTTTTGGCTGTGCTGTGCCTCTTCTCATCCCTTATCCAGTTAACCACGCCACATAACCAGGAAAGGCGTAGTGTGGGTGTCTACACAGCATATGCTGGGTTCTAACGATGTGATGGGCATGGCAGGGGGCTAAGGCTCAGACGACTTCCTTGCAACCCTAAGCAAGACTAGATTGCCAAGTCACACCGTACCCAGCATCAAAGTTTGCACACAAGGTCAAGGTGACAGGTAATGAAGAGGCTCAGGTGAAACAAGGAAAGGATGGTCCACCTTGAGAAGCCCCCTGGGCCTGCCTTCCTTCCTGCAAGTGCCACGTGCTAGAATCCAGCCCAGAACACTGGGTCAGGTCACCACGGGGCTTTGCAGGTGTCACAGAGCGGAAGGACTTAGGTGAGAAGCATCCTCATTTCACACTCCACAGAGACCTCTACAGCTTACAGGATTCTCCAGGGAGCCGTGCCTCACAGATTCTGAATTTATTTCCTGGAAGTAAGCCTTCGGTCAAGGACATCCTGAACACTAAGGGAACTCAAGAACTGAGTCTCTGTTTAGCCCCTGTGGCCAGCCGTCCACCCTGAGGTCCAGACGACAAGGAGAGTGGGCCAGTCTATGGCCTTCCCCCTTTCCTATGGGGCAGCCCTCCCTGTTGGCCCAGCTGCTCTACCTCCTTCCGGCCCAGGCTAAGGCACACGGGTTCCATGTGGAGATCTGGAGATGAAAGAGCAGAAGAAGCAGCGCGGTCCCTGACCTTCGGAGCTGGCCTGGCCTCACGGCTGGGCCTCAGTGTCTCCAATTTGACAGGACACGGTGGGCTGTGACATGGGCACATACAAGAACAACGTCCAGCCCACAATACTGGGCCCACAGGCCCTTTTGTCATCCCTGATGGAGCCACTGCTACTTCCTTGGCTATTGCTGCTTGGGCCTTCCTTCTTCCTGGATGGTGGACAAGATTTATTAAGACAGTATATCCAGAGTGACCCCCGTGCCCCTGCTTCCTGGTAGAAAGCAAACTAAGCCAACCCCCTAGAACCTTCCCCAAATCTCCCCAGATTAGCCAGACTAGCCCAAATCCTGTAAGTCCTCCCAGACCCCCTCCTGCCCTGGGAGTCCCTGGGGTGTGTTCTCCCTCCTTACAGAGAGCAGCAAGCCCCTCTGGCCCCATTCCAGTGTGTCTCCAGTGGTCTTGAGTTGGGGGCACGGACAGTAACAAATGATCGTGAATGGAAACAGAAACGTCTGTGAAAACAGGAATGGCTTATTGTGTTTATGACTGGCAGAAGCTCTATAAGCAACTTCTGCAAGGCAGGAGAAACCTTAATCTGATAGCAGTTTTCTGCTTTGTCCCTCAGACGGGGACCTGAGACTTAACACTGTGGGTGTCTACAAACCATATGCTGAGTTCTAACACAAACATCAGGACAGAAGGTCTGTGGCATGTCCTCCCCTTTCCTCCCACTCTACTCCTGTCAATAGATCCCAGACCTCTCACTCACCCCGTCTGCCACCAGACATTCCCTGCAGCTCACCTCTCACCCTCTCCTGGTCCTCTGACATCACCCAAGGTAGGTTGACTCCAGGTTACCAGAGCGGGAGGAAGAAAGGGAGCCAACACTGCCACACAGTGTTCCTCTCATGCCAGACCCTCCACTAAGCACCAACTTACACTGACAGTTCCCACTCGCCCCACTCACCCCTAGGGACAAAGCCCTACCCTTGTCCCTCAGTTTCAGAAGACTGAAGCTCAGTGTACCTTCCACCCGCCTGAGGTGGCGAAACTGCCTTACTGGCCAAGCTTTGTTCTTCTCCCTGGACAATGCTGCCTCCCACAGGAAATTTAAAATCATGGCCCTCCCTCCAAGGAGAGTTGGTTCTAACATAAATGAAAACCAAGGACTGGGGAGTCATCATACGCAAGGTTCAAGATCAGAACAGGGCTCCCCTATTCCCCGGCACCAGGATAAAGTGAGTGGGGCAGAAAGAGTCGAAGTCTTATGCCAGGGTGAAGAAACATTAGGTGGTTAAACCCGGTTTGTACTGTCCACACAGCCTACTCTAGATGTTCAACTGTGCCATCCCTAAACAGCAGCCGTATTTCAAAGTCCCCATCAATCAAGCCACATCACCTTCCTGTGTCACTCATGTGCGAAGCTCTCACTCTAATCCGCTTCCCTAAAAGCACCTGGATCTCAGCTAGTGACATGCAATACAGGAATTTTCCAGTTGTCCAGTCCTGCTGGGAGGGCTCTCTCTGCGCAAGGCAGGCAAGCCAGTTCATTCAGCTACTGAATTCTCCAATGAGGCCACTGGAGCCTGTTCTTGGGTCAAGCCTGCCACCTTGTGGGAGAAGTGAGTGAGTGACGAGGGTCATGAAAAAGGTAGAACTTGGGAAGTATGGTGTCTTATAAGATCAGCAAGCTAATTCTTCAGGTTGAAGGGAAGTTCAATCCCCAGAAGGAAGGAAGGAGGTTGAGGAGGAAGGAAGGAAGGAAGATAGGGAGGGAGGAAGAAAGAAAGAAGGAAGGAAGAGAAAAAAGGGAGGGAAGGAGGGAAGGAGAGAAGGAGATATAATTAAATAGCTGTTGAACATACATTATGTTCTAGGTGCATTTATGAGCACATAGGATATACCAGAGAACAAAAGAGACAAAGGTTCCTGTCCTTGGAAGAGTTTACATTCTACTAGAGCAGGACTAACAATAAACAATAAATATAATGAATAGTGAATTATACAATATTTGGTTTTGACAGACTTTTTTTTGGGGGGGGGGGCGGGGGGCGGTCACTGTGACCAAAAGACCTGACAAGAACAACTTAGAGGAAGAGAACTTTATTTGGGCTCTCTGTTTCAGAGGTTTGATCCATGGTCAATGGAGTCCATTGCCCTGGGCCCAAGGTGAGGCAGAACATCATGGTGGAAGGACATGGCCACGGAGCACTGCTCCACTCATGGCAGCCAGGAAGCAGAGAGAGGGAGAAGGTACCACAGGGCAGATGCACCCTTGGAGGGCATACCCCCAAGTGACCCGCCTCCTCCGGCCATGCCCCACCTGCCCACCTCACTAGGTTACAGCTCTCATAATCGAATCACGTCACCTCTGAAGAGTCTTGCCTAGCACAGGAGCTGGTGGGGGACACCTCATATCCAAACCATAACAATGCTCTAGAAAGTTATAAAAGTTTTATGTGAAAAGGGGGGAAACGGGGAGGGTAAGAGTCGGGAATGGTGTGGGAGGAGATGGCGGTGTGCAGCCTTAAGTAAGGTGGGGACAAAACTGAGAAGAACTGAAGGAAGTGAGGGGCTTAACCACACAAACGCCCAAGGGAAGACAACAGTCTGGCAGGACAAGCATCCCCAAGGCCGTAAGGCCTAATCTGTTCAAGAAACATCCAAAAGATGGTGTGGCTGGAGCCGAGTTAGCAAGGAGCAGGGCTTTTTCAGTCATTGTAAAGAGTTAGACTTCTACTTGAGGTGAAGTGAGGAGCCACAGAGGATTTTGAGCACAGAAGGACATGATGTTGCTTAAATTACAAAGAATTTCTCGGCCTGGTTTGTTGAGCGTAGTCTGAAAAGGGGAGAAGGTAAGTGTAGCTAGCCCAGTAGTCTGGCAAGTGACAAGTGACACATTCTGGGTTCACGGTGGATTTCTTAATGAATTGGGTACAGGGTATTAGACAAAATGATATGGGATCAATGATAATTTCAAGGTTTGAGGCCTGAAACACCGGAAGGATGGAGTTGCCATCAGTTAAAATGGAGAAGGATTTGGGTGGAGGGAGCACTGACCAGGTGTTCAGTTTTGGACATGCTGAGCTTCAAAAGTCTACTAGACACCCAAGTGCAGCTTGGAATACACAGATAAGCACATGAGTGTGAAGCCCAGAAGGAAGAAAAAGCCGTGAGACCATATGAGATCAGTGTTCAAAAGACAGAGAATATGATCAAGAATGGAGATTTGAGGATCACCAACATTAAGATGTTCAGACTAAAAGCAAGCAACCAGGAATTTGGACAAAAAGCAGAAGAATGGGTTTTTCTGAAAGCTAAGAGAAGAAAGTATACTAAGTAGGAGGAAGTGATGACGGTGCTGGATGCTCCTCACGGATCAGGAAGATGAGGCTTGAGAATGGACCATTTGAATGATTAGTAAGGACCTTTACACCAAGAGCTGTTTCAATTTCCAAATGTAATGGCTGGTGACTGCAGGCAGGGGTGTGTGGGGGAGTCGCCTTTCATTATTGGTTCCTCGTGTTCTTCCATTTATGTCAAATCATGCATTTTGAGAAATTATTTGGGGGAAGATCTTGGGAAACACTGCCTGTATTTGAGCATATTACAAATGCATCATCAAGACAGTGATAGCCTTGCATTATCTTTCCATGTTCTCACTTACCATCCCCATTTCAAGACCTAGAATGCCATTTCTTAGGATATTAAGCAGGACAGTTCCTTGCTGATCATCTCCTTGAATGAAAAATTCCCCAAATCTCTAAAGCCAAACAAATTCTTAAGAGAAATTCCTTTTTTTTTTTTTTTTGGATCATTCTATAACTCCTAACTTCAAACTCTGATATTCACTTAAAACTCATTTATCATTTTTGTCATTAAAATTTCCAAATGTTACAAATATGAATTTACAAGATACAATAAAATATAACTTGATTTGTTTTTATGTTTGCATTATTTTAGTCAATAAGTGCTTATTGTGTTTCAGGAAAAGGATTATGGTCTTTAAAGGCACAGAGATTAGCAAGACACACATAGCCCCCACCTTCCAAGGCCTTTATTAGTGCACAGGGGGTATAGACATTAAATAAGAGATTTCAATAAGGTGAACTGAGTGGTTGCCATGGGGATGCATAACATTGCATCCACCCTAGGGTAAGATTGTATCATTTATGAAATGTGTTTTATGAAAAGAAATTTAAATACCTCTACCTTGATGAGCACTGGTCCTTGGCTACCCCTGACCTCAAATTGTACTGCTATGTCCTTAACCCACTATGTGCCCAAACCATCTCAAATACATTAAGTTTATTTCTGTTTAGAACTTTTGGATACATTATCCGAATTCAAAACTTATAGCATTCCTATACACCAGCAACAAACAATTAGAAAACCTAGTTATATTAAGTTGTCTATATATATACATAAACTCCTAAATACACACAAACACATACATATGGGTGTGCATGTACTACCCATATCTCTACTTAAAATTATAAAAATGTTCAAGTAGAAAATACTGAGCCATAAATTTAACAAGTGTATGCAAGACTTTGAAATCAAAACATTTCTGAGAGAAACGTAAAAACATCTCAAAGACACAGAGAGGCATACCATATTCACGATTTGGAAGACTCAAAATTAAGATGGTAACTAGAATATAAAGCTATCTATAGATTTAACAGATTCCAAGTCAAAATTTCTACATATTCTGCTAAAACTATGGACACACTCATTCTACATTTAGTGAAAATACACATAACCTAGCCAAAGCAATGAAAGAAAGAAAGACAGACTGAGAGCTATTTGGCTATTTGACGTCAAGGCTTAACAGACAGATTGAGTGATCTAGACAATGGTGAAGGAATAGATGTGAATCTAGAGAATTGAAAAGAGTTCAGAAAGCAATCTATACTTGCATGTGATACTCAGCAAAGGTGTCAAAGCAATTCAACGGGGGAAAAAAGAATCTTTTCAATAATGATAAATTTTCTTATGTGGCCAAGTAAAGAGGAAATTAACCCTTACTTTATCCAATAAACAAGACATTAACTAGAAATAGATTAAAAACTTAAAGCATAAGCAATGTATTTTTTAAAAATAGATTGAATCTTATCTAGGTTAATAAAGGAAATCTTTCTTCTAAAAATCTCCTTTAAAGAAAGTAAAAGGCCTTTTATTTTTCCATATGAATTTCATGATTGCTTTCTCTATTTCTACAAGAAATGCCGTTGGGATTTTGATTGGGATTGCATTAAACCTATAGAGAACTTTTGGTAATATCGCCATTTTGATGATGTTAGTTCTGCCTATCCATGAACAGGGTATATTTTTCCATCTTCTAAGATCTTCTTCTATTTCTCTCTTTAGGGTTCTGTAGTTTTCATTGTATAAGTCTTTCACCTCTTTTGTTAGGTTGATTCCCAAGTATTTTATTTTTTTTTTTGAGGATATTGTGAGTGGAGTGGTTGTCCTCATTTCCATTTCAGAGGATTTGTCGCTGATATACAGGAATGCCTTTGATTTATGCGTGTTGATTTTATAGCCTGCCACTTTGCTGAATTCATTTATTAGCTCTAATAGTTTCTTTGTAGACCCTTTTGGGTCTGCTAGGTATAGAATCATGTCATCTGCAAATAGTGATAATTTAAGTTCTTCTTTTCCTATTTTTGTGCCTTTAATTTCTTTTGTCTGTCTAATTGCTCTGGCCAGTGTTTCGAGAACTATGTTGAACAGAAGTGGTGAGAGAGGGCATCCCTGTCTTGTTCCAGATTTTAGAGGGAATGCCTTCAGTTTTTCTCCATTCAGAATGATGCTAGCCTGAGGTTTAGCATAGATTGCTTTTACAATATTGAGGTATGTTCCTGTTATCCCTAGTTTTTCTAGAGTTTTGAACATAAAGGGATGCTGTACTTTGTCGAATGCTTTTTCCGCATCTATCGAGATGATCATATGGTTCTTATTTTTAAGTCTATTGATGTGGTGAATGACATTTATTGATTTCCGTATATTGAACCAGCCTTGCATCCCAGGGATGAATCCTACTTGATCATGGTGCACAATTTTTTTGATATGTTTTTGTATCCGATTCGCCAGAATTTTATTGAGGATTTTTGCATCTAGGTTCATTAGAGATATTGGTCTGTAGTTTTCTTTCTTTGAAGTGTCTTTGTCTGGTTTAGGAATCAGGGTGATGTTGGCCTCGTAGAATGAATTTGGAAGTTCTCCCTCTTTTTCTATTTCCTGAAGTAGCTTGAAAAGTATTGGTATTAGTTCCTCTTTAAAGGTTTTGTAAAACTCTGCTGTATACCCATCCGGTCCTGGGCTTTTCTTAGTTGGTAGTCTTTTGATGGTTTCTTCTATTTCCTCAATTGATATTGGTCTGTTTAGATTGTCTATATCCTCCTGACTCAATCTGGGCAGATCATATGACTTAAGAAATTTATCAATGCCTTCACTATCTTCTAATTTATTGGAGTATAAGGATTCAAAATAATTTCTAATTATCTTCTGTATTTCTGAAGTGTCTGTTGTGATATTGCCTTTTTCATCCCATATGCTAGTAATTTGAGTTCTCTCTCTTCTTCTCTTCGTTAGCATGGCTAAGGGTCTGTCGATTTTATTTATTTTTTCAAAGAACCAACTTTTAGTTTTGTCAATTTTTTCAATTGTTTCTTTTGTTTCGATTTCATTAATTTCAGCTCTGATTTTCATTATTTCTTGCCTTCTACTTCTTTTGCTGTTGTTTTGCTCTTCTTTTTCTAGGATTTTGAGATGAAGTATGAGATCATTTATTTGTTGGTTTTTCCTTTTTTTAAGGAATGAACTCCAAGCAATGAACTTTCCTCTTAGAACTGCTTTCAATGTGTCCCATAGATTCCGATATGTTGTGTCTATGTTTTCATTTATCTCTAAGAATTTTTTAATTTCCTCCTTGATGTCCAAGAAACAAGTAGCAGTATTTGCCTCCAAGGAAAGAGAAAAAGAAACTGGAGGAAGGGATATTTTATTTTATTTTATTTTCCATTTTTTAAATTTGTTTTAATTAGTTACACATGACAATACAGTGATCTTGACATATCATACATTTGAATCAGATGGGATATAATTTCTCATTTTTTTGAGTGTACAGGTTGCAGAATTACATTGGTCATACAGTCACATATATACCCACAACAATAATAATGTCTATTTTATTCTGCTGTCCTTCCATTCCCCCCTTCCCCTCCCCTTCCCTCCCATCACTTCTCTCTACCCAATCTAATGTGAAGGAAGGGGTATTTTAACTGTGATGTTATTTCTTTAAAAACTAGGGGGAAAAAGTAAAGCAAATACAGCAAAATTTCACTGTCTACGAACTTTGCACAGTAGGTAAATAGGTATTTGTAATATTTGTAATATTTGTAATATTTCTCCATAGACATTTCAGTGTGTTTAAGTTGCTCCTAACTTAACATTTTTCACACTAAAAATTTGAGAAGAGACATTGACTGAGCAATATGAAAGAAAGATATGAAAATACAGAAAGAGGAAAAGGAGGTCCCTTATGGGTGAAGAATGAAGAAAACTAGACTTGGTAAATGGAAAGTGTACAGTTCTCTGTAATTGATATGTTCACATCCTGGGATTCCAGAGTACTTTTAAAAAGTAAGGTATATAAAATCATTAAATCAGGTCTCCAAAATGTCATCAGTTGTCCTTGATCTAAATCTCAATCATTCCTTTGTGGATCTCAATCTCTCCCAGTTTCAATGCTGATTTCAATCTTTCTTTGCCCTTGAAGAATTACCAAGGAGATTTAATGACCGCTACAAATAAATCCATAAGTAAACTCTTATACCTAGGAAACAAGATAATTAGGAAGCAACTTTACTATGAATACCATAAGATTTAACTGATGCCAAAGGTAGTTATAATAAAAGGAATATCAAGGAAAACTTGGACCATGGTCCAGCAAAAACATACCTTGGAGGAGTTTCTAATGTCCTTTTAAAACATCCAAAGATCAACTATGTAGAATAACCTTCTGTAGCATGGATGCACCTGTTTGGCACATCCTAACAGGAAGTAGAAAGTAGAAAGTGGAGCTCAGCTGTTTTTTAAAACTACCACAGCATAAAAGAAATTCAAATTGTCTAGAAAACTAGGCATGCTGAGTAGTATTTAAGCAGTAAGTATTTTGTGGATCTCCTTAAGCTTTACATATGTATTTTTAAAGTATGGTATTCTTCACTATTTATAATTCTACTTTGGGAGTTAAGTGACTTTATATTCTTCTCTATTTTTTCATTTTCCCCAAATGTCTTACAGTGGGTATATTTCACTTTTATCATCAGGAAAACATCAGTCACTGAAGGGAACAACAATGTTAATCTCCTGTTCCAGTTATGCCTCCATTTTTTTGTTTGTCTTAAGAATAAGATTTTCACCATCCTCTCCACCAGAGTGTATATCTATTTGTGATATTTTGCTAAAAAAAATTAAAATGATCTTCTAATCCCTATGCAGATCAACTACAGACATCCGTGAACATAACCATCTCTCCCCTTTTCACCCCTTGGTCTTTGAAACACACAAACACACACAGGAAGCTGATTCTTGGTTTTTCTGTCACTCTGTTTCCTGTTTTTCTCCTTCAGCACCTCATATCTATTCTTACCACCATTCCTCATTTAAGAAAACTCATGTCTTTGTGGTTTTCTGATCTGATCCATTGCTAAGAGGTTCTTTTAAGGGCAATAAAGCCTGGCTAATTATAAATTCATTTATTGAAAAAAAAAATCTTCGCTGACCCTTATTTAACAGACTCACAGTACTACTCAGCACTGTGGGCTCTCTATAAAGCAGCCTGCAACATCGTCCAAGTCACTCTCTACTATACCTAGCAGCTGTCAGCCACTTGGTTGTCAGACTTTTCAAAAATATGTTTATGCTTGGCATTTTTGTTTCAATTACATAATTTCCTTAAATTGTACATGAATTTATAAGTGGCAAAGAAAAAAATTCTTCCTATGAGAATTAGGGGCTTGGTTAAAATGACCATGAGTCACTTCAAAATGCTACTGAATTTGATATTGGCAGGCCAATTGCAAAAGACTGTAGGAAATTCTAGAAATCTAGAAGCCTTCTTGGCTTAGATGACTTCTCAGTCTACTTAAAAGCAGATACCTCTCAAACAAGCCACAATTTCTTTCATCTTGAACCCCTGCTTATCCAACCAACCACTACCTTATTTCCATTCTTTCCAGCAAAATCCTTTGCAAGCATCTCTGTGCACAGTCTCCAATTTCTCTCTCTTCCCATCTATTTTTTTGGAATTCATTCCAGACAGGCTTTCATGTCGACCACTGCTTCTAACTGATCTTGTCAATAATCAGTCCATTGGTCCACTTCCAGTCTTCATCGTGATTGACCCCTGAGAATCACCTGAATGAGCGGATCACTCTTCCTCCTTCCAAAATGTTTTCTTCTCTACACAGCATGGACTTTCAAATGTAGATCTTCAGCCCCGACCTCTCCCAGATCCCAGATGCACACAGTCCAACTCCGGTTCAACATCTTCACCTGGATGGCAATGGATAACGCAACACCAACATGCACAAAACCAAACCTCTGATTCCTGTCTCAACTCGCTTCACCCTAGTATTTCCCTTTTTTGAGATGGTAATTGATTTTCCTAGCTCAGCTCAAAACACCTGGAGTCTTTGTTTTTTCTTCTTTTTTCTCTCACATCCCATATGCAAATCATATGGGATCTACTATCAAAATATATGCAGACTTCATCCACTGCTCTCCATCAGCCATCCCTGCCCAAGTCACAATCACCTCTCATCCAAATTATGATAAGACCTTCTAAATGGTTTGTGGGCTCCATCCAGAATGAGCCTTTAGTTAAGGTGCCAGACACCAGTACATAGTCACTTAACTACATATCACTAGTGTCACGTATCTTGTACTTTAAGGGGCAGAAGAACTAAAAAGAAAGCTTACATCACTTTTTGTTGGTAATAATAGTTATACATACATACAAATATATAACAATTATATACAACCCATACAAGGAAAGCAAACATATAACTATTTTACTGTCATCTGGAACCAAGATTTCCAGCATAAGAGAAAAGAAATACAAACAGTATGTTAAATAAAATCCTCTCTTTGCTTTGCATTGAAGTTGTATATATGAACTCATAACTTAATTGTCACTTCTAAAAAAGAATGTTTTCTATGGATATCCTCTAAATAGACCAGAAAGTTTTGTCAACCCAGAAGCAAGGAATACTCTAACACAGTCCATAAATTTTGTTTCCAATAAAAATGATTAGGATTCTTTAAAGAAATGGGCAATTCCAGTTTTAGGGAAGAATATTTACCAGATGAACCTGGGGCAATTATTTTGACAATTTATTTTTGACAAAAAAAAAAATTTGTCAAAAATTTTTTGTCAAAAATTTTTTCATTAAAAGAAAAGCATAAGAAAACAAAAATAAAAGGCAATAAACTCAAAAACAAGTAGGGTCATTAAAAATGTCCTAGAATAACATGAAGGAACCCTACTGGCCAAAGACGGAAAAGTTTAAAGAATAAAAAAAAAGAGTGACAGCAATGAATTGACACACTTCAAATATATAAAAGTCTGTGTGTTTATAATGATACTCAAAAGAGAAATCTGTTGATCATCTCTAGAAGTCGATGGAGCCTCAACTCTTGAGTCTGTTGTGATACTGAACTTTAGGTGTCAACTAATGACTGAATAGATTAAGGGATTCCAGAGGAGGCCAGCCTGTGAGACCGAGTGGACGAGTGGAGAGACCCACTCTCTAGGTGGCAGGCACCATCTACTCAGCCAGAGGCTGGGACAACAGGTGCGGATGAGCTGGTCTCTCACCCTGAGAGCTGGGGCACACTCCTACCTTGGACCTCAGACCTCTGGGCTCCCAGCCTTTCGACTCCAGGACTTTCAGCAGCAGCAGCCCTGTGGTTCTCAGACTTTTGGCCTCCAACTAAGAGTTACTGGCTCCTGTTGTTCTGAGGCTTGCAGGCTGGGACTGAGCCAGGCACCTAGCATCCCAGGGTCTCCAGCCACAGTCTCCAGCTGTGGAACTTCTCAGTCACCACAGTCACATGAGCCACCCCCTAATAAATCCCTCCAGAGCTTCTGTTGCTCTGGAGAACCCTGGCAATAATTGTAATATTCTGTAATTCTGTAATACCCTGTAATCGATACATATCAATAGTCTGTAAATAATCAATAAAGTATAATACTCTGTAATCAATAAAGGAAAAGAATCCAGCATCTATCCTGTCTTTCTTATGGACTGTCTCTCAGGGGAACCAAACACTGAATGAGAGAAAACTCTTTGTTTAGAAGAATTGGAGTATGTAAGTGCAGAAAGAAGATTCCAGTTAGAAAATATCCCCGTGGTAATCCCTACAAAAATAATGGATCGTGGCACAGTCCTCCACTGCTGCTAAACTAATTAATGGGAAGCTGTTGTGGAAATTTATAATGGATGGGTCGGGCACAAAGCACCCAACCTGGTCCATCTCCCAAAATGAACCTCATCACGGCCTCCTGGTAAGATCTGAAGGGAGGGCAGCTCTCTCTAGGAAGTATCCAGTTCACACCCAGTCTGATCCTACTCGAATCCACCTCTCACTGTCCAGGTAAAAATCGACCAGAGGAATCTGCTGAGTAGCATCACGAAGATGCAACTGGCCAAATTCAGAAGGCAGGAAATTCTATGAGACGCATTTCCTGGTCTTTTCAACAAATAAGCCTTTTAAATTGAGTAAAAATGGATGCAAAATAAAGGAAAGTTAGACGCATGTCAGCATCAGGCAACATGTGACTCGGTTCAAATAAATCAATTATCAAACTACATTATAAAGAAGATCATGCAAAATTGAACACAGGGTAGATATTGAGTGACATTAAGGAATTATTTTTAATTTTGTTGGTAAGATAATTGTATGATGGTTATATCTTTAGCATTTGTTTGATTTTTCATAGAGATATAAATTGAAGGATTGACAGATAAGGTGCTATAATATCTGAAATTTGCTTTAAGTACTTTAGGGGACAAAAAGCCAGGAGACAGGTGAGATAAAAACAGCAGAGCATTGATAATTGTTGGAGTCAAGTGACAGGTGAATGGGTGTGGGTTGTCTTTAGTCTACATCTGTTTAAAGATTTCCATAACAGAAAGCCCCACATACTGGCTTCTTGCCGGTTTCCTGGGCCTTTGCACATGCTACTATCTTTACCTGGGATATACTCCATAGACGTTTTAGGTTCTTCTCTGCCTCTTTCTTTAGGTCTTCACCTTCCAGTGAAGCCTTCCTTATTTTACTACCATACTTAAAATTTCAAACATCCCTAGCTACTCTCTCCCACCTGCCCTACCACATATTTTCTTGTTTTGTTCAATGTCTCTCCTTTTGAGAAGTTAAGTTTCCACAAATTCTAAGAATTCACTATGTTCTGTTCACTACTATGTTTCCAAGATCTAGAAGAGTTTATGAGACAATAGGAGCTCAATAAGTACAGTTGGCTCTCTGTATCTGTGGGTTGCATACCTGTGGACTCAACCAACAGCATAGTGAAAATATCTTAAATTGTGTCGGTGCCGGACACATACACTTTTTTTGTTATCATTCTCTTAACTATACAGTAAAGCAACTATTATGTAGCATTTATATTGTATTAGGTAATATAAGCAATCTAGAGATGACCTAAAGTATAAAAGGCAATGTGAATGGGTTACATGCAAATACTACACCACTTTATTCTTCAGCATCTGTTAATTTGGATATCCTTGTAGGACCCTGGAACCAATCCTCCATGGAAATGAGGGAAGATTGTATTTATTGAAAAAAAAGTTACAAAAATACTTAAAAGTTAGAAGGAAGGCAAAAAAGATGGGCAGTGTGTCCTTTTGGTGTGATCCTGGTATGCTACTCTGGTTTGAACGTGCATCCCAGAGGGCCATGTGCTGGAAATCTGGTCCTCCATGTGGTAGTGTTGAGGTGGTAGGACCCTCAAGAGGTAAGGGAGGCCTAGCAGAAGGGCACTACCCCCAGGAAGGACTAATGCTGGTCCCTTGGGATGAGTCTGTTTCTATGACTACAGGTTACTACAAAAAGACGAAGCCTGGATGCTCTCTGGTCTCTGGCTTCCTGTTTCACTATGAGATCTCTTCCACTCTTGATCCCACCCTTATGATGCCACCCGCGATGCTGTGATGTAGTCAGAAGGTCTTCACAGAGCCCAGGAGCAGCAGGCACCAGGCTCTTAAACCTCCAAACTATGAGCCAAATAAACCTCTTTTCTTTATACACTACCCTATATCAGATATTTCATTATAGTAACAGAAAATGGACTAAGATATTGTTTGACAGATTTACTTAATAATTAATTATATGATAGAATATATATTTGTTTTCAATTACTGTTTACTATTAATTAATAGCGCAAACCTTATGAAGTTAGATGCTAACCTATAGATATTATCTTTTAGAGATGCAAATAATTTTTGTAAGATTAAAAAAAGAGATACTTCCAAAGTTTCTGTGGAAAATTAACCAGTTCTAAACCTAGCTAATATACCAATATTAAGTCTAATATACTTTTTTAAATACTTATGAATATTTAGTGCTTCAAAATGTTCTTTGAATTGAATTTATTATTTTACTAATCCCCTCATAAATTAATAAATCTTTAGTGTGTATTGATTCTATATGTTGTGAAAGCGATGATCTTAATTTTTTTTGAAATTTATACTTTATAAAATGATTTCAAATTGTGATGAACCCGGCAAATTTGGCTGACATTCTTAACTTCTTATAGTTAAGCTGCATTAATCAACATTCTGTCATCATAATAACATAACTGAGACAATTAACTTATAAAGATCACAGATTTATTTTGGCTCTGGAATTTTGTCTCTAGAATTTCCAATTGTTTGTATGAATTTTTCATTTTGTGCCCATAAATTTTACTGAGTAGACCTTAATAAAATGCCCAAGTCATTAAAATGGGAGGCATGGGGAAGTAAAATTGGAGATTACCTCTGAGAAAGGCTGGAAATTTTGAAGAGGAAGGAGAAGCAAAATTGAAAGAGAATCTTTAAAAATTGTCACATGAAAATAAAGGAATTGGTCAAGAGAGCCAACATGGGCCCAGAAGGGATCATTAGAAGATAGGGAACAAGCAAGAGGAGTTTTCTCTAAACCTTTCACTGTTCACGTTCACCTTCAAGCGACCTGAGAAGGACATAGGAGGGCTCAGTCTAGCAGCTTCTGCTAAGACACTAACAGGGGTCCGGGACAGTGGCTCAGGTGGAGGGCTTGCCTAGCACTCCTGGGTTTGATCCTCTGCACCTCAAAACAAAGAAACAAAAGCTGGGGGCGGGGGGGGTGGTGGACTGTAATATGATGAGCCACCTGCTAGGCCACTGGGGCATCTGGCCTCCCTCCTTCAGGTCCCCGCCCACCCGTCTTGGGCTGGTGATGGAGAGCGCTGTCAGGGAAACGCCTGCTCCCATCTCTGCACTCCTGCCCAGGCAGTCTGCAGTCCACAGCCTTCCTCAGGGCCGCAAGTCCTCGTCCACAGGGACTTGGACTTGTCCTTCACCAAGACAGGAAGATCCGTGGAACTGAAGTGACGCTGTCCAGGTACCTCGCTAGAGGCCCCTCTGCCTCTGGGTGCTGGCTCTCTATTCCCTCCTGCAGAACCCCTCCACCACTGCAGGTCCTCCCACCCCCAGGCTCCTCCCACATCCCCTGAGTCCGACTCTCACGCAGACCTGATCCATCTGGAAGAAGCTCAGCTTCATAACCAAGGACCAGCCTCAGTGCCCATCTACCACGCTAAAGACCAGCAGGGGCTGGCAGCCTGGCTCAGGGCACAGTGTGCTCCCCATGCACAAGGCCTTGGGTTCAATCCCCAGCAGGAAATAGAATAAACCAGACTGGTGGAATATGAGATTTGTAGATGATAGGAAGTTCTTTAAAAAAAAAAAAAAGAATAGCCAAAGAAAATGAACAGGCAATGAGTTAAATGCCTACAACCTGTAAAGAATCCCAAGAAGCTACTCCATGAAAGCCAAATTAACAGTCTTTATCCTAAAACAGAAGTTGATGGATTTGAGGATAATGATATTGAAAAGTTCATTGGGGAGGCATATTTATTATGGATTGGTTTGTATTATGTATAATATACTGGCTTGTCTGCCATTCACTTGATTCAACTAAATAGCGCTTATTACATTCTAGGTAGTATTCTGGGTCCTCCAAAGATATCACTGACCAAAAATTCCTAAACTCAACAAGGTTGTATTGCAGGAGGCGTGTGTTGGATTTTTATCATTGTAAATCTAGTTAATAGAAGATTGCAAAATAGAGCAACAGACACATCAGAGGAGCAAAAAAAAACAAAACAAAAAGACCAGAAGGAAATGACAACAAAAGGCTCACATAAAAATGTGGAGGGTTAAAGCCAGGCACAGGGTTCATGTTACCCACCCCCCAGCCATTGAAGGGTAGAATTTGTTCCTTTCCCCTTGAATCTGTGCTGACCTGGTGACTACTGGGACCAATACAGAAAATAACACCTGGAAATAAAATCCGAAAAATTAAAACAAGTGTATGATGATTAAGTTTAAGTGTTGACTAGGCCACAGTATCCAACATTTGGTCAAATACATCTGGTTGCTGCTGTGAGGTATTTTAAAGATGAGATAACATTTAAATTAATAGACCTGTTTTAAAGCACGTAATCCTCCATGATGTGGGCCTCATCTAATCAGTGGAAAGTCTTAAGAAAAAGGCTGAGGTCCCAAGAGAAAAAGGGAAATACTGCAAGAGACTTCCTTCAAACTCAAGCTGCAACATCAGTTCTTCCTGGATCTCCAGCCTGCTGGCCCAACACAGAGATTTTTGGATTGTCAGCTTTGACAATCGCAACAAGCCAGTTTCTTAAAATCTCTCTCTTATTTTATCACATACTATTTCTGTTTCTCTGGACACCCTGACTAGCACACTATAGCATTAGCACAGATGCTGGGTGGCAGGCAAAAGAAGAAAGGTCTCCAAGGAACCATGAGTGCCCACCAGGTGGCTGTGGAGGAACCATGTAGAGAAGAGCAGCAGGACCTCGCCACAGGGTGACACGCAAATTTGTGACATGCTCCATATTTTCTAGACATTGTTTGGCCAACATTGTCTGGACATCTCAATGGCACTTCATGGTGTAGTTTAAAAAAAATAAAATAAAACATTTTAAATGGAAACAAAGAGAGGAAAGCCTTCTTGACTTCAAGCAGAATCAAGAGCAAATGTTTCTAAGTTAGGATTTACTAGGTGTGAAAATAAAACTGTCAATCCCAATCTTTCCTGGTACACGAATACAAAATCAGAAATGGCATCAAGGTCGTAATGAAGCCCAGGGTGCTGCCAATAAAATGTGCTCCTAGGTGGCTCTAAGACAATGAGTGGTGTGTGCACATGTGTGTAGGTAATATAAATATTACCTACTACATATAAGGAATTCCCATAGGGCCAGATAAAGAAGCAACTCAACAGAAATGACCACAGGTTGAATAGGAATGTACAAGAAAAGTATAAAAGTACAAATGCTACAAGATGCCTAGACTCACACTAATCAAAGAACAATCAGATGCTATTTTTCTCATAATTAAAAAGTTGAAAATACTCAGCAATGAAGAGATTTGGGGAAAGCACGCCATCTGACAGGTGGATGTGGGATTGTAAAATGTACTCCTGTTTTGGAGGGAATTTGGAAATACCTGAAATTTGAAAACAATTACAAATATAAAATCTGCATGAATTTCCCTTTAAACCAAACAAATCTATCACTAGGAATGTGTCTTACAGACACTCCAAACTGTACACAAAGGTAGACTCACGAAGATGCTCACTGGAGCATGTTTCTCCCAAGCAGAACAAAGCCTCTGTGATGGCATTCACTCCTGTATCAGCAGTGGCTGGATCACTGCCTACAACACAGTAAATGCTCAACAAATAATTGTTGAGTGAATGAATGAATCAATGGATTTAAAAATTGGAAACTGACTAATTTTCTGTTGAATGGAAATGATTATATCACCATACAGATATGATGCGATGTTAAAAAGAATGAGGTTGACCTATATATATTGACATTAAAAAATCTTTGAGACCAAGGGTTGGGCTGGAATTATGGCTCAGTGGTAGAGCGCTCGCCTTGCACATGTGAGGCGCTGGGTTCGATCCTCAGCATCACATAAAAATATATAAACAAAATAAAGTATCGTGACCATGTATAACTAAAAAAAAAAAATTTAAAAAAGAAGAATGTAACAAAATAGAAACAAAATACATTCTATCATTGAAGGATTGATTTACTGGATTGTAACACAAATACATAACACAAGGCACCCATTTTAAACAGCCTTGGTCTATATTTATTGCTGTGAAAAGGTGCTTGAGATGTTGCATTTCCAAAACAATGACATCCTAAGCACTTATTATAGGACAAGATTATGCCTCTTATTATCTGTCACATTTTGTCTATGTGGTGAGTCCCCTCATTCAGATTTTCATTTTTGTAGCTAGAACACCGTGGCACCAATTGGGTAACTTTTCCAAGATCACAGTGTGAGAGAGCCAAGGTTTCAACCCAAGCAGTGTGATTCCAGAGCTTATGTTCTTAATATAACCAAGGACAAGGTGATTCTCTGTTCTGGCTAAAGCTCATGAACTCAGCATGCTTATTAGTTGACATCCCCTTTCCACTTCAAAAGTCTCTAGACAGTAAATCATACAGGCACTCTACCAATGGAACCTGTGTGGACAGTACAGGTCAGTGGCCAAGAGTTCAGTCCCTAGAATCTAATTTGGGGCAACTTACTCTGTAAAATGGAGATAAAATAGGAACTACTCCACATAGTTGTAAAGGATTGAACAATTAAATTTTTTAAGTGCCTGGCACACAGTAAGCACCTTATTACTATTAATCCATTTATACAAAATTGTGTTTGTGTGTATGTGAGTTTGTACAGAGGAGATGTTTGGAAGGATGCTTACCAAAATAGTAGCAGGTGAGAATTAAAATTAGAATCCGAATTAAAAGTGTATTCTGATGGCAGCTATCAAGAATACAAACAACAAGAAGTATTGGCGAGGATGTGGGGAAAAGGAACCCTCATACATTGCTGGTGGGACTGAAATCTGTGCAGCCAAATCTGGAAAGCATTATGGAGATTCCTTGAAAAACTTGGAATGGAACCACCATTTGACCCAGCTATCCCACTCCTTGGTTTATACCCAAAGAACTTAAAAACAGCATACTACGGGGACAATGTTTATAGCAGCACAACTCACAATAGCTAAATTGTGGAATCAACCCAGATGCCCTTCAGTAGATGAATGGATAGGGAAACTTTGGGATATATATATATATATATATATATATATAGATATATATAGATATATATATATATATAGATATATATAGATATATATAGATATAAATAATAAAATATTACTCAGCATTAAAAGAGAATAAAACCAGGGCCTGGGTTTATGGCTCAGCAGTAGAGCGCTTGCCTAGCATGTGCGAGGCCCTGGGTTTGATCCTCAGCACCACAAAAAATAAATAAACAAAATAAAGGTATTGTGTTCAACTACAATTGAAAAATAAATATTAAAAAAGAGAGAGAGAATAAAATCATGGCATTTGCAGGCAAATTGATGGAGTTGTAGAATATAATGCTAAGTGAAGTAAGCCAATCCTAAAAAAACAAAGCCCAAATGTCTTCTTTGATATGAGGATGCTGATTCATAATGATGATGGGGGAGAGTATGGAAGGAATGGTGGAACTTTAGATAGGGCAAAGGGGAGGGAGGGGAAAGAAGGGGACATGGGGGTAAGAAAGCTAGTGGAATGAGTTAGATATCAATACCCTAAGTACATGTATGAAGACAGAATGGTATGGAAATACTTTATGTACAATCAATGACTTGAAAAATCATACTCTATATGTGTAATATGAAATGAATTGCATTCTGCCATCATATATAACAAATTAGAATAAATATATAATTTTTTAAATGTGTATTCTGATACTTTCAAACTGGATTATGATTTAAATAAATACTAATTTATTAATATTTAGCTGAATATATATACATATACATATATGGCTATTCTGAACAAATGTATATATATCTCACATATTCTGACAACATTACAAGCCATGCAATTTTCATGTGAATCTATCTTGCTACACGGATGTGCTCATCTAAGCAATAGTATGGATTTGCTGAAGATAATTGAACAACCAAAATTCTTTTAACTCTTAAATTAATATGCAATTTGAGGCTGGGAATGTGGCTCAAGCGGTAACGCGCTCGCCTGGCATGCATGGGGCGCTGGGTTCCATCCTCAGCACCACATAAAAAAAATAAAGATGTTGTGTCCACTGAAAACTAAAAAATAAATATTAAAAAAATTCTCTCTCTCTCTCTCTCTCTCTCTCTCTCTCTCTAAAAAAAAAAAAGATGCAATTAAAAATTAGATTACTTTTGGTCAGTATTCAGGTTGGATTTACTTGATTTAATTAATGCTGTTAAAGTGCAACCTGAAGGAAAGCCTCAATTTCTAGTTTCTCTTTCAACAAAGCATTTAAATATCTGTAAATAAAGCACCTAACGGGATCTTTGTCTGTACACATGAACAATTTGCGCTTCAAACTTTTGATCTGCTGTGCGCACTCTCACCCTCCTGCACTGAGTTGGGGTCCCGGGGGAAGGAGGAATTCTGCCCTCTCCAGCACCCAGAGCAACGCCCCATGCGTGCGTCTCCTTCCACTTTCTATACAACTTTTAAACATTGGTTCTACGGGGGAAAACCAAGCTCTAGATATAGAAATTTGAAAAGTGCTTCCCTTTAAGAGAGGTTAGCAGCTAGGCACAATGAACCGTCTGAGTGGCATTTCCAAGGGTCTGTACAGATTCCCGAGCTGATGATGCACCTTACTTTATAAGTAATGTCTCCGTTTTTAAAGTTGACAGTTTTTGCAGTGTTTAATGGCCACGAGCATCTCGGGGCGCGAAAGAGCTGAGTGTTGTTTCATATAAAGGAATAAAAGTGCTTTCAGCGGTCTGATCCTTCTGACGCCCTCCTCTTTCGCGGCAGGCTCCATCAACCACTTAACCAGGTGTTGCCGGTACCCAGCCGGGGCACTTACCCGGCAAAGGGGCCTGACGGAAACTCGGAGCCAAGATGAAAGTGTCAGCAACTCCCTGCGCCTGCGAGTTAACTCTCGGTCCCTGCAGCAGCGCTGGGACCCAGGGAGGGCGGCAGCCCGGCAAGGGCCGGGGCTCGGGGACCCTAGCCCGGGATGCGGGCCTCTCTGCCAGTTCTCCAGCTGAGCGGGTCAGGCCAAGGAGCCGCGCGCCCTCGCCGGCACACTGAGCCCGAGGCCAGCGCTCCCGCAGGGGCCCCTGGAGCCGTCCGCCCGGAATCCTCCTGGGCACTGCCCCACGGCTCTCAGCTGATCCGCTACAGAGGATGCTTTGTTTCGAGCAATCTGGACAGCTCCCTCGCGCGCGGTGACCAGCTGTGCCCCGCGGGGAGCCCCACCACGTCGCGCCGCGCTGTCTCCAGCGGTGCCTCACCGTGTCCCGCCGCGCCCTGCAGCGCGCGGTGTCCCGCGGTGCTCTCAGATGCCAACTCACCTCAGCTCCGGTCGGATGAGTTGAGTGTAAGTGAAGCATCGTCCCAGGACGATCTCGGAAAAGTGGCTGGTGGTGCCACGCCCGTGCCACTCCAAGAGCTCAGGTGGCGAGCGCACCTTCAGGACCACGACCGCGACCACCACCGCGAGGCTCACCACCAGCAGCCCGACGCCTAAACCAATCAGGGCTTTCTTAGAGATCTGGCAGCAGGGTTCCTCCCCTGACCTCACGGGGCTGAATTCGTAGCTGGACATTGGGCTGAATGCAGGCGGCTGAGCTAAGCTGAAGGAGAGACCAGCTGGAGGCTGGGCAGGAAGAGAGGAGAATGTGGCCGGTCTGAGACTGCACCTCCCCCTGTGCTTTCACTTGTCTCTTCTCGGCTTCCTTTCCCACCCCAATCCCCTGCTTCAAAGTTCCGCGGGTGGGTGGCTGGACCAATAAGATGTCAACCACTTTAGCCTCTGGCTTCCAGACTCCTGAGCTGTTGAACCAGACTCTAAATCTCCGAAGAGGAACATCGCTGACACTGTTACCCTCTGCAGATGCCTGAATAACAGAGTGTGGCCTTACACTCCTTGACCAGCACCTTCTATCAACCTTTCCCTTCACACTTGAGCTGTGTATACTTCCTGAAGTGTGAAGGCACCACATAGAATAAATAAAGGTATTGTCTCTACACATGAAGGGTTTTTATGGACTGTTCTGTGTTCACACAATGCCTTCTCCCTGGGAGTGATTACCCTACCTCTACTTCTTATCTCCAACAAATACCTGCTCCGTCACCTTTAAAGGCCCAACAGAGTCTGTGCCTTTTCTCAAGCAATCTCAGTGACTAAGCTTTAGTTTCCCAACCAGCCTTAGTTGAGTAACTGGGGCAAATTACTTACCCTCTAAGTAACTTTTTGGATGTAAAATGGTGATAATAGGAGTATTTACTTCACAGAGTTGTTACGAGTATTAAGCAAGTTAGTATTTCCTGTGTGTTTAGCACCATGCCTGGCACATGGGAAGTAGTCAGTAATTGCAGGCTATGATCCCCCTGCTCCATGAGGCTGCCAAGGAGATGCAATTTCATAGTCCATGGCTTGTGCTTGGGTTGGTATCTGATTCCATTCCAAGTCTAAAAGTAATCGACTGACCTTACCTGCTGCTTCTTCCTCAGTTGTATATCTGTGCCCTTAAGCACAGACTCATGTGAAGGACTGTGCCCCAGAATTTCCATGGGGCAAATGCTTTCTAGGCAGAGAGAATGGCCGATGCAAAGGCTCTGAGGCAGAAAGACCCTTGACCTGTTCCAGGAGCAGCAAGGACGGTCATTGTAGCTAGACTAGAGGGTGAGGGAAAGAAAATAGGAGAGAAGTTCAGAGGGTAGCGGGGAGCCGGGTCATCTGTGGTTCTGTAGGACAGGGTAAAGGATTCTATGAACTGGGCATTTTACTTTTAATCCATTAGTGGTCACTGAGTGACTTTATCTGGTAGGATCTTTTAAAGGTGCAATCTAGCTTTGGTACTGAGAATACATTGAAAAGGAGGGAAGGGATGAGAAATATGGAGACCAGTTATGATAACTTTGACCGTGAGAAAAGTAACAGAGGGGCAAAGGAAAAAAAAAATCAGAGTGTGACTAGTGTGACTAGAGGTTGAAGGCAAGAGGATTTGCTGATGGACTGACTATGGCATCTGCCAGAAAGAGAGGAGTCAAGGATGCCTCTGGGATTTTTAGTCCGAGTAACTGACCAGAGGAGGGACAGTGTTGCTCTGTCTAGTGATAGGGAAACTGGGGTGAAGTAGATTCGGCTTTGGGAAGAAGGCACAGATGGAGAATTTCGTTTAGATGTATTAAGTTGGAGATGTCCCCAAAAGGAGACGTCAAGTAGCCAATTGGGTTTGATCACCTGGAGTTCCTGGGAGGGATCTGTGCTGCAGTCATCAATACAGGAGGCTTACAGACTGTCCTTAAACCTGGGAGGACAAACAAGCTCATGCAGAGCACGTGTAGAAACAGCAGAGTTTCAGGATCTCAACCACGGGGTGGTCCCATAGTAAATGTAAGGGAGATGAAGGAGTCCCAGCCAAGAGAGCTGGGAAGGTGACCCCTGAGACCATGCAAAGGTGACTTGGAAGTTCGCGGTGGTATGGACAAAAGAAAGCTCACAAGCAGCAAGAGGAATCCCAGCCACAGGCGAGGTGGGAGTGCCAACCCCACAGGGGAAAGTGGAGAACATGGTGTGGTGTGAGGGTCAGTAGATCAATGGATTTGGTGAAGATGCCATGAAGATCTTCTCTTCTGGTTGCTTCTCAGTGAAATGGAAAGGGCCCCAGGAGGAGGGGCTGGTGGAGTTAGAAGGAGACAGAGAAGTGGTGGACTGGAGAAATGGGGTGCCCTGAATGGTCAGGAACTTAAGGAAAAGCCAGTAAACAAGCTTGGGTTCTTTTGCCTAACCATTGTCCACTCTTCAGGGTCAAAGTAGCCAGAGGGTTGGATTTGACGGTGTGGGGTTTGTTGGGTATGGGAGACTTTTAGGCCTGTCACACTGGGTGGCTTAGCAGAAATTCATTGCCTCACAGGTCTGCAGGCTGCGTGTCCAAGATCAGGTATCAGCAGGTTGGTTCTTTCTGAGGCTTCTCTCCTTGGCGTGCAGGTGGTCCACTTCTCCAGGTGCCTTCAGGTGGTCTAGCCTGTACAACTGTCTGTGTCCAAATTTCCTCTTCTTAGAAGGACCCCAATCCTTGGATTTGGGCCCACCTTGATGATCTCATTTTAACTTAGTTTTCTCTTTAAAGATAACTGCTCTGTCTCCAAAAATAGTCATTTTCTGAGGCCATGGCAATTAAGACTTCAATATCAGAATTTTGGGAGGACCTCATTCAGCCCCTAACACTGGCTAAGCACAGTGAAGTCAAGGAAAGACAAGAGTTTGAAAGTTTGAGCGAGGATAGGATTTTAATAATGGCCTGTGGCATCCCAGTGAGGCCAACAGGACGGTGGGAACCGTGAGTGACAGGAGGAGAGACCTCGTGGCCAGGAGGTCCCGGCAGGGCCAAACGGTTCACAGAGAAGAAGGTCATTTGTACTCAAGTGGATTCATAGGTGCTTCAGGCTCACTCCGTCCCAAACTGCATGATGATCCTCCTCCAGACCAACTCCTTTTCTGATCTGTGGCATTTCAGTAAGACCCAACATCTCCCCCATTGCTCAAGCTAGAAACTTCCTTTTCCACACATGCCCAGGAGGTTGGTTCCTTCTGCCTCCAAAGTATCCATTAGATGTCCGTTTTCCCCATCTCCACTAACTTAATCCACCCTCTTTCTCACCTAGGAGGGCCTTCCTGGCCACTCACCCAGTCCACTCTCCACCTACTCCATTTGTTCTCTGCCCCACAGCCAGGGTGGTGGTTTTCTTGCTAGCTGCCCCCTTTTTAAGATGTAACTTTTCCAGCCTGACTCTGATTCCCTCACTTCTCTCCCTGCTCTGGACACAGCCTGTGGACCCCTGTGGGCTTCTCTCGCCTCCACAGGCACCTCTGGCCCTGCTTTCCATGAGGTCCAGTCCTGCTGGTCTTCTCTGTGTCCTCATTCAGAGGGTCTTCTAAATATAGAATCTGTCTTTGGCCAACACGGAGGCCATGTCCTCACCCTGCTATTGCTACTGATCCTTTAGGCTCAACTGCAGCGTGACTTCCTCTGGAGGCCTTTCCAAACTGGGTGAGCTCTCCAAGTTGTGCATGCTCCTAGATGACTAACACAGATGCCTGTGATCTCCAGGAAAGACATGCATCTCTGGTCTGGAGACCAGAAATGGGAGGGCCTCCTCCCCTCAGGAAGGTGAGGACAGGGACATCGCCTGCCCTGGCTTACCAGCAATACCAAGCTCATTGTGTTCCCAGCACCAAGACAATGCCCCCACGGAGGTGGCACTTGGGCAGTGCAACTCCCTTCCCACTCAACTTAGAGAGACTCCCTCTATGGATTTCTTCCAGAAGTCCCCTCTACACAAGACCAGGAATTTGCTCAGGGCTGGCTTGGCAACAACTGAAGACTTTTCTCTTAGTATCCTGGAACTCAAGTTGAAGTCCATAAATACTGGTTGAATAACTTAGCAAATGACTGACCACAGTTTTGCAGTTGGCATCCACTCCTCCATCCTTTTTGAAAAGTGGAGAACTGTACTCAGATCTGCTCCCAAGGCCAGCTCAGAACTACAAATGTGGATGGAATGAGAAACATTAGTTCATCCCAGCTTCGTCTCCTTGGCCCCTGCCACAGCTGTGCTGCCTTCTTCCTTTCACCCCTTGTCTCTGTGCTTTCTTTCATGGTGCCTGTAGTGAAAGGTTCAAAACCAGCTACCACACAAGCCTTGCCGGAGGCCTGTCACCCACAACAGCCCTTTAAAAAGGGTATTTGTTTTGACAATAAATATGATAAATAAACACAGAGTAGAAGTCAAATAGACCAAAGTGGTAGATGTAGAAAATGTTTCTCACTCCTTGCCTGGAGCACTGTTTCGTAAGGTCATGAGGTAGGGCATTGGGCATTGGACTTTGTTCACATTATGACATATGTTACAAGCATTCCAAATCAGCAAATATTGCTATACCAATATTTTTTAAAAATGATTTCTAGTATTCCAAAGTGCAGTAGAGTTGACACTGGTGAGTTTACTTAGCCAGGTCCACATTGGTGGACACTTAGGTATTACTACATTAAATGCTACAATAACATATGAATACACATCCAGTTAAACTCCACATCATGCACAAGAATTGGATCCTAATAAGTTATACTCCATGTATGTATAATATGGTTAAAATACACTCAACTGTCAAGCATGCCTAAAAAGAACAAATAAAAAAGTGGAAAAAAATGCTACAATAAATATTCTTGTGTCAGCATATTTTTTCACATGTCCAATACATATAATCCCCTAAAAGTAAATTTCCTAGGTCAAAGGTGTCAACACTTGCAGTTTTGAAAGACCTGCCAGCCAAAGAGGTGTACACCCATTGACACGTGGATTAGGAGTGCCTGGGAACGTGGGCTTCCCAACATTCACACAAGTAGGATTTGGGATTTGCTTTATCTTCACTTCTGGCTATTAATCAGCAGTGACTTGAGGGAACTTCAGCTTTTAGTTCCTCTTTCTCTTAATGTAAGGGACACTTGAGAAAACGAATTCTAAAAGGACCCTGTGACCCTTTCCTTCTGCTAGGGCTCTTGGTTTGAAATATATGTATTTTTCTTCCTGCACATAAGCTGCTCAGTTACAAGTGTCCAACATTCTGATACAAGCTTGTACAATTCTGAAATTGCACAAAAATTACACCCCCATTCTTACCACACCAGACAGCTGTGGTATGATTGGCGGCAAGTTAGCCACATTTTTAAATTTCCATCGGCTCATCTGTAACAGCGGTACAACACAATGCCTACTCATCCAGTCGAGTGGGAACCTCTGCAGTACTCTACACACCTAGAATAGGCTGACGCTCACGCAGGGTGCTACTGTTATTATGGACTCATTTGTACAGAGTTATAATGTGCTGAGGCTCAAAAAGTGGCAGAGTCTACTCTTCATCCACTCAAAAACTAGGAAGGAGCCCACACCTGTCAGTACTATGTTAGGTACCCAGGACACAATAACCAATTGGCCTTGAGGAATTGCTGTGTCTCTTGGTGGGCAAGAGCACTGGTTTTGTGTCCATAGAGCTGATTGGACTCTGCCTTTTAGGCAAATAATAAAAGAACAAGTTCCTCTTCCATAGAATAAGCTTAAGAATATTTGTGGTCATCACCAAGTTCCTTAGCTGGGGGGCCCCCAAAGAACACTCAGCCAATCAGCACCAATCTTGGAGAGGCCCCATGGCATGCAGGGGAGATGCAGGGAATCAGCAGTTTTAAAGAAGATTTTGAAAAGACGGTGCTCTTCTTCCAGCTGTGGAAGGGCAGGCAAGGTAGTCAAAACAGGGGGATGGCATCTAATGAGGACCATAGGGAGAATAGCAGGGTGGATTTGGGGATGTCTGGAGACCAGAAGAGTGACTGTCTCCAGGTCACACAAGACTTGGTGGAAATGCTGTTCCTGAGATAAGGGTTTCAGGCTCTCTTTGTCTCTTTGGCCAACTTCATGTGTCATTTTAAAAAATCATTCCAGTAATGCGGTGAAATTTTAAAATTTGAAAATAGAGAAAAGAAGGAACATCCCTCCATTCCAAAAACCTTAGCCCACCTACCATTAATATTTGGGTATCTAGCCCCCACCAATCTTTGATGCCTTTAATTGTATGTGTAGGGACTGCTCCTTCCACTTTGCTGTGTGTACATTGTTCCTGCCAGGCCACATCCTCTCTCCCAGAATGCAAGAGCCCAGGCTCAAATGCCAACTCCTCACCTCTGTGAGCCTGAGCATTTTATATAACCTGCCCGTGTCTTTGGCTTGCTCTAGGACATGCTTGTATAAAGCAGCAACAGCCTCTAGGTGAAGTGTTCAGAAATGGGGGGCCTCCTCCCCTCAGGAAGGTGAAGACAGAGCCTTCGCCTCCCCCGGGGTTACCAGCAACAACAAGCTCATTGTGTTCCCAGCACCAGGACAATGCCCACCACGTGGCTGGCACTTGGGCAATGCAACTCCCTCTCCCATCCAACTCAGCAACACCTGGTTGGGCATCTACTCATAACTCTCTCCAAGGTCTTCATCAGATTCTTCAAGCAAAATCTGTCTATCAACAAGCATCTCCTCTTGCTCATCTGCTGAGAATAATGTGCAAAGGGGACAGATGTTACAATTAATTGCACAATTCTTCTTTTCCCCCTTCAACTATAATTGCTAACATCTTTGAGGGTCCAGTACTTTGCAAACCATACCCCACTAAACTGCTGGCCTGTAAACATTTCATGAGTCCCATATTATAGATGAGGAATCAGAAGTCCATAGAATTGACAGGCTCAATGGGTTTGAAGAAGACTTATGGTCCAGTCTGGGGGTTTCTGAAGCACATTCTTAGTGTGGGCCCCAGCCAGCCCTGGGGAGACTTCACGTGTCCTTAGGAGGCTCCTGGGGAGGTATGATTTCTCGATGTGCTCTGTACATCCTCAAATGAGAAGAATGAGCAGATGTTGAGTATGAAAATAGTAGAAAAGCTCACTCTCTGATGTCATCGGATCACAGCCTGTGACCTGTTTTGTTTGGTTTTGTTTTTTTCCTAGCAGATTCATGAAAAGAAGAACGATGTGGTTTCTCCTCCCACATCCTGACACAAAACAGGCCCAGTCTTGCACCCACTATTTTTTCTTCATTTTCAATGAAACAAGAGCAGGACTTGGCAGAATGCCTCCGAATATTTTTATTTCACTCGGGCCGCCAGATCTTTCTCATAGGCCCGTTGACTTATCTGGGTGGAGATCTGAGTGCAGGAGAGGTCAACTTCTCATCCGCTTCCTCGGGCTCACCACAGCCTACTAGCCTGGGTGACTTCTCAGCTTCCCCATCTCTCTACCTCCTTTACCTCGTTCCTTACTCTTCCTGAACCTTCAGAGACAGCTGGGACACCCTGCCTCTGGGACACCTCTTACAATCCTTTAACTCTGGATTGCAATTTTCCTATCATGAGTTCCCATATGCATTCTGTATTTCCTGATTTTTAGGGACACTTTTTCCACCTCCACCTCTGTCCTCAACTAGGTACCCAAACAGTCTTTGCCTTAGGCATGCCCCAGTGACTAGCAAGTCCCTGGCACCTAGAGACACTGCAAAACTGTTGATGACTATCACACGCCAATACAGACCTTTTTCTCCTTTATTTATTTATTCATCCAATCATGCATTAATTTACTGAGCACCTACTCTGTTCCATGAACTGTTTTAGGTGCTGGGTGTACAGCACTTAAAAATGTTCAGCCTCATGGAGGTTATATTTAGTAGGGGCAGACATGTAATAGATAAAGTATGTACAGTAACTGGAGGTGGTGGGGGCTAGGGGACAAAGTAGTGGGGGATGGGATGATGATGTGGAGAGGTGCATCTGAGTGAGGATGGAGGACCCAAGAAGGTCCCACCCAGAAAATGGCATATGGGTAAGGGTCTGAAGAAGGCAGAGTAGCCATAGCCATAAGAAGGTAAGGGTTAGGATTCCGGGACAGAGGGCAAATCAAGCAAGTGGAAAGGCCCCAGGCAGAAGCAAGCCTGGGATGCTCAAAGAACCTCAAAGGTTAACTAAGAGGTGCCTAGTGCAGGAAGAGCAAGGAGGAGAGAACTGGAGGCGAAGGGGAGAGGTGAACCTGCCTGTGTGTTGGGACAGCTGATGGGGGACCCTTGTGCAGAAGAGGGCCATCGTGTGACTTGGGTTTATTGGGATCACTCTGGCTCTTCCTGGTGCAAAGGCAGGAGTATCGAGGCCACTTAGGAGGCTGTGGTCGTGATCCAGACGGGAGATGATAGTGCTTGAGCAGAGAGTTCTAGATGTGACTCAAAGGCAGGACGGACAGGCTGTGCTAGTGAAATGGTGTCAAACCACTCCAAGGATCTGGGCGTGAGCAGCTTGGAAGACGGATGCAGTGGTCATTCTTGGAGTTGAGAAAGACTATAAAAGGAAAATTCATTGAAAACACAAATTTTTTATTTGTTTTAATTAGTTATGCATGACAGTAGAATGCATTTTATGCACTTGGATATACCATACATAGATGGGATATAATTTCTCATTTTTCTGAGTGTACATGTTGCAGAATCATATTGATCATGCAGTCACATATATACATATAGTAATAATGTCTGTTTCAATCTACTATCTTTCCTATCCCCACATACCCTCCCTTTCCCTCCCTTCATGTCCCTCTATGTAATCTAAGATAACGCTATTCTTCCCTAGTGCCCCCTGACTTATTATGAATTAGCATCTGCATATTAGGGAAAATATTCAGCCTTTGGTCTTGTGGGATTGGCTTATATTGCTTAGTGTGATATTCTCCAACTCCATCCATTTGTTGGCAAATGCATTATTTTCACCCTTCTTTAAAGCTGACAATTATTCCATTGAGTTTATATGCCACATTTTCTTTATCCATTCATCTATTGAAGGACACCTAGGTCAGTCCCATAGTTTAGCTATTGTGAATTGAGCTGCTATAAACATTGATGTGTCTGCATTACTGTAGTAAGCTGATTTTAAGTCCTTTGGGTATAAACCAAGGAGTGGGAGAGCTGGGTCAAATGGTGGTTCCATTCCTAAATTTCTGAGGAATCTCCTTATTGCTTTCCATAGTGGTTGCTAGTTAGTGTGTTTTCCCACCTAGAAGTATGGATCTAAGGCAGGATAAATTCTGCCCTGTAGACCTATAGCGTCCCTGAGGTTTCCAGTGCTTCGCCTTTAATGGTGAGACCAACATCAACAGCACGCAGTGTAAACAATATGTAGCCCTAAACCTAATAGCTCCCATTAAGGCGTCTACCACTTTCTCACATTAAGCCAAAATAATTAGTTCAATAACAATCTATAGTACAAACAGAAAACTTGTTAAAATGTTTTACAATTTCAAATGGTGGATGAGAGAACAGAGGTACTGTAGCATGCATTATTCACTAGGGAGGAAGAGAGAAGCTAGAAGTAAAAATTCACAGGAAGAGTGGAAGAGGAGCCGACAGAGATTGGCTGTTGGTTGGAGAAAAGTTGGAAAGAAAATGAACAAGAGAGAGGAAGAATGTAAGCAAAGATAAAAAATTAAAGACATAAGAATACAACAAAACACCATTCAAATCATTGTCCTCCACACACTCATGCATTAAAAACATCCTGTTCCATATATGGTAGATATTAGAGAATTGAAAAATAAAATAATTAATAAATAAATAAAAATAACTAAATAGAATATAAATAAATAAATAAAGTAATAAAATAAATCTTGCTGGAAAGTTGAACTGTCTCTGTCAGTGTTCAACAGTTTCTCAGCCCTGACTCTGATATCTCTCAGGATCACCAAACCCAGATCAGCCTTCACAAACCCAGTCTCTATCCCACTGACCTGGGCTTCAGATACCCCAGGCTCAGCCACACTGCAGGCCCAAGACCTCATGCTGCTCCTATTGCAGAGAGACCAGGGATCCACTCATGTAAAGGAGCAACCCCGAGATGCAGCAGCAAGACAAGGGCCACCAGCGCTCTCAGCAGGAAGACCCCAGGCTCCTCCAAACCCACAGGCACCCCACACTGGATCTGCAGGTCCCGGCTGGAGTCCCCAGGCAGAGGCTTTTGTGGGGGTAAACCTACTGGCACCTGGGCCCCAGGCCCTGGCTGGTGTTCCAAAATGGGGGTAGCCATGTGCAACTCAACCTGGAATCCCCCCTGCAGCAGACCTCTAGGCCATGGTGGCAGGGTCGTGGGGGTGGTTGCTGGCAGCAGACAGTGGATAGCAGCAGTGGCGACTGCAGCAGCAGCTGTGGGGGCAGCATCACCAGGCAATCTCCAGGGGGTCAGCAGTAGTATTGGCATCAACTGCATCCAGAGCAGAGGTGTTCTCTGTGGCAGCAGCGCCCAGAAAGAAGACCTCCAGGCGACCTCAGGCTGGCAGCAGCAGACTCAGAGGAAGCAGCAAAGGGGATAGCAGCAGTTGATTGACAGGAGACTTCCCATTCAGGCAGCGACCAGGAAGGTAGCCACCCCACCCCCCACCCCTGCTGCCCAGGGGTGAGACCTCCAGGCACAGCTGTGGCATCTGGGGCAGCGCGAAAACAAATTTGAGATGCCCATTACATATGAAAGTGAAAATGTTGAGCAGGCAAACACTGTGCTAGGCCTCACAAATGTTAACCCATTCAATCCCACTCAACAGGTAGGTATCTTTCTTGGTCCTGTCCAGGGAAGAGACTGAAACCCAGAGAGAGTGATTTGTCCATGATCATGCTCTAGTTGATGGAATATTCAAAACAACAGAAAATCACTCAAGATGTCTGGTTTAGCCCATTCATGCCACACTGGCAAAGTTTATACATTAGTCACTCTGTGTATGCATTTCAAACCCACTCAGAGCATGAATTCATGCCAAAATCTTCTCAACAGATTTTCTTATAAGATGTTTACTTCATTCCCTGGGACATTTATGCTTTCCATTCTTATATTCTAGCACAAAGAGGCTGAAGGTCAAATATCTCAGCTGGGGAAGAAACACATTCTTGAATACTTAAGAGGCAACTGGACAATGAATGATCTCTCAGCCCCGCATCATTCTGAGCAACTTAAAGATGCAGCAAAATAAAGCAAATTCAAAGGAAGTCTTCAAATAGAATTTATTTAAGTTCTGATACTGAATTTCATTCCCTGAATTTTTAAAAATTTGCTTCATTCTTTTTAGTAAGCTGTTATTTACAACACTTGTAGGTTCACAGAAAGATCAAGCAGAAAATAATAGAATTCCCATAGGCTCTTTTGCCCTGACACTCATACCCCTCCAGAGTGGTCCATCCATATATTGACATGTCATTCACCCAAAGTCCATGGTTTACACTGGGTTTGCTCCTGGTGCCGTACTTTCTGTGCGTTTGGATAAAAGTATAAAAAGGTACAGGTGCATGTATCCATTACTGTAGTAGCATTCAGAATAGTTTTACTGCCCTAAAAATCTCCTGTGCTTCACTATTTGTCTTGCCTCTGAGCTCAGGCTACCATCTTTCTTTTTACTCTCCCCATGGTTTTGTCTTTTGGAATCATGATACCTGTCCTTTTCAGATTGGCTTCTTTTACATAGTCATTTGCCCTTGTGTTTCCTTGACATCTTTTACAGGGCTGAATAATATTCTATTGGATGTACTACAGTTTAATTTTTCATTCACATACTGAAGGACCTCTTGGTTATTTCTTTTTGTCTTCTAAAACTACATCTTAATCATTTAGGTTTGGCTTTTCTTTAGAATTTAAAATGCCAGGCAAAGGGAGTGGAAGTCAAAGGACAACTCACAAAAGGGCAGCCACTGTGACACCAGCAAAAAACTAGAAGACAAGAATAAAGAACCAATCTTCCTCCCCCCCCCTCTTTCCCTCCCTCCTTTTTGCCACAGTCTGGCTGGGCACAATTCAGGAGCCATTTATCAAAAGAAACGAACTTTATTTTTAGAACACACACACCAAACCACACAGCTCCTCAGAAAAAACCTTCAGAGCCCAACTGCCACCACCGGCTTCCCACAAGCCTCTCCACCTCCCCCACTCCTCCTGCTCTTGAGGCCGATTGGCTGGGTCGCTTGGGCGGAGCCAAAAAAAAGTCCCCCAATGAGCAGCTGCGTGGTCTGAAAGGACAGGGAAACAGCCCAATGAGCATCACCACAGAGGAGCCAATCAGTTGGCAGCTAGAAGTTTGCTGGGCCGCTGTGAGCCAATCATCAGCTGGCAGCTGGAAGTTTGCTGGAGCCCCTTTGGACTGTGGCTCTCAACACCTTTTCTTCCTTGATTCCTTTTGGTCACTTCAATGCATGCCTGTATTAATCACCTGTATTGTTCTGCACATATATTGTCATATGTAATTTAATTTCATTTAAATTTCATGCTCAGCTATTTGTTTCCTGTTAGAGTGAGAGGGTGGATCACCCACAACACAAAAACACTTCCTTGTGCAAGCCAAAGTAGAATCTCAAAATCTTACTTTTAATAAGCACAAAATACCAGCTTTTTAAAAAACTATATGCCACATGTAATTGTCAAATAAAAATTTATGTAAGGAAAAATTATACCTTCACCAGCCAACCACTTATTCATTCATGCATTCATTCATTCATTTTGTTTAATACTTTCAGGTTTGCTGTGTGTTAACACTGTATCAGCAGTGAAAAAAACCAAATGAAAATCCCTTCCTTGGCCTGGAACAAGAGTCACTGTGACCCAGAAATTCCATTTCTAGGGTATACCTAAGAGAAATGAAGACATATATCCACACAAAAAATGCATCAGAATGTTCACAGCAGCATTATCATCATAGTAACCAAAAAGTAGAAACAATCCAAATGTTCATCAGTTGATGAATGAATAAACAGTATACTCATGTAATGGAATATTATTCAGTCAGAAGAAGGAATGGAGTGCTAGCACATGTTGTAACACTGATGAACCTTGAAAACATTATATTAAGTGTAAGAAGCCCGCTACACAAATACCGTGATGTGTTGGGAAGCATTTTGTAATGAGCAGTGGAAAGCAAACCCATAGTGTGGCAGGCTCACAGGTTTTCTTAAATCGCTTTTAAGGCTGATGCATAATCGAGAAACTTACAGAAAAATAACAGGTGTGCTAACCCTGAGACTAAACACATGGAAGCGAGGGAAGCCAATGGAGAAATATGTCAAGAAAGAAAGGTTGACGGACGGGCCTAACTCTCAACAGGGTCCACTGAGGTTTGTGAAGTTGGGATTGGTGGCCATAGGTCTCTAGTGTATTTCAGAGGAGAAATTTCATTAATAGCACAGGTGCTCTAAGAGAGTTCTGCCCACCATTGACCCCAGGACCCACATTAACACAGGACTGACTTGTAGATGGAGCCCCTCTGAATGGCATGGTCACCAGGACCACTCCAGGAAGGACCAATGATCGGTGGAGAAGCAGAAGGTGGCCCCCACCTCAAGCTAACGTAAAGCAGCTCTGTTTCCTCCCTCGTTCTCTGCTCAGAGGTGACCCTCTCGGCAGGGAGGGTGTTCTTTGCTTGATCCTTACTTGACTTTCACTTACGATAAAACTCTCTTGCATAGCTTTTCATGTCTGATTCGAATTTTCTTTCACGGGGACATAAGAACTGGGGTTGAGAGCTTCAGCTCCTCACTCTCCTGTGACCTATTGTATAATTCATTTGCATGAAAAAAATCCAGAATAAGCAACTCATAGAGACAGAAAGTAGACTAGGGCTTGCTGAGGGCGGATGGTGGGGCATGGAGAGTGGCCGCCACTCAGTGAGGGGTTTCCCTTGAGCTGATGGAAACTTCAGGATGTTGCAAAACTTAATCTACCAGAAACCACCACCGAACCACACAGCGTCGCGGGGAATGGTGTCTGTGAATCACCCTTCATAGAGCACGGTAAACAAAACCCTTCCCCCATGGGGTTTCTACTCTCTAGTGCAAACTCTCCTTCCTGTTTCCTGGGTCTGGAATGAAGACAGCTCAGGTCAGCTCCGATGCCACTGGCGAATACGAGGGAGAAAAGTGGACCAGGGGCTGGGGTTGTGGCTCAGGGGTGGCGTGTTCACCTAGCACACGTGAGGCACCGGGTTCCATCCTCAGCACCACATAAAAATGAAATAAAAATAAATATTAAAAAAAAAAAAGAAAAGAAAAGTGAAACAGGAAGGAAGAGGTGTGTTAATGTTGAGCATTTGTTACTTCATGGTACCATCCAACCAGAGGGCAGCTCCTCGGCTCGGCTCTTTGTCCCCTCCTGCCCCCAGAAACAGGGAAAATGGCTTCAGTGGAACTGTTCACTGATGTCTCTTAACAACTCTCAGGAGGAGGAGAAAAAAATGGAGAGCAGGAAGGGGCAAAGTGAAGGAGGAAGAAAAGCAGGAGTAGAGAGAAGAAAAAGAAGAGGAGGAAGAAAGGGAAATGGAGATGTGAAGACAGAAGAAAACAAAAGAAAATGACGAGGACGCACTGAGCACTCAGCAGCTGCCGAGTTCTCCCCTGGGCCCTTCGCAGACATGGCCGCAACATGGCCCCGGAGCAGTCAGTGCTCCACCCGCCCTGCAGATTTGGAAACCTGGCATCTGCTGGGGAGTGCTGCCGGGGTTCTACCAGTGGGACCTCGGGCAGCATGACCACGTGCAGGTGTCAGTTCCTTTGCCCAGAAGTCTGGGCGCTGGACTCTCCACTGGACCATGGTGTAATCTGGATATTATTATTCTTGGCGCTTTCCTAATCCCTCCACCTGCCCAGAGATCCTGGAGCCTCCTAATATCCTGTAATACATGGAGATAGTTGTACTTAACTAACAACTTTGCATGTGGCAGAGAGGCCAAGCAACTTAACTGAAGACACACAGGTGATCTATGGCAGAAATGGGATTTGATCCCTGTCCACCTGATTGCAGACTTTCACTCTTAGCCACAGTACCCTGAAAAAGGCACCGAGCTACATGGGCCACAGCCTTCCCCTCAGCAAGAGTACATGGCCCAGGGGAAGACATTCCATTCTGCCTCATTTTATAGGACTACGTACGCATCCATATCAAATATTCAGGTCATCTCGAAACTTCATCGATTGGCATGAAATGTTAGTCAAAATGCTGATGTTGTTAGGTTTTTCAAAATCAAACATTTAATATCTAAGAAGTTCCCTCTGAATCCTCTATAAGCATTTCTCGGTAATGAATGGAAAGGGGTTGTGGGAAGAGGCAGAGTGAGAAGAAGAAGCTGCTTTCTTTGCAGGAGGCCACAAGTTAGAGCGGCTCTGGAGGAGGGCTCTGATCCTCTCCCAGACAGGAAGGTCATCCTGCCCAGCCAAGTGTCACAGAGGCCGCTTCTTTGCAACTTGCCCTCTGCAAGGTTAGGTCCCCTCCCTGTGCCCAGCAGTCTGAATTCTGGAGTGAAACTGCACCTAAATGATTCAGATGGTAACTGCTACAGACTCCTCATTTAGAATTACAGAACCCGGGACATTTGGTGACTTTAGACTACATCAGAACGTGCAACACCCTCCTTGTTCTTAAGTTTTGTGCATCGACCAACACAACAGCATGTAAATTGCTGTGCCGTTTATCTTGCAGAAAAGTACTCTGTCTGCTCCAGGAAGTAGCCCAGGAAGTGGAAGTTAGTAGTGGTCTTGAGGTGAGTGAAGAGAAAAGGGGAAACACACCCTGGATGTCTAAGACCCTGACCAGCAGGTAGTCTTCCTGGCCCTGCACATCCTGTAGGGGTGTGCCTGAGCTCCCCAAAATGGAGCTTTGGTGATAGGAGCCCTCTATCTTCTTGAGATGCTGATCCTTGAATGAACTTATTTCCTCCTCACTAATTCTTATCTTCCTAGTATTGGTTTTCCAAGCAGCTAGTGGCTGGACCTGGGCTGGTAACACAAGATAATGCTAAGAGAAAACTCCTGAGCTGCCTATATTTAATTATAAGAGCAGGAGGATAGAGGGGAGGAGAGACGGGGGAAGCCAGTCAGTTAATAAGCAAAGGGCTGAGAACAGAAGATGGGTGCATGATCTTGAGTGTCAAAACTATAACTCAGATCCTATCTGGAGCCCCCAGGTGCCACCACATCCTGCATAGCTCCAAACAATCCAGAAGCAAAAAATGATTACTTCGGATGGGTTCTCCTCTCAAGCCCTTCCCACCCACACCTCATGGAATCCCACAATCTTATCTACAGCCACTGCAGATGCAGGGTAAACAGCTTGTGCCTACCTTCCCCAAATCCTCATTACAAAAACTGCTCTGAGCCCATGTCCAGTGGACATTTTCTAATTGCTACCTAGCCTTGCACTAGAAGCTACAGGAACTTCCCCCAAGACTTGGGGGGTTTTTTTGTTTGTTTGTTTTTTGGTTTAGTTGGTTGGTTGTTAGCATCTATAATTAATAAACCCTTTTTCCCTCAATCTCAAGAGTCTTAGTTTAACAGTCAAAAGACTAAGGCAGTGGAAATAGTGTCTGACCTTGGACTAGAAAGATACAGAATAGGTAAAAATGGCTTCCCTCACCCTCCTCTTTAGAGCTGGGCTACAAGTTAAATTGATCCAACACAGATTTGTAAGAGAGAAAGCACACTTAAGAGCATCATATGTGCAGGAGTCCCAGGATAATATGAGACTGGAAGAAGGGCCAGATGATTGCAGTTTATCCAGTATCCTGAGCTACAGAAAGGAAGAGTGGCTGGGAGATCTAGGGGAAGCTTAGGAATATAAGTTATGGAAGGGAGAGGACAGGAAATGTCTGCTAAATAAAAGTTGCCTTATTATGCAGAGTCTCCCAGCAGTAAAAATTGTCTAGGAGCAACTTATAAGAGACTTTACTAATGTAGATTTCCTTTATAGATGTAAATGTCTTCACAAAAAGACAGCTTTTCATAGCTACTCTTGTGTATGCAGTTTCTCAGAATAAGCAGCCCAAAATGTGCCAAATAAGTTTATTTGGGGGTGGCATATTCTGGTCTCCTGCAGTCATTTCGGGTTGGTGTGTCCTGAGCCCCAGCAACAGAGAGCATCATGGAAAGAGGCCTGGCTGGTTGCCACACAGCCACACAGCACACTGGGAACTGTGACTCACTCTGATCCTCAACCTCCAAAGACACTCACAGGATTGACAGCTCCTCACCTGCAGGATGCTACAATTACCCAGGTTCATGGTGATGGCCTGAGTTCATTTGAGGAGATTCCCTTTCCCTTCAGAATGCCCTCTTCACAAGTCTGGGTACATGTAGTACATTCAAAATGTTCCTCCACCTCCATTAACCTATGCAAGTGCTCTCTCAAACCATCTCCCCTCTGCTCAAGAAAATATGGCTGGGGCTGGGGTGCAGTTGAGTGTAGCTCTGTGGTAGAGTACTTGCCTAGCAAGGCACAAGGACCTAAGTTTGATCCCCAGTATGCAAAAAAAGAAAATATGGGTGTCACTTCCTGGGTGTGGTTTGTACTGCAAAAAAGCAAATTCAATATATCTTTTACAAATGCATCCCACTCTCATTCCTCCCATGGTGTCACAAAGTTTGAGCCACAAATATGGGAAATTGAACAGAAAAACTTGGCTGAGTGTTTCCTAGCCCAGAACCCATTTTTCTCTGAGGATCTTCAAAAACTAAGCTCTGAGTTTTACTGCACAGTCTATTTTTGTGTCTCTTCAGATGACCAAGTCTCACATTGTTTTCCTCTTAAGAGAAAAGTGTCCCCTGCTTTGGTGAGAGACACAGAGCCTGCTCTCTTGCCATCTGTGAACAAAGGTGCCAAGGCTGATAACTCAACAAACAGGTGGGCTCCCAGGAGTAAGGAATGGGGTCACCCAATCGTTAGTGTCTAAGCATCCAGCCTACCCTCTCCCTTCTGTGTTCTGAGATTCTGGAAGCATGGCCTGAACAGCAACCCCACAAGTATTTGGTCAGCCCTTGCTTGCATATCTCTTAGGACAGGGCACTCACCACTTTGGATAGAAGTCCCTCTCACCCCAGAATGGTTATAAAGATCTTCCTTCCAGCGTTCATATACGTGGTTGGCAGAGGCATGAATTGGAACCAACTCTTTGGACAGCACACTGCCAATATCTGCCCACACTTGACACTAAAGAAATCTCTCATCTGCACAATTTTACTTCTAGAAATATATCCTTCTGATAGATTTGCAAATGCACTCAAGGCCCACGTGTGAGGTTCTTTGGAGCACAGGATTTATTTCTAGAAATAGAAAATCGGAAGGAACCTGACACCGTGGGGTGTTGAGGAAAGGCATTCTGGCGTACTTCTACAGTGGAAAACACTGTGGCTCCTCATGCAGTCTCGTGGGAAGAATGGGGTGAACCCATGAGAAGAAAGCTGCAGAATACTAGAGAACACGCTGTAATTTCTATAAACAGCAGCAGAGACAACATTGTGTGCCCATATATGTAACAAATGCACGTGATGAATGCAACTGATGTTTCTGGAAAGATCTGAGAATCTGGAGCGTTTCACTGGAGACTAAAGAGGCAAGGGGCTCCCATCTTCATACCCCCTTAGTATATTTTGTTTCATGCATGGGTGAATTTTTTTTTATTGGTTGTTCAAAAGGGTGAATATTTATTTTACTTCTCAAAAGTCTGTTTCTGCAAAAATTTTAGAGCATACAAAAAGAATGAAAGGCCTTCACCCACTTGCTGTAAAAAATTTGGCGCACTTGTCTCGGGTATCTCTAGAGTCATCAAATAAATAGAAAGGGAAGCTGAAATGGTGGTTTCCAGGGGCTGGAGGGACGAGGAACGAGGAGCTTGTGGTGGTATATTGAGTGTGGAGTTTCAGTTTTGTAAGATGAAAGCAGCTCCAGAGGTGGGTGGAGGTAGTGACTGCACAACGTGAATGAACCAAACACTCCACAGGTGTGCACTTAGTGTGGGTAAGATGGTTGATTTTATGTTATGTGTATTTTGTCACCATTTAATAAACGAAAAAATAAAAATAAACTTTGAAAAACATTTTAAAAACAACTTCCCGAACTTATCCTGCTTCATCTTAGTAAAAACCCCAGACAAAACTTTTTCCATTGTGTTTCTTTGTTGTTTTTTGTTTGTTTGTTTATGTGTGTGTGTAAGAGTGCGTGTGCACCCAGGGCCTTGTGCATACAAGGCAAGCACTCTACCAACTGAGCTGTATCCCCAGCCTTTATTGTTGTGTTTGCTAGTAATGTTCTTTTTTTTTTAATAAAGACAATTTTACCCTATGATTTTGAAGTTCATGATAATTTTGCAAAAACCAGAAGGATGTTTTAAATGTTGCCTGGACTCTTAGAGTTATCCGTCAGTTTGCATGGTACTTGTCCTGGGGAGTCTTTGGAATGATTAAGAAATGATTTCTTTGGAAGTGGAATAGGTTGTTTATCTGTAATAATAATCAGATGGTTAGATTTTTTTTTTTCAAATTGGGTTTCCAGAGTACACATGAGAATAAGCACATTCACACTTGTATAAACATTCAGAGACATCCGTTGCTTGGAAAATAATAAGCAGATTTTCAATGTATTGGTAGCCTGCAGAGATCCAGCAAGGAATCACACATCAACGTTACAAATGCATCCACACTTTGACTTCTGACCACATTTCTCAGGATTTATCCCACAAATATCTCTGCCCACATAAGAAAAGGTGGATATATCAAATGAGTCAGCTCTGCATTGTTTATAAGAGAAAATGATTGCAAAAAACACATGATGTTCCCAACAGGGAATGGGATAAGCAGATGATAGGATATCTCTCCCATGGACTATTATGCAACTGTGAAAAAGAGCAAAGGATCTCTAAGTGTTGATAATGAGTAATCTCTAAGATGAATTAACAAGTAAAAAAAATCAAGGTTTAAGGTATTATGTATTTAAACTGCTTTTGTGTCATAAAAGTTAGGAAGAAATAATATATAGTCATAAGTATTTATATATATACACACACACACTCAACAGACCTATGTGAATCTTTAAACAATTGTTTTTTAGAGTGATGTGTGGGGGTCAGAACAGGTGACAGGTGATGTCATGGTTTGAATATTTCCTCTAAAATTCTTTCTGAATCTCAATTGCCATTGTAATAGTACAAAGTCCCACATTTAAAAGGTGATGAGATCATAAGGGATCTGTGGTCAGAAATGAGTTAGAACTGTGAGCCAAAGAAACTTCTGTGTTGATAAATTCCTCAGTCTTAAGTTGTGAGTTAAGACAGGTGGAAGAAAGTCTTTTGTAGTGATTTTATTTTTTAACTATATGTATATGTTACCTTTAAAAAAAATACTATAAAAAGCACCAATTGTCACCTAAAATGAATCTACTTGTCTATAATGCATTCCAAGGCTGGACTGCTGGGGATAGCTGGCTTTTCCTACCACCAGGCTTTCCTAACAAGGCGCCCACCAGTTGAGAGATCCACAAAGCAAGAACATCTGCATCCCCTGTTGTTTCTTCGTATTCTACAAAACCACCCAGACCCGAGGGCAGTTTTGCTCTAAGCATTCCTGCTTCTGCTGCCCCCCCAGAGGGTGGGGCCTGAGGTCACAGCTGACAGAAGGTACAGTCACCTCCATAAGGGAGGGGACAATAGTAAACTTGTATGCCTCAGAGAACATCTGGGAATCCTGAGAATGCTTCCAAGCCACACATCTCAGAGTCCCTCAGTCCCTTTGGACCAAAGTTCACAGTGGGGTCACACTGACCTCACATCCTCTTCTAGGACTTTTGAGTCTTCAATTTGTTGTGCAAAGAGCCATCCCTTTGGTAAGGGCCTCCCCTCACTTACGTCCAGGGGTCCCACAGGAGCAGCTAGGCTCACAAAGGTGGCCACAGCTTGGGCTTCCACCCACCCTTTCTTTTCCTGCTCAGTCCCCACTGGTGACGCCTACCCAGGAGGCTGTGGCCACACACACCCAGATTCTCCGCCCTTCTGCCTTTGGCTCTCTGCTGGGATCCAGCCCAGGAGGCTCCCCCACAGGGAGGAAGGAGAGTCATCCTCCAGCTGGCTTCCTCCCTACAGGGTGACCTCAGGACATTGGGTCCTTGACAAAGGTTACTGAGCATCCCTGGTGGCCTCTCTTCCCTTGGCTCCCATAGCCACTGTTCCCTCTACCTTCGGGCTTTGTGTACCCCCAACTGTCAATATCTTTGTCAATAGCCGCCTACTAAACCTCCTCAAATTCTCCTGATCTGAGGGTGCCACCCGAGTCTTGCTAGGGTCTGCCTGGTATCGACTGTCCCCGATTACAAGTGGGAGTTTGAATTAGTTCAGTCATTGTCTTGGGAACCAGCATCTCTGGGAAGCTTCTGTACTGTGTACTGTGGCTGGGTCATGCAGAGAGATAGCTTCCTGGCCCCTCCACAGGACTCTTTGTGGCTCTCTGTCTCATATTGTTCTTAAGGACCTCACCACCTCCACCTCTAACAGAGGAATGCTATTAATTACATGGAGACGGAGGATCTCAATAGGCATTGTCATGGGCCAACACACACACACACACACACACACACACACACACACACAGAGTCTCACTTCAGAAACAATGACAAACTTTCAAAGTTCCTTCTCTCCTTTCCAGAACTTCTTTTTCTGACCATCCCTCCCACAGATGGACTTCCAGAGCCTCCTGTCATCAGCCCTGATCTGCTCCTGAGACTGGTACAGCTCAGACAACAGCTAGAACACACAGAACCTGAAGGTTTAGAAGAAGAGTGCAGTGTGGTGTGTTTTAAGCATAACATTTCCATCAGCGACATGGAGATGGGAGGCAATAATGTTGCTAACCAGAACACGACAGCGTAGCCACTTTACCTGCTTAGTGGCTCATATTTGGTTTATCCTCAACCAGGGTTTGGGGGCATCAATATGTGTGGCCAGAAGGTTCTTTCCAATGAGTCTCCAGTGACTCTCCATCTCATTCAAAGAAAAGTCTGTGAAATGGCCACTCAGATCTACCGAGCAGCATAGCCAGTCTCCCCACAATCTACCCACCCAGCTGGAGGGCTCAGCCCCCTTCTCCATAGATTGACAGGCACACATCATGTTCCCAAGATGGCATCTACACCCACAAGCTGCTCTGAGGGTCAGCTGATCAGACCATCCCCTGATGGCCTACACCAGAAAGGGCACAGTGACCCACATACAAAGGCTCATGCCCTTCAGCTCCACACAGCGCAGGTGCATGACCTTCCCCAAATGGACAACAGCTGCATGAGCACAGAACCAGTGGCATGGCCATCTGTCAATCCAAGGTTTCCTGCCTCGGCACACTCCCACCCCTGTCCTAACCTGAGCCCAAACTCCAGTCATCTCAGCCCAGTTTGGTCCTAACCAATCTGCCCACTGCTCCCTCTGGGGTGTGTGGCACTTCTTCTTGCCTTCCCCCACCACCTGCCAATAACCCTGCTCTAGTTACCATCCTGCCTTGCTAACTGCTGTTTCTGTGCCAGGGACCAAGGACCCCTCCAAAGGCCCACTCCCAGCCTTCCATAACCTACCAGCCCCCCACACTAGCTCTGCCATCCGAGTTAGTTAGTCTGGAGGCTGCTGCTCTGAGGCAGGGGTGAGGCTGGGCGATGAAGAGTGTGATCCGCTATCTCTAAACAGCCCAGCGGGCTTCTTGCTCAAACAAGGCCGAACAGGCCGAGGACAGGCCCCAAATCAGGGCGTAGGAGGGGAAAGATGTATCTTCCTCTGTCATTGTGAGGTTCATAACTGAGGCTCCTGTAGCAACAAAGGAGAGATTAACAAGAAAAAAGCACACAGATTTATTTATTATGAGTTTTAAGTGACATGAAAGGGTTCAGAAATAAAGGCCTAAAGAAAGGTGAAAACGTAGGGATTTTTATGCTGTTTGTTGAAGAAGCAGATAAGTGTGGAGAAATACAATTGGTCAGTAGGCGTACGATCTGACCTGTTCGCTCCAGTTCTCTGTGTTGCTGAGTCCTCGCAGACAAGAGTATTCCTGTTCTTCTGGCTATAGGACAGGCACCTCTCATACAAGAAACTTATGGCCTGAAGAAAGGGCAGAGAATTCCTTTACAGCCTACTTCACAGGAAAAGGGCAGACAGAGGTTAAGAGAACTTTGCTTCTCCTTTTTTTCTCAAATGACCGGGTGCCAGAGTTTGGGACAGCGTCTCCTGAACACTGTCAGAGGCCCGGACTAGAGTTAGGTCAAGGAGAGGATCCGTGTCACTGGTCAGGTGCTTCTCCCAACGTCTCTGGACAGGGTCAGCATGAAAAAATAAGCCTGTGGTTTCACAGCTGAGTTGTTTGTTTAGGTTCTATCCACACCTTTGCTGGTAAGGAAGTTCCTGCAGGCAGGGACCCGGGACTAAGGACACAGGCCTCCTTGGTCTCCCTGAGCTCCAGATACGGTGCAGGCAATCACCTCATTCCTGAAATCAGCATATCTTGCATGTGTTCTTAAAGAAATACTTCAGCTCACTACAATTTTGAAGAGCTTATCTGAGTAGCAATTCATGAATTAGGCAGCTTCACACCTGAAGAGGTTTGGAGCTCAGCCAACAAAGCACCAGGGGAAGAGAAATTATAGGTGAACTGGAAACAGAATAAAGAAATTGTTTGATTGTTTAAAATCAGGGAGGTTCCTTTATTTGGATTGCCTTATTAGACAGTTCCTGGAAGCGTAGCAAATACTCCGTTGGCTAATCATGACTGGTTGAGCTTCAGTTTGATTTGTTTGTATAGTGATGGGGTTCAGGACACTCTACCCCCAAATAGGGCACTTTGACATTTGAGAAAACCACTTTCTGACCCCCCTCCTCTCCTTTAGCCTTAAAGCAGGGTTGTGAGACCCTCATGCAAAAGTTGCCCTTCCTTAACCTGGGAGAAAGAAACGTCCTTATCTCTGAAGGTGCTGGAACTTGGGATGAATCTGAGCAAACAGGTCTTGTTATGACCCCCATTTCAATGTCATTAGATTACACCTGTTTTTCCTAATATCATATTTCTCCACAGCTTTCCACTTTCCATCAGACTCAAGTGAAAACAAAATATAGTTTACCTGCATCTTTGGGTTATTTCCAGAGGGTCCCTGTCCCTCCAAACTTACATTCCATACATTCTATGCTTTTCTTCATTCCTCTTGCCTTTTGTTATGGGGGCAGGACTCCCCCAGGAACCAAAGGATGCAGAGGGAGACATCTTCCCTCCCTGCAGTGGGAACCCAAGGCATCAGAGGCTTTTCACCCAAATGGTCTCCCATTAGGTTAATTTAAAAGGAGCCTATACATATGAAGCACCTAGCACTCTGCCTGGCCCCTAGGAAGCCTCAAACATAAGCTATGTGTGCAGAGAAAAAAACCTGGGAAACTGTACACCAAATTAGGATCAGTTCTTTCTCGAAAACGGGATTTGGGGAAGATACTTTCCATTTAATACATTTCTTAATTTTTGTAATTAGAAATGATATTTTAGTAAAGTCTGGCATTTTGAGGAGGAGGATGATGATGATGATGACGACGACGATGACAACGAAGACAATGATGGCCACCATAATCCAGGCCAACAGTGACTGCATGGATGGCCAGGGTGGTGGCTAAGGTGCACATTCCAGAGTCCAGGCTAGTCCTGGCTCCGCAGCTTCCTCCGCGTGGACCTTGGTGCGTTACTCCACTGCTCTAAATGGGATGAGATCTGTCTGCATTGTCAATCTCATTGTGAGGCTCAAGTGAGTAGCTGCACTGGGAACCGCTCCTGGCACATGGTCCAAGCACCCTATTAGCTGTAGAGTTGAGCCATCGCTGATGTTTTAGCACATCCAGAGACCTTGAGGGGGACACAGGGCTGGGTCTTTATGACAATATGACTAATACTGAAGGACTGCAATTAAGATGCAGCTGAGGGATTTTTTTGTTTCTTTGTTTATTTCATCGTGTTTTGGTATTTGTTTTTTCTTTACTCTTCATTAGTTTTCAATTTTTCAAATGCAAAAAAAAAAAAAAAAAATGAAACCATTTCCCCTTCTCTCCTGGCTTTCCTCTGGCTTAAACAGTAATCACTGGGTTGGCAATTTTTAGTACTGGGCTTTGGTCCTTATAAATTAAGAGATAGACTTAGGAAAATTACATGATGTTCTCTAATTGGAATGAAAATTAACTTAGTGTGATGAATAGATTGGGGAGGCCAGTGCACCATAATTTTTAAGTTAATCGTTCTTTCTCCAGTAATTCAGAAACAGCTTGACTGCCCTGAGAGTAGGCATTGGTGGAACTTTGACTCATATTTTAGTTTATGGTGGACCACATGATCATTCTTTCTAGATCAGCACTGTTCAATAGAAATATGTGAACCATGTATAAAATTCTAGAAATCATATTATTTTTAAAAATCCCAAAGAAAAAGAGGTATAGTGAATTTTTAATAATATATTTTATTCAACTGAACGCATCTAAAATGTAGAGACATTACCATTTCTGTGTGTAATCAATAAGACAGTTTATTAATGGGATTTAGCATTATGTGCTGTGGTTTAGATAGGAGATGTCCTACAAAAGCTCCTGTGCCTGTGCAGGAATAGTCAGAGGTGAAACGATTGGATCGTGAGAGCTGCAACCTAATCACTCCGACCTAGTTTGAATGGACTGATTGGGTGGTAACTGTACATAGTGGGGTGTGGCTAGAGGACATGGGTATTGGGGGCATGCCCTGGAAGGGTTCGTCCTCCCTGTGGCTCCTTCCCTTCTCTCTCCTCTGCTTCCCAGTCACAGGAACGAAGCAGCTGTTCTCCACTAGGTCTTTTCATCATGATGGGCTGCCTCACCGTTGGCCTGGGACAATGGAGTTGGCCAGCCAAGCACTCAGGCTCCAGAACCCTGAACCCCAAAATGAACTTTTCCTCCTCTACGTTGTTTGAGCACACTATTCATCCTCTGAAATCTGGGGTTGGTTTCATCCTTGCAGCACCTCTCCATTAGGACTAGCCACGTACAAATGCTCAGCAGCTAGATCTGGCTAGAGGCTGCCACTCTGGGCAGCGGCTTTTGGCGGTAGCTCCTTGAAGGCAAGATCTGTCCTATTTGCCCTGATCTCTTTTACAAATAATGAATGAGTGCACCTCTAGTTCAAGCAGAGACACACATGAAGTCTTCCAGCTGGAGAAAGCCACCTATGCTACATTTCAGGTTTTCTCTAGTATGAAACAGGGAACTCTTGAGTCTTAACTGAAATCTCAGAGGTATCCTTTGCTCCAACAAAAAAGTGACTAGGAGAGTGACAGAATAGGAAGTCTCCCATGAATTTAGGCAGAACTATAGCAAGAAGTGAATTTTGAAGTAAAAGCCAGGTTTTAAGAACCTAGAAAAGAGCCCCTGAATAAAGTTAAAGAACCAAAATAAAACCAGATTCTCAACTGGGAAGCATTTGGATCAAGTGTCAGAAAACTTCCCTGGAGCAGAAAACTTAGGAGATGTGCCTAAGGCTCATCCACCTTGGCAATGATCGTGTCTGGACATACTGTCCAGCTTCTCATGAGAAACACCTGTCAGTTCTGGCCCTTGAGTCTTCTCCAACTCCTAATACCTGTCTGCCCTCACACAGGGCAGCCTGAAAGTGCCCAGAAACACCACCTCTACTGGCAGCAGCTCCAGACCGTGACCGCCAGGTCACTTGAGCTTCACATAAGTTAACTCTGAGAAACGCTCCGCACTGTCAGCGACGGCTCCCCATTAGATGTAGTTCCAGTTGACCTTAGTGAACACCGACTTGGTAATGCCTGTTTAGTGGGCTTCTCCCCACCTCACCTCAATGCCCACTCCCTGTGTGTGATGTTAGTTACCGAGACTCTCACAGGAGGTGGGTGAGGGGAAAAGAGATGCTCTGATTACACACTCATCTAGCAACTGAGAGATGTGATAAAATGGGAAGGGTAAGGAATGTGGAGTTAGCTGTGGCTTTCCCTATGATCCAAGGGCTGAGGAGGAAAAACACACATCAGCCAACTGTCAACTCGAGCGTGGTGTGAATTTAGGTGATGGCACACCACACGTAGGAGAGCCCTACTCCTGCAACCAGACGACCAACTGTGCCCCAAATCCTGCAAACACATCAGGTTCATTGGGAGCAGAGCATATTGACCAGGAAGTCTGAACTTGCATTCCCTGCAGGTGTCCCTCACGATAAATCAGGGCCCTGATAAGGAAGAAGAGGGACCCTGAGACTTGAGATGAAGACATCTCTGTCTATGTGACTGCAAACCTTGAACCCCCAAATTCCATGTCCTACCTTCGTACCTGAGGTGGCAGGAGGGGCCTACGTGCGCGTGCACGCACACACACACACACACACACACACACACCGAAGGATAACAGCTCTCTGCCTGGGACTGTTTTTTTTTTTTAATTAATTTTTAATTTAAAAATTTTAAAGCACCCAGGGATTGAACCCAGGGGTGCTTAAGACCTCCCTATATTGCTGAAGCTGGCCTCCAATTTGTAATCCTCCTGATTCAACCTCACAAGTCGCTGGGATTAGAGATGGGTGCCACCGCACTTGGCTACGTGGAGACTATAAACAATCCCGTATTGTAAGGTGATGTTCGCCCCCATCAGGACCTGCCTCCATTCTCTGCATCTTGATTAATAGGTTCAAGTAACAACACCGTGCACCTGGGAAATCATTCCCTTTGTTCTGGGAAAAAAAAAAAGGAATTTAAACAAACGAATTATGGGGCCTGTCTAACTATATTCAAGAACTAGAAAATAATGCCAGGCTGGGGACAGTGGTGTGCAACACGTAAGACTGCATAAGAGAGAATTAATTGGACAGAGATTCTCTTCCTATGACTCAAAATTTCAGCACCTCACAAGGCACCTAGAGCCAGTCCTAGCAGGACTGTTGGAATGGTTCATTGAAACCTAAAAAGAAGCTAGACTGAAGTCAATGAGGTCATATTTATTTACTACTCTCCCTTGACTCAGAGAGATTTGCATAGTCCAAAGAATGACACAGAGCAATGTAACCAGTTGACAGTGTTCCCTGAGAGAGCCCAGAAGATGCTCTTCATTTTAAAGCATTGAAGAAAGTCCTGCTGATAGGGAGACTGGCTTCGTGGAGAAGCTCAGAAGTGGCCGTGTTCTGAAGGCCAGCACTGATGGTAGGGATGTGGGACCGCGGTTCGTGGCCACACTTCACTACCATAGGCCAGGCAGACACGACGGCCATAATAACAACAGTGTCAGCATGGCGGACAGGGCCTCCCAGGCAGGAGTCTGAAACTGTGGCCGACAGACCCCATACTTCCTAGGAGCAAAATAGATGGATGTCATTGAGGGTTTTGCCTGATCAAGAGCAAGTGATCCAAAAGTTGATGCCAACTACCATAATGGAAGATCCCAAGCTGTCACCCGGCCACCAGAACTGTATCTGTCATCTCAGACCCAAATGCAATCATTTAATGGAGAGGAGGAGCCCTGTAATGCAAAGCAAGCATATAAAACAGTGACACCCTCATCCTTCCCCAAAGGGACCCAGGGTCCTCTATGTGAGTGACAGGTTGGAGGAGTGGGAGTGCTCAGATATCCTGATGGATGTTGATTATAGAGTCACAGCTTTCACTATTACGGCCCCAAACCATCATGGCGTCCATCAGTTAGAGAAGGGCTTATTGAAGCCAGATAACGTATGGACTCCTGGCCTAAATTGACCACAGCAGATCCCAGGGTCCAGAGATCCATCCTGTGCTCATTTCCCTGGCCCCCCTCCCACATTGGCTCCTTGAGCCATGGATACCAGATGGACTATTTCAGGTGACAGTAGATTATTATCAATTCAACCAAGAGGTAGCCCCAATTTTCAGTTGCAGTACCAGAGGGTTGGATGTTTGTGACAGCAAATCACCAGAGCCTCTGGCATTGGTGTGCTGCAAATACCTCCTTTCCAGTCTTCAGAAGGAAGGATCAGCAGCAGTTCACATTCCCCTGGGATGTGCAGATGCCCATCTTGACCAAGGGCTAGGCTAGCCCTACCTGTCTCTGTCCCTGCGCAGTCTAAAAGGACCCGAATCTTGGTCTAAACATGTACAATAGCACCTGTTGGCCCCTAGTATTATTGATGACATCAGGTTAATTAAAACTAGTAGCCATGAAGTGGCAAACCTCCTAGATGCCCTGGTAAAGACACCTGCAGTCCAGGGGGTGGGAGACAACCCCTACAGACTGGGTACTGAAATTACAGTGAGCCAGTGGTCTGGGAGCGTGCCAAGACAGCCCCTCCAAAGTAAAGGATGTGTCACTTCATCTTCTGTCTACTGTCACAGCGAAAGAAGCATAGTCCTTGGAAGGCTTCTGGATTCTGAAGACAGCACAAACCACATTTGGGAACATGGTTCTGATCCATTAATCACGTAACTCAGAAGGCTCTTGATTTTGAATGGCTCCAAGAACAAAAGAATACTCTGTGGAGAATCCGGGGCCTGGATCTCATTGGTATTTCAAACATATGACCCAGAAGAAACCGTGATTCTAGAGACCGGGTTGGCTCCATATTTTGACAAAGTGCAAAGTGAAAACACAGGATGTTTTGTTCAAGAATCAGAAAGAAAAAAAAAAGTAGCAGCTGAACTAAAGGTACTGAAATATAATACACTTCCCTTGAAAATGTTTTTTTTTTTTTACTTGTCAAATGTAATCAGGATAATAGTGATCATGAATAACAACATTAAACTCAAATTGCAAGAAAATATTTTAACATTATGATTTTACTTTCCATAAAATTCAATATATTATGTAATTTTTTAAAAAAACAATAAATAATGCCACTTTCTTAATGATGCCTTGATTTGTCAGGAGATTTTTCTGGTTCACTTTTCTATAAATTTGTTTATTAGGTCATTGGGACTAGGAATGGTAGAGTACTTGCCTAGCATTCAGGAGGCCCTGGGTTCAATTTCCAGTAACATACACACACACCAAAAAAGTATTAGGTCATCAAAATTTGTATGTTTAGAAACTTTATTATCAGTCAGTGTAACCAAGTAATATCAGACACTTGAAAAATGTAAGATTTCAAATGCATTTAATAATTTTACATTTTGAGAAGGATTTTCTGCTAATATACCTGTTACTTGAGCTGTTAGGCATAACTTATAGCATTGAAATAAATCCAATAAATTACTTTATAATACAAACTTGAGTACATCTAGAACTGATGACTTGTGTCACAATTTTTCTAAAAAGATCTAACTTCACACAAATTACTTGTCACATCTGAATTTGATTTTAAGCTTACAACTACAATGGCATTTTGATGTTTTCTCCGGCACTGTGATTTGCAGAGATTTGTGCAACAGCAAAAAATAGCTTCGTGACCTGTATGTCAATTAAAAGTCCTGTTTGTGCATTATTTTCCTCCACCTTAAATTACATGGAAAAATTCATTTAAAAACTATTCTTAATAATTGGCTCATCTGAACCTTCTTATCAAAACATTGCTCCTTTCTTGCCCATCTCATCTCTGCTCTGGTGCCAGTTACCACCACAGGACAGGCCACATGTCCCCTGGGGAGCACTTCCCAGACCAATGGGTGATAAGCTTGTCACCTCCTCCTGCCTCCCATGCAGTGACTCTGAGGTGTGTCCCTGCAGGAGTGACTCACAGCTTCATGAGGCTGCTGGGGCTCCTGCCCTGCTCCCTCACTCCCCACTCCCACATAGACTCCCTGGACTTACTCTCTGCCACAGGGTGCTTCCAAGGAACTCCAACCACAACTTCATCTGGCTGAAGTGATAAAGGGGATAATTCCTAAAAAATGGTTCAGCATATACATGGGAGAAAGGACCCCCTGCTCCCCATCCCAAGTCCTGAAGAACTGCCTCTGGGCTTGTCCCACCTGTGACAGCCAGCCGAGCCGAGGGTGTGCAGGGCAAGAGGGACGAGGTCTGCATGCTGTGTGGGTGAAAGAGAGCCTGGAGGCCTCATGCGTCCACCCGATGGCCCATTGTCCTCCCAGTGTCCTCTTCAGACCTCTAAGCCATAGGCCAGCAAGTGTTCTTTATGAAGGGTGGGAGAACAGTGTCAGCTTCGCCCTCCACAGAACCCCCGAGGCAGCTGCTCCACTCTGCCGTCACCTGGAAAGCTGCCGTGGGTACTGCACAGACTGCCAACCGGCTGCCTGACGAGAAAACTGTATTTGTGGGCGCTGAAATTGGAGCTTCCGGTAATCGTCATGTACCTTCAAATAGTGTTCTTCATAAAAGGTTGATTTTCCCCAAGTATTTAAAAATTTAAAACCCACTCGCGGCTTTGGGATTGTACAAAAGCAGGTGACAGATGCAGCCCCTTCTGTGGGCCATGACACAGGGTCTGCATAATGCTGGTGAGCGTGGCTTCTCCACGCCCATGGAACTGCCAGCCTTTTGAAGTTGGGGAGATCCCAGTACCTACCACTGTGATTCTTCCTGAGGGTTGTCAGATGGTTCAGTACCTTCCCTCCCTTGATCTGCCTCAGCTCTCCTCTTTCCTCTCTCCCTCCCCTATTTAAAGAGTTTCTAATAGGATTTCTAGGAACAAAGAAGTCTTGGCAACATTTTGCCCACAGGCAAGGTTATCATATAGCACATACATATCTCATCCCTGGCCTATGTGCCTCAGGTATGAACATAGATCCCTGTGGAAACCTGAAAATCCAGCTGTTAAATAATTGTGCTTGTCAATTTTCTGTCACTGTACCAAAATACCTGAGGTAATTAACTTAGGAAGAGAAAAGGGTTATTTTATCAGACAATTCTGGAGGTTTCTTTCATTGTTGATTGGCCCCACTGCATTGGGCCTGTGGTGAGACAGTACACCAGGGCAGAGGTGCACGGCAGAGCAGAACTCTCACCTCAGGTCCACACAGCAAGAGAGAGGGGGGAAGGAGGCTGAGATTGCGTAATTCCCAATGACCTAGAGCCGCCCCCCCCCCCCCCGCCCCGCTCCACCTTCTTAAGTTTCTACAACCTCCCAATAATGCCACCCTGCAGACCAAGTCACTAACACATAGGCCATGGGGGGACATTCAAGATCAAGCTACAGCAACGATAGTTGATTTCCCACCCAGGATTCTACTTGCTTGCATCGGCAATGGGAGGCAACTGCACTGGAGAGGGAGTGAGTACCAGGGCCAAATTCAGACCCGTGTCCTCAGATATAAAACTACCAGAAAATACCACTGCTCCTCCTGAGACTTCTAATCAAGATAATCAGTAAATATTGGCTGGGAAAAATAATTCATTAAGTAAATAAGGTGCAAACACTCGAGACAAACTCAGTAGCTGAGAACATAAACCTTTGTTCTTCGTTTTCAGGCCTGTAAATACTTCACCCACCCTCCACTCCCACCCCGCCCCTGGCCAAATGACCGTCATCCTCTTTCCAGTCTCAACTTATGGTCACTTCTTCTGAATAGCCTTTCTGCCCCGATGCTAGAGTAGGTTAGGTTCCCCACTCTGCAATCCCCAGGCTCCTGACCCTTCCCTTCCTTCCTCCCTCTCCCTCCCCCTCCCTCTGCTCCTTCTCTCTCCTCCCTGCTCACCCTCCCTAGATTTTCTTAGAGCAACAGAGAAGAATAGCTTTACTCTGATTATAATTCTGCACAGGTCACTGTATCACCCAATATTCAAGCAAGCTTAATGTGTTCTTTGGAAGATCTCTAGGTGTGTGGTAGCGTTATGATGGTGGTTCTCTGGAGCAAACCCATGCAGGTACAGCTGGTATAAACCAAGACAGAACCCCTCACTTCTGCATGGGAGAAACAGGAACTCCAACTGAGTTCTCAACATTCATTTACTCCAAATAAATAAATCATTTCTTTTTTTTTTCCAGTTGTACATGGACACAATACCTTTGTTTTATTTTTTATATGGTACTGAGGATCAAACCCAGGGCCTCACATGTGCTAGGCAAGCGCTCTACCACTGAACCACAACCCCAGCCCCACTCCAAATAAAAAAGTTATTTCTGTTAAGAGTTTGGGTGATTTTGACAACTTTAACAGCTACACGGCAGAATTTCCAAAGAACTAAATCATATAACAATAAATATGACCTAGAGATGCTGCCGCCTCTTTATCTTTGGAGTAAGAAACAAACCTGTATTTCTAAAATGCTGAATAAAGTGACTTAATTCACACATTGCTTACTATTAGGATATATATTTTAGTAGCTCTAACAAGAAAACACAAAAACATGGTAAGGCATTAAAGTAATGAGTGATTGTGCTGAAATCAGCCCAGTTCAGACTCCACAACCTGCTCCATTGGTTCTGAATGTGGATATTGGAGTCCTCCCAGGTTTTCAGAGGCAGCTTCCCAGTCCCAACAACCACTGTGCCTCGGTCGCCAGCAGTCTTTCAGTGTGTCCCTTTCCCTGGTGCCAAAAGTCTCCTGAGAAGGGTAAGCCTGAGTTCTGGATTTCAAAAGCCTTTTCGTTAAGTTCCAGCAACTGCAAAGTCTTCGATGGAGATTCACTTTCATGAGTTGTACTTTTCTGCCCGGAGGAATTTCAAAAACACTAAATAAATGGAGGAACAAGCGTTAGGAGCCAGTTCGACTTGCTTTGGACTGCCCCACTTGGAGTGGGACATGACTACCAAGTGGCCCTCTTGATCCACTCCCATCCACTCAGCACCCTTTGCAAACCTCGGTTTTCGTTATTCATAGAAAGGCGGACAGGGAAAGCTGGTGTCCACTCGGGCAGCTGTCTGTCTCTGCACCTCACTTTGGAAGCATTCCTTGTTGTGTGAGCTGCTCAGGCTGCTGTTATTGTTTGGACTCACCCTACACACACAGCCCATGATCAACATCCCCTACCAGAGCAGGACGTTTCCTGTGACTGATGGACCTGCCCAGCCCTAGACCCAGTGACCATATGTAACATTAGAGTTCACTTGTGGTGTTGTGCTTCTTATGGTTTGGATACAACATGCCCCCCAAAGGCTCATGCCCCCCAAAGGCTTGGTTGCGCATGCATCACTGTGCGGAGGTGGGGTCTCTGAAAGGTGATTGCATCATGAGGGTGTTAACCTCATCAGCAGATTAATCTATAGATGAACTCACAGCCTGATGGTCTTTCAGGAGGTGGAGGAAACTCTGGGAGGTGAGATGTAGTTGGAGGCGGTGGATCACGGGGCCTGTGCCCTTGAAGGATATATTTTATCTCCAGACCCTTCTCTCTCTCATTTTCCTTCCTGACGTCCATGAGGTGAGCAGCTTTGCCCCATCACGTGTTCCCTGCCTCACTACAGTCCTCAAAGCAGGAACCAGATGACCATGGACTGAAGCCACTGAAACTGTGGGCCAAATAAACCTTTCTTCCTTTTAAGTTGCTTTTCTTGGTATTCTGTCACAGGGTGATAAAACGCAAACACATGGTCACCCTGTAGGTTTGGATGAATATGGAATTCAATTTATCTGCTGTCTTGTTATCACACAGAATATGTTATAGCCCTAAAAATTTGGGGCAATATTGTCCCATTGTTTCCAATGTTTTTTGAGGCATGAATATGGACTGTACCAGGGCAGGCAGGCTTGCAATTGAGTCACCTCCTACCAGAGCCCCTGGGGATTTGGGCCTCCTTTTTGCGGGAGTTGAGGACAGTTTCACCTTTTTCAGTATCTTCACCGTCAGGCTCTGAAAGTCCCTCATTCTCAATTCTGATGTGCTAGAGAGAAAACAGCCAAGTTTAGGTGGCCACCGTGGGAACCTGAAGCCCAGAGCAGGAAAAGGAAGCCAAGAACTCAGTTCTCTCCTGCTCTGCCAGCATTTCCCCTAGTGCTCTGGGGTCTTCCCAGGGCATTTCCTTCTTGGAGGAATGCATTCCTTCACTTATGCATTCCTTCACTTATGCACTCATTCACTTATGCATTCCTTCACTAATGCATTCCTTCACTTATGCATTCCTTCACTTATGCACTCATTCACTTATGCATTCCTTCACTAATGCATTCCTTCACTTATGCATTCCTTCACTTATGCACTCATTCACTTATGCATTCCTTCACTAATGCATTCCTTCACTTATGCATTCCTTCACTTATGCATTCCTTCACTTATGCATTCCTTCACTAATGCATTCCTTCACTTATGCATTCCTTCACTTATGCATTCCTTCACTAATGCATTCCTTCACTTATGCATTCCTTCACTTATGCACTCATTCACTTATGCATTCCTTCACTAATGCATTCCTTCACTTATGCATTCCTTCACTTATGCATTCCTTCACTTATGCATTCCTTCACTTATGCATTCCTTCACTCAGCAGACCTGCACTAAGCACTCTTGGTGCCAGGCAGGGTGCTGGTACTGAGATCTGACTGCTGGTAATGAAGCACAAGGCTGGCCTTCTTAGCCTGGCCCCTGCCCTGATCAGAGAGGAACCGAAGTCATGGGAGGTGACCTTGGTCAGGTGAGGAGTAACCTTCCTGAGTCCCTGCTTTCTCCTCTGTAAAATAGGATGATAACAGACCAATTTCGTGGGCTGGGAGAAGATAAGGAGGGACGGTGAATGAGAACGCTTTGCAGTGGCTGCCGCATGGTGGCTCCTGGCTTGAGGACAGTGCTGCCTTGGCAGGTGGGGTCTAGACAGCCTCAGACAACCCAGCGGTGGGGACACGCACACAGTGCTGACGGGGGCGCTGGTCCCAGCTCTGCATGCACAGTAAGTCTTCTCACTGTGAACAATTATAGCCCTCCTTACAGAGCAGGCGAAGCAGCTGAGACATGTCAGTGATTTGCCCCGGGCCACACAGCCTGCGGGTGCTAGGGGGAGGCGTGGGCCAGACTGTTAGGCCCCAGAATCCATGCCCTTAGCTGCAATGTTAGGCTGCCCCCCAGGGCCTTTTCCTTGGTTCCCCAAGCCCGATGGACTTGCTTAATATTTTTTTATTGGTTGTTTGTTGTTATACGTAACAATAGGATTCGTTTTGACATACTATAAAAACATGGAATAGAGTTTGCTCTATTCAGTCCCAGTACTTTCTCTTTCCCTCCCCTCCTCCCTCCCCCAGTTCCTTTCCCTCTACTCCACTAATCTTTCTCCTATTTTGATGGAATCTCCCCTTTTGTTTTCTCTTCTTTCTTTCTTCTCCCTTATTTTGGATTAGTTTCTATGTATCAGAGAAAACATTTGACCTTGACTTTCTGGGTCTGGCTTATTTCACTTAGCATGACAGTCTCCAATTCTGTCCATTTACCACCAAATGCCATAATGTCATTCTTTGTGACTGAGTAATACTCCTTTGTGTATGAATATCACATTCCCTTTTTCCATTCATTTTTTGAAGGGCACCTAAGTCATTTAATTTTAAATGAAAGTCAGTAATGACTTCTTCATTCATCAAATGCTCATGGGGGTTGTGGCTGGTCAGGGAAAAGCACTGTGACAGATCCAAAAACAAATGGTCAGGTCACTGTCCTCAAGAGAAACATCTAGAAAACTAGAACAAAGCAAGGCTTCAAGGAGGAGGTGAGCAAAGAGGAGGTGGACATGAGGCTCATGTTGAAAACAGGAAACTGAAAGAGGACACCTAGAGAGCATGGAGGGGTCCCCTGGGCATAGGACTGGGAAGGTGGCTTGGGGGCAAAGGGAAAGGTCTTGAACACTAGATTTAAACACATGACTTTGAGTGAGGGCTGTGGCTCAGGGGTAGAGAGCTTGCCAACCATGCACGAAGCCCTGGGTTTGATCCCCAGCACTGCCAAATAAATAATACATAAATAGGTTTCACTTGGTGACATGAGGAGCCATTCATCATCTGGAGCAAGAGCATGGACAGGACCCTAACTTGGGACCACTGCAGCCTTGAGGGAGTCCAGCTGGAAGGGGCAACAGCAGAGGAGGAGCAGTGGTATGTCTGAAATCGCAAACTCATAAAAGGGCTAGAATAACTAAATAACAAGTCATCCAGGAAACACAGTCTGCATGATTCAAATTTTTAAAAGGAATGGAAATGCTTTTTGTATTCATTGTATTGGTTGCATATGTGTCAAAATCCACCAAATTGCATGCTTCAAATATGTGCATTTTATTGTACTTCAATTTTATCTCAATAAAGCTATAGAAAAAAAAATAAAAATAAAATAAAAAAGAAAAGGGCTGGGGCTGGGGCTCAGTGGCAGAGGGCTTGCCTAGCACCTGTGAGGCACTGGGTTTAATCCTCAGCACCACATTAAATAAATAAATTAAATAAAGGATTGAGTTCAACAATTTAAAAAGAGAGAGAGAGAGAAAGAAAGAAAGAGCATTTTCTTTTCCATGTAACTCCAAATTGCAGCGCCTAATTAAGTCGCAGGTCAGTGTGCTGCGGGTGACTGTAAGTCGCCATGTAACCCAGGCAACGGGAAGGCAGAGGACACTGCGTCCCCAAGGCTGCCTGAGACAGCCCTTGGCTGGGCCTCCATGGGATCAGCCTGGGGAGCGTTGTGAGCTCCTCGGCACCACCGTCCCTCTGCTTCCCTGGCACACACAGTGACACCACTTTCTTCAAGAGTTTTATTGAAATTCGGCGTAAACACAGACAAAGGCATCGTTATTTTAATCTTTTCATGGACCATTCCTGACCTGCTCCGTTTTCTTCCCAAAGCTCGATTCACTCACAGCCCAGTCTCGTGTTCCAACTGTGTGCAGGGTCCACTCCATCCAGGCCTGGCTAAGCCAGGGCTCCGAAGACGGACCAGTGCCCAAATAAGCCACAGGTGAGTGCAGGCCAGGACCCAAACAACGAGAGACCATGGAGATGGACCATGGGGGACAAGTCCTGGGGACAGACCAGGACAAGGGGAGCAGAAAGCCAAGGCCCCCCCAGGGGGAGTGACAGAAGGCTGCACTAAGGAGGTGATGCCTAAGGTCGGGCTTTACATCTGCTAAGTGGGTGGCAGAGCAGTCATGGAGGAGAGAGGAGGGTACACCCGGGTTATGGCTGTGCAGCTTGGCTGGATGGTGCCCAGGTGGCATGGATCCTCTAAGAAGTGACACCAAATTCAGAGAACACACTGGGGGCTGCACCAGACAAACAGTCTACATGGGCCAGGTCTTGATTCCTCTCTATTCTCACTTCCCCAGGGTTTCCTTCACCTCCTGAGCTTGACCTGGTTCCCATCTCCTGCCCTGTCCATGTCCAGGCTGTGTCCTACCATACTGGCTCCAGAGTGTCCTGGTGTAGAAGGAAAAAATCTCTGTTCCACTCAGTGCCTGGGAGCATGCTGGGCATGAAAGGTGGAAGGCATGTCACATAACCAGATAATGGCAGCTGCAGTCATTATGATATTGATGAGGGTAGAGGCAACTGGTGGTACAGTAGTCTGTTTTTGTATTACTGTAACAAAAACAACTGAGGCAGGCTATTTAATAAAAAAAAAAAGAGAGAGAGAGAGAGAGAGATCTATTTTGGCTCACAGTCTTTGAAGCTCAGGCTCCAAACAACAGGGGGCAGACTCCAGCGAGGACCCAGCTGGTGTACATCCTGTCATAATGGGACTGTGTAGGTATCATTCTTGTGTCTGTGTTGTCTCTTCCTCTCCTTAAACAGCCACCAGGATTCAATTATGGGGGCTCCACCCAGCTGATCTAATCTACTTTAATCATTTCCCAAAGGTCCCACCTCTAAATACAATATCAGATGGAGTTTCCACCCTCTTGACATATTAATCTAAGACTTTGAGGATTAAATGCCTGCATGAGTCCAGGAAGACAAACCATATTCAGACCACTGTTGGCAATGGCCTAGCACCACGGCCTTTCCTGCTAAAGAAGGCTATCCCCTGCCTTGGGCACAGGGGATGGGCGGGTTCTGTGCGTTGGCCCCTGAAGGGAGCAGTGTTGGCAAGAGATGAGGCGTAATCAGGAGGGGGATGGATGGTCAAGGACACTAGTTAGAAAGCTGTTGTATCGTTTGCAGAGAGAGAGACCAGGCCTGCCCAGGACAATCACCGAGCTCCATGTAGTCACAAGGCTGAATTGTAAATATGTGCTCTGTACAATGAGCATCGAACCATACAGCATCCCAGTTTTATGATGAATGTTTGCTCAAGCATCTACAAAAGTGAAGGAGTGGCCCTGCTGGAGAGTCTAACTGGAATGGAGGAGGGTGGGGTTGGGAGGGCAGGTCCACACTGTGACCCCCTGCAGGGTGGGGTTGGGAGAGGCACTACCATGGCCAGCTGCCTGGGCAGCTCTCCCATTCTCCACAGGGGCCCAGAGGGCCCTCCAGGAGGGCAACAAATGCCCCTGTCCCCTGCTGCCCCCAGCGCATCAGAATCAGGGAGAGGACATGTGTGACACCCATCTGTTTCAAACAGGGAGCAGACACCTGTGGCAAGCATCGGGCTGGTTGTCTCCTCTGAAAATGCGTTGGGTCAAATTTCTACACATACTTGGGGTATGTGTGTGTGTTTCTCTTTCTGTCTATACAGGTAATGAATTTTTATTGGAAAAAAATTGGAAAATGCAAAAAGCCAAAAGTAAAAATAGAGTCACTTATAAGACCACTATCAGAGAGACGTCTTCTCTCTCCTCGGCCTTTTGATTTCTTTCCTTTCCTTCCATTCATTCACAGTATGTGTAGCTCATATAGACATACTCATGACATAATCTGTTAAAGTTGTATTATATTTTAGGTAAGTGGGTCATATGATAAAGTCTCACATCCTACTCTTGCCCTCACTGTTCACATTTCCCTATGTGATTAAATGTCCTTTGGAGACATTCTTAATTTATATACAGTGAAGGCTGGGGATGTGGCTCAAGCGGTAGCGCGCTCGCGGGGCATGAGTGTGGCCCAGGTTCGATCCTCAGCACCACATAGAAACAAAGATGTTGTGTCCGCCGAAAACTAAAAAATAAATATTAAAAAGTTCTCTCTCGAAAAAAAAAAAAATTACATACAGTGAGATGGACTCTTTTTTGATGTGCAGCTCCAAAAGTTTCGAGAAATACAAAGATTCATGTAACAAACCACTGCAGTCGAGACACAACAGCTGGGTGTTCACTTCGCGCTTCGCGCTGCCCCCTTTAGTCAGTCCCTCCCCAGCCCTGAGCCACTGCCCCTACCCCTGGCAACACCTATCCACTCTCCCTTCCTAGAGCTTTGCCCATTCTGGAATATATACAAATAGACTCATTCAGCATGTAGCCTGTGGGTCTGGCTTCTTTCCCTTAGCATGATCCTTTGAGTTTCGTCCACATCATTGCACACATCAGCAGCTTGTTTCTCTTTGTTGCTGAGCAGTATCCCACAGCGGAGATGTACAGCAGTTAATCTATGTGTTCACTGGGGCAAGGGCAGTTGGGTTGGTGAACACACTTTTACTTGTTCGATGATATTCCCTCCCATAGCACATGATGCTTTCTATAAGCAGACCTAAGCAGCTGAATAAAAATGTGAACATTACTGGATCTTTGGGATTGTTATTTTAACATAAGTAATCATTAAATAAACATCTTCATACATGAATCTTTGCAAATCAGACGTTGATGTGTACGTTTACATAGTATACATACGTCTCAAGCTGTCAACACACATGCACTGCTGGAAGTATAGGAACACATAAAATATAAAATATAATTCTATTGGAATTTTCTAAATATGTTTAATTCTATATGATTATACAACAGCTCAGGTCTCAATGTTTTGTACCATTATAAAAATAACAAAATTATAACTTGCTCTAATTCCAATGTAGCAGATTTAGCCTGCTAAATAGGACTTGATTAATTATTGCTTTTGGAATACTGAGCATAAGTGTCCTTGAAATGCCATCTCAGGCTGGTAGACTTTCCTAGAAGGAAGTGTCCAGATGATGGTATTGCTCAGCATAGGCAGAACAGGGACAGAAACTACAAAAGGGCAGGTGCGGGGCCTGGGGCTCTTAGGACAGCACAGTCGGGTCTCCAGTTACATTTGAGAACCTGAGGCTAAAGCCACCAAGAGAGGAATGATAAAGCTGGCACTTTGCTCTGTATCAAGAGATGAGACTTCTCTTTGAGTAGATGCTGCTGCCCTGAAAATTGAAAAAGAAATAGTCAGTCTTTGTGTTTTGACATCTGCTTTCAAAAATACTCACGAATTCTGTAGAAAATTTTAGACAGTACAGAAAGTTATGAAATGGAAAGTAAAAGTTTCTTTAGTCGTTTTATTCCCACTTTACAGAGAAAATTGCCCTTGATAATTTGGGTTGTCCTTCCAGGAATATGAAACACACACACACACACACACACCCTAATGCCATAGGGTGGACACCCTTCCATACTGTGCACATGAACTCAATTCATTTTCCTTTGTGTGTGAATTCACGTGGTGTGGATGTACCCCACTATTTGCAAAGTTCTTTACTAATAGACATTACATCACCAGAGTTTAACCGATGAAGAAAAACCCATCCTGACATATAGGCATTGAGAGGGACCGGTCAAAATATAGACCCTGTTCATAACAAATAAGAGTCTGACCTCTAGGTTATTTTAAAACAAATTCCTGAATTATTTGAAACCAGTCAAAAGGTAATTGCTTAAATTATGAAACACATAATGTTCATTCTTAAATGTGTTTTATGACTCTGGACTAGTGGCTGGATCCTCTAAAATTCCTAACTCAGAGAGACCCAGTCTTGTAGGGGGGCGGAAATTCCTGACCCTCTTTTTACTGAGGAAATATCACCCACAACGTTGTAAAGGGCTCCTCCTGCTGGACAGTTTCTGTAATTGCACTTCTGAACTTCCGATTCAGGTCATGTCCGTACTTGGTAATCTTTGCTTTCAAATAATTAATAATCAGTAGGAGGATACATTTATTTTTATTTTTTAGAAAATAAATTACTAATACAGTACTTACTAGAACAGTATTACTAAACACAGTAATAATGAGACGCTCCTGTCAATTTTTTCCAATTCCCACTCTCTTCCCAAAGGTGACCAGAGTTAGAAAGTTAACTACTAATAGCAGCATGGATTCGCCTTTTCAGACCTCTTCTATGATTATTATCCACAGAAAAAATAGTTTTGTTTTCCTTTGCTTTATATGTCTGTGTTCATGTTCTGTGCATGAGTTTGCCAAATTTTAGTTTAACAAGCTATTCTTGTTGATGTGAGGCTGTACTTGGGGGGAGAGCTATTTGCAGTTACTTTGGTTTTGAAACTTAATTCTTGCTATGAAATTTATAAATCTCAAAGGCTGGTTTTCTCATATACTCTTCTATATAATTTTCGAATAGTGTCATTCTATTTAAAAACCTACTGAGCTCTGACAGGTTTTAAGGGCACTTCACATTTTGTTAATTACCTTGGATATTTTTAACTCAAGTTATTTTATATTAAAATATTTTAAGTTTTTAAATATCACATTTTCTTTTTAAGTATTTTAAATGTTTTGTAAAAGCAAAGTCTTCTCAAATATTTGATTCTAGTAAGCCTAATAAATGTATAAAAGTTAATCTTACTTCTTCTAAATATTCCAATAATGGTTAAAAAAAATAGTAAAACTGTCTCATAACTTTTAACTACAAATTTCAAGTCTAAAATCAATGACTTAGTAGTCACACATATATCAAGATCACATGGCTAATCCAACAGCTATTCTTCTGTGTCAAATTCTCTAAAGTTTTGCAAATAAGTAGCAAAGACAAATTGTTCCTAAACTTACCACATTTTTACTTGCATCTTGATTCATCCACTCCTTTCTTTAGAAGAGGGTACCTAAAACAACCCAAAAGTCTGACATAGGTCAGAGATCATGAGGATTTCCGGAATTCTGGTCGCATATTGTCAAATTGTTTTCCCAGAGCACTCCAGTAATTTGTGGTGCTCTCAGGCATTAAATAACATGTTTTTAAAAAGTTTTTTGCCATTTTTTCTTAAGATATGTCAAAGAAGTTGAGGTAGAAATTATACCTTGTTATTTTTTATTACACTATTATTAGAGTGATTAAATAATCTTGTCCATTTGCTACTTGTGATTCCTGTTTCATAAACTATCTACAATTGCTAAAATGTTCAAAAAAAGAAATTTGCAAGATTCCTGCTAAGGCAACCAAAGTGGAGAAAACTTGGCAAAGAGCGAAAGACGGTTTCATTCTTCACATTTGAAGAAAATGGGCAGAACTGTTAGAAAGAGATCTGCCAACAAACACTGAAAGAAATGCCCAAACAGAGGCGAAAGAACAGGTCAAGAACTCCTGTCCCCTCCCCTGCCTGCCGTGTGTGCACCCAGAGGCTTGCAGCAGTGTGGTGTGGTAGAGAGAAGGGGACTTCGAGCACAGCGACCCTGGTGTCACTTGGGTCTAGCTGGTCCTGAGTGACTGTGATCCCTTCATCTCCCTGAACCTTAGCATCACGGATGGGGCTCACGCTGCCCACCTTCCAGGAGTCTCGTTGGCATGAAAGGGGAACTCCGGGGAAGCCTGCCTATTCCCAAGTGCTTAGGAATTCCCCAGGAAAGGCCAGAAGAGCTTCCTCCTTCACTGAGCTCCCTGCAGCAGGGGCCCCACAGGTGGTGTCCTTTGCCTGTTCCAGGAACAATGATAGAGGTGCAACAGGTATTTCAAGGATTTTCACATGACCTGTATCTGTACAGGTACACGGGGTTACAGAGACTGGAGCAAAACTGTACAGCCCTAAGAAACAATGCGACCCTTCCCGAGGTGCCAGGGCCTTTAGAAAGTCCATCCCCTTAAATCCTTGAAATAACCTTATTCCCCTGTTTTCCACTGAACTAGGCAGAGATGGTTTCTTTTTCTTGCACACAAAATCTGTATCTGCTGCCACAGACACTCTCTGAGGCCCTTGGACACTTGTCATCTCTTTGGACGGCTCAGCACCCTTGAATATTGTTCACCTCCAATCCGGGCCTCTACCAGACACAGACGTTCATTTATTCAGTTAGTCACTCACTCATTCCTAGTGTCTGCCAGGTTGCAAGCTCTGTTCTTCGTTCTCCAGATACATCCGTCAGTGAACAAAACAGGTTCAAGTTCCCACCCTCTCCAAGCTAATAATAGTGGGAGACAGGAAATACGGCTCCATAAATCAGTCAGTTGAAAGACGATAAAAAAAAATATGAGAAACATAGATTCTATGTGGGATCTTGAGGAACCAGAGAAGTACAGTAGAGGCTATCAACTTAAATACTGAGATCAACGTAAATACTGAGGTAAGTTCCTGGACACTTCAAAGATAAGAAAAGGGCCAAGTTCGGGTCTCTGACTCCAGCTGCAGAGCTCTTACATTGCCAGGAGGGTGATTTCTTCACGGCTTTGTGGGCAGGACAGTTCATGAGGTCGTTAGGGAAGTGGCTCAAAACTAGCTTGAAATGGAAATTCCCCGTGAGAGACAGTGAGTGATGTGTTTGAGAAAACATAGGAAGAATCTGGAAAGCCAGGTGAGAACAGGGAAGGCCCACGTGTATAAACTAGTCTTCCCTCCCACGACTTATAACTCAAAATCCCGTATGCTAAATTCCCAGGAGGAGAGAACTGAAGTCCCTCTCGGAACCCTGAGAGGTCAGCCGCTAGCACACCCGCCAGAGGGGATGGGCCTGCTGTCCCAGCTTTCAGTCCAAAGAGCACAACATCTGCCAAGGTGAATTCTCATACCCTCACAGGCTCCTTCAGACTCCGGCTGTGCCCCTTCTAGCTGGGTGGACCTGAGTGAGCCTTCCATCAACTTCTCTGAGCTAGAAGTTAATGAGCACATCGGTTCAGATACAGGCTTGGCACTTGTCAAAACACCCAACAGCACAGCTTATTTCTCTGTCGGCATCTGAGCAGGGCTGATACAGGACTCCATGGTACAGAGACACCCCGTTCTCCTGTTGTAGGTTCTGCCCTCCCCAGTTGAAGATGGCTCACACCCAGATCTCCTGGGACCACATGCCAGCCAGTGGGAGAGGGGAAGGGAATGTGAGAGAGAGACTAAGAGACTTCAAGAGACTTGGGCAGAGGTTGCACATTACTCTCAGCCACAGCTGGAAGGAGGCTGGATGTACACTCATTAGCCTTGGTGGCCATGAGACCAGCCAAGACTCAAGGATTTTGTTACTAAACAAAGGAGGGAAGAAGAAAGATGTGGGGATGGTGAATGTACACTCTCTTTCCTTCTCCCTAATGGACTGGTTACATGTATGAGCAAGATATTCCACGTGGTGCACACGGATCAATGCCTGGCCCACAGCTGTTGTCCAGCCCCGACGACAGCTCTTCCCCTTGCAGGTGGAAAATGAGTCCTCCAGGTTTTTATGGAGCACTTGCTATGTGCAGCTTTTAAGACACACAAAGAGAAAATGGATGGTTTGGGTTTTGTCAAATGACCCCAATTGGAGTCACTTGAAGAAGACAGATGTTTGCTTCTTTCTCGGTAACTGCAGGATTGATAGTTTCTCCAGCCTCTTTCTGCTCTATGTTCGGTGCTGTTGCGGGCAGAGTGACACAGCTGGGAAGAGGGAAGCACTATAATCGCACTGTGTGCAGAGCCCTGGGGAGAATCAGGAAAGCCTTGCAGGGGAGGGAGCATTTGGAGTTGGGTCCTCAAGGACAGGAGTGATGTTACCAGACAGGAAGGGAGGGGAAGAGACTTTGGGTACCAGAACCAAGCAACAACAATAAAGCCCCATATTTTACCCACCACACTGCCTAGAATTACACATAGCTATAGGTACAGATTTGGATGCAGACAGAGACAACAGCCAGGGCTGGTGATAGAGTGGGACAGAACGCCACACCACATACTATCAGTCAAAGTGTGCAGCCTCTCTGGAACAGCAAAACTTGGCCCCAAAGGTCAAAATGTAAAATGCTGCACACACATCCATTGAGCCACCAGCTCCAACACTGGTATAATCTGTCTGTTTTTGTCAGCGTTCTTGTCACTGTGACCTAAGCACATGGCAAGAACAACTTAAAGGAGGAAAAGCTTATTTGGCATTCACCGTTTCAGAGGTCTCAGTCCACAGACGGCCAGCTCCTCTGCTCTGGGCCCAGGGTGAGGCAGCACTTCAAGGAGGAAAGGCCCAAAGCAGCTTGGGCCAGCTCATAGTGGGGTCAGGAAGCAGAGAACAGGAGGGAGGAAGGGGCTACAGGGCAGATGTCTGCTTCCAGGGCAGGCCCCAGTGACCCAACTCCTCCAGCCACCCACAACCACCTGCCTGCAGTCAGCTACCCCCCAGTCAGTCCATTCAAACTAGGATGGACTGATTAGGGTAGAGTTCTCACAATCTAATCACGTCACCTCTGAACACTCTAGCATTGTTTCATGTCACACATAAGCTTTTGGGGGACACCTCCTATCCAAACCATATCATTGCCCTCCACAAATACTTCCACACCAGCCTATGAACAAGGATGATTTCTCAGCACTATTTATAATAACACAACAACTGTGACAGTGACCTACAACTAAGCCAGCCTATGGCTGGGGAAGGATTAAATGACTGGAAGCAGGGCCATCCTGCAGAATATTCTGCAGCCACTGAAAGATCGGTCTGAACCCACTGAAAGGAGGAGGCCCTGGCACTGTTAAGTGACGAAATCTCCAGCAGGACAACGCGTACAGCATGACTGCTTTTTGTACAAAAAACAAAGTCAAATGAATAAAAATAAGTTCAAATCAGAAAGAAGCCAATGAGTAAGCTTACATCTGCGTCTGCTAACGTGAGCACAGGCCTGTGCCTTGAGCACTTGTGGGATGAGATGGGCCAAGAGCACTTCCTCTTATTCACAGTTGACGAGGGGTAACAACTGAAAACAATCTAACTGTCCACCCATGGGCAACGAGGTTAAAAAAATCACACTTGTACATGGTAACATTAATGAGGAACTGTGAAAAGATTGAGGCAGCTTCATCAAAAATGTGGAAATCTCCTCTGGGTATTTGAGGGTTTTTTGTTTTGCTTTGTTTTGAGGTACCTGGGATTGAACCCAGGGCTCGTGTGTGCTGAGTTCAACTCAGCTCCATCTCCATTCCTTCTTTTCAAATTATACTGCACATATAGATGAGATCATGCAATAGTTTTCTTTCTGCATTTGGCTTATTTCACTTGGCATAATGTTCCTCTGTGCTACGGCAAATGGTGACATCTCCATGTGTGGGTGTGCACATGTGGCACTGGGGATTGAACCCAGGACCTCATCATGAGAGAGAATCCTTTGCCACCTGAACTACATCCTCAACCCCACAATCTCCTTTTTTCAAGGCTGGATAATGTTCCATTGAATTTATAAAATGTAAATATACACACATACATTTATATACATGTACACAATGGAAAAACATATATATTATACATGAATATTTTCTTTATCTATCAGTGGACATTCAGGTTGTTTCCATATTTGGACTAGTATAAACAATGCTGGAAACCTACTGTCCCCCACAGCTTCCTCAGATAGGAGCTGCTTGAACCCAGGGCCTGGGCGTGTCATTCACAAGACTCCATCCCCTGGGTTCTCTCTTGTGTGGCCTGGTCCTTAGCCTGAGGGTGTTGGTTTCTGCTCTTCCTTCTCTCTGAAAGGTTCTTCCCTGATCCTCACTGTGGAACTAGTGCCTCCATTTCTGAGCACGTTCATATCCTGAGCAGCACTAGCACTTAGACTGACTTAATTTATTTATGTGCTGTTCATCATCTTCTCCCTAAGTGTACTTTAGTGTCTCTAGGGACAACACTGCTTTGCACCATGACACACAGGAGGCATTAAATATTTGTTACTGAATGGAACAAAAAAAGACTGCAGTGAGCCAACATGAAGAAAGAAAGAATGAAACAGCCGGTGCCACGGCAGGTGTCGGGAAAGGACATTCGTGAGTATTAAAACTGCTTCATATCAGAGATTTTTGTGAGGCAGATTTCAGTTACTCTTGTCACAAAAAAGTAACCATGTGAGATGACAGGCACATTAATCAGCTTCACTGTAGTCTCCATTTTTCTATCTATATATTTCCCATAACATCATGTGGCAAGTTTCAAATATATAAAATAAAATTTCTTTTGAAAAGCATGTGGAAACATGGCTGGCGCAGTGGCGCACGCTTATAACCTCAACAGTTTGGGAGGCAAAGAAAGGAGAATTGCAAGTTCAAAACCAGCCTCAGTAACTAGGAGGCGCTAAGCAACTCAGTGAGACCCTGTCTCTAAAACATGAAATAGGGCTGGGGATGTGGCTCAGTGGTTGAATGCCCCTGAGTTCAATCCGCAGTACCAAAAAAAAAAAAAAAAAAATGTAGAAACAGCTCCTGGATATACTGTCAAGTGAAAAAAAAGGTCCAGAATCTTATGAATATTATAATTTATTATGACTGGTATAAAAGAACTGTGTGTGTGTGTGTTGTTATGAGCACATGATACTCTAAAAGGACACACAAGACTCTAGAAGCAGGGAGGTTTATTCTTCTGCACCTTGGGATAGGGCAACCAAGAGACTTTCTCAACCCTTTCATAATTTTGAATTTTGTCTCAATTTAATAAAATGTTAAATTAAGATTAAGAAATAAATGTTAAAAGGTTCCCCTGCCTCCTCACTAATAGAATTTCTGCAGAAGCAAGTGCTGCCACAGCAGAGGATGACATAGAGCCACCTCTGCTTGAAGTTCCTGGGAGGAGTTTGGCTCAGGTTGGCAAATGTCTATCAAACCTGCACCCGCCTGGAAGCCCAGAGAGACAGAGGAGGTGAGATGTGGTGCAGAAGAATAGACCTCACCTTGCAGCCACACAGATTAGGGTGGGTTAAGACCATGCTGCAATTCACCCATGTTCTATAATACTAAGGAGAGGTTATCTGAGAAAGAAAGGCAATTTGAGTTTAGTCTTTTACTCACGAATTTAAGGCACAATCAGAGTGAGTACTGTGGTCCACGCACTTTAAGAGCTTCACTGGTCTACAGAAAGAAAATAAGATTTAAGGAATTATCTATATAACTTCCATCCTTCAAACATTTATGATATGCCTGAGAAGACCTGGAGATAACAAAGTCTTTGCCCTCAAAAAAATACAAACTATTCCTTTTTGAAACATTAGCTAGCATTTACTGAGCACTTACAATGTATCCAGAAAATTGATTGTGTGTTTTATATAGATAGTGTCACTTAATCCTGTAACAAGCAAATGGAGTTGGGACAATTTTCATCTCCAATTTACACTAGAGAAAGCTGATGACAATGATTTGCCCAAGTTCTCACAGTAGTGAATCAGAGAGCTGAACTTGAACCTTGCTGGCTGACTCCAGAGCCTGAGCTTGTAACCCTGTCTACATGCACATACTTAGAGCCCAGTACTTAGTGTTTGGAAAAAAAACTCTGCTTTGGGAAGAAGATTGACTTCAAATAATGGGTAAGAACTGGTGTTTGGCTTTCCATGGAGAAAGCTCATTTGCTGTACACAGTGGAGGGAGAAGATGTGAAGTTCCAGAGCAGGAGGAAACAGAAAGCAGCCCTGGAGACAGGAGCAGGTGCCAGTGCACAGGGCATCAGATCAGAGGGAAGCCAAGATGGGATCTCAGGGGCAGGATGACTGAAGAGGATTCAGAAGAACAGGAAAGCTATGTTGTCACTCAAGGGCATGCTAAGCTAAGCAATCCTTCCTTGGATTTACCTACTTTTCATTAAAGTCTACTCTATGCAATTATTTATTTGTTGTTGTTGTTGTTGTTGCTTTGTTTTGAGACAGGGTCTCACTGTATGGTCCAGCTGGTCTCCAACTAATGGGCTCAAGCAACCATCCTGACTCAGCCTCCCATGTGCTGGGACCACAAGAGCATGTCAACGCATTTGGATTAAAATCTAGGGCTTTGATTCAGAAAGAAGAGCATGGTAGCAGGAGGGAAAGAATCCACTTCCAGGCCATACACAGTTCTGTCCCTAAGTGTTGACATTGGGCCACTTATTTCATCTATCAAAAGAGAATATTTACAAAAGTTTAAAGATAGACAAAACTAACGGGTGGCATTACAAATGTGGGAAACAGATCTACGGAAGCAGAGGGTAGTAGCCAAAATGGAGGCGGGGGCGAACTTTGGATGGATGCTGGTTAGGTCCTACTTCTTGTTCACAGTGCTGGTTGTATGATGAACTTGTGAACATTTATCCAACTGTATACCACGTTTGTGCTTTTTCCTGTATGCAGGTTATATTTCCAGAAAAGGGTATTTGCTTTATTTTGTTTTTTAAAAGGGGGTGATAAAATGGCGCCCGACCTTGGAGTTTCCTGGAAACATTAGCAATACTAATGCTAATATAGATGAAATGATACAGGTAACAGAACAGCTTTAAGGGGAACCAGTGGCCCTCACTTCCAGGAGCTTTGCTCTGCGGGAAGCAATATGCAGCCTGTGGAGCTTTGGGGAAGGCAGAGGTGGCAGGATGATCATGGGTAGTAGACAAGAAGACTTCTGATGTCATTTTGAGGCAGGATGGAAGAAATAAGGAAAACTAGAAAGGAGACTAACAAGGAAGGGAAAAGAAACTATAACTTTAAACTCAAAGGCTTCAAACATCCTCACCTGTGCTCTGCAGGCAAATTTCTCCTGAATTTTTGAAAGGCCCATAAATACTAGAGCATTGTGAGCCCAGTTACTTAGTACTTTCGTACCTTGACAGTTTCTACAATGCACTTTTTTAGACTAATTAAATGAAGCTTAGAGATATTATTAGTAAACTTATTATTAAACTCATGATATGGGTACATTTCATGCATTATCTATGAGCTAAATAATGTTAACCTAGAGATCCTAAAAAGAACCAGACCACCATGGCCTGCCCTGTGCTCTGTGATGCAAAGAATCCAGTCCATCAAGCTAATGTCACCCCCGCATGTTTCTCACATTTGCCATTTACAAAATATCCTTTAGAAGAAGAGCCTGAGATCCCAAAAGCACAACTCACTCTCAAGTTAGCCCTCACCCTGTCCCTTTAAGTGTGCACTCCTTGATTTCCTGAGTAAATCTCTGTTTGTGCCTCTTTCTGATGCATCCTGAAATTCTTTCTGCCCTGTACATCAAGAACCTGCCAGGACCAGGTGTGGTGGCACATGACTGTAACCACAGCAACTCAGGAGGCTGATGTAGGAGGATCACAAGTTCAAAGACAGCCTCAGCAACTTAGCATGTCCCTAAGCAACTTAACAGTACCCTGGCTCAGAATAAAAAGGGCTGAGGATTGGTGCAGTGGTTAAGTGCCCTTGGGTTCAATTCCGGGTACCACAAAAAAAAAAAAAAGAACTTGCCAGGGTCAAGCTGAGGTCCTGGTCTCTCTTCTGGGGGACCCCCTCGGAGCCCTAGTCAATGACAGTTTCCACACGGAAACACTAATAAATGTTCAAGAAAGCCACCAAGTCCTAACAATGTTGGACTCCAGACCCAAAGAGCCAGCGTGTCTGCTCCCTTAGAGGCTGAGGCAGACAGCAATGGAGATGGGGATCTGAGTCCAGGAGAGCGGGGCTTACAACCACCCCAGGGCTTCAGCTGAGCTTCTCTCAATGTCCAAGAAGCGGGAAGGGACACCTGAGTATGACATAAAGAGTCTGGTCCATAATTACTCAACAAATAGAAGCTGCTATTTTTCTCCACTGGTCTCTGGTGAAGTACCTGTCTGTAAACATCTCTAACCAACTCAGGCCTTAGCACCAATTGTGGACAAGAACCCCCAGGGATCCAAACACACAATCCTTTTTCAGTTCCTCACCACACAGTAAACAAGGTGAGAAGGAAACCAGATATGGGCAAAGGATAAAGTTCTTCTCTGAATATTCTTTAACCATCATCCAAATGGACTCTGAGAAGCGGGAAGGACTCAGACAAAACCCTGGCCAGAAGGTGCTCCCCACCCCTGCATCCAGAAGCAACCCAGAAGACAATCCAGTGGCCTTTAGAGGTGATGCCTGGAACCCTTTCCACAGCCCACCCCCCCTTTGAGAGTGCACGGCTCACACACAGGACCACCTACAGGTAGTCGTCAACGCAGCTGGACCGGAAGCCCATGGCCTGCAGTCTCTCCTCCAGGATTTTCACACTGCCCTCTCCACAGGATTCCCTAAAACATAAGAACATGTATTTTAAAATAAATAAATATAGGAGGAGGAAGAAGAAGTGGTTCCTAACGTAAATAAAATTTCTTTTGACTGTGTGCTCTCAGATATTTTTCTCTCAGAGGGAATATGGGAAAGCACCCGGCAGAAGATGCTGGGAAGACCCAGCACTGGGTCTTTGAATACACCAGAGAGAAGCTGGGAAGTGCTTCCTTCAAGGGAAAAGGTGAAAGTTCTCAACGTAATAAGCAAAGAAAAAAAGTCCTACGTGGATAGTGCTCAGAACTATGTAGGAGTGACCCTCCTTTCCACCCATGAAATTGTGAAGAAGGGAAAAGAAATAGATGTTAGTTTTGCTGTCACACCTCACACTGCAAAAGTTACAGCCACACGGAGTGGCGAATGCCTTGTCATTCACTCCCTTTTATCTCATCTTGTAGACATGAGTAAAGCACAGTGAGACACATTTATATCATTTTATTATAGTATATTTTTGTCATTCTATTATTAGTTACTGTTGTTAATCTCTTATTGTGACAAATTTTAAAATCATACCTTATCATAGGTACGCTTGTACAGAAAAAAACAGTACATATAGGATTTGGTACAATATGCAGTTTCAAGCGTCCAATTGGGTCTTGGATCATAGTTATGGACTTCTAAGATACATTTATTTCCACAAGGTTTTTCAAACATAGCAAGGACACTCTGCTGTCCATGATGTTTTGTGTTCTGCTTTAGCTCATGTCTGTGTGTGTGTGTGTGTGTGTCCCTTATACAGACATGTACCGATGTGTTTCACCCTTGCATGGTCTCCCTTACAGACTGTAACTCATATACTGAGTTCCCTCTTTGGAAGACCTACGCTGATTCCTTTTATGCCTTTTATGCTATAATAAACCTTGTTGGAACTTCCTTTTCGTATACATTCTTCCTCATTTGTTTCCTCAGTGTAAATGTGTAAAATCAGGTTTTCCGGCAGCAAGGGTTTGCATCTGTTTCACAGCTCCCCACAGGCACTGGCAGGTCACACCCAGCAGAGTGCAGCAGGAGTGCTTTTCCACTCCCTCACCAGTGGGGAGTCTTCCCTCCTGATGGTCTCAATGAAGCAGGGGTGGTTTATAAAGGCCTCAGTGGCAGACACGACCCTGCCATGTGGTTTTTAGGCCTGGTGTTCGTATTGCAGGCAGAGCCCTGCCTGGGTTGTGAGGAACGGGAGGTTAAACGGCCTCCCACCATGACATCAGTAGAGAGGCAGAGTGCAGGGAGGAAATGAGCAACCTCCTGTTGCAACTTCCTGCACAAGTTGCCACAGTGTGGAATTCCAGCCACTATGGAATGAAGAGGGCAAAGGGCCTCCAGAACTTTGCCAAAGTCAGGACAATGCCCTTCTCTGGGCGAGACTTGCTATCAGGATTTTTCAGTAAGCAGTGACATGGAGACTTCAGGGTGCCTGGACTCAAAGAAGAGTCAAGGGTCACTCTACAGTTCCTTTGAATAAAGACTGCCAAAGCCATGCCAAATGCAATCAGGTATTAATCATGTCATTTGTAGGTCTGCCTATATGGGTTTTTGCTTGTTTGTTTTAAAATAAATTTTATTGTGTATATTTGAGGATTACAATGTGACATTTTGATTATATATATATATATATATATATATATATATATATATATATAGAGAGAGAGAGAGAGAGAGAGAGAGAGAGAGAGAGAGAGAGGAATTATCACCATACTGAAACAGATTAGTATATCTAACATTTCAAATAGCTACTTTTTTGTGACAAAAAATAGTTAAAATCTATTTATTTAACAAAAATCCCTAATACAATACAATTTTATTAACTATAATCTTCATGTGTTTTCCTTAAATTCTGAACAGTTCAAGACTCCCTTTCTTAGCTCGTGACCTACAACTCTACCTGGTGACTCAGATGTCCAACCATATATCCTGACCTTTCTGGAACATCTCCTGAAATAGAAATGATGAGCTGACATGACACTGAACTGCAGTTTCCTAATCTCTCTAAAGGTAAATTCAAAGGACAAGCTTCCTCTTAACGGAGACACTGAAACCACAAGCAAGCATAATTTCTAGACAAGAAGCAACTTCTTATGAAAACAAGGAAAATAATAATGTTTTTCAGGAAACAATGAGTGGAATTTGTCTTTTGGGAGGGAAATGCAGATCTTGGTAAAACTTAAGTAATATGTAGTTAGCAAATTTATTGTAATATACTTCCTAAGAGACATATGGCATAATTTATGTCATAAGTAGTCTCAAATTTTTTGCAATCTGTTGCCCAAGAGATAGGGAAAAATAACACCCAATTTATGGTGAGTCTTAGATGGGATGAAAACAGGTATTTACTGAGATTCTCTTGGAACACACATCCAGTGGCACACCTACTCCTGAGTCTGGCAACACTCTCCTCCAGGTACCATCAAAGCTCTGAAGAACCAGGCCCCAGCTTGCTTCTGAAGCTCCATCATGGCTGCTTAGCTTTAAATGGGCTGTAGCTTCACAGGCAAGTGTCTAAACCTAATGGGTTTAACTGTTTTTATATTATTTTGTGCCAGGAGTGCCCTTCATTGGTGAGAAATACGAGTTCAAGCTTGCATCTGTATATAAACTCAAGTAGATTCCCAAAACAATATGCACCATAAAACTTCCCTTCCCAGTTATTTGGGATTCAATTGTGGAGTTGTTTTCTCCCTGAGAAAAAAGCCTTCAGAGTCCCTGGTTTGGTGCTGAAAACCAGTAAGGGCTTTGGGGCTTAAATGACCAGAAGGAGAAATTGGCTTTGACCCTCACAAATGCATAAGGAATTCGGCTATCCAAAGCTGCCCAAGTCATTCAGGAAGGAACACCATAAGTCTACTGGATAAAGGAGGATTTCTCTGGGGACTCAGGACTGGCTAGTAGCATTTCGAGGAGTCAAGCCTCTGTCTTTCTGTATTGACCATGCTAGAAATAAAGAAGACTGGCATTTCTCCAAAACTGAAAAAGTAAATGGACCTGATCATGTCACATCCGAGACAAGCGTGTCTGCACAGCTGCCACCCTCAGTAGCACCATGACTTACACATTGGTTCCCCCAATCTCATGCATGACCCAGATCTCGATTCGTGTGATCTTATCCTTCTGGAAGTATGGAATTTCAAAATCTGCAAAAAAACTGAGAGACAGGGAAAACATTTCTTTCCTTCCTCCTTCTCTCCCTCCCTCCTTCTTCCTTTCTTCCTCCTTTCCTTTTGCACTGCTGGGATGAATCCCAGGGCCTTGCTTGTGCTAGGCCATGGCTCTACTATTGAGCTTCATTCCCAGCCCTGGAGGACATTTCTTAAAGTCCTAAGGCAATAACATATTTTTCTATTTCAGTTGTTAGTTGATCTATACTTTAACATTTAAGTAGCTTTATTTTTCAGCTTTTATTTTTAGGTTACTTATTCATGCATTCATCAGCTATTAATGGCTTAACTATATAGACAAGATTCTATCACCAGGCCATTCAGCTGTTTGCTTTACCTGAATTTGCAGGAGCATGCACTAGACTGGAGACTAGGACCATTTTCTTTACCTCCAAACAGCTAACATTTTGGCATTCTGTGCTGTACTTGTTGGTGCTGTAGTTCTTACCCTTTGACAGGATAGGCTCCTGTGGGCTCAGAACCATTCAGCATGACATAGATCACCCCAGAACTGTCTCTCGAATACTGCAAGAAAAAAACAGCAACAATATGATTTTGAGCAAAGTAAGACATGTCATTTTTTTTTTTTTTTGCTATGAAATAAACTTTCTTTTAAAAAAAATTGACAATCATTAACATTGGCAAATCTCATCACTGGTTTATTTGGGGAAGCAAATTGCTTTCAAATGTCAAAAAGTCATAGATTCAGTAATTCCCTAACTGGAGCTCTACTATAAGAAGATGATACAAAATACACAAAAATTATATGAAATACACAGCATCAGTACCAGCTGGAATACACTGGCTTGTGTTGCCATAACAGACAGCATTAAAGTCCCGCTGGCTAAAGCCACAAGAAAACTTATTTTATGTTCATTCCACAAGTTTATCACAGGCCCAAGGAGTTTTGCTTATTGTGTTCTCTGGGAGCTTGGCTGAGGAAGTCTCCATATCTGCAAAATCTCTGATTGGCCAGAGGGAAGAAAGGAAGGTGGCAAACCATAGACCACACTTTTTTTTTTTTTCCTGGTGTCTGTCGGGGGCATACTAGGGATTGAACCCAGAGCCTACCCTATGTTAGGAAAGTACTGAACTATATCCCATCTCTTTTTTTTTAATCTTATTTTCTTGGGGGGTGGGGTTCTTTTTTTTTTTTTTGTCTTTTTTGGAACTGAGGGTCCAACCCAGGGCTTTGCGAATGCAAGGCAGATGCTTTGCCACTGAGCTACATCCCAGCCCTATCCCAGCTCTTTTTATTTTATTTTATTTATTTGAGCCAGGTTCTTAATTGCCCTGGATGGCCTCAAACTTGTGATCCTCCTGTCTCAGCTCCCAAAACACCCCCTGTCATTGGGATCACAGGTGACCATCACCACCCATTCTAAAGGCTTCTCCCAACATCATACAGGTCACAGTCATTCACATCTCATTGGCCAATATAAATCACGGGAAAATAATCCCAAGAAGCAGGGGAGTGCAAACCACAGGTGCAGAAAACAAGCCAGAAATATTTGGCAAACAACACAAAGGACCACCAGAAGCACTAGGCACAAAGATGTGCAGTGCAGCATGGTTTGTAATCATAAAATATGAGGAGCCAATTTAAAACACCCAACCACAAAAGAATAGTATGTAAACCGTGATACTCATATCTGAAATACTAACCAGCCCTTAGTAAATGTCTACAATGTATTTGCAATAGCAGAGAAAGGGTTTACATCCAAAGAAAAATGCAAGATTAGGTAAACAGGGCATGAGCTTCACCACATTTAAAATAAATAATCAGGGCTGGGGATGTGGCTCAAGTGGTAGCACGCTCGCCTGGCATGCGTGCGACCCGGGTTCGATCCTCAGCACCACATACAAACAAAGATGTTGTGTCCGCCGAAAACTGAAAAATAAATATTAAAAAATTCTCTTTCAAAAAAAAAAAAAATAAAATAAAATAAATAATCAGAAGTCTGGTAATTCCGAAGGGAGAAACAGGCCACAGAAAACTCCTAATCTCCAGTTCAGAAAACCCTGGGAGCATGTAATTTCCCAAAAATGTTTGTGCTAGAATAAACACAAGTGAGGAAGAATTATGTGTCACTGAGATAAACAAGCCTGGGTTTATGCTCTAAGGGAAACGACCCCCATACCAGCTGTGCCATGACAACAGGACACTCCATGTCACACATGTCTTGGGTTGCTTTCAAGTGGTGCTAACAGGCAAAATTAAGTCCTCAAATGTCAAGGTCTGATGACCACTGTGTTGTGGAGGTTGCCTCTAGGTAATAGGAGCAGGAACACTTCTCATTTACATTTTCTGTAATTTGTCATTCTCTGTCATAAGCAGCTATTATATTGACAATAAAGAGTTAATTTTAAAATACATACAGATACAGTGAGGCCATATAATCTGGTGGTTGAAATTTTGGTCTTTGCTGCTGGACTGCCTGGTTTCTGATCCTGTACATCACCTCTGGCACTCTAGCAAAGTTTCTCCAACTCTATGCACCTCATTTTACCCATCTGTAAAAATATCTACCTCATGAGATTGTTGTAAAGATGAAAAATTTTAAAATAATAACTTAATGTTTGGGCTGGGGATGTAGCTCAATAATAGAGAGTTTAACTAGCATGCACAAGGCTATAGGTTTGAATCCTTAGCATTGCAAAAATAAGAGTGATAATATCAATGACTTAATATTTATTGAGTATTTATTACCTCAGGTTCAAGTCCTCTCCTCATCACTTTTTTAGACAACATCTTTTCATGTTTCAATTACCCAGCATATTCTAAGGGCTCGAAAATGGTGAGCACTGTTACTGGTTTCCCATGACAGAACTGGGGGAGTGTGAGAAGGTGGTCTGCAGCACACACTCTGAAGTCTGGCAGATCACTCAGGTAGAATACGATTCCTTTACGTGTAATGCTGACATCTTCCCTGAATCACTGTGGTGACCCCACTTTCAGGTGTAGACACATTTATAGCCTCCCAATCCTCAACTTTGGGGCTCTGGCAGGCCCTGCCAGCTGACTGGAGTTAGCACTCAAGATAGAACCCCTGGGAAGGAGGAAGAAACAGTGTTTTCTCACTGGAGCAGGCTGGAGAGCACAGGGTCCACAGTGTCCTTTGATGGAGGGAGTCTTTGCTTAGTTCCTGACTGCCGCTGTGGTGGAGGACTTGGCCAAAAGCCCTTCACCCTGAATAGCAATGGACCCAGTGGACATCTGGAGATCCAGAATAGAAGATGGGACCCAAAGAGATATGATACCCCTGAAAGGGAGGCGGGGGTGGGTGGGTGGAAGTAGCCTGATTTCTGCCTGCCTCCTGATCAATATAACTTACATTTGATAGTTGGCAGCTCTTTGCCAGGCACTGAGCTAAGGACTTAACCCTCTTTATTTCTAACCTTTATTCTAAGCCTGGTGACAAAGAATATGAACTATAATCATTGGCATTTTATAGCTACTGAAAGCTATCATCAACCCTGGTGACGATATTCTCTGACCAACACAGCTAGCTTAGCTGGGGGCCTATTTCTTCATCTCCAATTTATCTGCAGACTCTTATCATCTCCTCTCCCATTAATATTAGTTGTTGAACATTTCTAACCACTCCATCTAGTCCTTGTACCAAGATCTTCCATAAAAGAGGGGTTATCCTCCCCATCTGACATGACAATAAAAGAGAAATTGATTTGAAACACTAATAGCAACCGTGATATAATAGAAATAATAATGGCTATGTAATATCCTCACTTACAGTTAACATTTACTTAATGCTTTCTCTGATCAGACACTGCATTAAATATTTATCTCCTAAAACCCTCTCAACTTTATGGAGCAGAATGAATCAGGATGCTGTCAAGTAGCAATTGAGGCTTATAAAAGTTAGTAATGACCTGCGGTCCCCGTCTCTGAGCCCCTCTGTTCTGTGTTCACAGGTCCCATACTTGCTGAAGTCCTGAGTCATCCATCCCAGATTTACCTGAATGGATGCCCTTTTCCAAAAGGAATCCACAGGGTTGTTCTCACAATCTTCTGATGTAGGACAGGACTGGTAATCCAGCCCTAAGAGAAAAGCAAAAAACACATTTCATTTCAAAGATCATATCAGGGAAGAATCTGTTTAAAATATTTGCCAGCCCCACATTTAGCCCACATTCTGCACCAGGTGCACAAGTCATTTACCAGCCCAAGCTTCAGTTTTGTGTTCTAGCAATGAAGATAAGAAGGCAGCATGGAGCTGGGTTGGGCGCACAAGCTGTCAGTCAGACTGAGTGACAGCAGCTTGTTAGCCTGCCGCCCCGAAGCATATTTCTCAATCATGCTGTGCTTCAGTACTCTCATGTCAAAACAGGGATCTCATGGGACTACTGCAGAGATTAAATTAATTGATATGTGTAAAGTGCTTAGACTCATACCTAGTAAAAAAAAAAGAGTGTTTTCTATTATTATTACTATTAATTATTATTGTCACCACCTGCCTCAGAGGATTGGTGAGATAAATGGGATGAAGGCATACGAAAGCATTTGATGTGGATGGCAAATGCACAGTAAGCAGGAGCTCCTGCTTCTCTTGTCATGTGCACAGCAGTCTTACCAGACCCATTTTTCTGTCGACACCAACTCAAGAAATCTGCAACCCGGCCATATAGAACATCACTCAGGGACGTAAAGCGACGGGTGTTCTCTGAGTAGCTAGTAACAAGGAGGTGGTTATTTTCCCAGAACAGGGACTGAAGAAAAACAAACACCAAAAATAATCAAAACAGATGACTCAGGCACAATGTCATCGAGACAAGCAGGAAACACATTTCTCATTCAAATCTAACTTGCTGCAGATGACTACATTTTTCCTTGAGTCTCTTTTTATGCATTTGAAGAGTGCTATCCTTCCCACTCCCTTTATTCCAAGGTTATCCTGCAAAAGATAATGAAATATTTTCCCATGTACAAAATGTACGTACATGTAGTAAAAAGCATTAAAAAAGACCAAGAGACGGGATGGGATGCTGCTTCTGTCATGCACTAAATGTGTGATCTTGACCAAGGTCTTGACTAGATGTGTCATCATGTGTAAACTCCCTGTCTCAGTTTCTGCATCTGGAAGATGGGGAGCATGAGTCCTTTCTCATCTTCCCCAGCTGTGATCAGGATGGTGTGCCATCACAGAACGTACTTCATAGTCTAAAAAAGTGCCTCAAAACACAGTAGTCTTATAGTACACCCTACCGTTCCTACTATCGATAGTGTTTTCATGCAACACAATATAAATGACAATATCCCCCACTCGTTGGCTCATCTGACACTCAGTAGTCCAATCACGCTATATCCAGACTGAAAGGACTCCCAGGTGAAGGTTGATTATCTCTGTTGCACCCTTAACCATTAGCATAAAGTCTGGCACACAGAAGGAGCCCAAGAAATCATTTCCAGGTTCATCAGTGAGCCCACCAAATCTGAAACAGGAAAACAAAAATCATGCTTCCCCTTTTTACTGATAAGGAGGCAGCAACATTCAAAATACAACAAAAATGTAAAATCATGTTTTCAGTCTATCAGCTCTTTGAACTTCATAGTTCCCTTTACCTGCCTTTTCAAATCATACACAATGAAAAAATCAAGTTAAGAATGATTATGTCAAGAGGCGTGGTGCCCACCTATAATCCCAGTGACTTGGGAGGCTGAGGGAGGAAGATCACAAGTTCAAAGCCAGCCTCAGCAACTTGAGGAGGTCCTAAGAAGCTTAACAATACTCTTTCAGAATTTAAAAAGAAAAAAAAAAAAGGGCTGGGGATATGCTCAGTGGTTAAGCACCCCAGGTTCAGTCCCCAGTACCAAACAAACATTTACATATATATATATGTATATATATATACATATATATATGTGTGTGTGTTTATTTCATATATATATATATATATATATATATATATGTTTATGTCAGAGAAATAAAAATGGTATACAATTTTCTTCATATTTGAGGTACTGTGCTAAGCGGCATTTTATGTGGACTTTCTCATTTATTTTCATTTTATTAGACCTTAGCCTGCAGACAAAATATAGACAGGTAGTTTTCTTAAAGAAGCTGGTACTGAATAAATACAATATTGAGACATATTAGGAGAGATGGGTCTCCTGAATTACTCAAGGTTCAGGCCCCTGGGCCAGTTAGGATGGAGGTTATTCAGAGCTGGGCAGATGAGGAGGCCTAGTGTAAAGGGTGTGGCAACTTCCTGAGGTCAGCACTGACTTGTTGACTTCGGAAAGTTCCTTCTGCTCGTGACTAGGATGAAGCTGCCTTGCCACCAGTGAGCTCAGCGCATGGGCTGAGAGTTTGCTGCTTGATTTTTCCATAATACCACAGGATGCTGGGGCCAGCTGATCCCGTACCTGACCATTGTCTATCTCCACAGAGAAAGAGTGAGGATTTATCTGAGACAGAGGTGGTTACCTTGTCTCTGGGAATGGAGTGCCTGGAGAGGTTAATGAAAAGGTCATAGTCCGAGGGGAGCACAGAACAAGGGTCCTTGTCCAGCACCACTTTAAAGGCTTCCCAGATGGCTGTGCAGTTCTTGTCCCTGTGCAAAAATACAAGTCAAAAAATATATATATATCTACACCATGATGTGCTGCAAAAGATTTGCCTTTCTCCCAAGATTTTATAGGCCATTTGCTCACATATTGACAACAGAACCAGAGCTACAAAAAATAAAGCAAACCGCCCCAGCTCAAACAATGGATTTAAAATCAGCCGCTGCGGTGGCTCTCTGAACTAAGGAATATAGCCTTGCCCCAGGCTCATAAGACAAGGGGAGAAGTCCTCACTGTCATGGCAACTCTAGGTCACCTTGGCCCATGCTGACCAGTTCTCAACCGCACATTCTTACAGATTTTAGGTCAGGAGGAACTATCCTTAGCTCCCAGAGTTTCAAGATCTAGTCACAAGTCTCCTCCTTCAGAGTGACTTGGGTTCCTCCTATCAACATTACCTCGGGCCTCCATTTCTCCTGCAGGAAAAAGGTAGTTTGCTCAGTAATGTGACATATCTTGTGCACTGAGGCCAGGCAGGACTGCAGGTAAATTGCTTCTTGGAAAAAAAGAGCATGTAGGGGTCAGCACAGGGAGCCCATTTTATAGAATTGTTCTCTTAACCTCATGTTCACCGTCCGCATCTGTCCCTAACACTCCAAACTGGCCTTTACCCAGCCGTCACCCTGGGCGGACACCCCCACAACAGTGCACCCCTCACAGTAGCCCCCACCCTTGCTCCCTCACCTCCAGACCCCCACCCTCCACACTGGCCCCGGCCCTTTATAACCCTTACCCTTCTCCCTCACATGTATCTGGGCAAGGCCCGCTAATGCCCCAGCCACGACCCCTGGGAGACGCTGTTTGCCAACTCGACGCCCTTCACCCTCTTTCCCACTCCCCCTGCCGTGCTCACCGCAGCTCAGGGCTCACCAGCGAGCAGTACTCGGCGCAGCGGCCCAGGAAGATGCTCTGCAGGCGTTGGCTGGTGCCCTTCCCGCTCCACTGCGCGCCCCCCGCGCCCGCAGCCAGCAGCAGCTGGAGCAGCGGCAGCCACGACGGTACGCACCCCCGCGCCGCCATCGAGGAGACTGGAATTCCTGCAGCTGGGTGCCTTCTGGGCTCCTCCCACTTCCTCGCCTACCGCGAAGGCGGCTCCTCCGAGTTTACACGGAGAACGACGGACACCGCGCATCCTCGCTTGCTCTGCGCTTTCCTCTTCAGGACCAAGGCTGAGCTTGGGTCTCACCTGCACAGGGCCAGATATTGAAACCCCAAAGAAGCAGCGAAAATGGAGAACAGGAGAGAGGATTTCAGTCATCAGAAGAAAGACTTGTCTGGCTCCAAACTGTGCTACAACTTTGGCGTCCTTTTTCCCAAGGGCCAGTGATGGTTTTTGCCTGTTTTCAGGAACTAATAGCCACAAAAGCTCATGTTTATTGAGATGTTACTATGTGTCAGGCACTCCACAAGTAAATGAATACATTTACTTTTCAAATCTCCTTAGCTAGGTTTATGATTATCCTTATTTTACAGATGAGTAAACTCTGGAAAAACAAAGGGCACAGATTCCTTACTGACAGGCGCAAGAAAGCCAGGATTCAGAGGGCTCCACGTGGGGGGCCAAGTCCACACCTCTTATGGTAATGATGGCTATGGACTCTGAATCTATTTTTCTGAACCAAACTCCACATTCTCCTATCTAGCCCTTCCTCAAGTCAAAGTCCACTTTCCAAGCTAAGTATTTTCAATTCCTTCTATATTTTTTCCTGGTATTTACTTCCACATGTCTAAATAGCATGCTTACATGCTGTTTCTAGGTTTCTGTTTTGAATATTATTTTTTGACTTCCTAGTATGGAAAAGGAGATGTTGGCATTAACCCCACCCTTCAAGGCATTCTCTTTTACCCTTTATCCTGCCAGTAGGGAAATGCTACCACTTTAAATCAATTATGCATCAGCACTTACATTATCATGACCTTGTGACTGTTATCCATGGCTGAGCTTATACCACTCTATGGGTACGTTCCCTTTGTTGTAAAACTTCAATTTACCCCAGAGGTGATAACTGTCTCTCCCTCCTCCTTCCTGGCTTGGTATTCCATGTACAGTTAAGATTATGGTCCAGCTCTCTGCAAGACATGCACATCTCTCAATATGCTCATGAGCCTTAGTCAAGATTTCAGGGCATGTGTGTGATATCTCTCTCTTTCTCTCTCTCTCTCTCTCGTTTTCTCTCTCTCTCCCTTTTTGGGTTTCTTGGAAATATTCTTCCTAGAGCTGTCCAGCGTTCTGTTCCAACCTGAGCTGACTGCTATGGACTTTTGTGTAATGGTCATCCTGGGCCTTCCCTTCCCTCTCTCGTGTTAGTGCCCTGTTTTCTAGACCTCATGTCTTTCTCTTCTCCTTGTTTTATGGAGCACATTTCTTAATAGGTTCTTTAGAAGATACTCAGAACTAAACTCTCTGACACTTTCACATAGGGCAAAATATCATTTTCCTACCCTCATGCTTAACTGAGAATCTGGTTACATAGAATTTTAAATGGGGAATCATTTCTCTTAAGAATTTTGGAGACAGTGCTCCATTGTTTTCTACATTCTGTGTTGCTGTTGATAAACCGGAAGCCATGCTCCCACTCAGGTTTACCCAACTTTTTTTCTCTCTATGTTTTTAGGACTTTATTCTCAGGAGCCTGAAATCTTGGAGATGAACTCGGGAGCAGGTGGTTTTCTTTCATTGTGCCAGAGAGTCAATGGACCCATTTAGTCTACAAACTCATGCCTTTAAATCCTAAGAAATTTTCTTTTTTTTTTCTTTAGTAATTCCCTCTCCTCCAATTTGTTCTCTTTAATCCCTATTTTTCATATACTAATGACTTCTTAGACTTCTCAGTTGTGAAGTTTCTCATATTTTTGTCTCCTACTTTGTCTTTTTTCTTATACTTTTTTGAATATAAATTTATCATTTTCCAACTCCTCCCTTGATTTTTTTATTATTTATACTGTTTGACAGTATTTTTGCATATTGTTTGTTTGTTTTAGTCTCCTCTGCTGCTTCATGGATCTTTCTAAGGCGATTTCTACAGGTGTAGGTGTTTTGATTTTCTTTTAAAGTTTCTTCTGCCAGTGCCTGCTACCTTTGAGTACCTTTCTATCCATTTTCATTTTGGTTGACTAGCTTTAATGTGAGATTTCTTCATAGTCTGACCTTGGCTGATTGTTTTGGTTTTTTTCTCTAACATAAAATAAACCTAAGACATGAATGACGCACTGTCAGGGGCGTCAAGGGGTGGGCTGCCCACAGCGTGAAACACCGCACTTTCTCAGTAGGAGACTCTTGTCATTTTCTTGCAGACAGCTGGCTTTCCCAGGGAGGAACGTTATGACATTCTGCCTGGAAGGGATTAGCCTGAATTTCAGCAATGGGGAGACCAGAGGGGATGGAGACTGCAGGAATCTCACTATTGATGATGTGCGTTTTCACTTCTCTCTCCTGTCCCACCACGTCTTCCTAGAGCTTCTGGCCTCAAGGACGCCCGGTACCCCAAGGCCAGACTCCCTTTGGTCAAGCCTCCCCAGGGAGTATGTCCAGTCTTTGCCTGGGTCCTGGGTGGGGAGAGGCGAGATGCTGCTGCACAGGGCTACAAAAGGTACACCTGCCACCATCCCTAAGAGTTCCGCCCACCCCACCCCCACCTCCATCAGCTCTCCCTGGGGACCTGCAGGGCAGCTGTCAGCTTCCCTCTCAGCTTGCACACCCGTCCCTGCTAGCCAGCCTCCATGTCCACCGTGCTGTTGTCTTCGTCACTTCCTTTCACCTTCCCAGAGTCTGCTGTTGCAATTGCAATCTCTTCTCTTTTCCCTCGTGGTTTATTCCACTTTCTCTGTGCTTACATTCACGTGATGATCAGTGGGAGCAGGCTGGGGAGTCTGCTTAGAGAAAAGAAGTCTTTCATAAACTTTCAAAATATGACTTTCTCCTCACACATTTTAAGCAATGGGAAATACACAGCACCACTTCTGAGGTATTCAGGCACATAAAGAAAATCTGAATCTGAGCAAGCAATCTTTAGATGTAACCACTAGTTTTCAGGAGTGTGGGGACAGAGGCACGTTAGATGACAGCACAGGAAACATCATGTTGGAACTGGCTGGCGATATTTGACAAATAAATTTTTCAAGAATCTTGTGAGCCATTATTAAACACGTTGTTAAGTGAATATATATTTACTTATGTACTTAATGAATATTTATATGCTTACAATCAAATAAATTGATTTCAAAATCAAAGATAACAAACACCCTAATGCACCACTTCTTGATTGTTAAAGAAGGCTGGCTCCAGAATCCTGTGGTGTCACAGAAAAATTAAGCAGCAAACTCGCAGCCCAGGTGCTGAGCTCACGGGTGGCAAGGCAGCTTCATCTCCAACAGAGATCCTGGGTCTGCTGCCCAGTTGTGGGCAGAAGGAACTTCCCCAAGTCAGCAAGTCAGTGTAGGCATCACCATGAAGACCCCGAGGACACTGCCATACCCTTCACACTGGGCCTCCTCATCTGCCCAGCTCTGAATAACCTCCATCCTAACTGGCCCAATGACCTGAACCTTGAGTAATTCACAATGTCAGCATCCTTCCAGGAGACCAAGCTCTCCTTTTAATGTGTTTCAATATGTATTTCTTCAGTACCAGCTTCTTTAAGAAAACTGTTTATATTCTGTCCACAGGCTAAGGTCTAATAAAATGAAAATAATTAAGAAAGTCCACATCAAATGCTGGCTTAACACAGTACCTCAAATGTAAAGAAAATTGTATACCATTTTTTATTTCTGACATAACCATATTTGTTTGGTACCGAGAATTGAAACTTAAACACAGAGCCACATTACTAGCCATTTATTTAATAATTTATAATTTTGAGACAGGGTCTCACTAAGTTGCTTAGGGCCTTTGTAAGTTGCTGAGGCTGGCTTTGAACTTGTGATCCTCCTGCCTCAGTCTCCTGAGTTGCTAGGATTACAGGCATGTGCCACCACCATTTGATATATTATTATTTTTTATTTGTTCTAGTTATACATGACAGTAGAATGCATTTTGACACATTGTACACAAATGGAGCATGACTTTTTATTCCTTTGGCTGTACATGGTGCTGAGTCACATCAGTTATGTAATCATAGATGTATATAAGGTAATAATGTCTGTCTCACTCTACTGTCCTTCCCATTCCCACTGCCCCACCCCTCCCCTCACTCCCCTGTGCACAATCCAAAGTTCCTCCATTCTTCCCTACCCCCACCCCACTATGGATCAGTATCCACTTATCAGAGAAAACATTTGGCCTTTGGTTTTTGGGGATTGACTTATTTCACTTAGCATGATGTTCTCTGGTTCCATCCATTTACCTGCAAATACCATAACTGTATTCTTCTTTAAGGCTGAATAATATTCCTGTGTGTGTGTGTATCTTACATTCTTTTTAATTTTAATTTGTTATATGACAACAGAATGTATTTTAAAATTTTTATTTTAATTTCAAATTTTCTTTATCCATTCATCTGTTGAAGGGCATCTAGGTTGGTTGCATAGTTTAGTTATTGTGAAATAAGCTGCTATAAACATTGATGTGGCTATATCACTGTAGTAGGATGATTTTAAGTCCTTTAGGTATAAACTGAGGAGTGGGACATAATCATTCTTTACTTGATTTTTTTCATTGTGTATGATTTGTAAAGGCAGGCAAAGGGAACTATCAAGTTCAAAGAGCTAATAGACTAAAAACATGATTTTACAGTTCATGCTGTATTTTCAATGTTGCTGCCTCCTTATTAGTAAAAAGAGGAAGCATGATTTTTGTTTTCTTGTTTCAGATTTGGTGGGCTCACTGATGAACCTGGAAATGATTTCTTGGGCTCCTTCTGTGTGCCAGACTTTATGCTAATGGTTAAGGGTGCAACAGTGATAATTGACCTTCACCTGAGAGACCTTTCAGTCTGGATGTAGCATGAATGGACTACTGAGCATCAGATAAGCGACCTTTCCCTCTTCTTAATAGACTTCACTCTGTTACTCATTACTCATGCAGTGGAAGCAAGTGTCTCTAGGGAGGGAAAAAAACATTTTCCTTTATTTTCTGGGATGTTTCTACAAATTTTAGCTTCACTCTGTTAGACTCTTTCCTTACAGACATTCTTAACTTGAATTAAAATGCCTTCATTCAGAGGACAAGATCTATGCAAAAATGTGAGCTGTTCATGGAGAACTGTTTTCCAGCACTATTTCAAACAGCCTATAAAAGATGTAAAATCCATTACCTTCATTAGAACAGAAAATCTGATAAATATTACAAGGCTAGGTGTCATAGCAGATAGAAAGGAATTGTTAAACTATGATTAAAAATAAAATGCCAGGGGCTGGGGTTGTGGCTCAGCGGTAGTGTGCTTGCCTAGCATGCGTGAAGCACTGGGTTCGATTCTCAGCACCGCATACAAATAAATAAAAATAAAAGTCCATCAACAAATAAAAGGATTTAAAAAATGCCAAAAGAACTCAACCATGGGGTCAGGGAATACACAAGGGGCAGAAGTTGAAATGTGAGGAAGACATTTTATGTAAGTTGCTTAAGCACCAACAAGAATGAGGAAGCAACATGAATCCATGCCATTTGGGGATGTGTATGGAGGTTTTCTGACAAAATCAGATTTTTTAAAAAAGCAAAGGAATATGCCATGCCTTCATCTGTTTCTGGTAACATGACTGCAAACTTCAGGTGTAATCACTGATTCATCTGTTCTGCATCAAATGTATAATGAATACACACTATATATTGTGCAAATGGACATCTTTGCTTTTATGGCACATTTATTTCAGGGTAGCAGGATTAGCTAGTAACTAAGTAAATCAAATTATTACAAATTACATACTATAATAGGAAAGAATAGCAGAGGACTTGCTCTAAGGTGGTTAGGAAAGACCTCTTTAAGGAGGTAACATTTAATTTTACTTTATTCATTTTTATTTAAGGTAGGAGCCAGAATAAGTCTTTAAAAACCTCATATCTCACCTATCTTCTGCTTAAATCTTTCAGTTGCTGTTTCAAAATCCTTCATGATTTGGTCCTCAAAACTTCTCCCTTCACACTCATGCTAGAGAACTTCCCCTCTAGATACAATAAAGCTTATTTATTAGGTTTATGTCTCTCTCCTGCCAGGACATAAGCTCCACCAGGGAATATTTTTATTTTGTTCACTTTTGTATCGCAAATGTCTCTAGAACTGCTAGCTTCTCATAGCACTTTGCTAATTTTTTGTTCAATAAACATAAAATCATTGACTTTTATTAATATTAAAGCTAACATGAAGCATTATAAAGTTATCACTTACAAAGTCACACTAACATTTAAACACAATGGAAAACATTACAAAATAACATTAAAAATAATACAAAGGCAAATCTAGGTAAGATCTGGTTGAATGTGAGGAGAGTGCTTGTCTGCTCAGCAGCTCATTCCAGCTTGTAGCACCGGAAGATAATCTGCAGCCTGTTTCTTCCCTTTGATCTTAACTGGGTTACAATGGAAAAGCCCAGCTAACACAAACTAGCTGTTGTGAATGGTGCATTAATAATAGCAGGATACTCTATTTAGCAAAGGAAAGTCTTCCTTAATCTTAATCTAAAACACTGATAAACTTAGGGTCTCATAAGCATCAATGTATATGATAACTAAGCAGCAATAATTCTCTTCTTCAGGTACTAAGTTTAACTCAATTATTGACTCAGGGTTTTGAAAAGCAAATAGATCTTTTACCCAACTGTTTTCCCTTAATATCTCAAATTTCTCTTCTGGAAAGAAATGGTTAAAAGTTTGAGAAAGGGAAGTAAGATGCAACAATACCTCTAATTTCATTTCCTTTAAATTGTTTTAATTAATACTATTCTCTTCAATATGTCATAAAAACCGTGGGAACATGTAGTAGCTAGGATGATTACTTTTTAAGTCTTGCTTGCCATAACAACAATCTCTTTTGGAATGCTTGGATACGTTCAACATGTAGGAAAATCTTTTCCCTTGTAGTTTTAAACTCAGTTAAAAATGCCAAAAATATCAGTTAAATATGCCAATTTCATTACTCAAATATCATCTTCAAAAATATTTGCTAAATGAGTTTTTTTTTCCATAAGAAAACTGTTAATCTCATTCCTGAGTTCATAGATCCTGGTTAATATTTTTTCTTGAGACAACTTTGGTATGATACAGTAAGTGGGTGTGATTAGTTCCAATCTCTAAACAAAATGTTTCAAGAAGTCAGCTATTCAATGAGCTTTCTTTAATAAGATTGACAATATTTATTGCATTTTCAAATTCCATTTCCATGAGATTCTGTGGAATTTCTCTGGATACTAAAGCTTCACAATGTATAAACAATGATTCCACACAGCACCATTATTAGTAACATCCAGCAACTTTTTAATTACTCTGCTGTGTTTTCCAGTTATGCTTGCTGCTCCATCACTTGCAATTCCTTTACAGTTCTTCCAGTTTAATTTATAGTGACCAACCATGCACTTTTCCAATACTGTAAAAATATCTAATTCATTTAAATGAGAAATTTAAAAAAGCACAAAAAAATCCTCCTTGATATCATCCTGCCATGCATACCTGACATAAATATTCAAGAGGCTTAGCAATAAGTTACCAAGCTGAGTTTCTAAATGTCTCTTTAATTTTGAAGGTTTTAAGCTTTCATTTGCAAGAATATTATTGCAAATAACACTGGGGTCTATCACCATTTTTCACATTTGATAAAACCATATTTTAAGTATTTATTATAATGCCTTGCACTTATTTTTTTTTCTTTTTTGAAATGTGGCGCTAATGAAGTTGAATTGGAAGATTACAGTTAATATTTTGCTCGATGTCATCAATATTCACACTTTCAGACCCAGAACATGTTTCTTTTAGTTCTGGGTGGCTCAATGATAAGAGTTCTGTGGCTCAATGATAAGAGTGCTTGCCTGGGTTCAATCCTCAGCACCACATAAAAAAATAAATAAATAAAATAAATGTATTGTGTCCAACTACAACTAAAATATTTTTAAAAATTTAGATGTTGAGTGATCTTTATTTTATTCATTTATTTATATGTGGTGCTGAAAATTGAACCCAGTGCCTCACACATGCTAGACAAGCACTCTACCACTGAGCCACAACCCCAGCCCAGAACATGTTTCTTTATGTTTCATTCCAGTATTCCTCTTTCTCTTAATAAAGAAATGAACAGCTGGGTGCAGTGGCTTATGCCTGTAATCCCTCCTGAGACAGGAAGATCGAGGGTTCAAAGCCAGCCTCAGCAATAGTGAGGCACTAAGCAACTCAGTGAGACCCTGTCTCTAATAAAATGCAAAATTGGGCTGGGGCTGTGGCTCAGTGATTGAGTGCCGTGAGTTCAATCCCTGGTATTGCCCCCTCCACCAAAAAAAGAAAAAAAAAATGATACATTTTAACAATAATTTATTCTGGTTTAATTAAAATGTTATAATTGCTAGTAAATTTTAAAAAAGAAAAAATACATAGCCTAGATTTTAAAAATGGTCTCAGTTTGCAAATGAGTCTCAGATTTCACATCTAGTTGTAAGTCATGGTAATATAAAGGCGGACTGCACATTAACCTTGCCATCATGACACCAAGTGACACCTATAAGCAAATTATTGAAAGCTTTTGTCAATATACTCTCTATTCATCATATCCCTTCTATCAAATGACTTTCTCATATATTGAAATGGACGTCAATATTCCTATACTGGTGAGCAGCGGAGTTACTGCTCCTCCAAGGGATAATTCCTATGCAAACAAATCAACTTAAACTACCCACCTATCTTTTGGGCTTCTACACTCCTGGCCAATATTCCCAGCCTAATCACTCATGGCCTGGTACCAGGCAATTAGGGATAGCCCCTTTCTGTCCCAAACAGTTAAAGCCAGCCTCAGTAATAGTGAGGCACTAAGCAACTCAGTCAGACCCTGTCTCTAATAAAATGCAAAATTGGGCTAATTATTCAAACTAGCTAATCTTAAACCTGTTCAAACCTGCTTATCATGCTTTGCCTATTCCTTCCCAAGAAAACCAAAGAAATGCTTCCTTGGTTCCCATTGTACTTCCTCCATTCACTCACTGATCCTAGTACTTTCCAGTATTGTGCCCCTGCGTGCTATAGACTGTTGTGCATCCTATTTCTGAGGACTTCTTCCTTCTTGAAGTCACTATCACATCTGTGTATCTTACCATACAGATTAAAACAAATCCTGAGAACAGTTTAAAACACTGTTATTGTGTTACTGTTCTGATTACCCAGTTGTATTGTTTGGCTCTGACCCTCTTTACCCCATACAGTTTATTTTTTAGCAGGAATTTTGCAGGTCATGAGTTCTTCCAGGAAGTCAACAATGCTAAATGTATTAACTACATTTTTGGAGCTAAACGATCTATTGAATTTGGTATCCGGTCATACTTTGAAAGGTGCAGATATGAGAGAGAATTCAAGACCTGGTAGACACCTTTGACTTAATTTCTTGGTTACATGTTTAAAAGATGACAATGCTCCTAATATTTAACCTTGGCTTGAAACAGAAAAGACTTCTCTGAAGGTTTTAAGTCATCTATCTGCCAAGGATATCAGAAGGACTACAGAGTTTATGGCAGATATCTCTTAGATGTCAGAGCACAGTGTGCATCATCAATATATTAGACCAGAACTATACTGCTGGAAAAGTAACCATAAGAGTTTTCTAATGAGTAAGAAAAGTTTCAGGGCAATTCATAGTAACCTTGAGGCACTGTTGCCCTTAACAGGTGAAGAAAAATAATTATTGACTCTCCTCCTACCATAGATAAAAGTTCCAATATGGAACATTTGTTTTTCTACCATCTCTCCCTAGATATTTTACAGATATTTTTACATAGTTAAAGAAATGTGGTGTTAAATAGTGCTTCAGTCTTTTGTTTGCCCTTTCTTATGTCTTTGAAAGGAGCTTTATGAAAAGCCAATGGAGTTTGGAGAAACAGGATCAAACCTGACATTCTTGCCTAAACATAAGTTCTGGAGCTTTAATTTAAATAGATATGTTCAGTTAGAACCCAACATAAATCAGAGTGCATGTGTACACCTACACACCTACACACCCCCCAGAATATGAGCAAGTAAGATTCCGTAACCCAGACAGGTTCTGTTGGGATAAGTTCCTTCCGCCAAAACTTCACAGACCTACAAATGTGTTCACTGATGCTTAACATGTGCATACTGAAGATGGCGGTGTGGCTATTTTTACGTCAGAGTGATAATGCTCTTTGTTCAGCTGTGAATCTAGTCAGTCATCTTTCCAGAGAATTTCCACTAAGGTGATCAAATACTTGAAGCTTTCTCACACATGAAAGGTGCATTCATGTGATCATGTGCTATAGTTTCAGGTGAGTGATTATCTACATGTCCCTCAAATAGTTTCTGTCACATGGTTGGTACTCAATAAATATATTTGAGAAAATAAATGAGAAAAATTAATGTAACCTATATATGCTATAGGTTACATTAATTTTTCTCATTTATTCTATTTTTATCATGAACACTGCAAAATAAGTTATCAAACTATATTTGGGCAATTTAGTAATAGGTAAGACAAAAGTTAGTAAAACATATTCTTTAAAATAGGGTCATCACAGGTGGCATTTTTCAAAATAAACTTCTTGCTATGTTAAGTGCCAGAAACAATGGTCCTATAAAAACATATTAAACTATATCTAAATTTGTCTTATAAAACTTAATAGCTAATTCTACCTGAAGAAAAGAAACTCACACACAAAAACCAGTATCTTATTTACATTATTGTATGTATGTATAGCTTTTTATTAACTTAGAAGTAATTCTTTTATGCCCCTTGGGGGTTTATAATTGGTAATCCTCCAGTTAATGTTGTATTTAAAAAAAAAAAATTCTTAATTTCCTCTAACTCAGACACTTCACCTACAGGAATAGCAGAGGCAGTGTCTTAAGAGTACAAACCAAGTAAATGTGTAAGGAAAGCATAGGGAAGTACTTTCTTAATTGAAATAGGACACAAGGTACAAGCTAAGTAGGAGGTAGAAGCAGAAAATGTTGGAGTTTGACGGAAGAATGTATGAAACCATTGTCCAGGAAACTAATAACATGAATGGACTAGGAAAAGTTAGGATTTTAAGTGAGCCTGCATGGTCATCTTACATGCCAAATGCACTAATCATACTGCTCAAACACCTGATAGGTCACTAACTTTTTATCTCCTAAGGTATGTTCTCCAGGTCTATGAATAACATCTAAAAAATACAGGTCTGATCAGTTTCCTCATAATTCAAAAGCCTCTAGTGGCTCTACACTATTGTAAATGCCTCCAGATAACATCCTTTAAATTGAAGCCTCATCTTTTTAGGTCTCTTCTTTATCATGTTATCTCCAGACAGTCTACCTTTTTTTTTTAAGCTCTAAAACCTGCAATGTCTTGAAATAGTTCATGCCTTTTTTTTTTTTTTTTCCCTTTTGGTAGTACTGGGGCTTGAATCCAGGGGTATTTTGTCCCTGAATTATAACCCCATCCCTTTTTAAAATTTTGATTCAGAGCTAAGGAGGTTGGCCTTGAACTTGTGACCCTTCTGCCTCAGCCTCCCTTAGTAGTTAGGCAGGAATAGGCCAGTGTACCTGGCCCCCAACTCTGTTTTTGTTCTAGTTAGTATCCCCTTTGCCTGGAATATTTTTCTTGCCTTCTTAGACAATTGAAATCCTCTTTATTTGTTATGATTTAGCTCAAAAGTTATAGCATTTACCTAATGCAATTAATAGTTAAGTACATCTAAAGTTCTGGGCATTGGGGATACAAAAAAAAATGAATGTTGATATATTAATATAACTAAATATGTTCAGCTGTTATGAATGAACTAGAGCTACATAATGTTGACAAATCTTAAAAATAACACTAAGTAAATACGCTGGCTGTAAAGGACAAATAAATTGCTGATTGCTAAAATTGGGCAAAACAGTTCTATATATGTAATTAAAAATCAAAACTTAAAGGTGTCTGGAAGAGTGGTCATTATAAGCCAAGGGCCCCTGGGGAACAGGAGCTGACAAAGGACTCCACTTACTTACATAATGATTTATTTCCCCAGCTGGATGGTGAGTACATACGTACAGTAGTTTTTGTTTCTGCCTTTTCTCTAAAATAGTATATTTTCAAAAGAGCATTTAGAAGGTGTGGTGCCTTCCCGAAGGTATTGCAAATCTGTCATATAACCCCGCAGGGCCACACAGGTGGCGACTCCAGGCGCCAGCATCAGGAGGTAGAAAGCAATCCTCTTCCCAGACTGCCCACTGGCTTCTTCCGGCGCCCCAGGGACGCCACCAGGACTTCAAAGGACTTCGGCCCGCGCCGCTCAGCGACCCCGGAACCCTCCGTTCAGATCCAACGGCTGTGGCCATCCTCCCTGCAGGCCTCAACTCGCCCGGGTAACCCCGGAATGTATCTCCCCGCAACCAACCCCGGAGTGTCTCGCTTTAGTGGGCTAGGGCCACTCCCATCAGAAACTGCCATTTTCCTTCTCGCCTCCAGCCACCACGACCCGGCCTAGCCTAGCGCCTCAATGTTTTGCCAGTACAGCTGCAGCTTAGTGGACCTCCCGCTGGCTTCGCTACGCCACTTCCGGCTTATCCCCGCGCCCCCAACCTCCAGCAGGAAGAGGACTAGATCCGCGCAAGCGCGAAGCCGGTGTCAGGGCAACGGATCGGACTTCTTTAGCCTTCACCAGTCTCGCGGCATTCTCGCGGTGTTTCCTCCTCCCGCGGGAGTTGTTTGAAAGATCTGGCGGTAACCTCGCTCTGGACGCTCCGAGGGTTGCTTGCGGGAATCTGCGGAGACTCCACCGCTGGGCTTCCGGGCAAAGCTGGTGGTGGCGCAGAGAGTATACATTCCAAGGGAATTTTGAATCTGTGCAAGAACTGTGGAGCTTCGACATCATTTTACTTATTTAGAGTACTATATTGCATTTAATAACCATGGGAGTCTGTGTGTCTCTTCAGGTTAGCAGTCATTGATTTTTAAAATAAATCTACATTTCATCAAATAAGTTTGAAACATCTACACTTATATCTTCCTTGTAATTATTTTAATGAAACATACTTCTTGATCATTAACAAGTAAGACTGTGCAAATAAGTGCATCTTTGTTATAATTTTCCAACTGGTGTATTTTATGGTCTTTTATTACAAATTAAGAAATAGAGAAAAAGGTGGTACAGAAGCTTGAGTCTTAACTCAGACTTTGTAGGACTTTGTTAGCTGTTAGCATTTCTACTTTTCAAGTTGTTTAAGTCATTACTTGAAATAGATTACACAAAGTTTTTAAAAATTTTGCTTCTCTCCAGGGATGCAGTTAGTTAGGAGGAATAATTTTGATGTAGCACAGCAGAGTAATGATGGTTTACAATTGTATATTTCAAAATAGCCAGTAGGGAGAATTTCAAATGTTTCCAACATAAAGAATAATAAATGTTTAAGGCAATAGACATTCCAGTTACCCTAAACTAGTCATTCCACATTATATACAATATTGAAATATTACATTGTATCCCATAAATATGTATCATTATATGTGTCAATTAAAAATTAAAATAAAACAAATTTAGAAGAATATTTTTCTAATCCCAGTTGGATTTGTTAACTCAATTTTGATTAGCAAATACTTATTTTACATGTTTCAAACTACATAAAGGCTCACTTCCTCCTTGATACTAACCCAGTATTATTCCTGATAGTCTTCTGCAGGTAACCATTTTTAATTAGTGTCTTGTTAATCCTTCCATACTTCATGTAGATACAAACAAATGAAAATCTACATTCTTATTTCACTATAGCCCTCCTTTGTTTTTTCTGCATCATTCTGCACTTTGTTAATTTAACAGTATATTCTGGATATTTCTGTATAATGATGAAGATAAAGTGATTTTAATTATTTTACTTTTTTCTTGAAGGTATTCTGGAAGTTTTGTCAACTTTTTATAGTATTTGTAGTTGGTATGTATATCCTTTAAAATTTTTCTGAATTGAAAACCATAAGGGCTTGTATAACTTAAGGAAATACATCCAAGGGTTCTGTATACTGTTAATTTAACAGTATATTCTGGATATTATCAGTACTTCATTAAATTTCTTTGTTTTTCCTATCACATATTCTATTTTGTACATATATTCCAACTTATATGGTCAATCCCTTATAAAAGGACACATGTGGTTTCTACTCTTTGGATATTAGAAACAGTGTTTCAGGAAATACTTGTCACTTTTTACATTTGCAGGAGTGACTAGAGTCTCAAAAGAGAACTGCATGATCAGATGAAATATATTTGTAAATGTGATAAATATACTGAGTGTGGTCCATCAGCAGGGAATGAGTGGTATTGCTTGTTTTGATTTTTTTTTTTTTTTTGAGAGAGTTAGGAAAGAACAAGAATATAACTGGGGTGATGGTTTTTTGATAGATGAAAATTTCGTCAGTAAAATCTTGAAAATCATGGGAATATGAGTTAGAATAATTAAACAGCATATAAAAAAGAAATGACTGTGTGATAAAAAGGCTTAATTTTGAATGACAGTGTTGAACTGCAACTCTTTTTTTTTTTTTTCCCATTAAACTGTGACTTTGCTATATCTGTTTAAAAGGATTCAAAGATATATGGAAGTCAAATCTTTTGTGATCAAAACCCATATGCCTTCCTCTATGACAAGTGATTCAACAACAGGGAAGATGTGGGTAAATATTACACCAAGTTTCTTTTCCTTAGTTTCTTGAACCTGTAGTGCTACCACTGAGCTACATTCCTATTTTTTATTTTTGAGACAGGGTCTATTCAAGTTGCTTAGGCTGCCCTTGAATTTGCAATCCTCCTCCCTGAGTCTCCCTAGTAACTGGGATTATAGGTGTGTGCTACAGCCTCCCAGCACATGTTCATTAACTGAAATTAACTGGAGCTGTCAATTACTTCATTTCACAAAACAGGAAGAAGATTATAAAAAAGATGAAGACAGTGACATTTCAAGTGATTTTAATTATTTTACTTTTTTCTTGAAGGTATTCTGGAAGTTTTGTCAACTTTTTATAGTATTTACAGTTGGTATGTATATCCTTTAAAATTTTTCTGAATTGAAAACCATAAGGGCTTGTATAACTTAGGGGAAATACATCCAAGGGTTCAATTAACAGATAAACATTTATATTAAAGTGACCTTGGAAGTATTTTTCTGTAGGATAAAATAATAGGATTATAATTAAAAACTGATTTATTAGGTAATGCTAGCTTTAATTTTTAAAAAAGGTAGCAGTTTCAGGTAAATATATTAAAATGAGTGGTCTATTTAAAAAGAAAGGCGAAAGACTATATTTTTTTGTCCAAAAATTATTGTTATTATTGTATATATATATATATGTTTTTTTGGTACCAGATCTCAAATCAGGGGCACTTAACCACTAAGCCATGTCCCCAGACCATTTTATTTTTTGAGACAGGGTCTTGCTAAGTTGCTTAGGTCCTCACTAAGTTGTTGAGGCTGGCCTCAAACTTTTAATCCCCCAGCCTCAGCCTTGATGCTGGGATTATAGGTATGTGCCACCATACCTGATTTATCCCAAAATTATTGTTCCTTGTTTTGGGGAAAATATTTCAGACAAGAGTTATTTTAAGACTGTAATAAGGGGCTGGGGTAGTGGCTCAGTGGTAGAGCATTCACCTAGCACACTTGAGGCCCTGGGTTTGATCCTCAGCACCACATAAAACAATAAATAAAATAAAGGTATTGTGAACTGAAAAATAAATTTAAGAAAAAGAGTATAATAAGTTATATATGGAGTATATCTATGTGGGAAATAAAAATTATGGCTTTTCATTTTTTTCATGAATTATAGCCTCATGAATTATTATTAAAGTCTTGCATTCTGAATTTGGAGAAAATAAAATGACTGTTATTATAATACCATCTGGGGATAAGCTTTGATTTGTTTTCATTTCTGTACTCATGGCAATGAAGTTAAATTTTTAGTGTGCCAAATTCTAGATAAGTTCTTGAGGAATATGCCATAAAATGCCCCAATTGATAATGTTTTGTGTATGAAATTAAGTCATTCTCATTAGATTGAAAGATAAAATTCCAAATGTGAGAATTCAGGCAGTCCTGACTCTTTCAAGACATAAGTCATGGGATGATGACTTGCCCATGATCAAAGATATGTAAAGCTTCATAGTTTTTCATTTTAAATTTATAGTAGTTGAACTTTTCCTTACTAAATATACAGAGAAAGAAATATGCACACACATATTTAAATACACATTCTGTCCACTGGAAATTCTCCATCATAGATGTCCTATAATTCAGTTTTGATACTAATTAGCCAGAGTTAGCACAGATCCCACAGGATAAGGGTTTTGTGGCTCACTCCCACAAGACTGCTCCAGCTTCAGACTGTAGCCACAAGCCTCTGGCTGAATCTAAATTTGGGGGTTCCCAATATTCCCACCCATCCAATTTTGGTAATCTGATCAAATGATTCACAGAACTCAGGAAAGTGTTATACTTCATTATAGTTTCAGTTTGAAGGGTACAAATTGGAAATAACTAGATGGAAAAGGTACATAGGTCATGTGTGGGAGATAGGGTGCAAAGCTTTCACACCCTCTCTATTTGGGCCATGCTCCAACACATCTTCCTGGAACCAGACAGGAAGCTCCTTGAGCTTGTTTAAACGTTTTTATATGGCCTTTCATCTCGCAAACATGATTGATTAATCATTGGCCACTAGTTGGCACTCTCTCCAGGTCCTCTCACATTCTCAGAGATGGGGGATGGGCTGAAAGTTCCAACTCTAAACCTAGTTGATTTTTCTAGTGACCAGCCCCTATCCTGAAGCTATCTAGGGTCTTTATCTTCCATCTGCCATGAGCCCCCACATTAGGATAAATTTAGGTACTGAAAGCTACACATAGTGAATTATAGAAAACATTCCCCACTCAGGAAGTTCCAAGGGTTTCAAGAGCTGTGACATTAGGCACCCAGGACAAAGAACAAATATGTTTTTAATTATATCCAAAAGGATAATAAAGTGAACACATACATGAGTTCAAAGCCAGCCTCAGGAAAAAAAAAAAAAAAAAAAAAGTGAGGCACTAAGCAACTCAGTGAGACCGTGTCTCTAAATAAAAATACTAAATAGGGCTGGGGATATGGCTCAGTGGTCAAGTGCCCCTGAATTCAATCCCGGGTTCAAAAGAACACATGTACCCAACATTCAAACTAAGAAGGAGGATGTTTAGATAGCTTCTTAAGCCTCTTGTGTCCTTTTCTCAATAAATGTATTTTTTCTTCGCAGAGGAAATATACTCTCTTGAATTTTGTATTATTCATTACCTTGTTTTCTTTGGAGTTGACTATAGTTATAGGGCTGTCTAGCTGTATCACAATTATATGTACTGTATCTTTGCCTCTCTTTGACCTTAGCATAAATGGAGTTATATTGCATGTATACTTATGTAGCTAATTTTTTCCATTTAACATTTTTTCTAAGAGTAATACAAATTTAATTATGTACTATAGTATTTTTCTTTTTACCGCTGAGTAGTATTCTGTTTTAGAAATATTGCACACTTGAATTATTCATTATATGTTTTGCTATTTTGAACTAAACTGTTATCAGTATTCTCAAACATGATCTAAAGGTCCTCTAGCTAATGGCTTAGAAGTAGTGTTATGAACTGAACTGTGTTCTTCCAAATTCATGTTCTCTATCTAGAGTTGTAATTCACTTGTTAATTTGGGAGATAGTAATTTCTTCTGGTGCCATCCCCAAGTCTGAATTACTTTGTTCCTGTGGTAGGTATGCGCTCCAGGACAGATAACACTGCCTAGGTTGGTAAAGAAAGAAAGGTAGTCTGTTTTCCCTGAGATTAGGAAGGGGGAAAGACTGGGAAGAAGGAGAGAGAGAAGAAGAGAAATAAACCTATTCATTTTAAATATAAGTCAGTGGCAGGGTAGCAAGGACTATATTCAAAGCATAAAGTGGACAACTGTTACATTCTTTCTGGTTTCTGTTATTTTCTTTTACCTCTAGACTACATAACATTGTCTTAGTTGATAAGCTTTCACAATCTAGTACTAATTGAAAATTTTTTGATTAAATGATACTTGACATTTGAGGCAAGCCTGGGCAACATAGCAAGACCTCCATCTCAAGGAAAAGGGGAAAAAATGTCAAACCAGTGAACTTTTAAAAATTTGATTTCTGATATAAAACCAGGGCTTTGAGGGTATCTTTCATGAAAGCTTTAAATGAACAAAGATTGACTATGAGTTGAATATTGTTTAAGCTGATGGACTATATTAATTTTCTAGGTTTCAATGTTTTTTTTCCCTTTGATGTAGAATGTATTATTTGCTGGGTAATTTTATTGGACCACTAGTGACTACCTTTTTTGGTCTTATGTTGGTTTTATTAAAATACTGTTCTTAGCTCAGATAACTCATTTATTCAACAAGGACTAGTGATATACCAGGTAGCAGGTACATAAAACTAATAGAATTGAATTAATATGTATCATGAAAGTGCTCATATATACACCAACGTAAAGAAATGTGTAATGAACCAAAAAACCCAACTTCCAGCCTCACCATGACCAACATTTGGCCAGTGTTATTTCTCTTCCCTCCCCTGACCCATACGTGTGCACTCTCTCCCCCTGCTCTCAGCCAGAATTACACTGAAGCAAATCCCTGATACTGCATTTCACTATTATCCAGTTTGGATTATTCTAACTTTTTTGAATTGTTTTCACACGTGTTTCTTTAAATTAGAAACTACACTTCATACATGTATTTCATTTGATTGAGATTTCTCATGTCTCTTTTAATATATACCAGACTTTTCTCTTTTTTTCTTGACATTATATGTTGTAGAAATTATGTCATTTGTCTGGTTGAATTTCCCATATTCTGGATTTGACTATTTTCATTCTACCATATGTATTTAACCTCTTCTATCATGTATATTTCCTATAAATGGACAATAAAATCTAGATGCTTGACCAGATTCAGGTTTGGCTACTTGGTGGGGAGAGTAGGGGCAAACATACTTTTTATGCAGTAGTATATATAAAAGTATCCTATTATATCATATTAGGAGTTAAAAGACTTCAATAACATTTTTGAAACAGTGTCCTAATGTGTGTGTGTGTATGTGTATGAATTAAACACACACACACACACACACACACATGAATTAAAGATTATAATGAACAATATACTTTTCCCAAGTTGTGTTCCTCTGTAGTCTTATCTCCTTTAATTTTCCTTAGTTTATATGAGGGAAAACTAAGGCCCAGATACTTAAATATTTGCTAAGGACAAACACATACTTTAGTAATATAAGTTGGGCTTTCTCTTCCCATCCTTTTAAAATTTGGTTCAGTTATATATGTCTTTATCTGATGGTATATGGGCCTTCAGAGAAAAGCCAGAGGTGGTCGGGATAACATTTCTGCCTGTCCAACTAGAGATTTGAAGACTGAGAAGTCAAGACAGTAAAATTTCAGTTTCTTTGACTGGTTCTATTTTTGTACTGCCACATAGTAGCTAAGGCTTGAGTTTGGGCTTAGATGGGATCTAAGGTTGAAGCCTAGTAAATCTAAGAGAGAGGAATTCAAGAAAATTTTTATAGGCTACAGTAATAGATCGTTACGTCCTCAATAATTTTTGTGATACCTCATTTTTATACTAACAGTCTTAGTTTCACTTGTCTTATAAATATTAACTGTAAGCCAATATTAATTTGAGGAAAATGAAAAATAGAAGAATATATAAAAAGTGCGAAGTAGAGGATGTTGCATTTTTCTACAGCTTACTTTACTAAACCTGAAATCAGTGAAATGGAAAAATCTTCTCTAAGCCTGGTTCCACTTCACTGAAATATCTTACAGTTGTTTTGTCTGTTTGGTGTGTAAAGGGGTCTCCAGTGGCAGGCTTTCTGCATTTTTTTTATTTTGTTTTTTTCAGTGAATTCTAATGAAGTGATGAGAATTTGCAAAAGTAATAATTACAGATATGTGAGAAATTAATTTATCATCAAAAGCCATTATTGATCATTTCCTAATGTGATAGAAATTAGATAACTGACAGGGATAAATGTTTTTTGATGGCAGTATCTTTACTTTGTAAGAAAAAATGTTGTGATCACATATAATTTCACTAATATTTAAATGCAACATCAAGAGATAGTCCCACATCCATTCCACTTACCAATGGAGAGACATATGTTGTCAAGATATTGAACAGACATGAAGGACAGTGAACCCTGAACAATAGGAAACTAGGTTAGTTATATGATTGCTTCATTGAGAACATTTCTGGGCCCCAAACCAGGGAAGGTGAACATGTATCCTGGTGGAATCCCTGACTTGAGAAAGAACCTCGTGAAACCAAGGTGCTAAAGTTGTAGTAGAGAGTACTAGAAAGCAGAAAGCTATAGAGAAAGAATTCTAGACCTCTGGAACGAATCACCCTGAGTTTTTGGGTCTGATCAGTACAAGCATGTGAGAAAATAACATGTGGCCAAAGAAAGGATCAACCCAAAAGTATTAGAGGTGATTGTGTTCTCTTCCAAGAAGCTTGGGAAGAGTAGCTGTTCCTACAAGACAGATGGGAAACCTCAGTGATCACAAAACATTGTAGAGTGTGTACAGAAGGCTTTTGCCTCAATTGTGGGGAATAACTAGTTTCAATCTGAGCTCTGTTCCTGTCTTGCTAACAAGTGATTAAAGCATCAAACTGTTTCCAAGAACCTGTTCCAGAACAAAGTTCAAGAACATTTATAGGGATACAAAAGTATCCAATACCCAGAAAGGCAATTTTTGCAATGTTTAGCACAGGATGTAAATAAGCAGGAAAACAGGACTCATAATGGGAATAAAAATGACACAGATGTTAGAATTCACAGATGTTATATTGTAACTCTTCCATATTATTCAAAAAGTTAAATAGAAATATGGATAGATGTCAATTAAACTTGTAAAGATGAAAACAACAAGATGTGACATATACACTTGGTGGGATAAATGGGAAACTAGAGACTGTAGAAGATTCATGAGTTTAAGGACATACTGAGTAGAAACTAACAAGTCAAACTGAAATAGATGGTCAGCAAATTGTGCACAGCCTTACAGAGCCTAACGTATCGTGTTTCTAATGGGACAAAAAAAGGCGGGGCAGAAGGCATAAAATATTTGAGGAAATGTTCACTAAAAACTTTTCAAATTCTATGGAAACCACAGATCTAACTAACATCAATGAACCCCAAGCACAGGGGGCATGAAAAAAAGCTACACCAAGGTACACCATAATCAAATTGTTCAAAAGCAATGATAAAAATAAAATCTGAAGAGGGGAAAGGGCATGGTTTCCAAGTAACTCAGAAATGAAGTGATAAGGTTGAGAATGATATCAGATTGCTTGTAGGAAACAATCCAATAGAGAAGTCAGTGAAGCAGCACCTATCAAGTCCTGGGAAAACTCTGTCAGTCTAAGATTCTATACTTCCCAAAATATCCTTGAAAAACAAAGACAAAATGCTTTTTCAGACAAAAGCTAAAAGAATTCCTCACCAGCAGATGTGTTGTATGCGAAATTAAAAGGAAGTAGAGTCTTTCAGGCAGAAAGAAATACCTTAGGGGCCAGCTAACTATGGTCTTTGAGTTGTTATTTCCCTGCCTGAAGCTAAGAATAGTTTTTATTTTTTTCAAAAGAAAAAAAAAAGTCTCCAAACATTGACACATGTTTTTTGGCACAAAAACTGCCTCTAATTGAGAACCACTTGGTACATGTACACTCAGGTTAAAGGCTAGATATTTTGGGATTGGATGAAAAAACAAATTCCAAAATATAAAGACTCAAATTGGTTGAAAGGATGGGAAAAATTATGAAAGTAACACCAACCAAATTAGGAGTATCTGGGCTATTATTAAAATAGATTTTGAAGCCAGGGATATTACCAAGGAGAAATAATGTAAAATGGAACAACCACTTTGGAAAATACTTGATAAATTTCTTGTAAAGTTCAGCATGTATCATGTACATGCTGTAGTCATACTCCTAGATATTTGCCCAAGAGAAAAGGAAATACTTGTCCACTCAAAGATTTTTATCCTAGTATTCATAGTAGCTTAATTTTTTTAATTGATTTTTTTAAAGAGAGAGAGAAAAAATTTTAATATTTATTTATTTTTTAATTTTTTTCGGTGGACACAACATCTTTATTTTATTTGTATGTGGTGCTGAGGATCAAATCCAGCGCCCCGCGCATGCCAGGTGAGCGCGTTACCGCTTGAGCCACATCCCCAGCCCCAATAGCTTAATTTGTAATAACCAAATATTAGAAGCAATGGAGTGTATATCAAGAAATGAATAGATGAATTAATACACAATGGAACATATAAAGGACTACTACTTAGCAATAAAAAGGAATGAACTACTATTACATACATGTAGTTCCTTGAAAATTACATTTTCATAAAACTTCTTTTAAAAGTTTGAGTCAAAAAAGTAATATGTAACAATATCTCTAATGTTGTTTCTTTCTAAATTATCTCCTCTATAATATGTTGCAAGTTTGAGGAATATGGAGTAGCTAGGGTGATTACTGCCCTAACAGAAATGGGTATGTTTGAATGTTGAAATAAATACCTTTAATTGTGCTTGAATATACATATGTGATGTTATAACTTAGATAATGTCTTTGGAAATATTTGTTCCAGTCAGCTTTGTGTCGCTGGGACCATAAGAGCTGACAAGACAACATACAGGAGGAAAAGTTTATTTGGGTTTATGGTCTCAGATGTTCAGTCCATAGTCCGTTGACTCCATACCTCTGGGCCTGAGATGAGGCAGAACACCAAGGTCAAAGGGTGTGGCAGAGGAGAGCTGCTTAGTTCTTGACAGCCAGGAGGTAGAGAGAGCTCTCTCACCAAAGACAAAATATAAAACCCCAATGGCACATCCCCCAGTGACCTACTTCCTCCAGTCACACCCTATCTGCCTACAGTTGCCACTCTGTAATCCATTTAAATTATTAACCCAACAAATGGATTAATCCACCTATTAGGTTCCAGCTCTCATAATCTAATCATCACCTCTGAACATCCCCACATTATCTTGCACATGAGCTGTTGGGAAATACCTCATATCCACACCATGACACTAAGTAATAAAAAGTTGTTGACCAAGTAGTTTTTTGTTGTTTTGTTTTGTCCTGGGGATTAAACCCAGGAGCATTCTAACCCTAACCCTAACATTCTCAGTCTCTTTTTTAAATTTTATTTTGATTCAGGGTCTCACTAATTTTTCCAGTTTATCTTCAACCTTTTGATCCTCCTGCCACAGCCTCCTGAGTTGCTGGGATTACAGGCGTGCACCACCACACGGGGCTTTCTATGAAGTATTATTGAGGATCTAATGAAGATGACTTTTCCCAGTGTGGAAACAGCAGAATGTCTTTGGGTGCCAGTTTTGTTATCTTGTGTCTTAGTGGATACTTGCTGAGGCCCCGTATTGGATACATGAGGGGTGTTCACCACCACTCTCTTCCCTTTTGTGCTTGTTTTGAAAATTTTCCTCATAAAACATTTGTTAAAATTTAAATCATCTAACTCTGTTTTACTCCTATAAATATATGGAATGAAGTTTTGTATGAGGTTATATTTAAACAAGATATGATTTACTAATTGATCTTGCTACATATATCTAACAAACAGAAAATGTTATGCAGTTTATTCTTAACAAGCTGGATTATGATATCTGTACAGACTTGTAATAAGTATTGCTTCTAAATGTTCTGCAGTGGTAAAACATTAAATGGGCGTGGCTGGGGATATGGCTCAGGTAGAGCACTTGCCTAGATGTGTCATCACTCTGCATAGTTTTTAATTAACTAGTTGAGATTTAAAGTTGTACATACCATATACGAACAGGTTGGAAGAAAATATGTGAGGTGTTGTTTTATCCTGTCCCACAATATTCTTTAATGATGATAATAAGACTTTATCACTAACAACAGTGAAATAAATGAGGAATGAGGCTGGAAATTTGAATATATTATTTTTCCCTTTCTTTACCAATAAGTTCAGCTATTATTTTCAAATAGCTTTGTAATTTTGAAAATTTTAAATTTTTATTTCAAGAATATTATTGGCATATTTGATAAACCCACATATTGTTATTTTCATTATGATTTTTGAAACTTTTTCTTTTTAAAATATGTTTGAATAAAGTCTGAATTTGCTGTTTAAACTCAACATTTTTCTTCATATTATCACTTATTTTACATCCCAGTTCCAGCTGTTGGACATGAGTGCTGTTTTTTCTTTATCATTCTTTCTTGTTATTATTTCTGAAAATGTTTTAGGTGCAATTTTATGTAGGTTTGATTAAAATTCTACAAGTGCCAGATGTGGTAGGCACACACCTGTAATCCCAGTGACTTGGAAGGCTGAGATAGGAGGATAGAAAGTTTGGGCCTAACTTCTGCAACTTGGTAATATACTATCTCAAAACGGATTGGGTTGTAGCTCAGTGGTAGGATACCCCTGAGTTCCATCCCTAGTACCATATATACATACTACAAGTTATAAATTCAAATATATCAAAATAGATCATGTTTTCAACATATGAACCGAACACTTAATACTGATACTTTTTTTGCCTTTATGCTTTTGTTAGTAGCAGATAAAATTCCTTCACACATTAAATCACAACTAATTTAATTTCATTAACCAGAAGCTTAATTATATAATTTTTAGCTTTTCCATTAAGGTAATAGTTAAACTGAAGCCAAATGAGAAGACAGCAATCAAAATATACTAGCCAATTCACATTTTATTTATCACATCCTCCACATTAATTATTTCTCATACTAATGGCTACAGTTGATCATGTATTTGTGGGAGTCAATGCAGTCCTTGCTCAGCTGTTGAGTAAACTGCACTGGTGTTGTATATTAAAAAGAAAACTGGTTTTAACCCATGAAAGTTCCCTTACTGACTGAGGTTCATTTGGAGGATGCTAGAATATAGGTGCAGGTAGACTACTATACTCACTAGATTACAAATCAGCCATGTTTCTTGTAGGTTTTTTTGGGGGGGTGGGTGGGGCTCTCCTTACATTTCAGAATTTCTGTGAAGTTTTCAGGCAAGGCCGATCCTTAATATGTGTTCCCTTCCTCAGATAAACTAGCTCTGATATGTTGGCATTTTGTTTCATTTTTCTTTATTTTGCGGTGGTGGGGATTGAGCCCAGAGTCATTGCATGCTGGCAAGCCCTGTAAACACTGTGTTTCAGCCCCTAACATTTAATTTTTTTTATTACAAGTTTTAAAGCATTTGTTGAGGTTTAGCATGCACAGAAGTCTGCGATAGGCAATGGAGTTAGGTGGGAAGGCATGAGACAAGTATAAGCATGAATTATATAACTTTGAGTATTATTAGCTGTGGGTATTTTGAGATTCAAATTATTTCAGGCACATCTGGAAAATTTGTCAGTAGCTCCATAAGTTTCACCAAGTTAACTGTCCTATTAGATATTGAAGTGATGGATACCAAAACCTTTGAAGATAAACCCCAAATCTCTATAAGTGCTATCTTGTAGTACCTTAAAACATATAGGTTCTGCAGCTAGACTGTGTAGGTTTAAATCTTGGCTCTGCTCTTTTCTAATGGGATAGACTTGGGTAAGATACATAACCTCCCCATTTCAGTTTTTGTGTCTGTAACATCTGGATGATAATGGTATCTCTACTGCATATAGTCATTCTGTGAATAGAAATAATTTCATGTCCAAAAGTCCTTAGAATAGTGCCTTACACTCAAGTTCATTTGCTATCATTTTCCTAGTGGGGTAACAGTATGAACAGTGATAAATGTCAATAACAGGCTAGGAATGGCAGCAAACCTGTAGCCCTAGCTTCAGGGAAGGCTGAGGTGCTAGGATCACTTGAACCTGGGGATTCAAGATTGGCCTTGGCAATATAGAAAGACACTGGTTTTAAAAAACTAAAAAGTAAAATAAGTAAATAGTCAATGAAGGCTTGGCAAAATCAGAGAACAGAGAAAATGGGAGTTCACCCTTTGGAACATAATAAATCTGTGGGTTTTGGCACATGGTAGTCACATAGTATTTGTTGAATAATGACACACATAAGCAAATCTTCTTCCTTTCTTTTCTTTCTTTCTTTTTTTGGAGTACACACACACACACACACACACACACACACACAAAATCACATGCCAGAAACCGTTGCAAACTCTTTACCTATATAATCTTTGATATATTGGTAGCAGTGAACAGGTTTATGACTTAACAATGTTAGCAAGGGCCTCATTCCCAAGAGGCAAAAGAGGTACTGATTTACCCTGCTGAAATTAAGTGAGAAAGTGGATCAGCTGGGATTGGAACCCAGGCCATCTTATTCCAATGGTAATGTGCTGAACCACTATAGTGGCTGAAACCATCTGAAACTTCCAGCATCTAATATTTCAATTTTAGAGTCTATTAAAATATGCCATCTTATTTTGCACAGTGTTAGATGATTAATAATAAAGGTAACTAGTATTTATTGAAAGACTACTGTGTGCCAGGCATTGTACATACGTATATTGTGTTTGGTCTTCACATTACCCAGGTATTACAATCAATGTTACACTGCAGTATGTAGAAAGTAAAGTTCAGAGATATTCAGAAACATGCTCATAGTTGCATAACTAATCAGCAGCAGAGATTTGAGTTCGGAGCTGTTTGTTCCTGAAGTCTATTCTACTTCTATATTAAATTTAAGTGTATTATGCATTTGACTCTTCATGTCTGCAGGTTCCTCATCTGTGAATTCAACCAACCATGAATGAAAGTATTTGTGGGGTGAGTGGGTTGGGGTAGAATTGTGTCTGTACTAAATAGACAGATTATGTCATTATTTGATAATGCAGTATAACAACTATTTACATAGCATTTACATTTCACTAGGTATTATTAATATATAAAGATGATTTAAGATATATAGGAGGATGTGTGCTGGTTATATGCAAATACTATGCCATTCTATATGAGGGACTTGAAAAATTTGTATATCAGGATTTTTGGTATTTGAGGACTGGTGAGCATCTTGGAACCAATATCCCAAGGATACCAAGGAATGACTATATTATTATGTCATATAATTGAGTTTTGCAAATGATACCATGACTTCCATGATTCTGCAACCCTTCGTTAAGTTTGAAAATTTTTAAATATAGAAGCATAGCCAGTAACCATAATCATAATTCTCAAGCTTCAGTTGCATAGGAATCATATATGGAATCCTAGACCTTGCCCAAATGCATTGAATCAGATTTCAGAGGGTGACTGTCAGATACCACAGCTTGAAAAGCACCTGATGTGACTGCAATGCAGGTTCTCTCAGGACCATGCTTGGAATAGCTGTGCAGGGGACTGGGCTAGTTCAGGTAACCCTGGGATGCAAAGTCTGTGGTTGACACTGCACCAAGAACCCTGAAATAGTATGCATTCTGCCTGTTGCTTTGCTGTCCATTAGCTTCATTAGCTCCCACTCTGCACCCCTTTTCACTTAGGAGGTGCATGGCATGGCTATATGGGCAGACTTTTTGTGTGTGAGTGTGTGTGTGTGTGTGTGTGTGTGTGTGTGTGTGTGTTACTGGTAATTGACACAGGGGCTCTCTACCACTGAGCTACGTTCCCAACATTTTTAAAAATTTGTAAAATTTTGAGTCAAGGTTTCGCTAAGTTGCCCAGACTGGCCTCGAATTTGCAATCCTCCTGTCTCAGCCTCTGGAGTAGCTAAGATTACAGGTACATGCCACTAAGCCCTGCCAGACTTGTTTTTAACAGTAAGCAAAGGTGTGTGAGTTGTGTAGGGAGAGAGCAATAGCTTTAAATCCTACTTCTGTCTTTCTGAACTTAGTTCCCTCATCTGTAAAAGCGAGCTTCCACAACCTACTTTACAATGTGAGATGCTGGGGTGCCTAGTATATAGTAGTCTTTCAATAACTGATGACTTTCATCTGTGAATCCACTCTTTCCTTTGGAGAAGGTCATTGAAGTATTGTGCTATATGTAAATAAAGGGATTCATTTCTGAGGAATGTTCAGTAGGAGACTGGCAAGATTAAACACATGTAAACCCATAGTGCTTCATGAATAATTGCAGTTTTATTTCAGGCCATCCTAAAGCTGTCTCAAATTTATACTTGGCAAATATTCCATAGTCATGTCATTGTTTACCCTGCATACTAGGTCAATATAACCTACTATTTTCTTTTGTTGATCAGCTATCAAGACATTATTTTACTAAAATATCTGGTAGTAATAATTGCACCTATTTATACTTTTTGTTTTTTCCGGGCACTATAGTGTTAAATAACAAACTTGGTTACTATTCTACTGTATATTATTTTATTTTTTGGTACAGAATATTGAATCCAGGAGAACTTAATCACTGAGCCACATCCCCAGCCCTTTTTATTTTTATTTTAGGAAAGGATCTCCCTAAGATGCTTAGGGCCTCGCTAAGTTGCTGAGGCTGGCTTTGAATTTGGAATCCTCCTGCCTCAGTCTCTTGAATTGTTAGGATTACAGGTGTGTGCCACTGCACCTGGCTCTGCTGTGTCTTGTTTGCAAAAAGCATGTTCACAAAAATAAGTATGTAATTTAACTACTTATAACACAGAGATGATGGACTAATATAATTTTAATTCCTTCCAGAATAGAGGAAAAGGATTTCAATATTTTTTAGGTTGGAAAGTATGAAGTGAAAGTCACTCAACATTGAGCTTTTTTTAAAACACAATTTCTAAGTGTAATTTTTTTCAAAGGAGCAAAGTCTCTCTGAAGAGCTCTTGTGATGGTCTTTTTTTTTAATGTACATAAAATAAATATTAAATAGAGTATTGAGTGCTCAGTGTGCCAGGCACTGAAAGCTTGTTACAATTATTAACTCAGTTTAATTCTCACCAAGTGTTATGAGGTATTTATTACTATTTCTCCTGCTTTATAAGTGAAGACTCAGAAACTCAGAGAGTAGGTAATTTTCCCTGGTTTACACAGGAAAGATGGATGAAGCTGGGATGGGTACCTAATCTGATTCTGAGCTCAGACGTCAACTATTCTTTCCCTAACCCTTAAAAGTTAATTCATTTTTTAAATAAATATTTGCCATATTATGGTTTCTTTGAAAATGGGATGCCACCAAATCAAACACAACACGACAGATCATAATAGGTCTAAATAGTGGGAATCACTGTTATATGTGTATCTAATTCATCAGATTAGCTTTGCATTTCAAGTTAATTATTTCAGTTTATTTTTTGGAATTGTTTTAACATTTTAATTAAGATGGCAATAGAATATACACTAGCACTTGTAAAGAGTAGGAGCAATACAACATTGTATTTAATGTTTGCTAGTCATATGACTTAGGCCAGTTCCTTGGTTTATTGCATATGCAATAAGGGGTAATAATAGAACTTCATATGGCAAAGATATAAAAATATCTTCATTATGAAATAATGAATCTTAATTTAGAACATGGCCTGTTGTATGTTAACTATTTCAAAGTGTAGTTTCAATTTTTTATTTCATAATAATCTGGAGATAAGTACTATGATTATGTTCATTTTCAGTTGAGGAACCTCACTAAATATTTCACTGGCACATTTCATTTCCCAGAAGGAAAGAGCTAGATTCTGTAGGTCATTAAAAGAAGGTTAAGGGCTGGGGGTGGGGCTGAGTGATAGCATGTGTGAGGCCCTGGTTCAACCCCCAGTACACACACACACACACACACACACACACACAGAACAAATACTTTTTAAAAAATATTTTTATTAGTTATTGATGGACCTTTATTTATTGGCACTGGGTTCGATTTGGAGAACAAATACTTTTTTAAAAAAAGTGAGAAGGTTGAGGGTTTGTCAAAATGCAATAGAGACTAAGAAAGGAGAGCAATGTTATATTATTTGTTCAAATGTGTCCTTTGGCAGAAATCTCTGTTTGCTCTCATCTGTTATTCTCTTTTCCTATAGTAGTAGAACCCTGGTATTTGGCTTGATAGATAGCCAAAAAGAATATGTAGTTACTCTTCTCACCTTCTTTGCAACAAGGTAATCTATGTGGTGTAAGTTTTAGCCCATGGGAAATAAATGGGAATGTCTTTAAGAGACTCTCTGGAGAAAACTAATATGTAGGAACTCTTAGACTCTGTTTCTTTGTCCCATTTTTCTACCTGCAGTGCAAATGCCACTGTCTGCACTTAAAAACAAAGACTACACCCTAGACTTGGCAAATCAATGAGCTGGAAGGAGCTTGTTCCCCTAAAATGACAAAATGAAGTAGAGCTGCCGAACCAGGCCTGGACTACTTACGCTGGTCTTCACGTAAGTGTGGTAGCCAGCCTCCAAGAGGGCCCCAAATAATCCTGATGTCTGAGATACATATCCTTTTGTAGACTCCCACACTGTACTGGTGTTGGGCTGTATGACCCATAGTGTCTGGCGGAAGTGGTGTCTTTTGAGATTACATCATAAAATCCTGGCTAATCTTGGGTGTTCATGCTCACTTGTTCTCTTTCTTGGCACTCAAACTTGGGGAAAGCAAGCTGACATACTCTGAGTAGCCCTATCGAGAGTTCCATGTGGTGATGTCCTGAGGTCCTTCATCTAACAGTCTATGGGGGTCCAAGGCTTCTCCACAGCCACTCGAGCTGAAGGCAGAGCCTTTCATCCCAGTCAGGTCTTCAGATGGCTGCAGTCCTGGCTGCCAACTTGACAGCAACTTTTTTGGTACCAGCGATTTAATCCAGGGGTGCTCTACCACTGAACCACATCCCCAGGCTTTTTTATTTTGAGACAGGGTCTCACTAGATTTCTTACAGCCTCAATAAAGTGCTGAGGCTGGCTTGGAAACTGCAACCCTCCTGCCTCAGCCTCTTGAACATCTGGGATTACAGGCATGCTCCACAACACCTGGCTCATGAGAGAATCTGAGCTAGCACACCCAGCCAACTGAAGCAGCTCTAAATTTCCTGATCCTTAGATAATAAGTGTTGCTGTCTTAAACCACTAAGTTTTGGGGCAATTTGTCGTGTAACAGTAGAAAACTAATACATGAGAAAAAGGAAAGAAAACCCTATCTTGTTTATTTGTATTTTGTATTCTGTCACTTACAATGAAATCTAATTCTAAGGTGAGGATGTGGGGAAAAAGGTACACTCATACACTGCTGGTGGGACTGCAAATTGGTGCAGACAAGGTAGAAAACAGTATCAAGGTTTCTTAGAAAATTGGGAATGGAACCACCATTTGACCCAGCTATGCCTCTCCTCGATCTATACCCAAAGGAGTTAAAAACAGCATACTAGAGGGACACAGCCACATCAATGTTTATAGCAGCACAATTCACAATAGCTAAACAGTGAAACCAGCCTAGATGCCCTCCAATAGATGGATAAAAAAAATGTGGCATATATACACAGTGGAATATTACTCAGCAATAAAAGAGAATAAAATCATGGCATTTGCAGATAAATAGATGGAGTTAGAGAAGATAATGCTAAGTGAAGTTAGCCAATCCCCCCCAAAAACAAATGCCGAATGTTTTCTTTGATATAGGAGGCTGATTAATAGTGGGATAGGGAGAGGGAGCATGGGAGGAATAGATGAACTCTAGATAGGGCAGAGGGGTGGGAGGGGAAGGGAAGGGGCATGGGGTAATTAATGATGGTTGAATGTAATGATCATTATTATCCAAAGTACCTGTATGAAGACATGAATTGGTGTGAATATACGATGTATACAACCAGAGATATGAAAAGTTGTGCTCTATATATGTGATAAAAATTGTAATGCATTCTTCTGTTATAAAAAAAATGAAGAAGAAATTTAGAATGTTTAACCTAGAGATATTTGGACTACTGGGCATGAGTATTGTTGTCCTCAATATTTGAATAAAATAGTTATTAGACTTAAAAAAAGAAATCTAACTCTAATACCCTTCTGCAGTTAAAATTAATTAATTATAGAATTAAGAAACAGCTTTCAAGATGCTATTCCTAGGGTTTCTAGAATTGAGAACTGCAGAGTCTAAAGAGAATGTCTTGTCCAATTGCCTTATATTACAGGTAAAAGTAATAGCTAATATTTAGCTATTTGCTATGTCAAGCTCTGGGCCTATTCCATTTCATTCTCAGGATAACCTTAGAGGTAGGGACTTACTAGACTTATTATTCCCTTCACACATGAGGAACTTGCGTCCATACTCTTATTCATTTTTGCTTTACTGCCTTGCTACTGGTAAACAATCTAAGAGCTGGGGTGTGGTTCAAAAATAGAGAGCATGCTTAGCGTGTTTGAGGCATTGTGTTCTATCCTCAGCATGAAAAGAAAAAAATATTCAACCGGGCTAAAAGTGAACACCTGTAATCTCAGCTACTCAGGAGGCTGAGGCAGGAGGATCACAAGTTTCAGGTAACTTAGCAAGACCCTGTCTCAAAATAAAATAATAAAATAAAATGGGCTAGGGAAATAGCTCAGTGGTAAAGCACTCCTGGGTTCAATCCCAAGTACTGAAAAAAAAAAAAAAAAAAAGATCCAATTACAAATGTCAAAGACTTGCACACTAGGGAGAAGACCTATAGTAGTCCAAAAAAATCACCTTGGTAGAGACATTTTAGGAAGAGTGAATGGAACTGATCATAGTTAAGCTGGTCATACAAAGGAAATGATGATTAGTTGAAAGTCACCTCACTCTTGATTCACTTACCTGGGTAATTTGTGATTGATTTCCTAGAACAGATAAGCATTTGTCCTGCAGAGTCCTCTTTCCATGTGTTGTAGATTAATTATTATTTTATTAATTATTTAGCATTCATTATCACACAGTAGCATCCCAGGTCAAGTCTGAAGTTGAGGAAACAGAATGGGCATTGATTTTTTGAGGGTCCTTTGAGTAGACAGATAGTTGCAGAAGTGGGATTAGGACTCAGATTGATTTATGTATTAACCAAGCTGTTCCAAAAGAAGTTAGAAGTCAGTGAATAGAAATTTCTGCCTTTTTTCCTATTAGCTCTCAGCTTTTTAAAATTTTCAGAAGTCTGCTTTATGCAACTAGGAACATTGTCGTCATTTTTTTGATGGGTTTTTTTTTTTTTTTTGGTAATCATTTTAGGTTTTTGTCTTCTTTGTTGTTGTTTTCAACAAAACAAGGCTAGGGAGGAAGGAAACAGAACTGACATTTCCCTAAACACTTTCCCCCCTCTCTTTGGAGAGGGATTAAGCAATATCCTGCCAGATTTCATCATTATGATGACTGTAAACCTGATGATTTACAGGAAGCTTATCGTCCTTTTTCATCCCAGAAACCTGTTATACTTTCCTTTACTTGTACATTACAAATGCTGTGTTGAGCTGTTCCTGAGGCAGCCACCTTTCCCTCCGGCTATACACTCTGTGAGCCAGCCATAATGGAGCCTTTGATTGGAAGTCAAGCAGTTGGTGTTGACTTGGCAATATTTATTGAGAACAAGATAAGTGGAGGCTGGGGTGTAACTGAGTAGGAGAGTGCTTGCCTACCACATGCAAGGCCCTGGGTTCAGTCCTCAGCACTGGGGTGGGGGGTGGGGGAAGAGGAAGAAGAACAAGATAGGTGACATTATAAGCATGTTTAGGAAAACAAAGTCTTTCGTCTGAAGTGTTTGCAAAGAAACTTTATGGACCACTGTATATATTATATCTCCATATTTGTAATGAAGCAAAGTATGTTTTTCTAATTATTTAAAATACTTCTAAGATAATTTAAAAATATTTTTAGTATGGATACAATATTTATTTTATTTAATTAATTAATTTTATGTGGTGTCAAGGATCGAACCCAGTGCCCACATATGCCAGGTACGCTACCACTGAGCCCCAGCCCCAGCCCCAGCCCACTAAGATCATTTTAAATTATCTAAGGTTATTCTACCATAGTTTATGGTGTGGTTTACATTCTTCTGGGAGAAGGAATTGAAAATCTGGGTCAAGAGGTGGCCCCTGCTAAGCCTCACCTAGTACCCAGGATAGGAATGAATTCCCACCCTAGGGGTCAAGGTGAGAAACCCTTAAAGGGAGGAAATATTGTTGAAGGAAGAGGACTTTAAGTGTAGCTTGTTTGGTTTCATTTTTCTTAGAAAGATTTATGTATATTACTGAAAAAAGTGAAGGCTTGTCTACAAAGGCCTTTCAAATTCTCAATTAGTTTTTTCTTCATTTATTCTTGCAGCAAGAAATATTTTATTCCAATTATGTATGCCTACTACTTGTTCTGGGGACATAGATAAAGGTAGATAAGAACATAACCATGTAGTGTCAAGTATGTAAAATTGCCAAGAAATAAGACATTTAGGTTATTCTGTTATTCATGTCATTGTTCTGATTTTTGTTGTTGTTAAAATATGATATAGTTTAGGCTGGGGTTGTAGCTCAGTGGTAGAGCGCTTGCCTAGCATGTGTGAGGCACTGGGTTTGATCCTCAGCACCACGTATAAATTAATAAAATAAAGGTATTATGTTCATCTATAACTAAAAATACTTTTAAAAATATGATGTACTTAATGTCATTACAGGAGGGAATGAAATTAATGAAGAATATTTGACAGATAACTTCAGCTAATTCAGAATGGGATGGGTAATAAAATGTTGAATTTCCTTAAAAGTTGTGAGACTTTCAAGACTAGTAATTTAGATTTATTCAGTGTTTTATTCTGCTTTCCAATTAATGCTAAGTGAATAAAAATAAGTCCCTATGGTCTCAGGTGGATGAATCTGTCAATGCTGAGTTCAAGGGTCACTTCAACCAGAAAGTCCTCTCTAGCTATGTAGAAAGCAGAGTGAGAGACCATTCTGTGTGGGTCCTTGGGACCTCTACTTGGTCTGATTATAATTGTATTATTCTCTGTTTACTTGTTTGTTACTCCACTAAGACAGAACAGGATCCCACAATAGTCACCCTTGGCTCTAGCTCAGAAGTTAATAGTACTTATTAGACATGTAATTTGTTGTATGAACTAATTAACAGAATCGTCTTTTCAGTGTAAGATCGGGTACACATTGCAAGATTTAAAAAGCATTTATTTAAATCTTGGATTTTTCACTCACTACCTCTCTGACCTTAAATAAAACAAAGGCTCTCTTTAAACAATGGCTCTATTTTTTGGTTAAGTGGGAAAAATAGTAGAATATTCCACATATTATGAGGATTACACATGAATTCATGGAAAACATTTACAGTGCCTGGTAGCTGGTAACTTCAATGCATTTTAATTATTGTTTTATTTTCACATTCTTTCCTTTGCCCTTTCTATCATTCTGCTTCCCTCATCTTTTTATTTCTGCCCAACTGCCGCAGTCTGGCTGGGCACAAAATCACGAGCCACCACACACCTTGTAGATTCAAACAGCAACTCTTTATTCTTGAACTGTCACCGGCACTTTACACACACGTTCTGGGCAAATCCACGTTCTGGGCAAAACCACACACTCCACCGGGCTCTGAATCCCAAATACTCTCTGAATCCTGCGAGAACTCAACGGGAACTCAAGGAGCAGGCGCGCCTGAGGCAGCAGGATACGCCCTATTCCCAGCAGGGTACACCTTAAACCTGGAACCGCCCTAAACCCAGGGAGTGGGATACTCCCTAATCCCAGCAGGATACACCCTAAACCTGGATCCGCCCTGGTCCTTGAGCAAGGTCACCTTACATGCAATGTCACTGCAAATGACCTGGGTCATGCCATGCATCATACCTACTTGGCAATGGCTCTCAGCATCGTAAAGTGCCGGTGACAGTTCAAGAATAAAGAGTTGCTGTTTGAATCTACAAGGTGTGTGGTGGCTCCTGATTTTGTGCCCAGCCAGACTGTGGCATTTGGTGGCCCGTACGGGGAACGTCTGAAACTTGGAGGTAAGTGAAATTGCTCGCTTCTGAGGGAAGGCGAGAGAATGGGTGACCATTTCAAAAAACAATGTGTTCTTGTTTTGATTTATTTTGTTTTTGTTTCAAGCTGCCTATCCCTAGAAATTTCTCAGGCAAACTGGGAAAAATGGTTGGCTAAAGGTTTGAAGTTTGTTGGCCCTGAGGAAGAGAAAATTGATACAACGATTTTTTATTCCGTTTTTGTTTCATTCAGTTTCGGTTTTGTTTTGTGTTATCTTTATAGTAGATTAGAAATTAGTAAAAAACAAACCGAAAAAGTGTTAAGTAAATTGTTAGAGGTTCAGACCATGGAGAAAGACATTTTAGATCAAGCAAAGAGAAGGTCTCTCGAGCTAGTCAGACAGAGGAAGAAAATTTAAAGGAAAAGGGGTTATTAGGAAAAAGGCTACAACAGGAGGCTGTTACTAACTCCGTTTTATCACCAGAGGGCGTAATTCAACCAACAGCCCCACCTATGGAGATAGCTGAGTGGCCCTCAAACCCCGTAGTTGATAAATGGGATCCTGAGACAGGACCTCAAAGATTAGCATGCCCTGTACTTGAACAGGTAGGAGGGCAGCGAATTCACCATGCTTTAGATTTTAAAACAGTGAAGCAGTTAAAGGAGGCTGTAACAACCTATGGTCCCCATGCAGCCTTCACGGTAAGCATGGTCGAGTCCATTACTAACTTGGACATGACGCCAGCAGATTGGGCTAGCATGTGTAAGTCTGTGCTAAATGGAGGACAATATTTGTTATGGAAGGTTGCCAATGAGGAATTTTGCACGGAGAAAGCTAGGCGAAATGCAGCAGCCGGTTACCCTCAAAGAAATCTAGATATGTTGTTAGGAAAAGGACCTTATGAGGGTCAACGGCAACAAATTGAATATGATCCTGCTATATATGCACAAATTGCTACAGACGCAGTTAGGGCATGGAAGACTTTACAAGGACATGGAGATTTACAAGGTCAGCTATCTAAGGTAATACAGAGAACTAATGAACCTTACGCTGAATTTGTAGATAGGCTTCTTCAAACAGCTTCCAGAATTTTTGGGGATACAGAACAGGCAATGCCATTAATAAAACAATTGGCTTATGACCAAGCAAATCGTTGCTGCAGAGAGGTCATTAGACCATGGAGACATGAAGATTTAAACACATATATTAAATTATGTAGAGATATTAATGAACAAGGGCAAGTCTTGGCAGCTGCAGTACAACAGGCTTTAGATGCCAGGCCAAAAACATGCTACAATTGTGAACAAACAGGACTTTTTAAAAGGAGTTGCCCCATAGGAGGAGGGTTTAACAAAACTAGGTATCAAAGGAATAGAATACCGGGTATTTGCCCACGATGTCGTAGAGGGAGACATTGGGCTAATGAATGCCGTTCTCAAACCACCATAGAGGGTACTCCCTTATCAAAAAATGGACAAGGACCAGGTATTTACCCACGATATCGTGGAGAAAGGCATCAGGCTCCACTGTCAAAAAACGGACTGGGGGGCCCAATGCTCCGGGGCCCAAAACCACAAATATACGGGGCAGTGGAGGAACCCAACAACACCATCAGGGTAGTGCCCAGGACACATTGTCCATTAAATCCCTCATCAGACAAACCCGAGGGAGCGCAGGGTTGGACATCTGCGCTTCTGCCAGAGCAGTACTAACTCCAGAGATGGGAGTTCAAATCATTCCCACAGGAGTAAAAGGACCTCTTCCCCAAGGAACAGTAGGCTTATTATTGGGACGTAGTTCATCTACACTAAAAGGACTTATGATAAGTCCTGGGGTAATTGATCCCGATTATGTAGGTGAAATAAAAATTATAGCTAGTTCTCCAAGAGGTATATCAGTAATTTCACCAGGAGATAGAATAGCACAGTTGTTAATAATACCCAGCCTACATAATAAATTTTCTAGTCGTAGTCGTAGTAGAAAGAGGTTCCAGGGGATTAGGCTCCACAGGTGTAGATTGGGCTATGCTGTCTTTAAATTTAGATTCTCGCCCAATGCTAAAACTAAATATTCAAGGACATGACTTTAATGGGCTATTGGACACAGGTGCTGACCTTAGCATCATATCTCGTCAAGAATGGCCAAAACATTGGCCATTACAACAAGCCACTCAAACGCTTCGAGGCCTAGGAGTGGCGACTAATCCCCATAGAAGTGCAATGACATTAGATTGGAAGGATCCTGAAGGATGTGAAGGAACTATACAGCCATATGTATTGGATCATCTTCCTATAAATTTATGGAGACGAGATGTCCTAGATCAATTAGGTTTGATGTTAACAAATAACATCAATCCTAATGCGCCCATTACTAGGGCTAGACAAGGTTTTAGGAAAGAAAAAAGATTAGGAGAACAAGAACAAGGTATAGCAGCACCAATACAAATAGATCAAGGAAGAGACAGACATGGGCTGGATTTTCAGAAAGGGCCACTGAGACAATCAAAATTACTTGGAAATCAGAAAGACCAGTGTGGGTTCCTCAATGGCCCCTGACTAAAGAAAAGATACAAGTAGCCCATGATCTGGTCAAACAACAATTAGCGGAGGGACATATACAACCTTCCGTATCTCCCCATAATACTCCCATTTTTGTCATCAAAAAGAAATCTGGTAAATGGAGATTATTGCAAGATTTAAGAGCCATTAATAATGAGATGGTTATTATGGGACCTGCTCAATCAGGGATTCCTCAATTGTCTGCTTTGCCAAAAACCTGGTATGTTTTAGCTATAGATATTAAAGATTGTTTTTTTTCGATTCCAATTCATCCCGAGGATAGTCCACGTTTTGCATTTACTATCCCTGCATTAAATCATGAAGGTCCTGATCAGAGATATGAATGGAAAGTACTCCCTCAAGGGATGGCTAACAGTCCAACTATGTGTCAAATCTATGTTAACAAAGCAATACAGCCACTTAGAAATCAAAATCCTGAACTACAAATATTTCACTATATGGATGATGTATTATTAGCACATAAAGATAAAAACACATTGCTGGAATGTTATGCCACACTTACAAACTTATTAAAAAATTATAATCTAGAGATAGCAATAGATAAAGTACAATTAAATTTTCCAATTAATTATTTAGGAGTTCTATTATCCTCAACCATGGTCTGTCCACCAAAAATTCAAATATGAGTAGATCAACTCAAATCACTTAATGACTTTCAAAAGTTATTGGGAGACATAAATTGGATAAGGCCTTATCTAGGCATACCAACAGGAGAGTTGGGACCTTTATTTGATATTCTAAAAGGTCCATCAGATCCAAATTCTCCCCGCATGTTAACTCCTAAAGCAAGAAACGCATTAAAAATTATTGAAACATATATGGAAAATATGCATTTGGATAGAATTGATATAAGTTTGCCTTTATTATTTATTGTACTACCAACAAAAAATATTCCTACAGTAGTATTTTGGCAAGAAGGTCCATTATTGTGGATATATTTATCTTATTCTCCTAACACTATTCTTACTAGGTATCCTGAGGCTGTAGGACAATTAATACTCAAAGGAATAAAAGCAGCGAAGGGAGTGTTTGGAATTTCTCCCAATAAAATTATTACTCCATATACTATGGATCAAATTGATGAGTTAGCTAATGAGTTATATACTTGGGCAATAATCATGTGTAAATCTAATGTTACATTTGATAATCACTTACCATCTAATCCTTTGTTGTCTTTTTGGTCTAAGCATCCTGTAGTTTTTCCAAAAATGACAAGAAAAACCCCCATCATGAATGCTCCAAATATATTCACTGATGGGTCAAATAATGGTACAGCAGCAGTAGTTACCCCTGATCAAACTTTTACATTTTTAGTACCCAAACAATCAGCTCAAAAGGTAGAGCTTAATGCAGTTTTACAAGCTTTTGTGATGTTTACAGATTCTGTATTTAATTTATTTTCTGATAGTCAGTATATAGTTAATGCTATAGCATCCCTTGAAGATGCTGGTAGGATTTATCCTTCCTCTACTGTTTTCTTTTTGTTTTCCACTATACAAAGTCTAATCTGGGACAGAAAAGATCCATTCTTTATAGGACATATCAGGGCACATACACGATTGCCTGGAGCCCTTAGTTTGGGCAATGATTTAGCAGATAAAACTACACATGACATACATATTTTCTCTACACTAGAAGCTACAAATTTTCATAAAAGATTCCATGTTAATGCTAATACTTTACAAAAGCGTTTTAAAATAACTAAGGAACAAGCCAGACATATAATAAAACAATGTCAAAATTGTGTGACCTTTTTACCACAAGTTAATCTTGGAGTCAATCCTAGAGGACTGATACCTAACCATATTTGGCAGATGGACGACACACTTTTGCCAGAATTTGGAAAATTAAAATATTTACATGTTACAGTTGATACTTCTTCCGGATTTTTGATGGGCTCCCTTCATGCTGGAGAAAAAAACTAAAGACGTTATAGCTCATTGCTTACAAAATTTTGCCACTGTGGGCGTTCCTAAACAGTTAAAAACAGATAATGGTCCTGGCTATACCTCTACCTCTTTTAAACAATTTTGCTCATCATTTGGTATTACTCATATAACAGGAATCCCATACAATCCACAGGGACAAGGCATAGTTGAAAGAGCTCATCAAACTATTAAAACGTACTTATTAAAGCAAAAAGAGGGAATTGGAAAGGGGTATATATCCCCCCAAAATAAACTTAAAATAACCCTTTTTACTCTAAACTTTTTAAATTTGGATTCATCAGGACTTAGTGCTGCGGAAAGACATATGTATCCAAAAAATGTACATAAGCCTAAGGTACTTCGGAAAGATATTCTAACAGGACAATGGAAAGGTCCTGACCCAGTGATTGTCTGGAGTCTGCGTTCTGTTTGTGTGTTTCCACAGGGAGAACAGCAGCCGATTTGGATTCCAGAGAGACTAACCAAGACAATTTCTACAGACCAAAAAGAAGATGATTTGACTCAAATCCATAACAGCTAATATCCAGAGCTCCAGCTTGGCTATTCCTACATCTGTGACAGTGATTAACCAGGATACTTTTTTTCAATATCTATTTTATTACTGCCTTTTCCCACATCATAAAGTTCTATTTTATTTTTTGACCTCATACAAACCTAGGTTAATGTTTTTCTGATCAGTTTTATTTTTTGACTGTGGAGTTTTTAAACATTGCAATGGAGATTTCACCTAGGTAAAGCTACAAGGCCTTTACTATTGTCTTATGTGCTGTACGTTTGTGTGCACTCTTGTGTTTTGTGTTGTATGTCTGTGTGTGCGTATGTCCATATTTCATATATGAGGAGCGCTCATGAAAAAATGGATCCGAATTTTTTTTTTATTCCCGTGATTTAAATGGTTTAATTTAAATTAGATAAACAGCTGTTAAGGATTGTTTTTAAAGGAGGTTAACAGATCTGTTTGTTTATTTTCACCTTTCCTTTTCATTATATTTAATAATTCTTTTCAGGATAATGTCTCTTTAGCATCATTGCCAGAATTCCTATCTTCATCCCAGTGCCAGTGAAGACAAAGATAAAACCAAACTACAGCTTCTATGATAGCTATCACAGTAAACTGTATAAACTGATGCATCAATGAGTATAACTCAACAAGTAATGCTCAATCAAGGAGTCGACTTACTTTGGGAGGAAATGGACATATTGATAGATTCCTCCGCTTTGAACTGCTTGCAGAACTTGCCTGGACTATGTAACTATCGTTTGGTGCAGCGAATTATGGTAGTGCTGGCATATCTTTGCTGATGGTGTCACCAGTGATGCAATTTTTCCTAAGGAGCCGTCAATTGGCTTGGTGTCCTGGCATTTCTGTATCCTCCTCCCTTCTGCTAGTGATGGTCTAAAATTTGGGGGCCAACAGAGGTGAGGCAAAGAACCTCACCCCCCCACTGGCACCAAGGCCAAATTTGGGGGCCAACAGAGGTGAGGCAAGAACCTCACCCCCCACTGGTGCATAGGCCTATCCACAAGTATGGCTGTATGCTGGACCGGTAGTCAGTGATGGGTATGATCCAATTGCAGTGGTATCAACCTAAGACAGGAGGCTGACGCCTAGAGGTCAGTTTTTCCCATGATGGGTAAGAACCATGTGTTGAATTAGACAACCTACCAGGCATGGTCCTTAAGCCACATTGCTTGTCGTTTAATTAATCAGAAGGGGGGAGATGCTGAGAACCATTGCCAAGTAGGTATGACGCATGGCATGACCCAGGTCATTTGCAGTGACATTGCATGTAAGGTGACCTTGCTCAAGGACCAGGGCGGATCCAGGATTAGGGTGTATCCTGCTGGGATTAGGGAGTATCCCGCTCCTTGGGTTTAGGGTGGTTCCAGGTTTAAGGTGTACCCTGCTGGGAATAGGGCGTATCCTGCTGCCTCAGGCATGCCTGCTCCTTGAGTTCCTGTTGAGTTCTCTCGGGATTCAGAGAGTATTTGGGATTCACAGCCCGGTGGAGTGTGTGGATTTTGCCCAGAACGTGTTTGTAAAGTGCCGGTGACAGTTCAAGAATAAAGAGTTGCTGTTTGAATCTACAAGGTGTGTGGTGGCTCGTGATTTTGTGCCCAGCCAGACTGCGGCACCCAACTGTCCCCTTTTCCTTTACACCCCCTTCCTCTTCTCAACTCTTTCATTAACTTATGCCTTTGTGTATGTCCAACTATTTCTTTTTCTTTTGTACAATATGTCAGTGAGCCACCAGTAGGGAAGAAAGCTCCACACCTTGAAGAAAGGGCACAGGCCAGGTGCAGTGGTACACACCTGTAGTCCCAGCTGCTCAGGAGGCTGACGCAGAAGGATTGCGAGTTCAAAGCCAGCCTTAGCAATTTAGTGAGTCTCAAAGCAACTCATGCAGACCCTGTCGCTAAACAGAATATAAAAAAGGGTTGGGGATGTGGCTCAGTGGTAAAACACCTCTGGGTTCAATCCCTGGGTGCCCCCCCCCCCAAAAAAAAAAGGCACAGTAATGCAATGTCTGCATTCCAATGTGTTATCCTATACTTTAGGTCAAGAATAGGAACCATGTGCTCTATAGACATTTTGCTTTAGTCAGTTTTCCATTACTGTAACAAAACCTTTATAATCAAATTATAAAGGGAAAAGATTTCTTCTGGTTCACACTTTTGGAGATATCACTCCCTCAAGGCCCTGAATCTTCTGGTCCTGTGATTAGGCTGCAAATCCATGGCAACAAGTGGCAAAACTGCTCACTTTATGGCTGGGATGGGTCTGGGGTCCTGCTATTCCCTTCAAGGGCACACTCCCTTTGACCTGAAGAGCTCCCACCTGGCCCCGCCTCTTAAAGGTTCCTTTACTTCCCAATAGCTCCATAGCCTGGGGACCAACCCTTCAATACATGGGCCTTTGAGGGACACTTTTCTAAAGTTCTGAAAATGGATACAAGGACTCACAGGGTGCAAAGAGCAGGTGAACAGGAAAATGCCCAAAGTTGGGCATGGCCCCAACTTTTAACAACTATGTCAATGATAAAAACTGCTGCTGACAACTCTGGCTTGCTTGAGAGACCTAGGAAAATGGTGTCCTGTGCCTGTCATGGTAGAAGTATTACAGGGGCTTGATGGTGGTTTAGGGAATAGAACTCAGGTAGAACTCATTGGAATGGCTTCATGGTGACAAGCTGGGAGACTACTATATCAGAAGTATCAGAAGGATTGCCATATGTGGCAGGAGATTGGGACAAACATCTCCATGTACAAATATAAGGAAGCATCTGGACATGTTTGAGGGAGAATGGGACTTCCAGAGACTGGCGGTCTGGCATTACAGATTAATAGTGATTGATGTTAAATGAAAACTTAAACACACACACACACACACACACACACACACACACACCCCTCTTCAGACATAGTTCTATCAATTAAAGGCAGGCATTGTTACATTTTGATAATGTGTTAAAATATCAAAACCATATATATTTTTAAAAGTCGTTTAACTGAAAGGAAGGAAGATGGCGGCGAGGGGAGTGCATTGTCCCCGTGTGCTGCTTCACTGTGTGGGAGTATGACAAGTCAGGACGGCTAAAGGATATTTTGTTAGGAATTTCCAGCAATAGTGGGGTGCTCCGGAACCTGGAGGAAGGATTTCCATCGCACGAAGATCGGCTACGGGGACTCAAACGCGAGAGGTTTGTCGCACGGAGGGTAACACTGCTTATTCAGCAAATCGCCCCGCGGCTAAAGTCTGGGATAGAGACGCAGGGTTACAGCGCTGCAGTTTCTGCCAGCCGCGCAAGCACCGTACTCAGGGCTGAATTCTGGGTTCGAGACGGGGGAAGGAAGCGGTCCATCTCGGTTCTCCACACCGGTCAGACCACAGAGGAGGCCAGCAGCCACCATGTTGGTAAACTGACGTCACCACCGCTGTTTTCGACTGACCGCAGCTCATTCAGCCATAGAACAGGTAATTTCAGGCTGCAATTCGCCTGCGGCTTGCAGACAGATTGCTAGGGCTCAGCGCCTGGGTGCTTCTTAGAACCTGATCTTATCAGAGTGAATACGGGGCTGCCGAGTTCCGGCTCCCGGAACTGAGCCCGCGGGGACTGCTTCTTGGAGCTTACATTTATAGGAGCTTACACCGAGCACGGAGTGGCCGAGTTCCGGCTCCCAGAACTTCCCTGGCCCGGGGCTAGGAGCCCGCGGAAACTGCTTCTCGGTCCGGGTCCTGCTGAGGGCCGGTCAGGACTCACCCGGTGCTTTGGTTGCCCGGCAAGGGGAACGAAATGCTGCCATTCGCATAGGATACCAACATGGCAGAGATCTGACGTCTGCAGAAAGCGGCGGAGGAGGGAACTTCATCAATACCAGTGGTGACATAAGCAGTTGGTCTCCTGGTAGGGGGGGTGAGGCACAGTCACCCGAGTCTCCTCAATTTGTCGTGGAGCCAGAGGGAAGGAGCCGGGCCGCCGCCAGCGCCCGGAGCAGGCCCAGCGGCTCGCCAGCGTGGTGACCGCGTGACCCCAATTGGAGAGGGGGCGGAGCGGAGCCGCCAGCCGCAACCGCAAGGTGGGCAGACCCGCGACCCAGTGGTACATGGGCGTGGTAGGAGGGGCAGGGCAGAGCCGCAGTTCGCACTTGCAAGGTAAACAGACCGGTGTCAGCCTGGCGGGTCAGGCCCAGTGGCCTGCCAGTGTGGTACACACGTCACCCCAACTGGAGTAGGGGCAGAGCAGATCCTTCTCCCACGCCCGGATCAGGCCCTGCCGGTGTGGTGGTCACGTGACCCCAATTGGAGTGGGGGCGGAGCGGAACTGCCACCCGTGCCCGCAGGGTGAGCAGACCAGTGATCAACCTGCAGATCAGGCCCAGGGGTCCGCAGGCGTGGTAGGAGGGGCAGGGCAGATCCGCCGCCCGCGCCTCCAAGGTAGGCAGACCTACAACAGACCGGCGGATCAGGCCCAGGAGCCTGCCGGCGTGGTACAAACACCACCCTAATTGGAGTAGTGGCAGAGCAGAGTCGCTGCCCGTGCCAGGAACAGGCCCAGCGTCCTGCAGGCGGGGTAGCCATGACACCCTAATTGGAGTAGGGGCAGAGCAGAGCCTCCACCCGTGCCCGAAAGGTGGGCAGATCTGCGACCGACCAGCGGGACAGGCCCAGTGGCCTGCCGGTACGACAGACACGTCACCCCATTTGCAGTAGGGGCAGAGTAGAGCCGCTGCCCGCGCCTGCAGGGTAGGCAAACCTGCTACCGACCGGCGGATCAGGCCCGGTGGCCTGCCGGCGTGGTACACTCGTCACCCCAATTGGAGTAGGGGCAGAACAGAGCCGCCGCCAGCTCCCAGAACAGGCCCAGTGACCTGCCGGCGTGGTAGCCACGACACCCCAATTGGAATAAGGAGAGAGCACAGCCACCGCCCGCACCTGCAGGAAAGATACGCAAGCAGTATGAAAAGACAAGGAAAGAAAGGACCACAAGCAATGCAGGTCAACGCAACTTTAGAAGAGGTAACAGCTGCAGCAGATGGAATGTCAGATAAAGAATTCAGGATATACATGCTTCAGATGATCTGGAGTATCAAGGAAGACATTAAACAGCAAAATCAGACAATGAAAGATCACTTCGACAACGAATTACGCAAACAAATCCAGGAAGCAAAGGATCAACTATACAGGGAGATAGAGGTTATAAAAAACAAACAAACAGAAATCCTAGAAATGCAGGAAGCAATAAACCAACTTAAAAACTCAATGGAGAATACTACCAGCAGAGTAGAACACTTAGAAGATAGAACATCAGACAATGAAGACAAAGTATTTCAACTGGAAAAGAACATAGACAGCTCAGCAAGACTGTTAAGAAACCATGAGCAGAACATCCAAGAAATATGGGATAACATTAAGAGACCAAACTTAAGAGTCATTGGGATACAGGAAGGTACAGAGCTCCAAACCAAAGGAATGAGAAGTCTATTCAATGAAATAATACAAGAAAACTTCCCAGACTTGAAGAATGAGACAGAACCCCAAATCCTAGAAGCCTACAGGACGCCGAATGTGCAAAATCATAAGAGATCCACACCTAGACACATCATAATGAAGATGCCCAACATACAGAATAAGGAGAGAATTTTAAAAGCTACAAGAGAAAGGAAGCAGATTACATTTAGAGGTAAGCCAATCAGGATAACAGCTGATCTGTCAACACAGACTCTGAAAGCTAGAAGATCCTGGAATAACATATTTCAAACACTGAAAGAAAATGGGTTCCAACCAAGAATTGTGTATCCAGCGAAATTAAGCTTCAGGATGGAGGATGAAATTAAAACCTTCCACGATAAACAAAAGTTTAAAGAATTCGCAGCTAGAAAACCATCTCTTCAAAACATCCTCGCCAAAGCATTACAGGAAGAGGAAATGGAAAATAATAATGAAAACCAACAGTGGGAGGTAGGACAGTAAAGGGGGGGGGGAATAATCAAGGAGGAAAACAAACCATGTTTAGTAACAGAAATAAACAAATATGGCTGGAAGAACAACCCATATCTCAATAATAACCCTAAATGTTAATGGCTTAAACTCACCAATTAAGAGACACAGGCTAGTAGAATGGATCACAAAACAAGACCCAACAATATGCTGCCTACAGGAGACGCATTTGATAGGAAAAGACATATATAGGCTGAAGGTGAAAGGTTGGGAAAAATCATATCACTCATATGGACTTCGGAAACAAGCAGGAGTGTCCATACTCATATCAAATAAAATAGATTTCAAGCCAAAGTTAATCAAAAGAGATAAAGAGGGACACTACATACTGCTTAAGGGAACCATACAACAACAAGACATAACAATCATAAATATTTATGCCCCAAACAATGGTGCAGCTATGTTCGTCAAACAAACTCTTCTCAAGTTCAAGAGTCTAATAGATCACCATACCATAATCATGGGAGACTTCAACACACCTCTCTCGCCACTGGACAGATCTTCCAAACAAAAGTTGAATAAGGAAACTATAGAACTCAATAACACTATTAATAACCTAGACCTAATTGACATATATAGAATATACCACCCAACATCAAGCAGTTACACTTTTTTCTCAGCAGCACATGGATCCTTCTCAAAAATAGATCATATATTATGTCACAGGGCAACTCTTAGACAATATAAAGGAGTAGAGATAATACCATGCATCTTATCTGATCATAATGGAATGAAACTGAAAATCAACGATAAAAGAAGGAAGGAAAAAGCATACATCACTTGGAGAATGAACAATAGGTTACTGAATGATCAATGGGTTATAGAAGACATCAAGAAGGAAATTAAAAAATTCTTAGAGATAAATGAAAACACAGACACAACATATCGGAATCTATGGGACACATTGAAAGCAGTTCTAAGAGGAAAATTCATTGCTTGGAGTTCATTCCTTAAAAAAAGAAAAAACCAACAAATAAATGATCTCATACTTCATCTCAAAATCCTAGAAAAAGAAGAGCAAAACAACAGCAAAAGAAGTAGAAGGCAAGAAATAATTAAAATCAGAGCTGAAATTAATGAAATCGAAACAAAAGAAACAATTGAAAAAATTGACAAAACTAAAAGTTGGTTCTTTGAAAAAATAAACAAAATCGACAGACCCTTAGCGATGCTAGCGAAGAGAAGAAGAGAGAGAACTCAAATTACTAGCATACGGGATGAAAAAGGCAATATCACAACAGACACTTCAGAAATACAGAAGATAATCAAAAACTATTTTGAATCCTTATACTCCAACAAATTAGAAGATAGTGAAGGCATAGATAAATTTCTTAAGTCATATGATCTGCCCAGATTGAGTCAGGAGGATATAGAAAACCTAAACAGACCAATATCAATTGAGGAAATAGAAGAAACCATAAAAAGACTTCCAACTAAGAAAAGCCCAGGTCCAGATGGGTATACAGCAGAATTTTACAAAACCTTTAAAGAAGAACTAATACCAATACTTTTCAAGCTACTTCAGGAAATAGAAAAGGAGGGAGAACTTCCAAATTCATTCTATGAGGCCAACATCACCCTGATACCTAAACCAGACAAAGACACTTCAAAGAAAGAAAACTACAGACCAATATCTCTAATGAACCTAGATGCAAAAATCCTCAATAAAATTCTGGCGAATCGGATACAAAAACATATCAAAAAAATTGTACACCATGATCAAGTAGGATTCATCCCAGGGATGCAAGGCTGGTTCAATATACGGAAATCAATAAATGTTATTCACCACATCAATAGACTTAAAAATAAGAACCATATGATCATCTCGATAGATGCGGAAAAAGCATTTGACAAAGTACAGCATCCCTTTATGTTCAAAACTCTAGAAAAACTAGGGATAACAGGAACATACCTCAATATTGTAAAAGCAATCTATGCTAAGCCTCAGGCTAGCATCATTCTGAATGGAGAAAAACTGAAGGCATTCCCTCTAAAATCTGGAACTAGACAGGGATGCCCTCTCTCTCCACTTCTGTTCAACATAGTTCTCGAAACACTGGCCAGAGCAATTAGACAGACGAAAGAAATTAAAGGCATAAAAATAGGAAAAGAAGAACTTAAATTATCACTATTCGCAGATGATATGATTCTATACCTAGCAGACCCAAAAGGCTCTACAAAGAAACTATTAGAGCTAATAAATGAATTCAGCAAAGTGGCAGGATATAAAATCAACACGCATAAATCAAAGGCATTCCTGTATATCAGCGACAAATCCTCTGAAATGGAAATGAGGACAACCACTCCATTCAAAATATCTTCAAAAAAAATAAAATACTTGGGAATCAACCTAACAAAAGAGGTGAAAGACTTATACAATGAAAACTACAGAACCCTAAAGAGAGAAATAGAAGAAGATCTTAGAAGATGGAAAAATATACCCTGTTCATGGATAGGCAGAACTAACATCATCAAAATGGCGATATTACCAAAAGTTCTCTATAGGTTTAATGCAATGCCAATCAAAATCCCAATGGCATTTCTTGTAGAAATAGAGAAAGCAATCATGAAATTCATATGGAATAATAAAAGACCCAGAATAGCAAAAACAATGCTAAGCAGGAAGTGTGAATCAGGCGGTATAGCGATACCAGACTTCAAACTATACTACAGAGCAATAGTAACAAAAACAGCATGGTACTGGTACCAAAACAGGCGGGTGGACCAATGGTACAGAATAGAGGACACAGAAACCAATCCACAAAACTACAACTATCTTATATTTGATAAAGGGGCTAAAAGCATGCAATGGAGGAAGGATAGCATCTTCAACAAATGGTGCTGGGAAAACTGGAAATCCATATGCAACAAAATGAAACTGAATCCCTTTCTCTCGCCATGCACAAAAGTGAATTCAAAATGGATCAAGGAGCTTGATATCAAATCAGAGACACGGCGTCTGATAGAAGAAAAAGTTGGCTACGATATACATACTGTGGGGTCGGGCTCCAAATTCCTCAATAGGACACCCATAGCACAAAAGTTAATAACTAGAATCAACAAATGGGACTTACTCAAACTAAAAAGTTTTTTCTCAGCAAAAGAAACAATAAGAGAGGTAAATAGGGAGCCTACACCCTGGGAACAAATCTTTACTCCTCACACTTCAGATAGAGCCCTAATATCCAGAGTATACAAAGAACTCAAAAAATTAGACAATAAGAAAACAAACAACCCAATCAACAAATGGGCCAAGGACCTGAACAGACACTTCTCAGAGGAGGACATACAGTCAATCAACAAGTACATGAAAAAATGCTCAACATCTCTAGCTGTCAGAGAAATGCAAATCAAAACCACCCTAAGATACCATCTCACTCCAGTAAGATTGGCAGCCATTAGGAAGTCAAACAACAACAAGTGCTGGCGAGGATGTGGGGAAAAGGGTACACTTGTACATTGCTGGTGGGACTGCAGATTGGTGCAGCCAATTTGGAAAGCAGTATGGAGATTTCTTGGAAAGCTGGGAATGGAGCCACCATTTGACCCAGCTATTCCCCTTCTTGGTCTATTCCCTAAAGACCTAAAAAGAGCATGCTACAGGGACACTGCTACATCGATGTTCATAGCAGCACAGTTCACAATAGCAAGACTGTGGAACCAACCTAGATGCCCTTCAATAGACGAATGGATAAAAAAAATGTGGCATTTATACACAATGGAGTATTACTCTGCATTAAAAAATGACAAAATCATAGAATTTACAGGGAAATGGATGGCATTAGAGCAGATTATTCTAAGTGAAGCTAGCCAATCCCTAAAAAACAAATGCCAAATGTCTTCTTTGATATAAGGAGAGTAACTAAGAACAGTGTAGGGACGAAGAACAGGAGAAGAAGATTAACATTTAACAGGGATGAGAGGTGGGAGTGAAAGGGAGAGAGAAGGGAAATTGCATGGTAATGGAAGGAGACCCTCAGGGTTATACAGTGGAGGAGGTAGAGAGAGAGGAGGGGAGGGGAGGGGAGAGGTGGGGAGGGGGGAGGGTGGAGGATGGGAAAGGCAGTGGAGCACAACAGACACTAGTATGGCAATTTGTAAATCAATGGATGTGTAACTGATGTGATTCTGCAATCTGTGTATGGGGTGAAGGTGGGAGTTCATAACCCACTTGAATCAAAGTGTGGAATATGATATGTCAAGAAATTTGTAATGTTTTGAACAACCCACAATAAAAATTAAAAAAAAAAAAAAAAAAAAAAAAAAAAAAAAAAAAGTCGTTTAACTGCTTTCTATCCCACAACTTCAGCTTATAAATCTGTTATGTTATTCTAACAACATATTTTTTTCCCTAAATGAGAGCATATTTCCTGGTTTCATTCCATCAGCAAATTGAGTTTTTTTGTTTTTTCCAATATTGGAGATTGATTGAACCAAGGTCTCATATGTACTAGGCAAATGTTCTACCACTGAGCTATATCCCCAGCCCTTTTAATCATCTTGAGATAGGATTTTGCTAAATTGCCCCAGGGGACCTTGATCCAGCAATCCTCCTGCCTCATACTCTTGAATTACTGCAATGGCAGGTGTGCAATAGTGTGCCCAGCTAGAGATCTATCTTATGCTTTTTAATAGTGGCCTATTTTTCAATCAATTGGATGTGCAATAATTTCTATGGTATCAGTATTCTATTAATGGACATTTATTTACTTCCAAATTCTTTGTTGTTATTGTGAAAAAGATTTTATATATATCTTTGGAACAAATTTTTTCTTTTATAGTGTTTTGGGCTTATTTGTGTTTTCTCCAAATTCTTAAATTTAATTAAGACCCAACCCACAGTACCTCAGAATGTGACTACATCTTGGAGATAGAACTTTGGTGAGTAAGCGCTGGGTGTGGTGGAGCACACCTATAATCCCAGCCAGGGGAAGGTGATACAGTTTGAGCCAGTCTGGGCAACCTAATGAGATACTGTCTTTAAAAAAAAAAAAAAAAAAAGTAAATAAGTTAAAATGAGGTGGTTGGAGAGGGCAAGTAAATCTGACTGGTAGGTCATAGAAGGTTAGATAAACCAGACATGCACACATGTAGAGAAAAGCCTCAGTGAAGACACTTTGAGAAGGTAGTCATCTGTGTGACAGAGAGAGGCCTCAGAAGAAGCTAAGCTTGCTGATACTTTGATCTTGTACTTCTGGCCTCCAAAACTGTGTGAAAATGAATTTTCACTTAAGCCAGCCAGTATGTGGTATTTTGTTATGACAGCCCTAGTAAAGTAATATATATGATTATATTATATACTATATACTATATTATTACATACTATAAGGATATAGTAAAAATCAATGGGGTAATGGGTGTTCAGTATTTAATTTAAACAAAGTAAGGATTTGGGGAAACTGCAAACATATACACACATATATTCAATTAACTTTCATTTGCACATAAAGTATACTAAAGGACAGTGAAAACAAATGTAGCATTTGGTATTGCATTTCAACTCGCTATCTTTTCTTTTATTTTGCCATCATTCACATTGAAAGCTTTACCCCTAAATCAACTTGGTTGATAGAGCAGTTGTTGATTGGCTATTTTGACCAACAGGGATGATCAAATTTGGTTAGGATTATAATTCCAACTGTTTTGTAATTACATTCTTTCATTGCTTATTTTCACAACTAACCGTTTTGGAGAAAGTGTTATGTCATAACAAAATGAAAGGAGTTAAATGCCTTAGAATAGACCTTCCATGACAAGTAATCTTTTCCAGAGCCCTTAAAACTAGAGGTGGAAAATTCTACAGAAGAGGCCTGGGTCATTGTATTTTTAGGTTGCCAGGGAATACCGATTTTCTTCCCCCTGTAGCATGCAGTTTTTCAGAAAGAATGAGGGTGGGGAAGACAGAGACCCATCAATCCTACCAGGCACTCTACCATGTGGGTTTTCATTGCTCTGTTCACATGCCTTATCCTATGCAGTCTCTTTGAGTGGCCAAAGGCTGATTTATCTGTTAGAATTTGTCTGCTTTCATATCTAAAGAAATCATATAGAAAGGTGATTCAATTGACAACTGGGCCATAAAAACATTTCCTATTTGTTGTAGTTGTGAGAATCTATAGTTATGACACTACATTGATCAATGTCTTCTCTCTCCAGCTATAGCTCATTATAAATTAATCATTTATTCTGTATATCAGGTGATTAATTGCTACACTACTCAGCATATGGAGTTCATGTTAACAGCTTCTCTTAAAGGGAAAAATGACCAACAGGCTCCCACCCCCTTTTTAATCACTTTATCTCTTTCCTTTTGTCATCTTAATTTTTTTGAAATGGGCAGAGTCCAAAGTAGCTGTTATTACACTTCAGCCAACTTGCACAGTTAGAAATCTGAGTTACAGTCAAACTGTGTGTGGATGGTTATTTTTGTTGTTAAATACCTTTGTAATGTGCTTGCTTTTAGGGACATGCTAGTAAACAATGCAGATACAAACAGGTGAAAATAAAAACTACAAAGTATATGCAAAATTAGTAAAAATGAAGAGATTATAAGAATTCCATGAATTTCCCTCATTCCTTCTTTCTTTATTCAGCAAATATTTATTGAGTACCAGTGATATGATAGACATTGTTTTGAGTGCTGAGGAGACAATGAACACCTCTCATGGAGCTCATTTCTCTACAGAATTGGTTCACCTGAGGTTTGATTCAACATTCCAAGACAGTTAGTGTGAAAGATCAGAATGAAGTAGAGAAACAGGGGGTAAATAAGAAAATGTCTTTTGAGGGATACTAAAAAGTATAGAGGCAAAGCCCTAACAAAAGAGCAGAAAATAAAAGAGAGAGGTTAAAAACAAGGAGAGAGGGTAACAGGGAGGGAAGGAAAGAGAGAGAGAGTTCTGTTAAGGACTTTGTCTATCAGTCTGTTCCATTAAGCATTTTTCCTATTTCCTTAGCACAGACGGTATAAGCCATCTGTGTCCCAACTAAGACAGTGCCTGGGAGGGTATTGTCAGACCAGATTCATAAGCCAGATTCTTCACTTACCCTAGGCAATTACCAGAATGTCTTTGACAGTTTTGTACAGCACTAAAACAGAGTTACTTTAGGTATGTACTTAGGTACTTATTGATTGAACCCAGGAACCTTCTACTGCTGAGCCATGTCCCCAGCACTTTTTATTTTATTTTTGAGAGAGGGTTTCATTAAATTGCCTGGGTTGGCTTTGAACTTATGATCCTTCATACTCAGTCTCCCGAGTAGCTGGGAGGCAAGCCCAGCTTGTTTTACCTAACATTAATAGTTTCCGGATAGTACTTATTATGTGCTAAGTACTACTATGAACACTTCAAATATATGAACTTGCTTAATCCTTCTAAAAAACTTATGAACTAGGTATTATTACCTCATTTCACATAAGACGAAACTGAGGCACAGAGAAGTCCTGTAGCTTGTCCAAGGTCGTACAACAAGTATTTGGCAAAACCAGGAACTTATCTCCAGAATCTGTGTTTTGAGCCACTGCTGGCTCACCTTGCCTGTCAACAAATGGCACACGGTAAGATTAGAACTAAACAGGGGCACTCCAGGGCAAGGTTCTTTCTAACCTCCTTCTACTCTATCTTTTTCTCAACGTTGGACCTCCATGTTGTCAAGAAACTATGATAATGGAGATGCCAGGGTGAACACACCTTTCTGGCTCTCCTGGCATTAAGTCAGGAATCAATAAACACATCCTCCCCATATTCTCTGCCTATCCAACTCCTCCCGATTCTTTGAGCCCTGGAGGGTTGATCAGGCTGAGGCGAGAATGGGTCTCCCCTGGGGCGAGGACAGGCGAAGAGACCCAGGGACCTTCTTCAGGCCAGTGACGCGGGTTTAGTCCTTTCTCCTGCTAAGCCTGGTCTTAAGATGGAGGGATGGCACCAGGGTTCTCTCCCGCACCCTCCCTGCTGGCCTCAGCCTGGGCTCCCCGCAGCGTCGGGTCCTGCCGCTCCCCGCGTGGGCCACACGTTCCTGGAGACCCCAGCCAGGTTAGCTCGACCCTGGGCGGGAACCAAACCCAGACCGGCGCCTGGCAGGTGGTGAGGGCCGCGCAAGGGAACCTAGGCCGGTCAAGGAGGGCACAGTCGCGCGCAGGCCGAAGGGCGTCGCGCTCCGGCGCCCAGTGTGCTCCGGGCTCCACTGCAGTCGTGGTGCGGGGCTGCCTGGGCCTCAAGGCCGGCGGGCACCCCTGAACTTCACCTCCTCGCTTCATACAGTGTTTTTAGGACGCGACACAACGGGGAGAAGGCTTAGTTTCTTCCTGCGACACACGAAGAGGACAAGAAACGGGTGGGGAAGCGGGAGGTGGAAGCCACAAGCCTCCGCGCGCCGTCACGTGGGCCGCAGGGACCGCATGGCGGCGGCCCGCGCGTTCCCGCATCCCCGCCGGCCGGGCAGCCCGGGCGCGCGCGCCGACGGGGCGGGCGCATGCGCAGGGGGGCGCGCCGCCTCTGCCCCGCGGCTAGGGTGTCTATGGAGAGGCGGCGGCCGCGGCTGCTGAGGAGGAGGCTCAAGCAGCGGCGATGGCGCCCTTCCCTGAAGAAGTGGACGTCTTCACCGCCCCGCACTGGCGGATGAAGCAGCTGGTGGGGCTCTACTGCGACAAGGTAACGGAGCGCGGGGCCTGCTGCTCGGGGCGGCGCGGCAGGCGGCGAGCAGCAGGCGGATAGCAGTAGGCGGAGAGCAGCAGGCGGGTCCCCGAGGCGGCCTGGCCTGCGCGGCGCCCGCAGCCCCCAGGGCTGCCGCCTCCTGCGCAGCTGTCAGCGCTGCGCGGCCCCCGCGCCCCTGTCCTCTCTGGAGTTGCCCCCAGCCCGGCCGCGGCCTCCGACGTGCCCTCGGGGCGCGCGGCGCCGCCCTACCAGGCGGCGTCCTCCTGCCCGCGAGCCTGGCGCGCGGAAGGGAGGGCGCCGCCCGCCGCCAGCCCCTCGGGGAGCGGGGCCGCGAACTCCCGGGACCCCGGCCGGCCGGCCGGCGCGGTGGGCTGCCGGTCCGCGTGGGCAGGCCGTTACTGCAGTTTTATCGCCCCCGATCCCCGCCCCCGGCCTGTTCGGGCTCCCCGCGTCTTTGCAGACACCCGTGCATCCTTGTGCAACTCGGGCTTGCTTCCTGGCTCGGCGGGCAGCGGCTCCCAGCTCCCCCTTCATTTTCCCTCCTGGCTGTTCGCGGATTGGATTTGGGAGAAAAAAAAACTGTTTAGGAGCTAGTGGACCTTCATTCTTCATTTGTGGTTCTTGTTTTCCCCGCAACTTTTATTGCCCCGGATATTTACTCCATGTAGAATTTGTTACAAGACAGCTCTTCTCTGTTGGAATTCTTTGCGTTGGCTCAAAAAAAAAAAGGGGGGGGGGGGGCTGGGGAAAAGTTGGTTTGACTGTGGGAACCTTTTCGGACTCTTAATTGGTGCAGCCAGCGTAAGCTGGAGAAGCACTTTTGTGGAGGTAACTCAGGTCCTTTTGCTAATGACTAAGTTAAAATTCTCACACTTGTCAATTTATGTTGGGGAAAGTCATATAGATAGCCTTAAAACTTGGGGCAGTCTTATTTCTTGTAGAAATGAACCAAATAAATAGAACTTAAACGTATTGCTTAAGGATAGAAATCAACTTTTATGGATTTTCAGAAATTACGTAGAATTAAGCAAACAGAGGTTGTTAGCCCAGAAAGGCGGCTGGAGGATGCCCAGAGTGTTCATTGCTAGGCCACACTCAAGACCAGCAGTTGAAAGAGGTAAGGTTGAGTTTCAGATCTCAGCACAAACATCTCTTGCCCCACAAACATCCTCTCCTCCTCCCCCTTCATTTTGAAAATTAAAAAAATACCCAATTCAAGTGTTCAAACACTAGGACTGGCTAGGATAGTGATCAACAACTTGGTTGTCTATTAAAATCACCCAGAAAGCTGTGAAAATCCTGATATTCAAACCACTGAAATTAAGATCTCTGAGAGTGGAACCATAAGTGTAATTTAAATCTCTCCATGTTGAGTACAGTGTGCAGACCAGGGTCAGAACCACTTATCTAGAAAACTCTTGAGGAATGGAGAAGTCTTTCAGCAGATGTGAATTTTTCAGTTGTCTGTTTCTATCTTTCCTGTCTTTTCAGTTTTGTTCTAACAGTGTCCTTTAATTGCAGGAAAGAAAAATGGGGAGGTTTTCCACTTTCTCAGAAATCATAAAGGGAAAAGTTATGATTTTCTCTGCACAGTTTTCTCTCCAGTTTATATTAAAGGAGATAGTTAAGGGGTCACCTGCTATTGTGTGGAAAATTTTGTGCATGTATACATTTTTCTAGGAGACGTTTACTTTTTTTTTTTTCAAATTTCCAAATAATTGTGACCTTCCAATAATCACTATTCATTTATTTGCTGACAAGACTAACCAGCCTTAATTTTGTTTGTTTTGCGGTGCTGAGGCTCTGAGAGCCTCCTGAATGCTAGGCAAGCACTGTATCACTGAACTACATCCTTAGTCCTAGCCTTATTTTAACAGTTTAAAGATGTTAGTTATCATTCTTATGTGTCTTTTCCTGGTGATTGAGAACATTTGAGCAAATTTTGAAAATGAAGTTGCCTTTTCTAAAAAAACAATATTTGAGTCAAATAATTCTTACTTGTTCCCTCTTGCATAACATGTTTAATAAAGCATTTTCAATTTTATATAGCATTAAGTCAAAATTTTCATGAATTTATCCCCGTTACTGTGAAAAAATTATCACTAATTCTGAATTGATTACATACAGTTAATAAGATTATTATATGTGTTTGTTAAGATTTAAAAGTCCAGTTTTCTGCACGGTGACCAAGGTAATTTAGAAAAGAAAAAAAAAATGCATAGGAATTCGACATCATCATTTCTTTTTGATTCTGTTAACTAGTGGAAATCTCTCCTAGGATGTCCTTTCTGAGTAAGAGTGGGAAAATATGTATTTTTTGATGGTTAAATGGTCTTACAGAATTAAGAGTGTGTTGCTTTTTATTTGTCATTGCAAGTTTTACCATTACCATTATCCTTGTGTAGATCAAGGATATCAAGTCCGTATAGCCTGCAATAAAACTATCCCAAATGAGAACAACATTTTTTTTATGGTCAAACTAAAAAGCTATAAATTATATTTCACTATATTCTAAATTTTGACTCTGAATGTCCATGTGGTATCCATAAAGAAGTCAGTTTTTTTTTTTTTTTTTAGCATTGAACTTTTTAAAAATATGGTATATTTTAGAAGCAGTCATTTGTTTACAAACATCAAATCAGTTATTTCTGTGCTTAGACTAATTTACTTAGAAAATTTCTTCTCAATTTATGGGTCATGTTAAATATTGCTTTATAGTACCTAATTTAATATTTTGCTCATGAATTTTCTCTTTTATAGAGACTTTATGGAAAGGTTTTTCACCTTTGTCATCTTGACAGTGCTTTGGAGTAGATAAAGGCAGGGAGTACTTTGTTTTATATCTGGGGATTTGTAGGCCTAGATTAAATAGGCTGAGTTATGAAAGCAGTTAGTTATAGATCCAGATGGAAACCCAGGTCAGGATTAGGACTGTAGCTTGATTTTCTTCATGTGAAACCATAATAGTTACTGATGTTTTTGGTAAGTAGTCTGCTGAGAGATGCTAATTCACTGATCCAGATTGGAAGGATTTTAGTAAAAATTTGCATTGACTGATATCCTTTCCCCATTTCACTCCCATTCCTGTCTTTTCTTGAATCCTCTAAACTTCATTAATTCTGTCAGTGAGTATGGAATTTCTACTTGTCAGTCTTGCTTGTAGTAGCTTGTTGGTTATTGAGATGTGGTCACTATTCTTAAGGACTTCACAGTTTAATATGTATTAACAACTGTGCTAGGATGAAATCCAAGCTGGGAATCATGGGAACAAAGGAAGGCTGTATAGTCAGTTCTGTGGTAAAGTATCAGAAATGGTCTATTTGAATTGATTTCTGAGAACAAAATGGGTAGAATTTGTAAGGATGTGGTTAGTGCCAAGATTCCCAGACTTATATGTAAATCAGTTGTAAAAATGGAAGTGGGGGGCTGGGGATGTGGCTCAAGCGGTATCCAGCTCGCCTGGCATGCGTGCGGCCTGGGTTCGATCCTCAGCACCACGTACAAACAAAGATGTTGTGTCCACCGATAACTAAAAAATAAATATTAAAAAAAAGAGAGAAAAAAAAATAAAAATGGAAGTGGTGGAGGCTTTAGGGAATGCCTGAGTTTTTCAGGTAAGTATATTAAAAATGCTCTGTACTTTAGTAGTGTATATAAAAGAATATTTTATGATAAAAGGTCTAAGGAAACTCAGAATAATGAATATATTATTTTTTTAATAGTATGAATATCTTTTTGACCAGTTTTTCTTAATTTTCTGCATATCCATAAAACAATTCACTTTTGGGAAGGTTGGTTTAGTGGAGAGGATATTGAATTGAGAGCTGGGAGAGGAAGGAAGAGAGAATTTAATGAGTTCTTACTACATGCTGATGTCATTTCTCCTAATCCTCATAAGAACCCTGTAAGACAAGTATTATCCCTCAATTAAAAATGAGGAAACAGTCTTAGTGGTTAAAATAACTTATCCAACCTGTTCAGGTAGTAATTAGTAGAGCCTGAATTTTAATCTTAGAGTTTTTTCCCCCTCTTCTGAAACCTGTGTTTTCTGCATTATGTTACTGGTTCTGCTGCTTATTACTCTTATGATTTTATGCAGAACAGTTAACCTGTGGATTATTATTTTTTCCATCAGTGAATAAATTTGACGAGATAAAACTAAAGTTATTTTTCTTTCTCTCTCTCTCTCTTTTTTTTTTTGGTGGTGCTGGGGATTGAACCCAGGGCTTTGTGTATGTGAGGCAAGTACTTTACTGACTGATCTATATCCCCAGCCCCAGTTAATACTAAAGTTTTTATTGATCATAAAATATAAATTAAAACATTGTTTGGCCATGTAGACAGGAAGTAAAAACGTACTTGGGTAGTAATGTTTTGGTTTTCATTATATATTTTCATACCTATTTTCGAACTTACCGGCTTTAAGTGACACAACACTTGAATTGGTTTCAAGCAAGGTTGTTATATTTTAGTTGTAGAGTGCCTGAGACAGTTATAAATTTAAAAATATGGAAGAGACCACATAACTGCTACTGCTGTTAATTGTATGTGTTCTGTCTCATATATATAAGGGTTGTATCACTGTAAGTCATTGTTTTTCATAATATGTCCTGTGACCTACTAGTACATTGTAAGTTGATTTGAGGGTCAGAAACAGCATTAAACAAGGGGAAAAGTAAATATGCGTCCCATCACAAGTAGTGAAATATCATGTCCCCAAATCTGTTTGAACTGTTTGTGATATCTGTGTATCTGGATTGTACTGTATTATATGCTGAAGGTCACTGAAAACAGTGTTTGAAAAAACATTTGTCTTGAGCAGTATTTCTCAAGTGAAGCACTGTTGACATTCTGGACCAGACTGTGGGCGTGGGGGTTGTCCTCTGCATTGTAGGATGTTTTGGCTGCATTTCTGGCATTTATCCACTAGATGTCAGCATCATTTCTCCAGTGGTGACAGACAAAACTATCTCTAGACCTTGCTCTTTATCATAATCCTGTGGGGCAAAATTACCCCTGTGGTGAGAACTTTTGCTTTAGAGTAAATATTCTTCTATTTGCTTCTTTGGATCTGAAAAGATAGCTTTACGATTGGGACAAGCATCATCTCTTGTGGAAAGAACATAGGTATTAGAGTCCTAGAGACCTGATCTCTGTTTTGTTTACTGTATAGTTGTATAATTTGGGATAAATTATTTCTGTGAGTCTCAGTTCTTTATTCTATAAAATGGGGATTACAATACTTCCTTTCTAGTATTGTTTTAAGAAGTAATACTTAAAAACGTGTTATAGTGCCTATTAGAGGCCTCAGCATGTTCTAGAAATTGTTAGTATTTAGGGTCCCCTTCCAACCCCCAATCAAGTCTATATGTATGAATACCTTCGTGGAGACAGAAATTTGAAAAAAAATTTATATGAATAGATTTTTAAAGAGTTATATTATGTCTTCTGGTTATTATTTTAACTGCTATATCTACTAATTTTCAGTAACAGGTTAAAAACATTTGCACTTTTCATGTGCAGAAAAACTGACGTGGGTAGTATTTTTAAAGACTCTTTTCATTTTCTTTTATTGTTATTTTTCCTTCTTGTCCTACTTATTCACAAATCAACAAACGTGTCGAGGATTTAACACAAATGAAACTCTTATATCTTCCATCTATTGTGTAAACCTTTTTCCCTTCAAGAATGTGACTTTTTATCTGGTGATCATTTTTCCAGCTTTATTGAAGCATAATTAATTAATTAAAATTGTAGACAAAGTATACAACTTGATGATTCGTTGTGAATATACATTGTATAATTACCAAAATTAAATTATCAACACATCTGTAACCACAAATAGTTTGTGTGTGTGTGTGTAGGGGGGATGATGATACTTAAGATTTACTCTTTCAGCAGATTTCAAGTAAATAATATAGTAGATACAGTATTATTCCTTTTTTTTTTTTTTTTAATGGTGCTGGGGATTGAACCCCTGGCCTTGTGCATGTGAAGCAAGCACTCTACCAACTGAGCTATATACCCAGCCCTAGTATTATTCCTTAAAATTGAAAATTTGTGCTCTTTGACCAACATCTCTATCATTTCCTCCATCCCATGGTCCTTGGCAGCCACCATTCTATTTCTGTGAGTTCCATTTTTTAAAGTTCCACATATAAATGAAATCCTATAGTATTTGTTTTTCTGTTTCTGGATTATTTCCCTTAGCATAATGTCTTCCAGGTTCATCCATGCTTTTGTAAATGCCAGGGTTTCCTTTTTTAAACCTGCATTCTTTTTTTGATACTGGGGATTGAACCCAGGGCCTTGTGCATGCTAGGCAAACACTCTACCACCCAGCATCCAGGCTGCAGGGTATGGCTAAATTGCTGTATGTGTGTGCATGTGCGCGTATGTGTGTATATGTCTATGTGTAACCACATTTTCTTTATTTGTTCATTTTTTGGCAAGCACTAATGTTGTGTATCTTTTTTTTTTAACAGTTGTTGATAGACCTTTATTTTATTTATTCATAAGCGGCACTAAGAATCGAACCCAGTGCCTCACACATGCCATGCAAGTGCACTTCCGCTGAGCCACAGCCCTAGCCCCTGTTTGTGTATCTTGACAATTGTGAAAAACACTAATGAACATGGGAGTGCAGATATCTTTTATATACTGATTTCATTTTCTTTGGGCATATACCCAGAAGTGCTGGATCATATGGTAGTTCTATTTTTAGGTGTTTTTTTTTTTGGCGAAATTCCATCCTATTTTCCATAATTGTGGTACCAATTTTTTAAAGGACTTCTAATGATACTTTTATTTTCAACCAAATACAGAAATAATAGCAGAAAAGCCCTATAGGGCTAGTTGATGTTATCCTCTGTGTCTCTTTGAATCTACTAGTATATTAATAACTGATAATTATAGTATATCTGTAAATTCATAATAATATATTATTAAAATATGATTAACATCAACACTATAGTAATATATTATGAAGTCATCCACAGGAACCTTATCAGTTAGTTAATATAATTAACCCAATTTTTCAGATGAAGAAACTGAGGTGTAAGGATATTTAGTGACTTGCTGGCAGAATCAGTTCACCATCTGGCTCCAGAGTTAATTCTTTTAACCATTATGCTGAATTGAACCTTTAATATGAGTCATTTTACATGCCCATTTGCTTCTCAGTTTGTAGCATTAAAAACTGGTTTTTACCTTATTCTATTTCAAGTCCCAAGAGAATTTCCAATAGTCTAATGAGAAGTTTTGCAAAATATTTAAGATTAAGTTAAGATTTTATCTTAACTCATGTGAGTGCATTTTTTTTTGCCATTTAAAGATCAATTAATGCTTTGATTTATGTCATATTTCTACTATTAAAATTTGTGAAGGTATTTTCATTTATGTAAAATGACACAATAGTGATTACACCAGTTATCTACTAATGCATTTTGTTGTAATCTTGTGTGGCATTTCTTAGTATTCTTAAAATCTGCATAGTGGATTTAACCAAATTTGCCCTGCATGTTGTTTTTTTATGGCTCAACAGCTAAAAGTTGCCTTTGAATTGTTACTTAGTTGAAAAACCAAAGAAAATTATATGGAATTTCTAATTTTATTGTCCATTAATACAAAGTTTTATGGAAATATAGCCCATAATCATTTGCTTACATATTATCTGAGTATATTTGTGCTATAGCAGCCTAGTTAAATTGTTGGTACCAGAACATCTGCCCTAAAAAGGTAAAATATTTACTCTTTGCCCCTTGACAGAAAAAGTTGACAACCCCTGTTTATTATGTATTATGGTTAATTATTCATTGTATTATTTCCCTTCACTAGACTATAAATTCCATAAATTAAGCAATCTTCATTTTGTTCACTCATGTATCCCAAGTACCAGGAACAGTTGTTGTTGGCTCATATAGCTGCTTAATAAATATTTAAATAGAGTAAGAAGTGCATGATTTTATAAAATGAATGTCTAATTTTCAAAATGATGATAACTCATACTTAAGTATCACACAGCCATTTGAAGTACAGGTATTTTTTCCCATCTAACACCAAGAAGAAACTGACATTACAAGAAAAAGTAATTTACAAGGGTTATATAGCTAAATAAATGGTAGAACTGGAATCGGATCCTAGGTTCTCTAAAAATGACTTTTAATTTTGAGGCAGGATCTTACTAAGTTGCTAAGTTACTGAGACTGGCAGAACTTTTGATTCTCCTTCCTCAGCCTCCCAAGCTATTGGGATTAGAGGTGACCTTTTTGGTGGGGTGGGGTACTGGGGATTAAATTTATGGGCACTTGACCACTGAGCCACTTCCCCAGCCCTGTTTAATATTTTATTTAGAGACAGGGTCTCACTGAGTTGCATAGTCCCTCAGTCTCTGGAGCTGCTGGGATTACAGGCATGTGCCACCCGCACCTGGCTACACGTGACTCTTAATGCCTAGCCCATACTGCCTTTTATATAATATACTTAGTTAATTCTGTTATGTATAATGGAACAATTTTGCTTTGGGAGTTTGTGAGTTGTCTTTTTTGATGCTCTGTCTTAAGACCACAATTCTTGCCAAGAACAGGTAATAAAACAGCTTAGATTGGTGCTCCATTTTAGGAGTATTAGGTCAGATTTTAGAAAGCAAGTTTAGCAATTATTGGTCAGTAGCATTTCTCCTTTCATTTATCTATCTGTTGTATTGAACCTGATCAGGCTTCCCCTATGGCACTGTACCACGAAGCTACATCCCAGCCCGTTTTTCTTTTTTGTATTTTGAAACAGGGTCTTGCTAAATTGGGCTGGCCTCCAATTTGTGATCCTCCTGTTTACACCTTCCAGTTCACTGGGATTAAAGGAGTGTGCCACAACATCTGGCAGATTTCCACATTGAAAATAAATTTTGAAATAGAATTGATAACAGTGGAAGGTAGATTATTTAATATAGGTAATGGAGGGTTTGAGTGTTACTTTGAATTTTAACTTGAAGCAAGTTTCTTCATAATTCGCTTATTTTATTTATTTTTGCATTACAATTCTTAATACACCTTTATACCACAATTTATCATAACTCTGATTGTATTTAAGGTATGTTGACACCAAATTCACATCTTCATACCTGTATTTTGTATAACATAATTTGTATATTTTAAATATTAGAATTTAATTTGCTACTAAGTGTAAAAAGTTAGAATTATCTTAAATACACATTTTTTGTTAAATATTAGAATTAAAGAAACTTACGATGTGTGCATTTCTTCATATTTTTATTGATTTGTATTTTTCCTTCAAGTGGGTTTACTTTACTCATATTCTGGTGAGCTAGGTTTCCACATTACACTATTATCATACCATAAATTTTGAAAGTAATATTTATTAAATGAGTAGATGATTTCTTAATTAGTTGTTAAGTATTTGAAACAGTTTTTTTTCTCTCTCTCTCTTTTTTTTTTAAATCCCCAAAATTATCTACAGGTGTTTTGTTCCCATTTAACACCAAGAAGAAACTGACATTAAAAGAAAAATTATCTAGTAATGTTCTAATAGTTCAGTATTTTATTTTTTGCTTATATCAGTCTCATCTTGATATTAAAATTTAAAAAAACATTTTGTTATAAATGTTTTTTGATTTTTAAATTGCAAAAGTTTAATAGCATAAAGAACATTGAAAAATTTACCACATTCTCCTAGTGTAATTCTCTTAATATTTACCACATCTCTATAATGTATCTGCCTGTGTTTATTATAAAATAATGGAATTTTAAGTTTGGAAGGGATTGAGTCAGATCCTTTTTAAAGAAACTAAGTGATTTGTGTGTGCATTATTATTATTATTTTTTTTATATCAAATCCTTAAGATTGCAAACCATTTGGGAGTTGGAGAGGAAAAAGGAAAAGAAAGGTGGTGTGTGGGGGGTATCTCATGATAATCAGACCAGTAGAGGAGAGGAGAGGGAGGAAAAGGGGAAACACTGGGGAATGATATTGGCTAAATTATATTGTTATTTTGTGTGCATGTATGAATTTGTAATGATGAATCCCACTGTTGTATACAACTGTAATGCACCCATAAAAAAATGGAAAAAAAAAGAATGCAAACCAACATTTTCCTGGCCTAGTATACTTTTTAATCTTACCATTATAACTTATTTATTTATGAATTTCCTTTATTTGTACTTTAATATAACCAAATGCAAGATAAATATCTTTATGTGAAAAGTAAATGGGAACACATTTGAATATTCTTTATTGGTACATTGTTACATATTTGTATGTATTTATTATGTCTTCTTTTTAACTTTTTATTTAGCTTTCTAAAACCAACTTTTCCAACAACAACGATTTCCGTGCTCTTCTGCAGTCTTTGTATGCTACTTTCAAGGAGTTCAAAATGCATGAACAGATTGAAAATGAATACATTATCGGTTTGCTTCAACAACGCAGCCAGACCATTTATAATGTACATTCTGACAATAAACTCTCTGAGATGCTTAGCCTCTTTGAAAAGGGACTGAAGAATGTTAAGGTGAGTTGCAAAAATAGGTATATAACTATTAAAATTTATGCCATCTTTTGTTATGTCATTGGCAAAACCTGTTAGCAATTTGTAGTAAATGCTATGATGTTAAAGGAAAACTATAGTCTGCCTTTTTAATCATTTGTTAAAGATGGCTATGAAGGCTTTTTCAGTAGGGATAACTGCACTGGGGGCTTGCAGTAAGGAAGAGATCTGACTCAACTGCAAATACAAGAGTAAGTTGGAGTTTATAGCCAGGAAGCAAGGTGGGGGTCAGTGGAGGAAAAATGATCAGGGGGATTCTTGCTATGTCAGTTCTACAGGATTTTTACTGAAGGCAGGCCAGGGTGGTAGGAGACTGAGGGTAGAGGGATGAGGAATTTGATCAGATACTGAGGTGGTCAGATACCAAGGGTAGAAGAGTTTTGATAAACTAAGCAGGATTTTTACTGAAGGTGTACTACGAGGGCCAAGGACAGAGTCCAAGGTCAGGTCTAATTGAGAAGAAGGCTCAGAAGAGCTTGGTTAAGTTTCATTAGAGTCTGTCAATTATGTCTTTATTACTATTTAATAAAAAATTTAAATGATGTCCCTTACTTAGTTTTAAAATTGTTTTCTTGAGTGAAATATTATAAAATTGTTATATTCTGTTAACATTTGCTAAATTCTTAAAGGAAAGTTATCAACCCAGGCACTGGTGACTCAGGGAAAATTGTTACTTAGAATGAATAAACACTTCAGCTTTATAAATTTCATTTATTTTAAAATTGAGTGCTGGAGATGTAGTTTAGGATAGTGCTTGGCTAGCATTTGGGAGGTTTTGAGTTTGCTCCCTAATTCCACAAATAACAACAACAAAAACATCAAGACAACAAAAATTGCCGGCTATAACATTTATTATATTTGATTTTCCTAATTGTAGGAAACAGGGTGGTTAAATATGATAATGTTGGTTGTATAATATAAAATTAAAGGCACTGAGGATTGAACCCACTAGTGCTTTACCTTTGAGGTATATCCTCAGCTCTTTTTTTTTTTAATTTTTATTTTTAAATTTTGAAACAGGGTCTCACTAAGTTGCCTAGGCCCTTGTGAAATTGCTGAGGCTCACCTCAAACTTACGATCCCCAGCCTCAGCCTCTCCAGGTGCTGTAATTATAGGCATGTGACACTATGCCCAGGAAATTAAAGGCATTTTTTAGTATAGTTTAGGATAGTACTATAGAGAAATTTTCATCTTAATTATATTTATGTATTGAAGGATATTTAAAATTTGATCTTAGTTTATTTCCCTTCTGATTCAATGAAGCATAGGTTTAAACTACCGTGTGTCCGTCACTTAGATTTTGTTCTAGAAAGACTGTTTTACAGCAGGGTAGAGGATGGATTGAAGGGAAAGAAGCCTCAAGTAGAAAGAATACTATAAAAAAAAATTTATTCTGATAGTCTCTGAAACGATACTTAGTAGCTACTTATTGGGGAGATGGGAGATTGGGTAGGGTACTGAATAGTAATGAGAGATTTATTTTTCTATTAAATAGTCCTTTGTACTTTCTGAATATTATATCATACTCATGTATTATCTAAAGTAGTGTCTAGTGGAAATAGAGAAGAGGGAACAGATTTATGTAGGGAATGGGACTGATAGAATGTAGTGATAAGGAGCTAGAAAAGATAAAGATAAATGATTATTGAGCCTGTCTTTCTAGGGTAGTAGAAGAGGGTTCTATTTGAATTGTTTATATAATCTAAGTGGGCATTTATAGGAAGAAGGTGAGGCCTGGGCAGAATTAATGGGTAAAAGAGTGATCTGGTGTAGAAAAACAAATTTAGTAGTTAGAGCAAGTAAGTAGAAATGGAAGCCATGTGGACAAGCTTAAGGAACATGTGTAAAATTCCAAGAAAATATGACATTGAATTAAATATTGGGGAGCAGTTGAATGAATTAGCTCAAGAAAAAGGATGAAATATTCTCGTATTTTTCAAATTTCATTATTTTGTAATTTGAGAGGCCTGATGCAGAATAGGTGGATAAGTTACAGGGAGATAGGATCTCAGTTCATGAGAGGAAGAACTTTTTGGTGTTGTCCAAAATTAAAACGATCCACTTCAAGATGTACTGAGTCTCTTGCCTTTAGAAGTTTTGGTACTAATGTATATGAGCTTCTGTCAGCATGACATAATAGGTATTTTGAATTTTTTTAGTGGAGAATATGTCAGATTACTTTAAAGGGATTCTATAATGATGAAGTCCACCATGTCCTTGTGGACTACTTGTAGATACATTGAAAACCAAACATGAAAATTATGTAACTTCAGAATCAAATTAGTGGAAGTTTTAAGCAAATACTTGTTATTTTTAGACTTTTAAATGATATTTTTAAAGAGAAATAGGAGATCAATTACATTACTACAAATTTCAAATCTTTTTATTTGGTGGTGCTGGGGTTTGAACCCAGGACATCGTACATACTAGATAGGTGCTCTTCCATTGAGTTATACTCCTAGGCTTAAGGTCCTGTGATGATCATAAAAGTACAGAGGCCACTGTGCTGTTTATCTGTGGTTTTTTTTTTTTTTTTTGCTTGTTTCTTTGTTTTTTTGAGGTTTTATGTTGAATTAACTTCTTGGGATCAGGTGCAATGTAAATAATGAAGCAGAATTTTTGTTGAAATACAATATTTTTGTTTCCAGAATGAATATGAGCAGTTAAATTATGCAAAACAGCTGAAAGAGCGATTGGAGGCCTTTACAAGAGATTTCCTTCCTCACATGAAAGAGGAGGAAGAGGTAAGTGTAATTTTTTTTCCATTGAGATTAGATTTACAAAATTTTAAAAATATTTTACCATATTTTCTTCAAAATATTACATAGGAAGATATGTCCAGTTGATGGAGAGAAGCCTCCAGCTGATGAGAGGTTTCTAGTTCCTTTGGGAACTAGAACCCAAGGGAAAAAAATGCGTTTGTTTTAAAATCCTCATGAAGGCTATTGCTTTTACAGAATGTGTTTTCATATGTGCAAATGGCACTGTATTAAGCGTTGATGATTTTTTGTGTCACCTTAATATTTTTGCAGAACATTTAGAGAATTCTGGAATTTTTTGAGTATTTTCTATGTGCTAAGTATAAAGAGTTTTTAGAGTTTTTTGTTTTGGTAGTAGACTTTAGTAATTAAATGATAGTCTTAAATTTATCTTCTGCCTAATACACATGTATTACAATATCATTGATTGAACCAGCAGAAAATATTTTATTCTTTCTCTAATATGGGATGAATGTCAATATAATATACAAAGAAAGAAATTATTTTTTTCAACTACAAACAGTTACTGTAGTGATTATCAGTATGGTTTCACCTTATAATCAATTAGCAATAATAATAAAATAATAATAAAAACCCACTTACATCTTAAGCCCATTCCAGACCAATTAAATCAGGTGGGAGGCATGGCATGGATCCTTTTTCAAGGTTCCCCAAGTCATTATAACATGAAGTCAGTGTTGAAATCACTGAGTTACTAGTGCAGTGCTTTTTAACCTGTGATACCTATTATTTTAATAAGTGGAACTAAAAGAAAACCTTGATTCTGTGTCTGAATATTATAATTCTATAAATATATCTATAAATCTCCATGCATAATTGGCAAGAAAACCAACGTACCGAAAAAAAAACAACAACAAAAAAAGAAAACTAAAATAATGATTAGAGGAAACATCTTTAAAGTCCTGAAACATTATTGACTATCTCAAGGTCTCAGTAGTGTTCTAACTTTTATGATTCTAGTATTCAGGGTATTATTCTCATTTGAGGAAGAGACCCTGTTTGAAAACCTTCTTGTCCTAATGTTTTAAAATTATTTAGGGTCTGACTTACTAGCTGACAAAACCATAGAAGGATATTTTAGGGGATATTCTTTTCAGTTTTGGGATAAACTGACAGTGATAATAACTAAAATTTTTATCTGATTAAAATATAAAACTATAATACTACACTTGAGTCAATAATAATTTAAAAGGTGTAGAGTAAAATAAAACCAAATATTTTTTCTAATGAATGAATGTTTTAGGTTTTTCAGCCCATGTTAATGGAATATTTCACCTATGAGGAACTTAAGGACATTAAAAAGAAAGTGATTGCACAGCATTGCTCTCAGAAGGATACCGCCGAACTCCTTAGAGGGCTTAGCCTATGGAATCAAGCTGAAGAGCGACAGAAGTTTTTCAAATATTCTGTGGATGAAAAGTCAGACATAGGTGAGATTCATTTGTTTGTTTATTAATTAGTACTGGGAAGCGAACCTAGAGGGGCTTTACCACTGAGCCACATCCCCAGCCCTTTTTATTTATTTAATTTTTCTCAGCCCTTTTAATTTTTTGAGACAGGGTCTCACTAAGTTGCTTAGGGACTTGCTTAGTTGCCGAGGTTGGTCTTGAACTTCTGATCTTTCTGCTTCAGCCTCCTGAGTCGCTGGGATTATGGGCATGAGCCATCATGTCCAACTTGAAATTTGTATATTTAAATAAAGAACCGTTTACTAGTTCAGGGCCACAGGCGTCTTGTGATGAATTGTAGATTTTGTTTGAGGAATGATTTAAGTCAGACTTGCATTGTGGTCAGTTGAAATCATTTATTTCCATTTACAAATGTAATTCTATTTTAGAACTTAGTGTTGGTGATTTTATACACACACACACACACACACACACACACACACTTATAGCTATTTGCAATATAGGGTTTCTTGAATGAATTTAGATATACTTTGACCAGTCAGAATTGTTGAGAACTACCCTATACAGACCACCTAACTTTTGAGCTCCATTGACTAAAGTGGGTGCTTTTGTCTTTCCTTGTGTTTTTTCATTAATTTTCAAAGTCGGTATGTTTATGCACATGGCCCCTGACTTACCATGGTTTAACTTATGATTTTTCAACTCTACAGTGGTACAAAAGCAATTCACATACCATACTTCAAATTTTGAATTTTCATCTTTTCCCAGGCCAGCTATATGCAGTATGATATTCTTTTGAAATGGTGAGCAGCCTCATTGAGCTCTCAGTCTCATATTTTATTTAAAGAAGTAGGTAAGACTCATGTTGAAACAAAAATGATTTTATAAGTTAAGCTATGATTAAACCCATAAAACTTGTAAGCTTTATTCTGAAATGCAGCTTGTGCCTTAGATACCAAGCTAAGACTTGTTGTGTCTAGTTTAATTGTAATTATAACACAGGATTTAAAAGCATCACACTTAGTACATTTAATTTTCCCACTCTTTCAAAGCAAATTATAGCTGCATTAGTTTTAAAATATTTTGCATTTTAAGGTCGCAGTTTAAAGTAATTTGATCATAACATTTCTGTATTTAAATTCCTTTATGAAGGCAAATCAGATAAAGTATTAAAATTCTTCATAGTACTTTAGTGATAAATCTTTCATATCTTAATTCTTTATTGTAACACCCATTTTCACTTTTCTTTCAGAAAATTGGTACTGAAATAATAGATTATAGGAAATTGTATAACCATTGACTTACTTTCTGCAGTTGTTGCTAACAAAGATTCCTTATCAATGTGTACCAGGATCAGAAATAGTTATATTATGTAGTCGGGGCTAGCACATAATTTAAGTAGGTAAAGGCACCTATAGGTTAAATAAGTCAGATTTCACAGACCTTTTATATGAAATACAAAAATCAAAGAGGAAATACAAGGAAGGACTAATAGGAGCCATATGCATGAAAAAAAATGTCATGAGATTTGTATGTGTCATTAAAAATGCCTTGGAGATCTCATAATCTGGCTGACTCTACTTGTTGATTTAAAGCGGTATAACTTGTTTGGTTCCTTTTTCAAATGATGCTACTTATGCTACAAAGTGAGTATTGTTTTTTCTGTGACGCCTTTGTAAAAAAAGGAAGTCAATTCTGTGTTCATTTTGTAGCTCCCACTGATGAAGTATGATCTGGGCCATGATAGTTTAACCCTACCGGTTCTTAACAAGTTTAACATCTTCATGTTACCTCTAATACGTGTTGTTTCCATTTCACATCATGCAAGCAGGAAGGATTTAACTTCAGGCACTGGATTTTACTTACAGAAATGTGATCGTAATTTCTCACTGCATTTACTCTTGTGTCCTTTACTGCTAAAGTTTATCTTTTTTATTTCAGAAGCAGAAGTGTCACAGCACTCCACGGGTATAACCCATCTTCCTCCTGAGGTAATGCTGTCAATTTTCAGTTATCTTAATCCTCAAGAATTATGTCGATGCAGTCAAGTCAGCACTAAATGGTCTCAACTGGCAAAAACGGGATCACTTTGGAAACATCTTTACCCTGTTCATTGGGCCAGAGGTAGGTAAATGGGACTTTTAGTTTGTTTAAAAAATATTTCCATTTGTTTTTCTAGATGAATCCTCATGGCTATTAATAATCAAGGCCAGGCAGGAAAACTCAAAGCTTGACCAAAAAGTAGATTTTGTAGTTAAATGATGTGTTCTCACCATGCATTTTAGAAAAATTAGTTGCTGAAGTATTCATGGGTAAATTATATATCTTACCATTTCCTTTGAAATAATTAGGAAAAAATAATTGGGAGAGGGAATGCAAAAAACAGGAGCAAAATGTCAATAATTGTTGAAGATAAGTGATGGGTATATGGGGATTCATTTTTCTACGTTTGACTATGTTTGGAGGTTTTTAGAATAAAAACTTAAAATTAAATGTATTTGATTTTCAGAACTTCTTTAAGTAACCAGATTGAGTATTTTTAAAAAACAGACTAAATTTATTCTGTGTAATTTAAAGATAAGGCACCATTATCCACTATGGCTGTCTTGGTAGTGGCTGAATCTGTTTTTGTCTTTAACATATCTTTCTTTTTTTTTTTCTTTTTGTAATTGTTAATGCTTTGTTCTCTAAACAATAGATTAATAACTAATTTCATTGTAAGTCAGTTTTACATATGAACAACTAGAAGAAAAATTTCTTTTCATAAGCATATAATGCATTCATGGAACAGATATAACTAAATATATATACAAATTTCTGTCACTAAATTAGAGTAATTTGTTTTAGGTGAGAACTAACCTCTAAATTCACATTAATTTTTTATAGTTTTCTCTGTGTGACTTAGTATGGAAGTATGTATTTTTCATAAAAGTTTGTTTGATTTGAATTGTGAGTTTTATTTTAAAAGTTTATTTGTTACAATAACATGTAGCACTTTTTTTTTTGAGAGGAGGATCTCTCTGTGTTGCCCAGACTGGCCTCGAACTCCCAATCCTCCCGCCTCAGCCTGCTGAGTAGCTGGAATTACAGGCGTGGGCTACCATAACCAACTGGTAGAACTTTAAAAATAATGTGTTGTTAGATACTTAATATTTTTTGTGTGAAGCTATTTGGAGAATTAGGTAGACTTACATGATTCAAATGATTATTATTATTATTATTATTATTGTTTTATTTAATTAGTTACACATGACAGTATAATGATCTTAACATATCATACATTTGAATCATAAGGATTATTTTTATGTGGAATGTGTTTTTAATTAGTTATTGTAGGATAATGACATTGAGCAAAAAGTTAATAAAGGCAAATATGGATATATCAAATACTTTTTTGTTCAGCTTTTTTTTATTGAGAATATTTAAGAAAAATATATAATTAGGTATGATTTGATAACAGTGTTATCAAATGTGATAATGCTTTGCTAATTTCCATGAAGTTACCCAAATTCTTTTTTTTTTTTTTTTTTGTTTTGAGAGTGAGAGAATTTTTTTTTTTTAATATTTATTTTTTAGTTTTCGGTGGACACAACATCTTTATTTTATTTTTTATTTTTTTTATGTGGTGCTGAGGATCGAACCCAGCGCCCCGCGCATGCCAGGCGAATGCATTACTGCTTGAGCCACATCCCCAGCTCCCAAATCTTTAAATATGCTTCTTTCTGGTTTTAATATATTTATACAAAAGTTCCGATAAAAAATGGCTTTTGTTACTTATGGTATTTTATGTCCCCCCCCCCCCCCCCCAAGAGGATATTTTGAATGTCTGGGGACAGTTTTGCTTGTCCCATCTTTGGATATTTTATTGGCATCTAGTTAGTAGAGGCCAAAGTGCTGCTAAGTACCCTGCAGTACATATATCAACCCCCCACAACAAAAAATTGCCCAGCTTAAAATGTCAGTGGTGTTTAGATTTAAAAACCCTAAATTCAGATATAAGAGTTTAGTAAATTAACTCTGCATTGTCTCTCACTTTACAGTTTTATGATTTGGTTACATTATATTCTCCAGGATCTATAAATTTATAGTTTTGCTTTACCTTAGTCTTTCCTTTTCATTTGTGTTCCCACCTACTTCTGAATTGCTCACTGATTGCTTACTACAGGGTAGAAAGTTGCGTTTCCTTTCGTTTATTAGCTGTCATCGTAATGGAGCCAGTGTGAAGCCATGGTAGGAGACAAAGGTTAGGTTATTTTCAGTGATTTTTAAAATTGCATGTAAGGCTATTGATAATGTTTTTCATAGCAAAATAATTACCATTAAACTTATTTTTCTAAAGGTAAAATTAAAAAGCTTTTATATAGAGAGTAGATACATAGCAGATGTATAGCAGACTATGTAAATTTTTGTAGTTCTGTTATTGTTTTAGAAAGATTTATTTGGAAAAATATAAGCTATTAATTAATTAATTAGTTGGACCCATATAGACATAGTTATTTTAAGTATGTTTGAAATTGAAGCTTATGCTTATTTAAGTCTATTTTTCTTACTCACCCATTAAATATTTCTAAAATAATAGATGATTCATTGCCTGAGGCTCGAAACATTTTTTAATGTAGAGATTTTTATTAAAAATAGGTTAATTTTTTTGTGGTGATAGATGATCTGATCTTTCTATGTTCCTCTTATTTATTCATTGAGTAGGTGACTGGTATAGTGGTCCTGCTACTGAACTTGATACTGAGCCTGATGAGGAATGGGTGAAAAGTAGGAAAGATGAAAGTCGTGCTTTTCAGGAGTGGGATGAAGATGCTGATATAGATGAATCTGGTAAGCCATATTTGGAATTAAAATTATTACGTAGTGTTTACTAACAGTATATTTGATAATTATTAAGTGTTAAGAGTCATGTGTTTTGTGTTTTCTAAAGAAACTTGTCTTTTAGTCTATTATTTAAAATTTAAAGTTACAGTAATAATAATAATGTTACTCTATTTGGAGTTCTTTTAAAAAATGTGTAGTGTTGTTTCCCATTTTTTAAAATATTCAAATAAAAAAGCCAGAAAAGGATGTCTGTTTTCCATATGGAAATAAAGTACAGTCATTATAGTGCTTTATAGTTTATAATGTATTTCTTAGGGCCATTTCGTTAAGTCTGTTCATCAGCATTTATTGAGTCATCTTTGGCCCAGAGGGGGGAACCATGAAACTGTTGAGTCTGTTTATTCATTTCTAAAGTCATAACACTTGCCTCATAAAGTAATTGTAGAATTAAGAAGTAAGGTCTATGGAAATTCTGGGCTGGGGTTGTAGCTCAATGGTAGAGCGCATGCCAGGCATGCATGAGTCACTGCATTCAGTCTCCAGCACTGAAAAAAAAGAAAAGATCCACATATGATATTTCTTTGTAGGTTGTAAAATGTTATAAAAACTAGTGCAGTCATCCAGTAAGCCATATGAGAAGTTCAAGGGTAAACAAGGGTGTTTCCCTACCCTTAAAGAACTCACATGTAGAGAGTTGAGAATGTATAATTCTTAATTTGTGATACATAATGAAAGATGCTGCAATAGATGTACAGAGAGATGCTGCTTGGGAGTATAGAAGTAGAAGACCTAAATTCTGTCATAAGTATTATTTTAGATAATTAACTAAAATATTGATGAAATAGTAGAATAACAGACGGGAAGTCGTCTTTTCTTTGGTAAACGTGAAACTGTAGGAAATTTCTATTTATGAAAACTTCCCACTTTAAAAAATAAGTTGACCTGGTAAAAGACTAAATATGTGGAAAATAAGGACAGTAAGTATAGAACTTGTTGTTTCAGCAACTAAAATAGTTTACTTTTTTGAAATAAAGATGTTACCTTTGGTATAGTTTTGCATGTTGGAAGGTACTTCATAAGGAAGAAATCTATTAATATCAGTTAGATTGGAGGATACACTCGCCTGTGAGGGATGAATGGGATATCATAGTGAACAAAATGGAGAAAACCCTTGGTTTTGTTGAGCTTAGAATTGGAAAGGGGAAATGGACAAAGTAAAGTAAAGATAGTTATACACCATATGAGAAGGGGACAGATTTTATGGAGAAAAATAAAGAAGGGAAAGTGTGCCTGAAAGAGGGGAAAGAAGTGGCAGTTTTAAAGAGTGATTAATTTAAGTCCCTTGAGAAATTTGAGCAAAGATCTGAAGGAGATGTGGTTTTTCTCACAAGTCACTTCAAGGAAGACTTAATTTATCTTTCCAAGAAAATTAGCTCATAATATCCATGATAAGAATTTTAAAGGCCTTACCAAACTAGTGTATTTGTTTCAGTCTTAAACATAGTAAAAAGATGATCATCTGTTTTTTCCTTCATATCCAAGGGGAAGTTTCAAGGGTGGAGTACTTGCTTTTGCATATGCAAGATTCTGGGTTCCATCCCAACACCAAAAAAAAAAAAAAAAAAAAGTAAAACACCAAGAAATATAAATAAAATTATTAAAAAAAAAAAAAAGGATTAAGCCTTCCTGAGGTAATATACCTATTCGTTCATTAGTGGATTTACCACTAAACTGTGGCTGCATGCAGAGGTGCACACCTGTAGTTCTAGCACTCAAAAGGCTGAGAGGGAATGGTCTCTTGAGTTCAGAAGTTCAAGAGCAATCTGTGCAACATAATGAGAACCTATTTCAAAAACAAAACGATCTAAACTGAGGATCTACCCATCTACTTCAGTGCTTTTTCAATTTAAGTGTTATACTAGTCATGCAGAGAAGCTACTGTTCCTTATGGGATGTTTACTACTTTTTAAGCTTTTCCAGTAAACAGTACACAAAAAAGAATGGCTTGAGAGTAAAGTTGTAGTAGAATAAATAGGGTTCGCTAAAGTAATCTTTATTTCTACATTTTACATATATGTCTGCTAAAGGAGAGATTTAAGATAACTGTACATAAAATCATTAGTAGTAAGTTCAGTATTTTCTGAATTATGTTCCTTTTGTTTACTGTACTTCATTTATTTTAAGTAAGTTTTGTTATTTTTAAAAACTTATTTATTTTTATTCTAATTAATTATACATGATAGCAGAATGCATTTCATTTCATTGTACACGAATGGAGCACAACTTTTCATTTCTCTAGTTGTACACGATATAGAATCGCACCTATGTGCAATCATACATGTACCTAGGGTAATGATGTCCTTCTCATTCCTCCATCTTTTCTACCCCCATACTCCCTCCCCTTCCCTCCCCTTCCCTCCTCTTCCCTCCCTCCCCTTTGCCCAATCCAAAGTTCCTCCATTCTTCTCATGCCCCCTCCCCACATTATGGATCAGCATCCACTTATCAGAACATTCAGCCTTTGATTTTTTGAGATTGGCTTACTTTGCTTAGCATGATATTTTCCAACTCCATCCATTTATCTGCAAATGCCATAATTTTATTCTCTTTTAATGCTGAGTATAAATCTTGTTCTTTTAAACTGTTTCATGTTTTGGAAACAGTCCAGTTAGGTTTTCAGGCATAATAATAATAGGATCCTGAGAGGCTTTAAAATTCTTAGCTTATTCTTTTTATTGTAATAAATATGTTTTTCTTTATGTCAAAGAATTGGAATTGGTGGTTTTTGTTGTGATTGGTGTTATAGTCATGTAACCTGTTGTAAACACCCAAGATTTTCAGAAGTTATTAAGAAAAATGCAAAAGCCATGTTCATATTCAACTATTTAATGATTCTCAGGTACCTTCCTTTGCTTGATTCATAGATGTTCAGGCTAATTGTGTTCAGTTTCAAATTTCTTTTAGCTCTCTTCTTTTTACTAAGGTAGATAACTGATGGTGCTGTTTACTGTAGGCCATTTTTTTCTTTTGATATCATATATTCTAATCTTTTGGAGAGTTTTTATTGTTTCAGTATTCAGAATTCTTTTCAAAACTTTTGTCATTGCTTAGAAATGGAATTGTTTATAGAAGAGAGTTTAAGGACAGCACAAAATATTTTATACTTAATGATTTGGTAAGTCCTTAAACAGCCTTATTATAAAATTGGTATATTGAGTTCTGATTTTTGAATCCATTTTGCAGAAGAATCTGCAGAAGAATCGATTGCTATCAGCATTGCACAGATGGAAAAACGTTTACTCCATGGCTTAATTCATAATGTTCTTCCATATGTTGGTACTTCCGTAAAAACTTTAGTATTAGCGTACAGTTCTGCAGTTTCCAGCAAAATGGTATGTATAAATTAGCACTAGTTTAGATATTAAGAAAAGTAGTGACAGAACTTGGTTTGCTTATTCCCGAGTTTAAGGGGAGAAAAATATTGTCTTCCCAGGCTTTAATATTATTTCAGTTCTTACAACAATCTTTGTAGTGTGGATATCTTTACCTACATGTTATATATAAGGTAACTGAGACTAGAAAAGGATTAAATATTTTATTTTGTTTCATAGCTGTTAAGCAGTGAAACCTAATTTTATGATTCTCTGTAATATGTAAGGTATGGTGAAAAGGGCCAAATGAAAGTCATTGTCGTTATAAAAGTGTGTCTGTGACTTTCCTACATCAGAATCTTCTTGGGTATTTCTTAAAAATGTAAATTTTATGGGTTAGTCTTATAGCTTCTAAAATAGATTCTCAGAGATTTGAACCCAGAATGTTATTTGTAATGCATTGTTCAAGTAATGTTTTTTTACATGCACATAAATTTGAAAACCACTGGATTATATTTATTAACAATAATCTGTTGCTTATCTAACTAAAGATGTACAAATTTTCAAAGTGATGTTTTTCCTTTTAGGTTAGGCAGATTTTAGAACTTTGTCCTAACTTGGAGCATCTGGATCTTACCCAAACTGACATTTCAGATTCTGCATTTGACAGGTGAGTTTAAAAAAAATATTTAAATATAATTACTTCTGACTAACTATGAATTGGTAGAATTGTTGTGTAATTTTTCATTTATTTAGTTGTAGTTTAATCATACTACTATTTTTTACTATTGTATATGACTCCTTGATAGCACCCTCCAGTTCTTTACTTCTTGTCCATAGTTCCTACCTGATCCAAACTTCTGTATCATCTTGCCATCTTTATAATTGAGTATTGTGTATAGGCCTTTGAACTACTATGTAGTGTGGCTTTATGTTTTTAAGATTTCTGTTGGGCTATTAAGTGCCATTTGGCAAAGCTCCATTTTAATTCTTAGCAGGTTTTCTGGTGCTGTACTACTTTTTTCTGGCTTCACTCTTTACAGATATACTTCCTTGGATAGCATGGATAAATTTCCCCTTTATTCTAGATTGCCCTTTCTCTCCCATCCTAGCATTTTCTATTTCAAAGGAACAGATAAACTCTTCTCTTTCCAAGGCTAATGATTATCAATTTCTAGAGCTTATTTCTTCTGTATCTTCTTTCATTAATCATTGGTTATTCTTTCTTTCGTGTGTATATTTTACTTTTAGAATATTAAACGTAAGTTCTTCCCATCTTTGTCCTTCTTCCATTCTACCCTTCCGTTAGGCTAGCAATACTATTAGTTCCTAATTATTCTTATTCTTTTTTGTATCCCTAACACCAAAAATAATGCCTGATAATTGTTATTGTGTTTGAATAATTACAGTAGATTTAAAATTTTTCTTTTAATAATCCTTCTAGAAACATGTATTCACATGCTTTTGAAGAAATTAGCAATATCCATTAATTGTCTTGTAACCTCTTAATTACAGTTGGTCTTGGCTTGGTTGTTGCCAGAGTCTTAGGCATCTTGATCTGTCTGGATGTGAGAAAATCACAGATGTGGCTCTAGAGAAGATTTCCAGAGCTCTTGGAATTCTGACATCTCATCAAAGTGGCTTTTTAAAAACTTCTGCAAGCAAAATTACTTCGACTACATGGAAAAATAAAGACATAACCATGCAGTCCACCAAGCGGTATGCCTGTTTGCAAAGTTTAACTGACAAAGGCATTGGAGAAGAAATAGATAACGAACACACCTGGACTAAGTCTGTTTCTTCTGAAAGTTTCTCTTCTCCTTATGTGTGGATGTTAGATGCTGAAGATTTGGCCGATATTGAAGATGCTGTAGAATGGAGACATAGAAATGTTGAAAGTCTCTGTGTAATGGAAACAGCATCCAACTTTGGTTGTTCTTCAACTGCTTGTTATAGTAAGGATATTGTTGGACTAAGGACTAGTGTCTGTTGGCAGCAGCATTGTGCTTCTCCAGCTTTTGCGTATTGTGGTCATTCATTCTGTTGCACAGGAACAGCCCTAAGAACTATGTCAGCACTCCCAGAGTCTTCTGCAATATGTAGAAAATCATCAAGGACTACATTGCCTAGGGGAAAGGACATAATTTACTTTGGGAGTGAAAAACCTGATCAAGAGACTGGCCGTGTACTTTTGTTTCTCAGTCTTTCTGGATGTTATCAGATCACAGACCATGGTCTCAGGTGAGTAATAAATTCCAGAGTAATGGACATGTTCTTAGTCTCAAATGACTTTATTTAAAGCAAGAGGTTTAACCAATGTCTGACTTACTTCAGAAAGGTAGAACAATATGACTTGATACCATCATGAACTTTTTCAGCCAGTTCAAACCCTTTGTGATATAGAAAAATATAAATTTAAGTTTAATAAATACTTTGTAAATGGGTACTTACATTTTTAAAGGTATTTTAGTGGATCAATAAGATGGTTTTTATAGATAGTATAACAGAAAATATGTATACCATATTTTGTTGGAGTGTATTATTTGTGTATATTATGATTTCACATAGAAGATGTGAAAAATAAAGAATGTCTGTGGAAGTAATTTAGTTATACAGCGGCTGAAGTGTGTGCAAAAACCAAAGCATTTCCGAGCTAGGCTGTAGGTTAGTTGTGTAATAATAGTTTAGAATTTTTTATTTTTAATTATGGTCTGCTTATTGCTTTCTTAAGACATAAAAGTAGCATGTAAGAGAAGTTCTACATTTTCTTTTTTCTGTAACCATCATCTTTTAGCAGATTAAACCGAACCACTTTTTTTTCCCCCTAGAGGAAAAAAGAGGTAGATGTGAAACATTCATTAACCCTTCTTCTGAATGTTTTATGGGACCCACTTGGAACTCTGTTGGTCATAAGTACTCTTATCCATAGTGTTGAAGACAGTTCATGGTTCACTGGCTTTGGAATCAGACAGACTTGGTGTTGATTGATTGTGTTTTTCTGTATAGCTAGCATAGCTGTGAGGCTTACATAGGTGAATAATTGTAACATAGAGATGCAGAGATGCAGGATACATTTTCAGTAAACAGTACCTGCTATGTAATAATTGTTTGATCTTTGACATGAGCCTTTGGAAAACTGATTATGTATTTCTCTTTAGGAGAGAGACGTTCACATATTTCGGATATGAAAAATTTACTTAGCACAAACCTAATACTCCCTAGCATCAAAAAATATACTTAAGGTCAAGCATGGTGGCACATGCCTGTAACCCCAGGGGCTCCAGAGGCAGGAGGATCGAGAGTTCAAAGCCAGCTTCAGCAGTTTAGCAAGGCCCTAAGAAACTCAGTGAGACCTATCTCTAAATAAAATACAGTAAAGGGCTGGGGATGTAGCTCAGTGGTTGAATGCCTAGTACCAAAAAAAAAAGTCAAATTGTTTTTCTTCCTGAGGATTTTCATGAGTTTGATGAGGATTTTTGCTTTTAAGATAGTCTGCACTCTTGAGTTCAGATTCTCTTTTTAATTACCTTAAAGCACTCCTTTGAAATTATTTAGGCATTTACTGAGTGCCTGCTCTTGCCCTGTTCTAATTGCTAGGGATCCAGAATAAAGGAGACAAATTTCCTGCCTCAATGAAGTTTACAGTCTAATGGTAGAAATAGATAGTAAACATAAAATAGATAAAATATTCTAAAGAAAAATAATATAGGATTACAGGATAGAGAATACAGAATGCTACTCCATTGTTTTATGAAGCAGAGAAACTTTTGGGAAAAAAAGCATCTTTTGAGTAAAGATCTAGATAAAGTTAGTGTGTTTTGTATACATTTCCTGGGAAGAGTCTAAGGAAATAAAATACAGATTTAGAGTTTACCTCTTTTTGTATTCACTATATTAGATTAAAAAATGTTTCAATTAACCACTTATAGTAATATAGTACTAAGTACAACTGGTTTCTCTAGTTTGAGAAAAAATACAACTAATGGAAGCATACATCTAAACTTTTGGGAACAGAAACATTGAGGTATACTAATTAGGAACAGTCACTGTATCTCTTTGCATTCGTCACTGAGTTTTATTCAGGGATAAGTAGAATGAGTTGTGGCAAGTTTATTATTTGGTGCTTGCTAAAAGCATAACTGTAAAAGTGTAGGTTGACAATCAAGGTTTTAAATTAGAATGAAGTCAGAATTGCATGTGGTCTTAATATTCTATTTTGTGATTTTCATTAGGAATGGAATAAATCTTGAATTTTGATAAGAAAGTAGTCTCTTTTCCAAATTCTTAACCTTCTTTTTGAACCCTCTTAGAGTGGAATCATATACTTGTTCATTTTTAGTCTGGCGTATTTCACTTAGCATGTTTCAAGGTTCCATTCATATTATACCATGTGTCAGGACTTTTATTCTTTTTTTTTATAATTAAATAATATTCCTGTATTTTTTATTGTGTTTTGTTTATCCATTCATCTGTTTGTGGATACTAGTTTCTCCTCCTACCTTTTGGCTATTATGAGTAGTGTTGCTGTAAACACTAGCATGCAAATGTTTGAGTCATTGTTTTAATTTTATTCAGCAGTCTTTTGTAGTTTTCAGTGTACAAATCCATGGTGATTTTTATTCCTAATTATTTTATATTTTTTGATACTGTTGTAAATGGAATTGTTTTCTTAATTTCCTTTCCATATTGTTCATTGCTAGTATATAGAAATAAAACTGATTTTTGTGTGTTGAATTTATATCCTCTTATTTTGCTGAATTTATTCATTACCTCTAACATTTTTTTAATGAATTCTTTGGGGTTTTCAGATGTAAGATCATGTCATTTACCAACAAAGTTCATTTTACTTCTCACTTTGCAATTTGGATGCCTTTGATTTCTTTTTCTTGTCTAATTGTTCTGGCTAAAATTTCCAGTATTATGCTAAATAGAAATGCCATCACTTTTGATTATCATAGCTTTGTAGTCAATTTTGAAATTGAGAAGTGTGTGTGAATCTTCTTCTTTTTCAAGACTGTTTGGCTATCTGATGTCCTTGGAGGTTCCTTATGAATTTTAGGGTCGTTTTTTCTATTTTTGTAAAGAATGTCCTTTGGATTTTGATAGGGATTGCTAATCTGTAGATCCTTTTGGTTATTCACTAATAATAATGACAGCAATATTAAGTGTTCCAGTGTATGAACATGACTGTCTTTGTATCTATTTTGACCATTTTAAATTTCTTTCAGCATTGTTATCATTTTCATCGCACAAATCTTTCACACTTGGTTAGTTCCTAAGTATTTTTTTTGATGCTATTATAAATTGACTTATTTTCTTGGTTTTTCCAGATGTGTGTTTAGTCTGTATCCTGCTATCATGATGAATTAACTTTATTAGTTCTAGCAGGCTTTCTGTGGAATCTTTTAGGATTTTCCATATATAAAATGGTATTATCTGTAAAGAGATGATTTTGCTTCTTCCTTTCCCATTTGGATGTCTTTTATTTCTTGTCTAATCACTCTGGCTGGAACATCCAGTATTAAGTTAAATAGAAGTGGCAGTAATGAGTATTCTTAATCTTGTTTTTAATCTTAGGGAAAAAGCCTTAATCTTTCACAATTGACCATTATGTTTGTTTTCATATCTGACCTTTATCATATGCTTTTTCTGAATCAATTGAGATGATCATGTATTTTCCCCCTCTAGTAATATAGTGTATATTATGTTGACAGATTTTCGTATGTTGAAAGTTGTTAAAACCCCTTGGTCATGGTATATAATCCTTTTAATAAGTTTCAGTTTTCTAGTATTTTGTTGGGGAATTTTGCATCTGTATACATGGCCTTGTAGTTTTCTTTTTGTGTCTTTGAGCAATGCTGACCTCACAGAGTAGGAAGTCGTCTTCTTCGGTATTTTGGTAGAATTTAATAAGGGTTGGTATCAATTCTTAAATATTTAGTAGAGTTCATCAGTGAAGCTATCTGGTTTGGCCTCTTCAATAACTGATTTGTTGTTCTTGCTTGTTATAAATCTGTTCAGATTTTCCATTTCTGCTTTAAGTCAGTTTTTAGTGCTTTTCCTAGTCAGTTTTCTTGAAATTTGACTATTTTGTGTAGGTAATCCTATATATATATAGTTGTTAGTAGTACTATCTGGCAATTTTTTTAAAAGTCTGTAAAATTGGTAATAATGTGCTCACATTTCTAAGTTGTTTAATTTGTGTCTTTTAATCTAGCTGAAGCTTCATCTTTTTTTTTTTTTAATGTCAAAGACTCAGCTCTTGGTTCTATTAATTTTTTTAGTCCACTGATTTTTGTATTTTCTGTTTTGTCTTTGCTCTAATCTTTATTATTACCTTTTCTCTGCTGGCTCTGGGCTTGTACTTCTTTCTCTAATTCTTGAAGAATTAGTTAAGTTCCCAACTTTCTTTTGTTTCTTTTCTTTTTCCTTTTCCCATTCCCTCCCTCCCTCCCTCCCTCCCTCCCTCCCTCCCTTCCTTCCTTCCTTCCTTCCTTCCTTCCTTCCTTCCTTCCTTCCTTCCATTGAACCCAGGGCTTTGTGCATGCAGGGCAAGCACTCTACCAACTGAGCTGTATTATATCTCCAGCCCCCTAACTTCCTTATTTAATGTTGGCATTGACCCCTATACATTTCCTTCTACGACTTGCTTTTCCTGCATCTCAGAAGCTTTTGTATGTTTTTCTGTTTTCCTTTGTATCAATTTCCTTTATGATTTCTTCTTTAATCCATTGGTTGTATAAGTGTATTCTTTAACTTTCACATATTAATTAATTTCATTTTCCTTCTGATAATTGCTTTGTAATTTTATACCATTGTGATTAGAAAAAATGCTTTGTGTGATTTTAATCTTATTAAGTCTTTTTTAGCCCAACATATGGTTCATTCTAGAGAATGTTCCATGTACACTTTAGAAGAATGTGTATTCTGCTGTTGTGGGTGTGGTGTACGTATGTATGTAGGTAGTTATTTTTCTTTTTTGAGAGGGGACACTTTATTTCTTGTGTAATTGCTTGTGATTGTACTTCTGGTATTTTGTAAGATACAATGGTGAGAGTGAATGTCCTGCTTTGTACAGATCTTAGAGGAAAAGCTTTCACTTCCTCTCCATTGATTACAATGTTAGCTGAGATTTTTTTCTCCCCATAAATGGCCTTTGTTTTATTGAGGAACTTTCCTTTTGTACCTAAACAGTTAAAAGTTTTATTCAAGAAAGCATGTAGAACTTCATTGAATGCTTTTCAGTGTCAGTTGGTATCATCGTGTAGTTTATGTCTTTCATTCTGTTAATGTGATGCATCACATTATTGATTTACTTACTTTAAACTAGCCTTGCATGCCAGGGATAAATCTCACTTGATCACTGTTTAAATTTGATGTGCTGTTTCTATCTATGTTCATTTAGAGACATTCACTTGTAGTTTACTTTTCTTGTGATATCTTTGATTTACGTACGTATCAGGCAGTGCTGGCTTTGTAAAATAGGTTAGCAGGTACCTGCTTCAGCTCTCCTTTGATGTGTTTTTTTTTTTTTTTTTTTTTTTGAAGAATTTAGAAAGTATTGGTGTTTGAAAGTTTAATAGAATGCAACTAACTAACATAGCCAATGCAACTGTAAAGCTATCTATCTGTTCCTGGGATTTGCTTTGTTGAGGGTGTTTTTTTTTTTTTTAAACACTTATCTTTTAGTTAGGGGTGGACACAATATCTTTATTTTACTTTTATGTGGTGCTGAGGATTGAACCCAGTGCCTCACTCATGCTAGGTGAGCACTCTACCACTGAGCCCCAGCCCCAGCCCATGGGGGTGTTTTAATTACTACATCTATCTTTTTATTACTATCTATCCAGGCCTTCTAATTCTTATCAGTTCATCTTTGGCAGGTTTCATTTTTCTAGGTCTTTATCAACTTGCTCTAGGTTATTGAATTTGTTGGTACATAATTATTCAAAATAGTCTGTTAGAATCCTTTTCATTTCTGAGGAAATGAAACACTCATTTTCTATTTTATATATTCAAGTCTCTTTCTTTGAAATAGCGAAGGGTTTGCTGATTTTATTTTTTCAAAAATCCAACTCTTGGTTCTGTGCATTTTGTTTTCTGTGAACTTTGTTTCTCTGTTTGATTTATGTGTGTCCTAGTTTTTATTATTTCCTTCTTTCTTTTAACTTTGGACTTAGTTTGTTCTTTTTTTTAGTGCCTTAAGATGTAATGTTAGACTATTTCTTTAGCCTATTTCTATTTTTAATGTAGCATTTCTTGCACTAAATTTTCCTTTTACAACTGCTTTTGCTGTATCCCATAAGTTTTTGGTATGTTGTGTTTTTGTTGTCTTTTGTCTTTTGTTAAAGACTTGTTTTGTAGCCTACCATATGGTCTGGTCTATCCACAAAAGTATTCCATGTGTGTTAGAGAAGAATGTGTATACTGAAGCTTTCAAATGGAGAGGTCTTTAAATATCAGGCAAATTTTGTCTAAAGTAAAGTTCGATTCTAGTCTTTCCTTATTAATTTTTTGTCTGGCTTATTCATCTGTTGTTAAAAATAGGTATTGGAAGTCTTTTACTATTATTATATTACTGTTTCATCCTTCATGTCTATTTGCTTTGTATAATTGAGTGCTCCAATATTGGGTACATATATATGTTACAGTTGTTTTGTCCTCTTAATTGAGTTCTTTTTATCATTAAATAATGACCTTTTTTATCTCCTTAGCTAGAACTCTATTGTAGCTAATTAAATATAGCCACCCTTGCTTTCTTTTGGTTATCATTTGTATGGAATTTCTTCTTTCATACTTTCATTTTCAGCCCATGTTCTCCTTAAGCCTAGTGGTAATCTCTTAGGCAGCCTATAGTTGGGTCGTTTTCAATCCATTTATCTACTCTGTCTTTAATTGGAGAACTTGATCCATTTATATCCATTGTTATTATGGATAGATAAGAAGTCATTATTGCCATTTTGTTAATTTTTAAAAATTTCTTGGGCTGGGGATGTGGCTCAAGCGGTAGCGCGTTCGCCTGGCAAGCGTGCGGCTCGGGTTCGATCCTCAGCACCACATAAAAACAAAGATGTTGTGTCCACTGAGAACTAAAAAATAAATGTTAAAAAATTCTCTCTTTACTCTCTGTCTCTCACTCTCTCTTAAAAAAAATTCTTATTATTTATCTTTGTAATTTTGGAGACTTTCTGTAGTGCTGTTTTGATTCCTTTCTCTTGACTGTTTATGTATGTTATAGTTGTTTGCTCTGTGTTTACCATAAGGCTTGCCTAAAACATCTTACAGTTCTGATAAATCATTTTAACAACTTCAGTTGTATACATGAACTCTAGACTTTTACCTTCTGCCTCACAATTTATATTTTTGATGTCACATTTTACTTTAAAAAAATATTTTTAGTTGTATATGGACACAGTACATTTATTTTTATGTGATGCTGAGGATTGAACCCAGTGCCTCACATGAGTTAGGCAAAGTGCTCTACCACTGAGCTACAACCCCAGCCCACAATTTACTTCCTACATATGTATGTCTGCCTGCCTGCCTGCCTGCCTGCCTTCCTTCCTTCCTTCCTTCCTTCCTTCCTTCCTCCCTCCCCTCCCCTCCCCTTATCTCATCTCATCTCATCTCAGCTCATCTCATCTCATCTCATCTCATCATCTCCTGGCCTACCAAGTTTCTACAGAGAAATCTGCTGATTGCATAATGAGGATTTCCTTACATGTAGCTTGACTTTTCTTCTTACTGCTTTTAAAATTCTTTGTCTTTTACTTTTGACAGTTTAATTAAACTGTGCCATGTACAGCACTTATTTCAATTAAATATCTAGACATTTTTGAGCTTCATGCAGCTGGATATCCATATCTTTTCTAAGATTTGGACATTTTAAGTAATTATTTCATTAAATAAACTTTCTGTACCTTTGTCTCTTTTGTCTCTCTTCTTTTTGTAACTGTCATAATGTGATTATTTGCTCACTTAATGACTTTATGGTGTACCATAAGTCTCATAGGTTGTCATCACTGTTTTTCATTGCCACCCCTCCTTACTAGGTAATTTCAAAATACCTTTCTTTAAATTCAGATTGTTTCTTTTGCTTGATCTATTTTGCAGTTGAAGCTCTCTTTTGTTTTTATTTCATTCATTGAGTTCTTTAATTACAAGATTTGTTTGTTGGTTCTTCTTCTTCTTTTTTTTTTTTTTAATAATACCTGTCTCTGTTGAATTTCTTACTAGATAATAAATTGCTTTTCCTGATTTCATTGAATTGTCCCTGTTTTCTCTTGTATCTCACTGAGTTTCTTAAAGTTAATGACTTCATTAAGTTCATAAAGTTTATGTTTAGCTGTATTTGCTCTGTAACATCTCATTATTGATTTCTGTTCATTTATTACATTTCTATCACAGTTTATGTCACTTTTGGGAAACCTTTTCTGATCTCCCAAGGCCCTTCTCCATATTCCCAGGCGAGCATTCATCATATGATATTATAATTGCTGTTTACTTTTTTACTGGTTTGATTTCTTACTAAGGTCAGTAAAGCCAGTGGCTGCACAAATCCCTTACTCAAGTATATTTGTAATATGAAATTTTATACCCCATGCAGTTTGTCTTGCATTGAGAAACCCCTTGAGAGCTTTTATGCCATTTTTTGAACTGAATATTTTAATTTTATGAACTGTTCCACATTGGGTAGTGGTGGTGAGGAACAAACCCTGGTGCAGTGGCAATGCCTGTAATCCCAGTGACTCAGGAGGCAGGAGGATCACAAGTTCAAGGCCAGCCTCAGCAACTTGGTGAGACACTGTATCAGAATTAAAAAAATAAATAAATAAATAGAAAGTACTAAGGATGGAACCCCCAGCGTTGAATTCTCAGAACCAAAAAAAGAAAGAAAGAAAAATTATTAAACTTTAAACCCTGTATTGTCTTATTATTTCTAATACTGTGGTCCTGTCAAACCATGGAGTTTCTGAACTGCTGCTGCTCTTAACTTAGTCTATAGAGATGGTAGCAATCTATGATGTGAAAACAAAAAAGTTCTTTAAAGCCAAAATGTAAGATAAAAAACATATTGTTTTCCTCTTTTAAATGTGCATTCACAGAACTCTCAGTACTCTCAGATACTTCCTAAGGCAAAATTCTCATATGTTCAGTATGCACTTGATTCTAAAATGTACTCTTCTCAATCTCAAGTGTTTACATACTTCCTAATTTCTCTACATCTGCATAATGTTGTTGTTATTTTTTACTAAATTCATTGTATTGTTAGTTTCTTAATTTTCTCTTTCCTTTTTCCACATTTCTCAATTTTTCCTGTTGTAATATTGTTCAATAATTATTATTATTATTTTTTTTTTTAAAAGAGAGAGAGAGAGAGAGAATTCTTAATATTTATTTTTTAGTTTTCGGCGGACACAACATCTTTGTTTGTATGTGGTGCTGAGGATTGAACCCGGGCCGCACGCATGCCAGGCGAGTGCACTACCGCTTGAGCCACATCCCTAGCCCTTGTTCAATAATTATTATACGGAATACTGATGTTCTTAGTTTTGTTCATATATATATATATATATATATATATATATATATATATATATATATATATATGCCTTTATTTTAATGTGGTGCTGAGGATTGAACCCAGTGTTTTGCAGGTGCTAGGCAAGCGCTCTACCACTGAGCCACAACCCCAGCTCCTTAGTTTTGTTCTTAATATATGTTTTGGCTTTACCACTCTTGTTTTAGTACTCTTTCATTTTATTCTATTTATATGAATGTTTATATTCCTGTACGTTATGCTAGTAGATTTTTTAATTGATATGTAATTCATATGCCTTAAAATTAACCCCTTTTTAAAAGTATAAAATTTAGTGGGTTTTAGTTTTTTTTTTTTTTTTTTATAACTGACTTTCTTTTTTTTTTTTTAATTTTTATTGTTGGTTGTTCAAAACATTACATAGTTCTTGACATATCATATTTCACACTTTGATTCAAGTGGGTTATGAACTCCCATTTTTACCCCGTATACAGATTGCAGAATCACATCGGTTACACATCCACTGATTTACACATTGCCATACTAGTGTCTGTTGTATTCTGCTGCCTTTCCTATCCTCTACTATCCCCCCTCCCCTCCCCTCCCCTTCCCTCTTCTCTCTCTACCCCATCTACTGTAATTCATTTCTCCCCCTTGGTTTTTTTTTTTTTTTCCACTTTCCCCTCACTTCCTCTTGTATGTAATTTTGTATAACCCTGAGGGTCTCCTTCCATTTCCATGCAATTTCCCTTCTCTCTCCCTTCGGTTTTAGTTTTTTATGAAGTACTGAATATTTATAAGTACTGAATTCTTTCCCAGAAAGAAACCTAGTACTTATTAGCAGTCACTCCCATTCTCCCTTGCTCTCAGCCCGTGGCAAAAGAAGCCCTGCCTTCTTTTTCTGTGGATTTATTTTGGCATGATAATATTAATGGAATCATAATGTGTATCATTTTGGGTTTGCTTTTTTCACTTAGCATCATGTTTTCAAGGTCCATGCATCTCATAACATGTGTCAGTACTTTGGGCTACATAACATTTAATGTAGATATGCCACATTTTGTATATCTATGTATTAATTAATGGTCTTTTGAGTCATTTTAAATTTTTGGCTATATGGATAATGCTGCTGTGAATAGTCATGTATAAGTTTTTATATTGGGTAAGTACCTAGAAGAGAAACACCAGGTTATAGGCTAAATGTAATTTTTTGAGGAACTGTAATACGGTCATTAGGTTTTAAAACTTTAGTGATCTTCAGAAAAAAAATTGTTTTTTGATACTTTTTACTTACTTAGGCAATCTGGTAAAAGGAACATTACAGTCCCAGGGTTCAGTACTTCCTTCCTATAAGAGCTGATGCAATGTTCTTATAAAGAAAAGTTTCATAGATTCTTTAATTGAATTTTTTTAGGAAAAACCTATAGTTTTTCTGAGCTAAATGTATTCCTACCTGATGATTAGGTTAGTTATCAAGTGTGTTACAGAAATTCTTAAATTTTCTTGTTCCCAAGTTGAAAGGTTTGCGGAACTAGTGGTTCAGTGGACCAGGAGCATAAGCATTTTAACGGATCTAATTGTCGAACCATTTCCTTTATAGGGTTTTGACTCTGGGAGGAGGGCTGCCTTACTTGGAGCACCTTAATCTCTCTGGCTGTCTTACTGTAACTGGTGCAGGCCTTCAGGATTTGGTCTCAGCATGTCCTTCTCTAAATGATGAATACTTTTACTACTGTGACAACATTAACGGTAATGCATTTTAACAATGAGATAATTTTGAAGGAATTGATTTTTTAAATTCTAGCCATTCTAATACTTTTTATGGTTTCTATTTTATGGTTTCTATTTGTAGATTCCTAATTACTCAAATTGTTTTACTTTCAGATTTAGTCCTTTACATTTGATAACATTTTAAACAATCACAGATTTTCATTAATTAACTTCTAGAAAGGTAAGTTTTTCTTGTGAGATAGATGTTTCAAGTATCTGTTCTGCTAGGCTTTTGATGCGTATAATAGATTAATTATTTACAAATGGTAAGTTATTGTAGAAATACTAAAATTCTTATAAAAATTTGAAAATTCCTCTGGTATTGTAGCTTTCACTAACAATTTAGAGGTATTGATGTTTCAGATACACTGATTTCTTAGTGTATCTGAAACTTACACTGTTAGATTCACTGATGATACACTCATTTTTCTTGTAAGACAGATTTATTTAATCTAGTATATTAAAGAGATGCCTTGGCAATATCAACTCTTTAGGAATTCAGGGTCTGGTTCCAGGTAAATTTCAGTGAAGATTGACAGGGTCATAGTATATGGGGTTGAGAAAACGCTGAGATGCTTTAGATATGACTGAAGTTTTCATAGTATTTTGGAAATTGATTCCTGAACCTACTTTTAAATGTCATCAGATAAATATTTCATAATTTGTTTGTTTGAAGCCTATCCTACCCTATAGTGGGCCTGTTTAATATATACCCAGTGCCATTTTGGCACTGATACATCATTGGTAGAGGCTGAATTTCCCAGAAGCATAAAAAGCTGCCCTTCAATTATTAATAAACAAGTGAACCTCCTATGTTTATAACTGGAAGAAAATTTAGATCACTCAGATTCTGCTATTAACCTATCTTTTTATACCACATACTGTTGCCTTTGAGAACCCAGTTCATTGTAATAGATCAGGAAGATCAACTGAGTTTTTCTCACACAGAACAATTGACAGGAGCCAGGAAAACTAGAAAGAGTAGTGACAAAGTAGAGGAGTTAACAAGTTGCTATTTCTCAGAAATTACTTTTTTCTTATATATAAGAGATGGGAATTTTAGTTCTTCTATTCCTGGAATCACATTGGTTTGCAAGATATGGAGTTCTTGATATTTAGCATTAAGTTGGAGCATATCTTTGCTCTCTTTTGCTTTAGTATACAATCAAGAAGCAGTGAAAATGATGTTATTTTTGTTGCAGGTTGCTAAGCCTATAAAAGCAGAGTATGTTGATGTGACGAAGCAGTTACCTTTGTGGACAAAAAGGGGTTGAGAAGGGATTTTTTTTTTTTTTTTTAATATAAACAAAGTTATGTCATTGAAGCTTCAATGTACTTTCTACTTATAGGGCATATTATCAAAACAATCAGTAAGCAGTTATTTCTTGTAGGAAAAACACTTTATTCAGGAGTTAGGAATAAATCTCACAACCTTATTTGTTACATTTATTTTTGGCTATATAAATGTTTGGAGTTGTGAAGTATTAGGTTTCAGTTAATTTTTATTATCTGCCTTTTTGTGTTTATGCCTTTTTAAACTTCTTGAAATAATTTAAATGATAGGATGTATTTAATGCTTAAAGTCTTCTGTATTGTGTCAATATTCTTTTTATCTTAATTTGTTTTGAATATATAACTACTATAGTGTTCCAAAGTAGCTGCTATATTCTTTCTGTTCAGTGAAAAAAATTTTATAAATGGTTGGTAATTTTTTCAACAAATGATTGACTTTGGAAGATAAGAAAGGAAATGATAGTGCTTGAATTGTTCAGATTTAAATTTTCTTTTATGACTTGTTAAAGCGTGACTTGTGAGAAATGGAAATCTAGCTCACAGGGTGACTAGAAAGTATTGGAATTGTATTCATTTTGCAAGATGTCTTGACACAGTGTCTTTTAAAACAGCTCAGCTTATACAGTAATTATTTTAGTAAATGCAGGAGGGGAGCTTTTTATTTACTATTTCTGAAAGCAGCCAGTATGTTTTAAGATATAGTGTTATAGAATAACACGAAAACATTTAGGTGACAGATCGTATTTTAAATATTTGAAAGTAACTTTTAACCAAAATTGTATTTTGTTAAAATCTGTAAGTAGCTAAAAGAATATTGATAAACATTATTCATATCAGTAAGTGATAATTAAAGCAGAATGGTCTGTTTCCTAAGCACTAGCACTAGCAAATTTTGAAGATCATTATTAGATATTCAAGCAATAACTACTCTACCAAAATTAAAAGTACTGCTATAAGATGAAAATTTCAGTTCTTCCAGTGATTCTTCATGGCTTTTAAATCTGTTAATTGGTTTGAATTTAAATGATTCTTAGCCATAACACCTACAAAATTCTTTGTCTTTTAAGAAGTGTTAATTGGAATGGCATAATTTAGAGCTCTGAAGAACATTTGAAAAATGATAGCAAATAGACTTATACTGATTCACATTTCAATGTATGTATAGTTTATGAATTAAGATAGAGTAGCTCATAGTTCTGGAGGTGATACAGTTTCAGATGATTTGCTTTCTTACATTTCTAATTTAAGTTAAAGAGGAATTAAAGGTAAGTGAAGGTAAGTGCAGATGTATAGCATAAGTTATAGTACTTAAAACCTAGGAAAGATAAATCCATTCTGTAGTAAAAATTTTGGGAAATAATAGCTACCTTCATCTAATATTTAAAATGTTTTCTTCCAAAAGTTATTCTTTGCCACACATTTTAAATTTTACTTGATACATAATCATTAAATAATGTTATTCTTTATGTAGTTTAGCCCTATATATTATAACCATTTGGATTTTCTCCTACAAAGAGGTTGGAAATTTGCCCTGGATGAGTCAGATATTTAAAGGGAACTCTCATTAGAATTGTTAATATCTCTCAAGTATAGTTAGCTGTCTACCTGAGGTACTTGGCAATTCAGTGTATCCTAGTTATATTTCTTTTTGATGCTGCCTTACTTTTTCTGTTGTCCATGTGTTTTCTTTTCTCATCAGTCCTTCTGTGATGCTTGTTATATTAACCTTGCTCACAGTTGCCTTGCTTTGGGAATTGCTATTCTTCCCTGTTTTCTACAGTTTGAGACTAGATTTTAAACAGAGGTGTCTTCACTTTTACTTTGATCTTCACAATAAAATGCTTTGGAAAATACTATTACTTTCATGGATCATTAGGATCAGATATCAATAACTGCTCTGTTAATGACCTTATGATGCTTTTGTAATTATGAGGCATTTAACATGTTAGTGATTATGTACCTATAGGATTCCCGAGATAGAGCCTACTTTTACATTTGAAAACACCAGTATATTAATTTCCTCTCTTTATCATTTAGAATTTCACTGAAATATATTCTAGTACATATAGTAAGGAATTGATGCATTTTATATCATTATCAGCAAGAATTTTGTGATGAGCTGACATCACAATTGTGTTGGCATTTCACTTAATCCAGGGCACAGATTTTTATGTTTACATTATTCTTCCTTTTCCCCCCACCATGCCTTAGACTTTGAGGGTGGAGTGACCCAGATAGACAGGGTGGAAACTGAGGATGCTAGGCCCTTGTATCTTTGGGATAGGGTGGTACAGCTCTCTAGTGTCTGGATAGGCATGAATCTCTAGGAGAATAGTTTTCTTGGTCCATTGCCCCCATGGAGGCTCCTGTTTACATTTTTTCCTTGAAACTTTGCTTCCAGCCATTGTTTCTGATTTTTCCACTGTTGGATTCAGTATGAAATTTCCTTCTTTAACTTTCTGCCATTAAAAAAAGGGGGGGACATAGATAAGTGCAGCCGACAATACCTATAGTCCTACCTGTTTGGGACGCTGAAGTTGGAGGCTTTCTTGAGCTGAGGAGTTTGGGGCCAATCTGATCAACATAGAAAGAGCCAGTCTCTTTTAAAAATGTAGACATTTTGAAGAATTTTTGGGTGTTTTAGCTTGGAAAATTGAGTCTTATTGTTTCATATTTCTCCCTTAAAAGCTGAGGATAGAATTATATACTGATAAAATCATAGTCAGATATAATTTCGCAAAACCCAGCAATTAAAAATTTGTGTACAGACTAAGTGTCAAGGCAGGGAGATGGTAAGTGAGGCATTGCTTAGATCTTGGAGAAAGGTACTAGATGGTTGGTAGGCAAAGCTATAACCATAGAAAGGTTGAGCAAAGACAAAGAAATATGGGGGTCTGGGTGATGCATGGTAGGTAAAGCTGAAACATATTCAAAGGGAAAACTGGCCAAAGACTGACAGTGAGTGAAGAGTTTCAAACTATAACATTCCTTGATGGGGCATTTCTAGTAAATACTAATGTGTACTAAAAAAAATTATCTTGACTTTGTGGTTAAGATGGCTTCACAATGTACCTTATTTTCAGAGAGAATAATATTAACAAAAAATGCTTTGTAAATTTTAAATATTTGACACATTTAACTTTCAAAAGTGAAGATTTTTATTTTGAAGAAATAAAAATGACTTGTAGTGATCTAATTTTATACTTAAAGTAACTGTGGAATAATTTAAAATATATAAACAGTACTATAATGATTCTAAATGTACCGTTAGCTTCAGCAGTTATAAAACCATGGCCAGCCTTTTTTCATCTGTACCATTACTTATTCCCATATGTGCTTCCCCTGTTAATTTGAAACTAATCCTAGACATCATGTCAATATTAAAATTAAGTATAAATATTTAAAAATAAGTGAAGTCATAAGCTGTTGCTATCCTACACAGATGTGTACAAGTTCACTATTTCTTAAAGATACATTTTGAAACTTATTCCATAGTGAAATGTGTGAACATTACACTTTAGTGACTATATATCCCTTTTCTTTTGTGTATGCCTCTTTGGAATGGAAGGAGAAGTTATATATGTTCAGTTGCAAGGAATTACTTTATTATAGTAGTATTAGCATAGTATTCTTGTTGAAATCTACTTAAGAAAACAAAACAGTACAAATTTAAAATACATTTCTAGGGGCTGAGATTGTAGCTCAGTTGTAGAGTGCTTGCCTCGAGTATGTGAGGCACTGGACTTGATTCTCAGCACTGCATATAAATGAAAAATAAAGGTCCATCAACAACTAAAATAAATAAAATTTAAAGAATACATTTCTAAGTTAAGCTAGGTATCACTCCAGCATTTTATAATTTTTCACTTACAATCCATTTGCTATGTTCCAATGTAAAGTTATATTTCATATACTTTTTTCATTTTTTGATCTTTATAGTATAATTATAAATATTTTGGTTGTCATAATGGCTACATAAAGAACTAATTAATTGTTTTTTGTTCATGGTGCAGACATCCTGAAAGACTTCAATATAGTTGAAATAACTCTTCCACATTTGCCTGCCTTTATGAAACCTGTCATTTATACAGAGTGCTTTACATTTGAATATGTGCTGTGAAACTTTTTTGTTATTTTCTAATTCTCAGCTAGGTTCCTTAATGGATCTTTTATCTAATGTCTGGGTATCATAGTGTGACTGGGATAATTATCCACAAATATTTTATTACTCTTCTTTGTAAGTGAATCACAGTTTTTTATTATGTTTAGGTGTTTGTTTACTCATTATATACTCAAATTTTGGAAAATAATTTAATCCTAACATGATTTTTTTCTTGCTACAAATGTTAAATAAAAATATGAAAAACATATTAAGTCTATGTCTCTCTAGTATATTTTGTTTTAAACTTGGAATATGATACTCATTGCTCAATACTGGATTCTTTAGCTGACTTTTTACATAAAGATGAGGTTGTTTTTGCCTTAATTACATTTCTAGGAAAGATGTTCAGAATATAAGAATATGTCTTTAAATGAGCCTGGCAGTTTTATTTCTAGAGATTGTCTCCTTTTCTTCTTGGGTTTTTATTTTGTAAGATTGTTGCCAAAGAATTATTTCTTTACCTTCCCCAATTTGCCTTTTAGACCATGAAAGAAAAGTCAAGTTGCTATTGGCAATTTTTTTCTGAATAAGATTTTTCTGTATAAGATTTACTTCTGTGATATCAGTGTACTGCTAGGAGAACAAACTTCTTAGCTACTTCATAAGAAAAACTATTATATGATCTCTAAGAAATTCCTCCTTTCACATTTCTCTGTTTTCATACAGGTCCTCATGCTGACACCGCCAGTGGATGCCAGAACTTGCAGTGTGGTTTTCGAGCCTGCTGCCGCTCTGGCGAATGACCCTTGACTTCTGACCTTTGTCTACTTCATTTAGCTGAGCAGGCTTCCTTTCATGCACTTTACTTATAGCACATTTCTTGTGTTAACCATCCCTTTTGATTGTGTCTTGTTTTGGCCCCGTTTATCACAACTTCAGAAATCTTAATTTACCAGTGAATTGTACAGTGTTTCTCTTGCAAAATACATTTTTGTTTTAGAAAGGGGTTAGGTTTTTTCATAAGGGCGAGAGCAGTCTTATTTAATTTCTTTTAAATGGAATGCTTTGAAAAGAATGTTACTAATGCTATGCCATTTAAAGTATTTTTTAGGTTATTTTGAGTTTTAAAGTCACTGGGGTTATCGCTTCATAGAAACACTGTACTAAGCTCTGCAGATCTTTTCAGATACACATTTCTGAAATTTTATTTTCAAAGACCACACTTTTTGGAAATGAATCTCTCTTCTGTAACATTTTTGTTTATTTGAACAATTATCCGAGGGCCAATTCAAATATACCCACATAGGAGATTCTTTAAGGTTATAGAATAAATTGGCTTTTTGGTGTTAGCTCAGTGAGCTAGAAGAGCACCAGCCTATTTGTATTTGCTTTCTTCCAAGACCCCTGGTTCCCACTGCTGCCCATATATTGTCAAATTTGGGAGGGATTTTTAAAAATTCCACAATCGTTTAAAGAAATGTATAAATAAAATCTACTTTGAGGATTTTACCAAGTAATATCTTTTGTGTTGTGATTTTATTTTAGATCTCAATCCAGATTAATGTTAGTATAAAATAGTATTAAATATAGTATTAAATATTTTGTCTTTTGTGTTTCATGATCCTGACAATTTTATAGACACTGAGTATTATTGACTTGAATTTTCTTTTTGAAATGAGTCATTCAGTAGTCAAAATTTGAATCTATGTTTTTATCTTAATTGCTTTTTGTGAAAAGATTGTGAAAGTGAGACCTACCATTCAGAAAGGCATATATTAGGTCCATTTTATGTCATCCTTGTTTAATTTTATGTCATGAAGAAGAAAAGAGTGCCATGCCACTTTTTTTTTTTTTAAGTAAAACTGGGAAGAAGAAAAGAAGTAATCATAGTCAGGATCTTTGTGGCCTTTGGCATTTTTAGTTGGGAGTAGGACAAATACACACTACAGAAAGGCAGATTTCACTTTACACTCAGAAAAAAAACAAAAACAAAACTCTTTGTGCTGTCTAAAGATGAAGAAAAAAGTCTTCTGTTGAGTATAATAAGAATTTACAGGTGCTTTTTAATTCAACTAACACTTGAAGGAAACACAAAGGAAAGTTTTATTTTGTAAGGTTGATGGTTTCGTAGTTACTGTATTTTTATTTCCCTGGGTATTAATAACGTTTATTTGAAAAGTTGGCATCAGGGACTATTTTGAGAAGACAAACTGAGAAATCTTCTGGAGTGAGTCTCATCTTGCCCAATACTTCATCTTCTATATTTACACAGGTTGAATGATAAAATTGAATATCTGCAAGGATTCTCCTGAGTCATCAAGGAAGGGCTCGGGTTTATCTCTTGTGTAATCAGACAACAATATTTTTGAGGGAAATTTTTTGATAATCTTTATGGGGAAAAAGTCATGGTTAAATGATGTTTCAGAACTTGGCTTAAATGTTATCTTTGATAAATTAATTAACTTTGAGCTGCTAGTTTCCCAGGGATTCTAAGTAATTCACATGCTTCATTTTTGCTTTGTTTTATGCTGCGTGATTTTGGTTATCTTGAGCCAAACTGGTTTCAATATGTCAACATACTCTCTGATCAAATCTAACTCTTTCTACCACTTCTTCCCCACACGGTTGCATGGGGCCATAGTTGAATCTGCATTTAATTTTTATACATTATCCTGTTTTTTCATTATTAACTGAAGTGGATATTTCATGTTTGGTGAAACACTGTATACTTGGTTCAAACTTGTCTTAGATTTTGTGATCTCAGAAGAAAATGCAACAGTTATGTGAAGGACCTTGTGGCACCTGACAGTTAGTAGGTGCTTAATGCCCGGCAGCGTGCTAAGTGCTCTTTGTGCACTAACCTGTGCAGTCTTTACACATGCTGTGGAGTGGATAATGTGATTATTCCCATCTTACATATGGAGAAAGTAAACTAACCTGCCCAAGGAACCCAGCTAACAAATGGCAGAACTAGGGTTTATCCATACTTTCTGCTCTTTACTGGTATGCCATTCTGTCTCTGTATTGTTTTATTGTTAGCTGTTATAGTCAGTCATGGAACTGTCCCCTGAAGAATTCATATTAGAGATAGCAAAGCTATGTCAACATACAATTACAGTACAGCTTGATAGAGGATCACTGATAAAGCCAAGTTGAAAGTTGTTCCTTAACTTTGTCCCCCTCTGTCTTTATGGATTTATTTATTTATTTTTTTAAAAGTGAGAGCTATATAAATAGTTCTCAACTGGAGGCCATTTGTCTCAGAGGATGTAGAGGCCATTTCAGGATTTTTTTTTTTATTATTACTTGGCTGAGGGAAGGGCTCCAACTGGCATCTGGTAGGTGGAGGCCAGTGATACTGATAATGTCTTACAGTCACAGCTTCTATAACAAATGGTTACGTGGCCCTGAAAGTCAGTGCTGTTGTCAAGAATCCTGCTTTACGTATTTCTATTTTGTTTCCAGCAACATTAAGTTCTTTTAATGGATTAATTTTATATGAATGTGTTTGCCTTCATGTTGGCTGGTATAACAGAAAACTATGGACTGGGTGGCTCACACAACATACATTTATTTCTTAGTTCTGGAGGCTGGGATCCTCCAAGATCTGTGAGGCCAAGCAGATACTATGTTGTTGTGGACAATTTTTTTTATTGTAGAAAGTCATCTTTTTGTATCTTCACATGGCAGAGAGAAAGAAGAAAAAGAGGATAGAGAGCAAGCCCTTTCCCATCTCTTCTTTAAAAAAGAGCGCTAAAGCCATCATAAAGGCTCTGCCCTCATGCCCAATTATCTCCTAGAGACTTCACTCCAAATACCCTTCCCTTATGGATTAGGGTTCCTAACATGAATTGCAGCAGGGTGCACACAAGTCCACAGCAATATCTGAGGGTTTTGTTCTTTGTTTTGAGATGCTGGGCATCCAACCCTGAACCTTGCTCATGCTAAAGCAAGTGCTCTACCATTAAACCCCAGTGTACGTTTTATTTTAAATAACTACCTTTTTAATGAATATTTATATTACTCCTACCCCCAGTACTGTCTTGTTTCAGTGAGTGTAAATGTGTACATGTGTGTTCCTGCTCAGTACTTCTAAAGGGTAACATGGAGTATTTAACATTAAAAAATACTGATAGTACTGATAGTGTATAGTTGTTACTTCTTCCCCCAGAAAAGTGGTGAAGTATTGTTTTTCTGGGTCTTAAAAATATGGTTGACATTCTGTTGGACAGACAAAGGAGAAGCATTTTCCAAACAGAAGATAAGCAAGTACAAAAAGCACAGGATGAGACCATAGTGTACCCTCCTGTGGGTAATCTCATTTGAATTTAAGGTCACAGTGGTAGAGATAAAATAGACTACTAGTGAAAACGCTTATTTTTACACAGATAATAAGTTTATTTCATTATTTGAAAATAATATTTTATTCCTCTGGTATGATCAATGTAATGAAAAATGTTCTCATATGCTAATTATAAGTTTTACATGATGCAGAATTCTCAATGAAAAAATTACCTGTTGCGTATAAGGGAGGCAACGTAGATCCAAACAGACAAAACATTTTTGGGATATGGGTGGATATATACAGCTAAAGCAAACTCAACATTAGGAACATCTATATTATGTACTCCAGTGCTATACACAGCTTCAATTAAAGGCTTCACTTCAGAATAGGGCATATGAAGGGGAAATCCAGAGAACTGAGATAGAAAAGACAAACAAGAACATTTGTAGTTAGTGATGTTTGAAGATTTCAGTGTTTTCCCCCCATGTATTTCTTAATACAGTAAGTTTTGTGGGTCATGATGTCATTTGGACAGTTTTTCTGTTCAGCTGTATGTTAACAATACAGAAAACAGGGAGGGAGTGCTTAATACCTGTTGTTGTTTATAGTATATTAGTGTATAAGATACCTGTTAGTCACCCATTCTTGCCCATTCCTTTCCCTCTTGGTAATTGTTCCTAGTTTGCATAGTAATCCATGCAATTCCTAGACCTAGGTTAGTCAGTGCACTTCAGTCTCATCCCAAAGATTAATCTAGGGGAATGGGCATGAGATCAAAGTGAGCCTTGGGAAACATGCTAGAAATAGTGGTACAGAGATGCTCTCACCCTGAACAGCATGTACAGGTATTTTCAGGTGTGTGACCTCAGAGCTGTTAACTTAATTAAGCCAGTAAATTTTCTGTTTGACCCTGTTTAGATTTTGTTAAGTTCGAATAACACATTCTGCCTGAGAACCTGTCCTTAGTCCTGAGTTTTACTCAGTGACTAATCCACTTTGACCTTCACACTGTTTACCCAACAAAGTTATCTTAGTTTTGTAACTGCCTTACAGGTTTTGTTATCCAGCTATAGATAGGCAATAAATTGGCAGTAAAGGAATAATAATACTATACTATACTATAGACAACAACAGGTATTAAGCACTCCCTCCCTGTTTTCTATATTGTTAACATATAGCTGAACAGAAAAACTGTCCAAATGACATAATGACCCACATATTATCTGTTAATAAGAACTTAGCAGGGAAAAGTAATCAGTGTAAAATCATGTCCTTTATAAAACTGATCTAGACTATTTTCACCTTTATGCACATTTGAATATAATATTTAGCCAGATGTTTTTATTTAATATTCATGATGTATTTCATAAGTATTTTTCATACATCCCTGTTATAAAAAAATATGGTCTTGTAATGTTACAGAGGCATTTTGTTACTTATTTAATTACTGAGGTTTAAAACTTTTAAATTACATATTTTAGTCTATGCTACTTTATATATGTACTTGGAGAAGCAATATAGCTATTTTGATTTTATAAACCCATTATTGGGTTAATTTCTGATATGAAATTGGGAATCCACGGGGTAAGTTGACAAGCCATTTGTGCTTACCCTGTAGTCTCCTAACTGTTTCAGTAGTTCTGCTCTGTGGTCATCTTCTACATCTTCTCCTTGACTTCTTTCTAACAAAGGCAAGAAGTGGCGCAGTGTGGAGGTACAGTACCTATTCCACCTCGTAAGATGGCGTGGCCTCCAGTCCATGATTTTTTCTTTTAGTATTTTTTCAATCCTGTTTATAAAAAATAAATTTTATTTTTTGGTGACTTGTTTTTTTTTTAACGTAATGTGTGTGATTATGTAACTTTTTGTGTGTGGTGGTGTTCACTAGATGTAGTTTGTAACTTGTGGGCTAATCCCTGGGATTTAAAGTTTAACACAGGAGATCCTTGTCCATACAGATTATGTATTGTTGGGCTGGGAAATGGACCTATAAATAGAAAGCATATTATATCCTAAGGGCCACAACAGATGCTTGAAAATAGCTGAATGGAAGCTATCTAAATACAATACATGGTTTTACACTGATTATTTTTCTCTGCTAAGTTCTTATAGATAATATGTCTTCCTCTTTACTGCCTATTGATAATGCCATGTGTTCATTATCTATAGCTGGATAAAAAACTTGTAAGGCAGTTACATAACTAAGACAGATAACTTTGTTGGATAAACAGTGTGAAGGCCAAAGTGGATTAGTCACTGAGTAAAACTCAGGACTAAGAACACGTTCTCAGGCAGAATGTGTTGAGTTCAAATGACTAATTAATTGTATTGGTTTATATAGCAGATAAATTAGACTCAGACATAAGGGAGCTTATGTTTAAAACTTCAAATATTTGTAAGGCTGTTAATGTTAATGCCTCATATTGATTATCATATTGATTTTATCCGCAGTAACTGTTATTCATGATAGATTTTTTTTGAAATTGCCTTAAAACTGCCTCAAAGTACAAGCATTATTGCAACTAAATTTTTATTATGTTTGCAACTTTATTTTATTGGAGGTGCTGGGGACCAAACTCAGGACCTTGCACATGCTAGACAAAGTGTTCTACCACTGAGCTATACCTTCACCCCATTTGATATATCTATGAGAGTATATGCGTGCGTGTGTATATATATAAAACAATATGTTATGTATAATACATATTATAACAATATAACAACCTAATATCTAATAACTATATATTATATATAATATATAAACCATAATAACATGATAGTAAGCCATACACACATACACACACATAAAGTGCAGACATTTTTAATGTGTATATTGAATCCATAAGATGCTTAAACAGAATGAAGGAAAATGGCTACCACTTATTGAGCCATTATTTACCAGGTATGGTGGTAAGTGCTTTTTATACATTTTTATGGAATCCCAGCAATAACCCTGTGAAGTAGGGGATAGTGTCATCTATTCATGGGGGGGATGTTTTTGAAGTAAGATGAGAGCTTAGGTTCAAATTGAAACAAGGCTGATTTTTAAGGCCTCCCGTACATCTTCTAACCAATGCAGACTTGGAGTTTTAGCTACTTCCCATTGCTCAGGAGTCATAGAATAACTTTTTTTTTTTGGCACTGAACAAATTTTGTTTTGGGTTCAGTTTGGTCTGAGTTCAGGTATGGATGAATTACTAAGCACTTTGATTTTTTTTGTGTAACTATTTTTACAGTTGTCAATGGATCTTTATTTATTTTAATTAATTAATTAATTAATTAATTAATATATGGTGCTGAGAATTGAACCCAGCACCTCACACATGCTAGGATAGTGCTCTACTACTGAGCTACAACCCCAGCCCCCAGCACTTTGATATTGGGACTAATCAGCAGTAATAATGAAGCTATTAGAAGAAGCAGGTAGGAGATTAGTGGTTCTAGATGGGGATCCCAAATAAGGTTTTATAGAGAAACTGGGAGTAAATTATTGTTTTCTAGTAATAATGTTTTAAAAGGAGTCTCATTTAATCTTGTGTAACTTAACATGCTCTTCACATCACTTGTATCTAATGGAAATGGCACACAGAAACCTCTGACCCCTTTAACACTTAATGAATACGTGGGCTACTCTGAACTTTGGTTTCTGCATTTATAAAACTGGGAGAATACATTCTATTTTACAAGGTGAATGGAATTATAGAGACTCTTATAAGCTCTTACTGACCTTCTCCATGGATCAGGGTCATAAACTAGCTGAAGTTCCACAAGCCACTAACTGGACCAAGAGGCATATATAAGCTGAGGATTATGATATGTCTCAACAAGACCCATAATAACATGATATTATTATGTTAATACCTGAGGTAAGGTCTTTGGAGAACTATGTGTTACTGGTATTCACTTTTGTTTCACACAATGCTGATGCTAAAACCTGATTTTGAGCCAGGGATTTAAAGATCACGTGTATACTTGGTATCTGTAAACATGAATTAAAGTTTAATTGCCCTAATTATTTCATATTGATCCAGGCTGAGAGTTGTTAAAGTTTGGTATTACACTTCTAGTGGCAGATTACATGTGAATTTAGGAACATTATGTTACCTGTCTTGGAGCTCAGCTGCTGCTGCTTTGTCGGTTCGTTGATAAATCAGCTCTTCAGGCTATAAGAGAGTTCAGAAATGGGAGAAATCACCTACACTAAGTTTAATAAGTGTACTTTCCTTTTCTAAATTTACAACTTTATTTTTTTTTTTAATAATGAAATTTCAGATATGAATGTCTTACTGGATAAAGAGAATAGTATAAGGGATCCCAATGGGCCTATGATCCACCTTAGTAATTAAAGTGCTCTGAAGTTCCTTCTTAATTTCATTCTATTCTTTCTCATAACAGAAGTAACTGACCTGCATTTGTCTTTTAACATTCCTGCATTCAACAGATACTGAGTACCTACTGTTGCCAGGCACTTTCCCAGGTCATGGGAAAACAGGGATATAGCCATGAATAAAAATCTGTCTTAATGGTACTTACATTGTAATAAATGAAATGGGCAAATTAATAGTATGTGTTTGTGATTTAACTGTAGACACAAGTACTCCTAATCAACATATTATGTTGTTTTGCATGTTTTCTGAACTTTAATAATTTATGAATATTGCTTTTTCTTTCAGTGTATTAGGGATAATGGCAAACATATTTAGAGTGCTTAATAAGATTCATTAATGTTGACTGATTTAATTACTACAAAATATTCTATAATGTACTATAATTTTTCTTTTATCATTCTAGTTCTTAAACTATTTTAAACCCTGTTGCTATGAAAAATCTCATATTTCACTTTCTGACTTATGGGAGGATTTCTCTAGGGCAAAGTTTTTAAATTTTTTCCAAAGATTTGTGCCACAGTAAAAATACTTATGTTTTACCTCACAAACCTAGTAATGCATAACATATCTAGCTATCAAATGAAACAAAGTTTTAGTGAACAATGCTCATGCTAACCACTTACAGGCCAGCACTCTCTTGAGTAAATGAGCCTTTTAGTAGACTGGACCTGCAATTTGACTTCACATTTCATTGGCATAGTTGTGAAATCAATCTAGTAAATTGAGACCAGTACTTTAAAAAATTAAGTCGAATATATTTTGTCGTGCTTTGTGTCGTGGGGCTTTTTATATCATAACTTTTTCTTACACATGTCTAAAATGTATTTACTAGTTGTCTCATATATGTAAACGTGTGTTACTTAGTGTGAATTTGGCTCAAATAGTCTGTAAAGCAAAATCTGTTCTAAATACCTAGGAATAAAATTGAGGGCCAAGAAGAACCTAGTTATCTTGGTATAATGATTTCATATCCCTTAATCTCCTGTCCATAAGTCTGTTTTTTTTGGTAGTTGTAGATGGACAGAATGCGGTTATTTGTTTTTCTGTGGTGCTAAGGATTGAACCCAGTGCCTCCCACAAGTTAGGCAAGCACTCTGCCACTGAGCTACAGCCCTAGCCTCATAAGTCTTAATAAAAGAATAATACCTGAACACTGGAAAGGCCAGGATATGGAAGGCTTCTTGAAAAAAAAGATTTCCACAGCTTGGGCTTGGTGACATCAAAATTTATCCTTAGTGGAGAATCATATTGTTGAATATTAAACCAAATCTAAAAAAGACAATTACATGAGCATATAGGTCAGCAGATACATATGTTCACGCCCATGCATGTATGTGTGTATGATTACAGAGGGGCAGCAGAGACACCAGGTGTTCCACAGGCTGCCCCTTTTGTCATTTTGTGATTTAAAAATTGTACCCATTTTACAATCAGGGCTTCACAGTTATCATTGGCCATTTTTCACTTTTTTTTTTTTTTTAATATCTGAAATTGTTGATTATAGGTCTGGTAAAATAAGGTAGTTCCTGATGGTAAGAAACGTGAACACTTTTAGAACACAGACTAGACTTTCCTGACAGTGCCCTTTCTGGAAAGCCTCCTAAATGAGTTGTTTGGCCACTTCTTTGTTTCCATGCCACTCATAGTTTCTGAGATGACACTTGTCATGTTGAGGCAGTGTAGCATACTGGTTGGGGAGCAAGATCACTTGTGTTGGAATTTTGCTTGCAACATTTACAACTGTGTGACCTTGGATGGTTTATGTAACTTCTGTGTGTCACAGGTTACTCCTCCATAAAAGTGGGATAAAAATAGTAATAATCTCAGAAGGTTGAGCGGTTTCAATAAGTTAATTCATCTGCACCTCTTACAACAATGCCTGGTATGCAGTAAGTGCTCAATAGTTGTTAGCTCTTTTTATTATTTATCATTGTTTCTGATTGCCTATCTATTCATCCATGTCCTCACCACACTTATTGCCTGAGGACATTATTCACTATAATACCTTTAGCATCTAGCAGAGCTCCTAGCATGTAGTCATAGTATTAAGTGATTGCATGAGTGGTCAGTTTGTTCATGCAATGTATTTAAGTATTTAATTCAATGTTCACTCAACATATTTAACCAGTACCTGCTTAGTCATGGGGGTTAGAGTAGTGAATGATCTCTACCCTCATGGGTCTAAGGGGATGTTACAGCAAACAAGTAAAAAAGTAATACCTGGGGTACCACATGACAGTGAGGTGGAAGAGTGATCCCTAGTCCCATTGTCATATCCTTTTTCATGTTACTGTTAAGATCCTTCCACTGTAAGGGACAAAACAGCCTTCCCTGCCCCTTGACTTTTGACCAGTAGACTGGAATGGAAGTGTCAGTCTACATTTAAAAGGCTTTGTGTGTAAACAGGCAGGTTTCAGAAAAAGAAATTCAAATAAATGTTTATCAGTATGTAAAAATAAAAAAGGCTTTGTGTGTTCCTGCTTGCCCATTTGTGCCTCTTCCCAAGTTCCAGATTAAGCACATGAAGCAGAGCTGTTCCCTGCTACTCAGAGGTCTGCAGTGAGAAGCCGAGCTGCCTAGCCTTCCCTCCATTAACACAGCCCTTGCAGCTGACTCACAGACCCATGAGAATAAATGTTTGAAGCTATTTAGGTTGGGAATGTGTTTTTGTTGTTATCAATGTGGCAATAACTATGAAGGCTTTGGAGAAACAAACAGGCAGGAACATGAACTTTTAATGTGGACAGGGAAGTTCTCCCTACAAAAGTGACCTTCAATCAGAAATACAAAAATAAAAAAAAGAGGGAAAAATTTACAAAGATATCTAATAAGGGGAGGGTGGTCATTTATATGGGGAAAACAGCAGGCAATGTGTGCTCGATGTGTTTGATGGAGAACAAAGTGACTGTCAAGGAGTGAGCAAGGTGGAGAAAGCAGATGAGGATAAGAGCAGTGGGAATTAAAAGGCTATGCCTGGGAGGAGAGTGGGCTTGAGGCTGGAACCTAAGAGGGACATTTACTTTTTACATGGGACCCAGAATACTTGTATTTAGATTTCTCTCAGGATCACACCTATTGTTTTACATATAGCATCATAGTTAATAATAATAGGTGTACTCCTGGGAAAAATCTAAATATGGAATCTTTATGGTCTTTTATTTATTTTAGGAGTGAGAAAAAAAGCCAATGCGGGGGGGGGGGGGAGGAAGCTTTTGCAAAAAAAAATGAAAAACATTAGTCCTTTATCAACAAAACCAAGGAGGGGAACATGATTTTTTTTTTGAAGAAGGGATTAGCTGTGTTACATATTTGGAAAAGGAGAGAAGAGTGAGGAATGAGGATAAGCCATTGGATTTATTTATTAGCAAGACAATGGTACTTGTTGAGTTTAATTTTTGTAGTAATGTCAGGAAAGAGGAGCTAGATTATGGTGGGTTAAGGTCTGAATACTGACAAAGGGAAGAGGAGTTATAACTAGTATTTGAAGAATTCTAGAAGGAAAGGAAAGGCAGGCAGTAGCAGTTCAGAGTGCATTCAGGTTGGAAAAAGCATAATTTAGAATTGTTGGACTCTGAAGCAAATAGATAGGTAGACAGGCAAAAACATCTAGAGGGAAGTTGAGTCAATTGGGAGAGCCAGGTCCTGGAGTAGGAATGGTGGAAAGGGGAGAAGCTTAATTCTTAGAAAAGGAGTGAAGGAGAGAAAGGACTGATCATCCAAAGAGGTTGTGTGGTGGGGTAGAGAGCAGGTGAGGTTTGAGAGTGCCAGGCCATTGCAGCCACAACATGTCCTCCACTGGGAACAGTCAGACTTAGAGCAGGGTTAGGACAGCTGCCACTGGGGTGCACATCATGAGCCCCTGTCACTGCCTTTAGGAGAATTAGGCAACCATACAGTAATTGTCTTGAGAGCTAACAATAGTTTTGAAAGAAAAAAAAAAGTTCTTCAAAGGATTTTTCAATGCCTATTGACCCTGTTTGATTATTAATAACCTTGATACCCCAAACCTAGGAGTTTAGCAGATCACTTATGATTATGACAAAGACTTTGATTAAAAGTAATAATTAACATAGTGCTCCACAGTACTATTTTCACATTTGTAATAATGTGAAATATAATTAATAGGAGTAGCCATTTGCTGGACACCATAAAAGGCAGGTACTTTGATGGGCGCTTGGCATATATTACCTCTAATTTAGCTGTAGCCTTAAAAGTAAACAAGTTTTCTTCAAAGTAGGGTACACACTCCAGAGAATGGGAAGAAAATATTAGATCTTCTATTTTTTTATGTTTATTTTTAAAGTGCTTTTTGTGTAATATAAAATATTGATACACATGTAAATATATATAATTTATAAATAAAAACACATGTATTGGAGTTATCTGCACACTTTTTACTGACAGATACACAAAGTTCAGAGAGCAGTGAGTACATGATGAGTATAAACACAATCAACCAACAATAGGTGCATTGTTAGTATGCGACAGGTGTTCCACATCAGTTATCTCATATACTTCCCACAACCACTCTATTGTCACTTTCTACTTAGAAGCAATGACCCCACTATCACCTCTGTTTTATCAATGAAGACACAGTTTGTGAGAGATTAAGAAATTTCCCAAGCTCACACAACTAGTAAATGATAAGAGTTTCAACTCGGGCAGTCTGACCCCTTAACTCATATTTGTAAATACTGCTTTACACAGTACCCTTCATAATAAAATCACCCACCCCACCCCACCCCGCCCATGACAGAATCATTTCTACAGTAGTACCTGGGCATCTCCCTTTAAAAAAGAAAAAGGGAGTTGGGGTATAGCTCAGTGGTGGAGCACTTGCCTAGCCTGTGTGAGGCCCTAGGTTAAATCCCCTGTTCTGCAAAGAAAGAAGAAAGGGAGGGAGAGAAAGTAACCCATTCTTCTTAGGAGATAAGTTATCTTTATTTAGTTTTTAAATGGGTTAGGCATTGTACGTGCTATTTTAGAACAGAAAACTGAAGATAGAACCAGGGCAGAAACTCAGGTTCTCTGAATCTAAATCCCATATTTTAAAATTTCATTCTGCTTCTCTGCAGGTGAGGTGAAAAGTTTTATTTAGGACCGTTTAGATGACTACTTCTGCCACTGTTCTTGCCACCACATTTTTTCAGTTGTGTGTGTGTGTGTGTGTATTTATATAATGTTTTTGGATATATAGGATATTTAAATCAATTGATCAATTTTAAGAAAAGAAATCAACAATCAACCAACCATGTTTAAAAGGAAATGGCATTACTCACATTATCAGGACCAATTAAACAGCCCACACTTTTCAGAGGACAGAACGTATCAAATTGTCCATAAAAATGTCCACTGCAAGGATTCCATATTAAATAATGATTTTGTTCCCAAGTTAGCACATAGGCAGTTGGACCCTGAAGGGAAATATCCATTAAAAACAGTTTCCAATTAATGATGTAAGTAAAGTCAATAGTAATTTGCATAGATGTTTCATTATTTTAGTTGAACCTCTGATTTTTAAAATCCCATGGTGAATGGAAAACATTAATTTGAAGTTCTGAGTTGTACTGACTTTAAAAATGAAATAAACTTTTTGGGGATTTTTTTTGTGTCTGATATTAGTATAGTGACCAAATAAAGACAATAGTCACCCAACCAGAATATTTTACAATTGGTTGACGAATGACCTATCATTAGTGGAAATAAGCAGTCATTGGCATTTCTTGTTAGAGTCAGTAAAATTGCCATTTTTCTTGATGCCAGGCATCAAGAAAGCTGATTATGTTTGAATACTATTTTGAATAAAATAAGGTATTTGATTCATATTTGTAATTAGGTACATGCACAGAAGATTTGAAAGGTCTTATAGTTTAAATCTTTCCTGTCCTCCAAAAGCTCACATACTTAAGGTTTGGTCCCCAGTGCAGCAGTGTTCAGAGGTGGGGCCTTGGAAGATGATGGGATCCTGAGGGCTTTGATCTTATGAATGGATCCTTCATCTGTGGCTTTGGAGGGAGGGGGTTTATCACCAAAGCGCTCTCTCTTTGCTTCTGGCCACCATGAGGTGAGTAGCTCTGCTCCACCACTCACTCCCTATCATAATGTCCTGCCTCATCACAGGCCCAACATAGAGCGAAACCTCTAAAATCATGAGCCAGAATACATTTTTCCCCCTTGTAAGCTGATTATCTCAGCTATTTTGTCACCGTGATGGAAGGCTTACTGGCGTAAAATGATATCTACAAAACTGTTAAAGTGACTATACTTGGAGGAGAGTGGGCTTAGGGTTGGAGCCTGAAGAGGGACTTTTACTTTTTGCCCACAATACTTGTGTATTGGTAGATTCTTTTATTACAATGATTTATTTATTTATTGCTTATGCATGATTTCACTTTACAATATGCTTATTTATAATAGCCTTCAAGTTGTGAAGTGACTTGCTTAGGGTCACTTGGCTAATGAGGTGTAGACATGGAACCTTGAACACAGGTCTTATGCTTCTGAGCTTAGTCTTCTTTCCCTTGAGCTAGCCAGCAACTCTTGCTATCTAATTCTCAGGGATTCCTAGAGCGTCCTTGTACCTGACCTCTATGGCCTCTTTTTGAAATATTCTTTGGGTAATCTGCTTCAACCCATGTGAAATTTCTATCCTTGGATCCACAAGTACCCATCATTGCCCAAATTTGGGGGATATTTCCTGTGGCCAAAATTCAGATAGTCACTATGTCTGCAATTTCATAAAAATAGCAATGCTAACATCAAGATATAGCTGTCAACATTCTTTTCTTTGCTCCTGGGTTATCTGGCTTGTCCCCATTGCCTGCCAAGTTAGCATACATCTCATAGAAGCAGTGGGCATGAAAGGAGAGATTTCTCGCCTCACCACACTGCTTTGAATCCTTTTCCCTCCTTAGGGTGCAGAACATGCGATTCCTAAAGGAATCAGAATGCTCAGGAATGTGGACAGGGAAAGCTTATACTAAAAGGACTGTTAAATGAGGACTTTGGATGGTAAAAGTTCTGGGCTTGCTTAAAAAAAAAAAAAAAAAATTAGAAGTACTTTGTAGGGTCGCTAGTACCTTGTTAAACCATTTCATATGTTACCAATGGTAGTTAAGGTATCTCTGGGCTACTTTCTGAGAAACTGAGAGAATTATTATGAAAACAAGTTCTAGCCATGATCTGAATATTTAAGTGGGTTAGACAAACACACTCTTCTGCTGAAGCCAGCCTAAGTGTCTTACCTCAGGAATAGCATTGCCCATCACCAGCCAGGCCTTCTTACCCAGGAACAGAAAGTAATTACATAGCAACACTGCATGCTCTTCCTCATCTCCTGCCAGGAGATCAAGAAATTGCTGACAAAAAAGAAAAAAAAAAAAATGTTGTATTGACTGACTGCTTCATTCTGGATTGGCCATGCAGATTTTAGTAAGTCATAGTTGAAATTAGTTTCTTAAAGCATGAGACTTGTTTTTAAAATCTTTCCCAAAATGTTGACCCTGTGTTGATAATCTTTAAAACAGCAAAAACACTTCTGGTGAACATGACGTTTTCTTTAACACTGATGCTTTCAATGTGGATTTCAAGAATTAACACCCAGTGTGATTGGGGTGGGGTAGGGAAAACACTAATTTCAAAGTTTTAGTTTTCATATATAAATGAAAGTTCACTATGTGCTAAGTGATTTTTAAAGTATATTTTATGCATGAATTTATTTCATCCTAGATTAACTTTTTAAGGAAAGTATTCTTGTTTCCAAGTTTTTGCAGAGGAGGAAGTAGAGGCACAGATCAATAAAGCAATCCCCAGGCAGTGGTATGGCCAGTCTGCCTCTAGGGTACATGAACTATTCTAGTCTTCACATAGCTTCTTATAGATCCCTCAAGGTTATAGAATTTTATTTCTAAAATTATCAAAGCTTATGTTGCCAAAATATACTGGGAAACAAAAACTATAAAGTGTACTTGATTTCTTCAATGTAGTACTATCCTTCAAAGGAAGCTGTATAATACTCTGTAATGCAAAAAGTGCAACATGAGACTCAGAAACAGAATGAGTATCTGTGATGTTTGTTTTGTACTACCTAAGATTCCTTTGAAAATTTATGCACCACACATCAATTGTAAATTCCATGAAAGTGGAGATTTTGCTCACATTTAGGCCTTAGTATAGTGCCTGGTATGTGGCAGGTGACTGTCCTAAATAAATAATGATATGACATGCCTTAAGAAGTCCATGAATTAATGAATATACCATTTCCAATTATAATATAGAGTGCAATTTTGATTTTTTTAAGACTCGGCTAAGTCTTCATATACTTCAGTATATGAAGGTAATAATACTAGATGGACAATTCAGCATTAAGACATCTGAAGTGTCATTTTTTTATTCTTTCTTTTTTTAACTTAGGAACTTTGGGATAATTGAACTAGGAAGAGAAATACTTCAGAATTTTAGTTAATATGGTCAAATAGATTTTATTTTTGATGGCAAATGAATGTTCCAGTTGAAGATGACTTGCAAGCCATTTGGAGAGATTCAGCTAAGTTAGCTCAAGTTAGTAAACCTCTCCCTGAGAGGGAGAGCAACTTACATCAGAGGTGCTCCAGAGGTCACAGATACTGGCAAATGAAACAGTGTCGGGCAAGAAAGGAATCAAGGACACGTATCGAGCTACCAGTTCCTGTAGACACAAGATCAGCTTTAAAAAACTGTTTCCAAAAAAATAGAAAGCATCAAACCCTACCACATTTCTTTTTTCTTTTTTTAAGTTGTAGTTGGGACACAATATCTTTATTTGTTTATTCATTTTTTTATGTGGTGCTGAGGATTGAACCCAGGGCTTCACATGTGCTAGGCAAGTGCTTTACCACAACCCCAGCCCCCTCCCTATCGCATTTCTTAAAGTAAGTTTCGTATTTCACAAACAGTGATGCTCATTATGAAACTGCTATTGTATTACTTTAATCCTCACCAGACATCCTATGCAGAAGGTTATGGCTATTATTTATCTTTCACAGATGAAGAAACTGGCTTCTGTGTTCCTTTGAAGTGTCCTGGTCTTTTTTTTTTTTTTCCTCCCTCTCCACTTCTTCACTTTCAGGTATAACAGGACTTTCCCGGTCATGGTGTACTTTCCTGGTCATGGTGTACTTTCCTTAGCCCAGTCTTAAAGGCAGCATTTCTCCAAGGAGTCTGGTTCACTTCTGAGGGGATGGTGTTTAAGAACCAAGATATGGACATCCTTGTATTTATAATTCATATTTTAAAAATTTTTAACGAGGTTATCATGCCATGTTTATTGGCCTATCCATGTTTCTACTTGTTTGAATTTTTGCACATTTTTATACTGATATGTAAGAGGATTTTTTTTGGCTTTTATTCTGTGTCTGTCCCTTTCTGTATTATATTTGTTGTAAATATCATCTCCTGATTTGTGGCTTGATTTTTCGTTTTATTTATGGTGTCTTTGGATAAACTCAAGTTCTCAATCCAACCCCACCACTGAGAATTGAACCCAGGGCTTTCCACATGCTAGGCAAGTACTCTGTCACTAAGCTGCATCCTCAGCCCCTCAAGTTCTCAATTTTAATGTGGTTACATTTTTCTTTTTGACTTGTACTTATTCTGTCATACATTATTCCTATCATCTTATTCTGTATTTTTACTTTCCATACTTTTTCTGATTCTTTTTCCCCTCCAACTCTCTTCACCCCGTTTCATTCTCTTTCTTGCTAGTTTAGAAGTTAAATACACCCTTATCATTTATTCAGGGGCTAATCTAGAAATTTCAATATGTATATTTAAATGAAATTCTAAAGTTAGCATCTTTGCCTTTATTTTGAAGAATATCAAGGGCATTAAAATACTCTCATCAGCCCTGTCCTGACACGTTCACACTTTTTTCATGATTTTTGTTGTACCTATTTTTCACCCACATTGCTATTATTATGGCTTGTAAGACAGTGTGTGTGGGCTGTGGGTGCAGCTCATGGGTAGAGAGCCCTTGCCTGGCATGCACAAGGACCTGGGGGTCACACACACACACACACACACACACACACCACATGACAATGTTGTAGATTCACTCACAAGTTTCCCATTTCTTCACCAAGAATTGTGTGTCCTATTTAGGATTTTCCTTTCACATTCAGTCCATATGTTTTGTGATTCCTTTAGTAAGAATCTTTTAGTTGTGATTCTCACAACACTTGTGTGAAGGTCAGTTTCCCTGACTATCAACTACTAGTTTGACAAAAGGCTATTTTGTAAGCCTTGTCAAGAGTCTTCTTTTCTGGCTCATTGTGCAACTAACAAGTCTGTTATTCCAATCATTTTTCTTCTGTAGATAATCTATGTTTTCTGACTGCTTTTAAGATTATCTTAATCTTTATGTTCTGCCTAGATTTTGATTTCTTTTTATTTATCCTGCTTAGGATTTACTGGACTTCCTGAATCAGAGGATTGTCTTGGAAACTCCTGGCTTAGACTATTTGAGTATCATCTTACTCCATTTTACACAGTTTGGACCTCCTTTTGCATGTCCCCTGCCTCTAAGCATTCTTTTCTATCTTCCTATGCCTGTGTGTATTCCAAGTAACTTGTTTGTATGTGCATTCTAGTTCACTAACTCTGTATTTAATGTTCCACTGAATCTGTTTAATTTCTAATTATAACTATTGTATTTTTCATTACTGCTTGTGAGAACCTTAAATTAATGAGTGGATTAATCCCTGATGGGATTAATTGAGTGGCAACTGGAGGCAGGTGCGGTGTGGCTGGAGGAGGTGGGCATTGGGGGCGTGGCTTTGGGGTATATATTTGCACTTGGGGAGAGGAGTTTCTCTCTGCTTCCTGGTCAGCACATGAGCTGCTTCCCTCCACTACACTCTTCTGCCATGATGTTCTGCCTCACCTTTATTCCTCCTAGGAATGGAGCCGGATGTATGTGGATTGAGACCTCTGAAATTGTGAGTTCCCAAACAAACTTATCCTCCTCTAAAGTTGTTCTGGTTAGGTCTTTTAGACACAGCAGTGAAAAAGCTAACTAAAAACAATATTTATTTTACATCCTGTACTGATAAATCTGTCTATAGTCTTTGTGGCCAGATTTGTCGTCTTATTGTTTATGCTAAGTCTTTTTAAAAATATTTATTTATTTATTTAGTTATAGTTGGATACAATACCTTTATTTTATTTATTTTTATGTGATGCTGAGGATCGAACCCAGGATCTCACATGTGCTAGGCAAGTGCTCTACCACTGAGCCATAACCCCAGCCCTGTTTATGCTAATTCTTAACCTTCTTTATGGTGACTTATTTCTTCATTGAGATGAAATGACTTTCTTCTAGAAGGATTTGTATTTGCTTTTGATGGGGATCTGGGATTGTTACCAAAAGTGAATACTTTCAACTAAATTTTTGGTTGAAGTTTTTTTGGGTCCTACAGACAATATAAACTCTAATCCCACATGTGAGTAAATACAGGTTAACGATTAGGAGTTCTCCGGAAAGACTCTTTTTGGCGGGGAGGGATGCTGGGAATGAACCCAGGGGGAAAAAAAAAACTACTCTTTATTTCTCTTTCATCCAGAGGCAAAGCTAGGCAGCTGGATTCCTTCTCAGGGCAGGGACTTCCCACTTTATCCATTAAGGCCCTTACCCTCACTCATCTCCACCTGAGTCTCTAAGCTTCCATCCTGCTCTAAGTCTCCCATCTCCCACAGCCTGCGGCTCACTGAAACTCAGCTCTAGTTGTCAGGAAGGACAGCAGACACTATTTCAAGCCCTCGCCCTTGTAGAATATTGCATTCTTGTTTCTTGTCTCTGTATTTCTTACCGCTCCCCCGCCCCCTTCACTTTACTTCTGTTTCAGCCATGATTTTTAAAATATTTGAAACATTTAATGTATTATCACTTGTAAATGTTCTCTACTGGGAGAAATATTCTGTACATTACTCTGCTAGACAGAATAGAAGTCCTTATTATGGTTTCCAATAAAAATTACTTGAAGAAATGACATGTAGAACACAAGTTGTTTTTTTTTTTTTAAATATATCTACATCTGCAAAAAAAAATCTTATTTCTAAATCTTTATGTGAATGACTGTTGCAGCAGTCACTCCCTACGCTGCCCATTCTCCAAAAACATTATGGGTTACTCATGTAAATGTCCTGTTTAACATATGACTTCTGGTTCATGAGTTTGTGATGGGCGTGGTGCTTTGAAGTCAGCAAATGGAACGGGTATATTTAACGATCCAGTGTGTGGGTCCTTTGGAGTGATGACCTAAGTGCTGAAAATGCTTAAATTGTTGAAATATTTTTTTTTGCTTAATTTTAATCAACAATTCTTCTAGCTGTAAGCATAGTACCAAATAGTTATTTTAGTATAATAGAAAGTACGTGAGTTCTAAAGCTAGAGGCCTTCTGGGTCATAACCTAAGTTACATGTTTACATAAGACATTTTGAAAAATGCAAAATTACCTTCTCATATGTTAAATATGCACCACCTAATATAATGCCAGGGACTTAGTAAACACTCAAATTATTAATTGAAAGAATGAATTAAGGATTATTTATTGTCATCCCTGGGACCTGCAGACTCTTCTAAAGAAAATAAGCCCCGTGGCAATAAAAAAGTCTCAATCATTACTTTCATCACCAATGATCTTGATATAGGAAATCTTTTTTTATAATACAATATTATTTTTTAAACTTTATTTTATTTATCTATCTTAATTTATTTATTTATTTATTTATATGTGGTGCTCAGGATGGAACTCGGCCTCATAAGTGCTAGGCAAGCGCTTTACTGCTGAGCCACAACCCCAGCCCCAGGAAATATCTTTTAAACACTATGAAATATGGTACAGTGGCAATATATTAAAATTTTAAAACATTGTTAGTAACATCATAATTGGCAATGAGTACTTACTGCTGTTGCCTGTGGATTACTGGGGTAGGCATTAAGGAGCTCCTTAGGAGGATTTAAAGGTTTGAGATACCGGGTAACAAACACAGTTTTTCCACTTATATCAATTACTGTTGTCAGGCACTGACGATTTGGAAACTTTAAGGCACATTCAGCTTGAAACTTCTCTGTTGCTTGAAGCAATTTCTCATCTTCCTGAGACTCAAACTTCAAAAAGAAAGACTCCATGGGTTTAACATATGATCATGGGAGACAAAGTGGTATATGTGTGGACGCGACAGCATGAACTATTTAGTGTGGTTTGGGAAGCTTGACAATGAATCTTTATAAAACCATCACATCTTGGTTTCCCTGCAGCTTTATTTAATTATATTTATAATTAATTAGACTGATTTATTAAACACTTAAAATATACATTCTATAGGATTAAAAGAAAGTAGTAAACAGGCAAAGCAGCCATGTGGAAACCATTGGGAATATTAAAATACTCTATAAAAAACAAACTACGGCATACTAATTCTGATCGATGAGCCCAAGCAATGGAGTTTTATGTGTATTTTAATGTTAGTTTTAAGAGGGGGAGGCTCAGAAACCTAACATCTCAAATGTAAAATGTCTGTCACAGATTCCTAGGATAGAACTGTGAAGCCAGAAATAATCGTACTTTCAAAAAGATGGAAAACTATGAAACAAAAATGGTGCAAAAAAAGATACCCACCTGAATTTATCCCTGTTCCTTTAAACCCGTTTATTTACTTATTCATCCAATTACTTGAAAAATGTTTACTGAGCTTTTAAGAGTCCCCGTATTCTGGATAAGTGAGTATGAAATAATCCCCTTAAGGAACTTCTAGCCTGGAGGGGAACATTGACAAGCCACCAGGTGCTCAACTCCTTGCCCAGAGCTTCTATGGGGACAAGCACAGGGTGCTATGGGAGCAGCTAGGAGAAGCAGCTATTGCACTGTCCAGGAAGAACACACAGATCTTGACTCCTTACTGATTACTGGCTTTTCAGGTGGATAAAAGTGCATCAGGAACGTTTTCTACCACTTTCCCTTGATGTTCGGTATCTTAACTCTATAGCAGTGAATTGTGGGCAGGGCCTGTGTTTGAATGCATTTCTCCATACAACAGCATGCACATGTTAACCACCTAATATTGTATTAATGGCATTAATAGTTATTTAGGCCACCAGGATGCCATTTTATGTCATGAAGCAGGAATTTAAGTAGTATACTATGTTGGTGATTTAAGTGTCAAGGAAAAGAGCTAAATGCTAAAATAATCTGGGTTGTATTGTTTCTTTTTCTTTTTTTGTACCAGGGATTGAACCCAGGGGCACTTAACCAGAGCACATCCCCAGGTCTTTTTTTTGTATTTTATTTGGAGGAAGGGTCTCCCTGAGTTACTTAGGGCCTCAGTAAATTGCTGAGGCTGGCTTAGGACCCACAATCCTCCTGCCCCAGCTTCCTAAGCCACTGGGATTACAGTTATGCACCACTGTGCCTGGCTTGGGTTGTTTGTTATGAAATGAATTTAGGCAGAACTGTTAAATTCAAAGTTCATAGGACATGACATTTGGGGGAGTCTTAGCTGGCTCCATTCTTTGATCTCTAAATTAATGAAATGGGTTTATCCTGCCTCTTAACAGTCACACGTGGAAGTCCCTACAGACCAGAAACAATTGTGAGAGGTACACTGTCTCTAAGAAGCAGCTCATGGACTTGATGGAACTGGACACATGCTCCCAGTGTGCAGGCGACATTCATATTGGTGACCTTTTAATTCAATGCCAACTAAGACTCACTTGGATGAAATAAAAATGTCCAGGACATTTTTAGGAGTGCTGGATCGAACCCAGAGTTTTGCATACACTAAGCACATGCTCTACTGCTTAGTTACCCCAGCCCCAAACTGGACATTCTTCATGGACCTGCAGACATCTATATTCACTGCCAAAGGATCACATAGGCATCAGAATCCAGCACCTATCCCCCAGGATGGTGGAGATAGCAGTTAATTAAACCTAGTAACTATCAACTGATGAACTGTAGAAAAAAAACACTTGGTACCTTCTTAAGCATGCTCAGCTATCATAAGGAAGAAAGAAGAAAAAAGAAATGAGAGGAAAACTTTATTAATAGAAATATTTTTAAAAAACTAATTTTTAACCAAGACAATATAAAGTAAGGAATCTTAAAATAAGTGTTTCAGGAGCTGATTCTTTAAACTTTTACATTCGTAAATGCCTTTAAAAAATCATATGGAATGACTCCATATGGGAGTCTGACACTTGCCCATGTGGATAGTGGGACTCTAATCTGCTAATCCTGGAAGTTGCTGTTAGTGGCGGAACAACTCAAGGTTGTGTTCCCAATTGTTTCAGGTGAGAACTTCTCTCTCCTGAAGAGTCTGCAGGTGAACTATGGGGTGGTGTTTTCTGTCACTGGGTATTAAGGATACCAGGGCCCTGTCAATCAATATGCCTGCCTTATTAAACTGCAACCAAGGATAAGCCCTCTTTTTAGAAATCTAAGAGAAATGCTTCATATAGCCACAATGGGGCAGTGAAATGCCACTAAAGGCAGCATTAGGGAAGAAAGGCTGCAGAACTTGAGGACCTGTTCTGAGCCCTGGAAACCTTGGCAGGGTCCTGTAGCAGGAGGCAAGGGCTGGAGAAGGAACCTTAGCACAGAGCAGTCCCAGGTTTTCATCATTTCTGCCAGTCTCAGACTACTGTAGCTTTATGGAAGCTCATCTCCAGTCTGGCTCCCAACAGTCCGACTGCCTTTCCTTTTGTTAAGAATTCATAGAAATACCAAACTCATCTTTTGTCTGGGAGCATTCTTCCATGCAAATATACTCGTCATCCTTCTCTTGAGTTTATACATGAAGACAAACATTCAGAATATATATTTCCCTTTCTGAAAATATTTTTGAAATGCATGTATTTTAATGTTTTCTTGAGAACCTGAGCATTAGTGATAAAGCTTAGAATGTAAAATTAATCTGAATTTCAGTACATTTGTATTTCCAATAATCCTCATGTCCTAGAAGTAAATGGAAATATAAAAAGTATTTTTCTCTGTGAACCAAATTGTAATACAGGAAAAGAAACAGAAGTGTGCTCACTTTTTTTTTTCCATCTCCATCTGAATCTTAATTACAATGGGAAACTGGAGTCAGCAAAATATGCAGTTCCCCAGCACTCAGAGGTTGGAGGTGGACAACATGTGGCATGCTGGATGTAATGTGGGCGGAGTCTCCACCTGCTTGTCTGACTGCTCTATCACATGCCTAGAGCTCTGGGGATGCTCAGTACTGTGGGTTGAATGAATACAAGGTGGAGCTAGACAGACATTTAAGTCTCACCTCTGCCATGTGCTACCTGTGTGCCCCTGCAGAAAAACAGTCTGCCTTTTCTCACCTCTAAGTTGGAGACCCATGCCCAAGATATCTGTAAGTGTGAAAGAAGAGAACACGTCTCCAGCCTCTGACAGTGCTGAGGATAGAGTAAGGGACTTCAAACATTGGTGGTGGTTATTACTACTGGATTAGTTTGCATATGCATAAGAGGTCACAATCAATATCTTCTCCCAAATCCAACGAGGGTAGTGTGTGTAAATGCTGTGTAAGCATTTACATTAGGAAAGCTATTTCCTCATGATGAAGTTTGGGAATAGTTGTTAACAAATGGATGTTCTAGAAATTCTTTTTTCTAGAGCTATCTAAAACTGTACTTGTGCAGATGTTTGTTTATTTCATGAAATGAATTGTAATGACCCTTGAAGGTCATCTGGCCTTATGAGCCTATGAATCTACTCGATAGCACAGCCAGGGATGTGAGGTCAGACATGGAAATCTATTTCAGCATGCTTGCCAGCAAATGTCAAATGAAAGAGCAATCTGATGTTCTCATTTGTCACATTTCATTTTCTTCACATTGAGAAAAATTCTTCTAAAAGCAGAACATGTTTACATTTGTCTTGCTCTGCCTAAAAGTTTAGACTGCTGACTGACCTAATTATTGGCTCAGTGGAAGTGCAAACCCACACATCTGTTCTTTTACTGTCATTCTGTTCAAACTGAAAGAATAATAAACAGAGATTGCAGTAGGAGAATCTGTTTGTATGGTGAAGAGTTTATAAAGCTCCACCTGGTAATCTCCTCTCCTGCTTCACTGGCAGGGGATGTCGGTTCTAGACCCTCAGCAGAGTTACCTTTTCTCGAACTGACTCTCCAGGAACCAGCTGAGGCTCGATGGTGATGAACAGGGTGATGTAGGAACCTTCACTTAAGCTTCGGACAGAATCAAAGCCTCTCTCAAGAATCATGTTTCTCTCCTTACTGTAGCCCAGGAGAACTGGGGGAATATCTATTTTAAATGTTCCATCGATCTGTGAAGAAAATATGACTTGGTAAGCATTCTGGCAATTTTCCAACAGAACTTCAAAGGCAAATCTCAACTCATTATTAAATAAAAATCACTTAGACTGGCATTGGAAGCCCATCACATCTTTCTAGCCTTGTTTAGATGAAGTGCTGTCTCTTTCATGAATACTTTGTTATCTCTACCACCTTTATGTATAGTTTATTTCATGTTATATTATGGTTTTCTGCTGGATTTTATAGTTGTGTGCACATCTGTCATATTCTTCTAGATAATTACTCCCTGCAATATTTCCCCTCTTTTTTTAATCATCTTTCTCTGACATGTGGAAGTGTTCTGTATACACATTAGGTGCCCAATAAATGTGGGCTGAATGATTGATCAGCCACTTATCAAGAACTAACTTATGTAGTGTTTCAAAAGCCAGGACTTTCTCACTCTCGTAAAGTCAAAGCAGCAACGAATTTATTGAAGACTAATGCTACAGAATTATTAAGTTTGCAGAGAATCCAATTTTTCTTTCAGTCTTTAGTGACATTTATATCTTAGGAGAAATGAAGAACTTAAAATTTGAACAACCTGAATAGAACTTTTTGGGTTGAATTGAATAGGCTCTTATTTATTATTCTCCTTATACTAACAGAGCTCACCAAAGTCTATATCTGATCAGATGATAGAGTAGGGGGTGGACAGGTAAGCAATCACATAAAAAGTACAGATGAAATAATAGCACATTTTTTCTGTACAACAGGTAGATGATGCAGGAAGGAATGAGTACTATCTTAAAATATTCAAAGTGGGGACTGGGGTTATGGCTCAGAGGTAGAGCACTCACCTAGTATGTGTGAGGCACTGGGTTAGATCCTCAGCACCACATAAAAATAAAATAAAGATATTGTGTCCACCTATAAACTAAAAAAATAAATTTAAAAAAAGAAAATTTCAAAGATAAGGATTTAAGACAGGGTTTTTCAACCTGGGTGCTGTTGACACTGGGGGCCAGGTCACTGTTCTGGAGGGCTGTCCGGTGCATTCAGGTGTTTGGCAGCATCTTGGGCCTCTGTACACTAGATGCCATAGCAACCTCTGCCACACTTAAGCATGGAATTTGGAGTCAGACAAAAGATTTTAAAAGACAAATGTAATGAAATAAATCTCCAAAGATATAATGAAGCATATAAACCAAAACATTGACTAGTTCTTTCTCCTCTACCATTCCTAGCACTTTGGAAGTCATTAAAAGGTGGATACCAACTGTGCTGTAGGCTTTGTGATTTGAGTAAGTTACTGAACTGCTTCATTTCTTCATCTTCGAAATGGGACTAGTGATGCCAGAGGTGTGGTAAGGCTTAATCAAGATTACATATAAACAATGGTATGCATTGTGCACCCAGGATAGTTACCGAATCAGGATTCGACTTGTAGCTCCAGAGAAAAGAACCAGGACCTAAAGACGGGAAGGCCAGGGAAGGATATGGATTATGGCACAGTGCAAGGGAAATCTCCATGGCAGAGCATGGGAAAGAGAACAGACTGCTTCAGGGTATTGAAGGTCTTGTCAGTGAGCTCCAGGGGCACAGCAGAACCTCAACATCACCAAGGAAGGCCAAGGAGAGTTTTGAGTAACTACTTCTGCATATCTTCCAAATATGAAATTCAGCAAAGCCAAATGTTATGGATAGTTTGATTTGTAAAAATGATGTGCTCTTTCTTTTTTTTCTTTTTTAATTTAAAATCTATTCCAAGAGGAAAATGTAAATTCTTTTTTTTTTTAGGTAAAAGATCATTTTATTAATAATTTCCTTAAAAATAGTTATAATTTATTCTTTTTAAAAATTCATTCATTCATTTGTTCTAATTTGTTATACATGACAGCAGATTGCATATCAATTCATAGTATACATGTGGAGCACAATTTTTCATTTCTCTGGTTGTACACAAATTAGAGTCATTTAATTTGTGTCTTCATACATATACTTAGAGTAATGATGTCCATCTCATTTCACCATCTTTTCTACCCTCATGCCTCCTCCCCTTCTCTCCTTCCCCTTTGCCCTAAATTCTTTGGGCCAGCATACCACTGCAACATGAGCTATAGACTGCTCCTTTTTCCCAGAGACAACTGCAATCCAGTTGATGCTTGAGACTGCAACCAATCCAAGCCTCTCAGACTAGAGTTTGGGTCTTGGTCTTGCTCGAGTCTGTGGCCTAGGCAGCATTTGTTCTGTGTGGTCATTGCAGTGGCTCATGGGCTCCTGTTGCTGTGGATTTAATACTGGGATGTCAAAGAAATTTCAGAATCTTTAACTGTCCCAAATTACAGCTACTAAGTCATTCAGGAGTTGCCAACCTAATGGATGCCCTAAGCAAAATGACTAACTCTGAAGAAGGGAGCCTTTGTGGAGCATACCTGTGCTCATGGATTTTCATGTTTTAAATAATGTGCACTCGCAAAACTATTAATGTACGCACTTCATTGAATGGGTCCTCAACTGTCCTGATTGTTTCCTTCAAATTACTTTTAGGCACCATCCATTTCATTTTTATCATTTTGACAAATCTCCACTTTGTCCCACCTTCACTTCTGTTGAAATGTTTAAAAAATTCTCATATTTGAATAGTCCTACAGTAACTGCAAATTCTGAGGAACACAGAAGTTTAATAAGCCATGCAAGTCTGAAGGCAAATCAATGACTTCATACAGTGATTTTCTTCTTTCCAGGGGGTTTGCAGATATATTCTCTCAGTGTTGAGATTTTCACAGGAAAAAATGGTTCGAGCTATGCCTTTTTCTCATGGAACCCCGACTTTAGGTACTTACCCTTGCTTGGAAATATATAGTGCTAAATGGAATCTTCACGCATCCCAACCAGTGTCTCTCAATACGGGTATGGATTCCACTTCCCCTTTCACGGTCGTCCTAAAGGACACATGGGAAGTAATAATTGTTTAAGAACTCCAGACACTCATTTAATTAATATGACAGCAGGAGAGCAGCAGGATTTTAGCTGAAAGTTTGTGGACCTGGGTTATACAGACTTAATCAAGTTCTGGCTCAGACACTTTATTAAGTGACCCTAGGAAAGCCATTTAGTTTCTGGGAACTTTAGTTTTCTCATCAATGAACTGGAGATTTCATGATCTACTTCATAGGGTTATTTCAGAATTGAATAAGACAGTGCATGCAGAGCACTAATAAAATTTCTGGCAAAGCAAATACTCAGCTGATAATTTAAAAAGCTAGTTCTCTTCCCCATCTCTTTTTCCCCAATTGTATGTGTCAAGTTTCAAACATTTCAAACTCAAGGAAGATGGAAATTGTGCTTAGGACTTATGTAGAGGGTAGAAGGTTTGCCAAGAGCAGAGTTAAGATGGTTTCCTTAAAACTGAGAACTTACCTCTGAGACATCGTATAGTACTTCATCGAAAATATTAATAAACACATCATCTTTCACTGACTGTAAACTCGCTGTGCTATAATCCCCATTAGGGGCCCTGCAAAATAACATGTCAACAGGGACTATGAAAGTAGGCAGCATAGAAATTATAAGCACTCAAATGTCAACATTTGAACAACACACAAGTGGGAGCACAGGTGTGGGGATTAGAAGCCGTGCTGTCATTTCAAGGATTTAGTTCGGTCAGGGATGGTGCCATGTCATACCTACACTCCAATGCAGAGAGCCCTCGACTGGAGGCTCTGTGCCCATCCAAACCCTCTGCTGGCTCTTCCTAGTGAGGCTATAAGCTTTGCAAGGAGTTATTCTGTTTGTTTTTTTTTTTAAATTTATTTCTTTGTTATTTTTAGATATACATGACAGTATATGTGTATTTTGACATACTGTAGGGCTATAACTTATTCTGATTAGGATCCTATTATTGTGGTCATACATGATGTGGAGTTACACTGGTCGTGTATTCATGTATGAATGTTGGAAAGTTATGTCCCATTCATTCTATTATCTTTTCTGTTCCCATTCCCCCTCCCTCAAGGAGTCATCTTGGCAGGACTGTGGTGGCTCAGTGTCCAGCTACAAGGCCTCCAGAGGTTCTGGAGTCGGTTGTGGGCTTCCTAAGCATCTTGGGAGGGTGCATCTCCAGGGAGACCACTGGAGTGTAAGCCTCCTGTTGTCTGTGGCTGTTGAATGGTCCCGCTGCCCACTCCCTGGAACATGGCGTGGCTGGAGCAAAACAGGTGTTTTGCTAAGCAATTGCCTTTAATCCTTCTTGTTCCTTTTGCTTACTCCCTGTGTCATAGTGGTATCTTCCCCCTGTCCTGGCTTAACTAGTTGTAATCCCTGCTCTGCCTCTAATCTACCATGTGGTTTTAAGTAAGTCACCTCCGCTCTGTGGCTTTTAGTTTCTTCTCCATAAAAGCAAAGGGTTGGATTAGATGATCATTTCAAGTGCTAAAATAATAATCTTTTAAATATCTAAAATTCTTTGACCAAAGTTCTGGAATGCTTGTGTGGTTTTGGTGAGGGAGAAAGTGTCATTTATGGGAACTAGCGAGTTTCAGATTCACTTAGGAGAGGACATGAGGAAGAAAGGAAAAGCAGGTTAGGGCTGGTGGTGTGAGGGGATGAGAAAATTTGAGCTGTAAGAAGCCAGAACCTGGACAGAAGTAGAGTGTCTCAACATTGACCCAGGTTTCCCAACTCGGACATCTTTCCACTTTTATTCTTGAACGCAGTCAGCCGTGGGCCCCAGAGGAAAACCGTGGCACTTGGCATCTGGAGCTTACCAGCTACAAACTTTTTGCCTTAGTCTTTTCTTGCTGGGTCTCTGTTTCCTTTGCATTTTTTCAAAATATCCAACAGTTCTTTAAAGAGGAACATATGCTTACCTAAAGGGAAGTTGGAGTTCTTCATTCCAGCTGGGATTCGGCCCTTCAGCCGTTGTGGTGTGGCAAATTGTTCGTTGAAAAGAGACTTCTACAAAAGGACGCACTAAAACCTTTAATAAAAGCAAGAACAAATCCTGAGTCCATCGTGAGTAGATGAATTATTTAGTCCTTAGTAGTGGTTGGCTATGCTTAATCAATAGTATGTTTTGAAAGAACATGAAGCAGAGGCAGGACTGTCCATCAAGTCTATAGGTGGCTCTTAAAACCTGACGGGCAGGACTGGAAGCTGAACCTGGCATAGGGGCCTCTCACCTGGCCGAGGGCATAGTCGGGGCTGTGGGCCGGGCTGTGTGTGCTCGGGGAGGCAACGTGCTTTTCACTGAAAGCCCTGGAGGACCTCGAGGGCTGCTGGAATTTGCTAGGAGGGAAAAGGTAAGAAAGAAAGAAATGATACGAGGAGTTATCATTTAATTCTACTGAGAATATGGTCTCCTTCAGAGATGTGAGCCCTGGCGGCTGTGGTGACAGCCGTTGTCCCTGAGCTTGATCAAACTTCAGAAGGCTAGGTATGCTCTGATCCTCCCTGGCCACCTGGTGGCTATGAGGGCCTTCCCCAGATTCCATTCCCAGGCCTGCATGTCTGACTGAGAACAGAGGAAAAATGTTCCTTCTCTCTCCTCCCCTCCCAGGGCCTGCCTGAGTGGGGACCTGACTTTTCCCCCAGAAATGAGAGTCTGTCCCTCTGGGTAAAAGAATCTGACCAGAAAGTCCCTCCTCCATCCAGTTCCAGTTCTTTCCACTGTATTTTCTCTGAACCTATAATCTCCAATGGCCTGAGCTACCTGCCCCAGGCAAGGCCTGTCAAGCCTCACTGGGAAAGGGAGGCTGGGGGACTCCTAATTTCAGTGAGGATCAAAGGGTCTTGTCCCTTTCTCCCTATGGCTTCATTCTTAAAAGACACAAAGATTATCTCTAGAAAGCCTCTTTCAGATACCTCCCCCCCCACCATCCTAACATCCCACTTGCATATCTATACTGAATTTTAGGGTTTGCCAATTATTGTGCATTCATTATTGAACAAAGTACAAACTGTCTCTATCAGACCCTCACCTTTTCAGAGTTAAGTTTTCAGACAATCTATGAGACAGTGTAAGTGGAACATTTAACAGCACAGCTCTTCTTCCTCTTTGAAAACCATCAGTTACGTTATTAAAAAAGAAAGAAAGAAAGAACCCATTTGTTTAGCACATACTCTATTATAGGCCTTATGTCTGCCTCAGGACGAAAAATCCAATAGGAGAGGTCAGTTCAGACTACATTGGTAGGCAGGCAGGTAAACAAGCAATCTCAATAAAGTGACTGCAGCCATGGGCATGGGCTATAGGAGCATACAGAAGGAAGTGGAAAATCCTGCTTGGTTGGATGCCAGGGTAGGGGGTAAAGATTTGGGCAGGTTTCATGGAAGAGTTGATGTCTGCACTGTCTGGATGTATCCTCATTGAAATGCAGAGCATGAGGGAACAATGGTGTGTCCTAGAATTATCTGAATGAACAATTTAATATTTCAAAATATTATGTAGAGACCAAAAATAACAAAAAAAATGCCTCTATGTTCTTAAAAAACAAACAGAGCAAACACCTGTAAGCTCTTTATGTGTGGGTTTTCACCCCACAGTCAGTCAGTCAGTGTAGTATGTTTTGAAAGGACATGACAGTGAGGCAGTCAGGGTGGCTCGGGAAAGTGAGGCCCTGGCAGGTTCAGGACTCAGGTGGACACTTACAAGGAGCAGAGCAATGAGCCTGGATATCAACAGATGTTTGGCAATAGGTTGGAGAATAATTATGAGAAGAAGACAGGGCGCAGCAGCGAGTGAGCACATGGAGTGCTGGAGAAACGAAGAATTGCAGGAGGAAAAAGTGAGGCCAGCAGCTGGCCTGGCGCTCTCCTGTGGAATCAGATGGTGCTGAGTGACCGCGGCCAAGCCTCTGGCATCCCCTTCCATTTTCCCTCTAATGAATGGAGCTGGAAGAGCAGTTTAAGCGTTAGCTGAAACAACACGCAGGTATGCTTAGTGTGGTACTGCTCCTGTGGAATGGACAATGTATTCCTTCTTCCGTGACAGTGGAAAGGGCAGCAGCAAAAAGAAGGTATAACTCTTGGACCTTTATCTCTGCTCTGCAAAGGCATCAGAAGCTCAGGCTCGTCTTACCTGACCTGTGGTTGGGGGCTCCCCTGCTGCCCCCAGGATAGTGGCCATGGTAGTCCTAACTCAGTCCTCTGAACAGGTAGGAAGGAAAAACCGTGAGCTGACGCTTCTGGTGCATCTGCCCAGCTGGCACTCTCTTCTGTGACCCTGCCTCTGGCTGTAGGTGACTATACCATGGGATGGACACCTGATCCCAGTTAGCACCTTCAGACTCTGTCCTGGGGGTGTGAGGCTTAGCTTGGGGTACCCTGGCTGTAGGGACACTGCCTTCACGTGAGAGTGAAGCAGAGGGAAGCAGCGAGGGGGACGGTGGGGCCTCGGGAAAACCATCTTAACTCCTGGGGGGGCTACCGTGCTGTTCAGCTGTCCCTCTTGTCCTTTCTATGAGATGTTCTTCCCAGTCCCACTGAGGCCCTCCTTAACCTGAATTGACTCTTACATCCCAGGACAGGCCATGGCTTCAACCAGAGCTCCCAGGCCCGCCGAGTAGAACCCATGTTAAGAACAAGAGTGAGCATCCTCCACAAGCTCGCCTTAGCCGGGCTCCCACGCCTTCCGTCCCAGGGGGACAGGAGACTCTCACCTTGCCGGGGGCTTCCTCACTGGAATGTCATACGCCCGCACAATGTTCACCAGCAGCTTGATGTCTCCATCCGACAGGTTCTGGGCGGTCACCTTCTTCCGCCCTTTTCTCCTTGGCCTCAGTGGCCGCTTTTGTTCTGCCAGCTTGAAAAGGCTCAGGCCCAAAATGCTAATGGTTACAGAGCAGGATTAGGACTCAAAGGAAAAGAAAGGCCTGGAAAACGAGGGGATGACTCTCCCAACTCTGCCCCAAGGTTTCTCACAGGCCTCTGGAAACTGTCCTATTCAGGGTGGTTGGAAGAGTCTAGAAATTCTGCCCATCCACTGCGTGGGTTGCTGAACATTTTTTTTTTTTTTCAGCTGCTACTCCGCAGAGGAAGAAAAGCCATGTCCTGGCCCCCGCCTGCCTCTCTACCTTGCTCACGTGCCAGACCCTCAAACGCACCCTTGTACTCCCCCACCCTCACCTTTGCTCCTGCCTTCCCTCCTCAGGGCCAATATCACTCAGCTGGAGGGACTCCCTGTGCACCCTCTGTCAGCATTATTAAGTGTTCCACCCACAGGAGACAGTGCACACAGCCTTCGGCAGTTCTGGGGACCTCTCACGGTCTGAGTTTAGACAGAACTGGGCGTGAATCCTGGCTCTACTCCGCACCCTAGGGCAAATTATTTCACCTCTTTAAGTCTTTGTTTTATCCTCTGTAAATGAGCATAATCATCCCTACCTCTTGGAGTGGCTGAGAGGATGAAGCAGGAGGGGTGTGAAGCACCTGGCACTGATCTAGCACTCAGTAGGTCCCTAAAATGCCACTGCTGGGATGAGAACAGGGACTGATGCTAAGTGACTTCAGGAGGAGGAGGTGGAGTGGGGGAGAGAATCCTTCTCTTATCAATCTCTCCTGATCACTGAGATGATCATCAATAAGCACTTCCAGGAAGATAAAAGCAGCATGGTCCCAGAACCATGGGAGAAAAGTGCACGGAGCAACGTAAGTTCTTGCTCAGAGACTGAACAGAAACAAGATGTGACTGTGTCTGGAAGTGGACATTAATGACTATGCCAGAGGCCACAGAACAAAGCCCCCTGTGCAGAGCCAGCAGGGGCTCATGGATCTCAGCTTCACTGCTCAGAATTGAGCAGGCCCCTTTTTGGATGAGGGCCCTGCAATTCTTGCCTGGCATTATTGGTGGCTCCCATAGGCAATCCCAAAGGGTTTCCAGGAGCTGGTCCATTTGTTCTCCAGGGTCCTGCACAGCACAGGGACCCTCTATGAACCTATTAAGCCCTTCTATGTGTCAAGGACAGTGCTAGGACCTTGCCTATGATGTACTTATTCTTGAAATAAAAAATTTACTCCATTTTTCAGATGAAACTGGAGGCTCTGGGAGATGTTATGATTTGCTGAAGGCCTTTCGGGAGGGGGCTAGGGTTCCATCTCAGGGCATTGATGATAGAGCCCACCTTCCGGGGGACGCCTGTCTAACCCAGACTCAGGGTCTCAGAGACACAGCCTTGCCAGGCATCCTGACATGGTATGTCCCTTCCCTTATCAATGCTTCCTCCCTCCGAGTGACTCCTCCACTGAGGCTTTGATCCTCCACGACTGTCGGTCTGGGAGCATGACTGGGACCACTAAATACTGAGACATTCTAGTTTAAAGCCAAAAACAAACTGAAATTAAAAAAAGGAAAAAAAAAAAAAGAAAGAATGAACATACCCCGAGCCTTCAGAACTTAATGCAGAAAGTAAAGCAGAAAAAAAGAAAGAAAAGAAAAACAGCATGAAAAATCACCATCTGTTCTAAGTGACATTTTTATGACTACAACATTCAATGACAGGACTCTGTAGAGAGAGGGGTTTCCATGTGAATTTTGGCAGACACTATCTCTCTTCTGTCCATGGATGACAGTGGAGGGGGTTGCCTTTCTACCAGTCAGATAGGGGAGAGGAAGGACATGCACAGGGAATGACCTTTTTAGGAGAATAAATTGAACCACAGAAAAAGTCATGTTAATGTCCCCATAAGACCACCTTTCACCTTTTATGTGCCCACCCTAGCTGAGACCTTTCAAGATTATTCTAAAAATAGGGAGTTGACCAAGCAAATAGTCAGTTCCCAACTTCCATTTTTCCCTGATGTCCTTTGTCCTCCCAGTGGGGTGCCTGAGCCAGATCCAGACTCAGGAGCCTCTGAGGGTGAGGTAGTAGCCACTTCCGTGGCCTTGTGATGGAGAGATTCTAGCCCAGGAGATTAGGAAAGCAGAGGAGAACCTGCAGGAGGGTCTTGGAGGCAGTGGAGGTGAGATGGGCTGTACTGGACACCATGGGAGAGCCTAGGGTGACTTGTCCTAGCGGGGATCCCTCGGACATAACCAGGTTTCCAGCACAGTGCTGGGCCATGCCTACCACATAATGATCAAAAGATGTGGTATGACACCTTTTATCTAATAGAATAAAAACACAGATTTTATAGAGAGTAATAATAATGGCTTTGATTATTTTTACCTGATATTGGGAACTTCTTCTTCGACTACCAAATCAGTAAGAAGAAAATGGTGTTTACCAACTAGGAAACGATTTATCACCGAGTCTCTAACCTAGGGAAAGAATTCAGCTTTATTTAAAACTAATTTAAATGTCATTGTTCACTCCAGCACTCCTCCCAGTCTTTGCCTTAGGTCACCCCATCCCTCCCCCACCCCAGCTGTGACTCTCTCTGCTGTACAGCTGGCAGTTCCCCCTAGACTGTCTCCTTAAAGGCAGAGGTTTTCTGTTTTGTTCACTGTTGTTACATTTTCGGGGGCTGGAAAAGCTCTGGATACAAAAGATAGGTAACACATTCTTCCAGCAAAATTCTATCACAAAAAATAAAAATGGGAACAGTCTGCAGCACACACAGTTCAGAGCTGATTCTGAAGTCCTTTCCTTACTCAAAATGATATATGTTCTAATTTAAATAGAGACCTCAGGAGCCAGGAGGGCAGCTCAGTGGTGGAGGGCTTGCGCTGACCCAGCATGTAAGAGGCCCTGGGTTTGATCCCTAGCACTGTAAAAAAGTCAAAATAAATACATACAAACTTAAAAGTTATGATATTTAGAGGTCCTTTATCTTATCTTTCTTTTTTTGTGCATGAGCTATAGAGTAGATAATGGGAGAAATGTATTCATTGAAGGAAGGAGAAAAAAGAAAGGAAAAAGATTAAATGATATTTCAACTTTAATTTTTGTTTTCTAGTGAACAAGGCACTTAGCATGTGATTTTTTTAAAAATATTTTTTTTAGTTGTAGATGGAGACACATCTTTATTTTATTTATTTATTTTTATATAGTGGGAGAATCAAATCCAGTGCCACATACTTGCTAGGCGAGCACTCTACCACTGAGCCACAACCCCAGCCCTTAGCATGTGATTTTTAAACTTGTTTATTTTTTTTTTCTGATCATAATGATAATCATTGTAATGCAATATAACATAAATGTAAACATTCAAATATTTGAAAACACATGACTGAGAAATTCAGTCTCTTGTTATCATCTCCATTTAAGACAATCACTGATAATAAACCATGACATATCATACTGGTTTCATATATACAAAAGGTGAAGATAATTGTCGGGCACATACTTTTATTTATGTGGCTTGCACAAGATGGCATAGTCATTTATAAGAACAGAGAACCTCCCATTCCAGAATACTGGCTCTCTCCCACTGTGAAACCTGTTTTAAGTGATTTTTCTTACCTGCTGGAGGTACTTGGCTACAATGGCCCTATGGGTGTCTATATGGTCCTTGGTTTCAATTACATTTCTGTCTCGTAACCGCTTCTCATATTCCTAAAATTAAAAGGACATGATGATTTTAAAGTACTCTCTGATGCTCTCCTTGGAATTAGGAAATTATTTATCTCATGCAGTTCAAGTCATAAATCATGAATCCAAATGTTTCTTTCATCTTCCTCCTAAGTTTTGGTTCAGAACTGATCTTTGGTGCAGAATCCAGGATTCCAGGTCAGTTGGTTAAGCTACCTTACCAAAAGAGGAGACTTCAAGGCAGTGTTTAAAAGTTCAAGTGCTCACGCAGGGAGGCTTAGAGGCCACAGAACAGAGAAAGTAGTCAGAATTCAAGACGCTAAACTCATCAAGCAAGTTAACCGAACTCATGCTTAAGTTTTCCTTTATCCATTTTAAGTAAAGCAATTCCAAAAACAATGAGAAACCCCAGTGAAAATATTGTCCCATCCTGTGACATCTGGCTGCCCTGATGGGTCAACCATTCTGAGGAGGGCAGGGGTTTGCTTTGGTGACATCAGGTAAGGCTTTTCCCCTTTTCTGTCAATTATGTATGTGTCCTGGGAACTGCCACGTTCTCCTCATGCCCATTGTTGGTGACAGTTGAAGGCCCATTGATGGCTTCCAATCCAGATCCCAACACAGAGCTATTCCCCAACACTTCTGAACTTGGGACAGGAGGACATGTCTCCCTTTCTGCGGGCTGAAGCCATCAGATGTGATCATGTGGCTAAGCACAGGAAAGCTATCTGCTTATTGGGGGCAGGAAGCCATGGCACCAGAAGCCCAGACAGACTGCAGAAGCATCCTGGCAGCAGGCAGGCCTCACATCTGGGGCTCTGGGGCACAGATGGATTCCTGTGGCTCCTGTGTCTTCGGATGGCTAACCCTGCTTTGGGGTTTCATTGTTCAGCAGACTCCCTGGTTGATGCCTGAGGTGGTTCAAAATTGGGTTTCTATCCCTTAGGATCACAAATCCAAACTAAGGAACCAAATAACTAAGAACCAAGTAACCAGATGCATCCTCTAGGAATAATTTCTGCAGAAAAAAATCACAATGGTATTAATTTTTAATTTTTTTCCACCCATCTCATCAAATACAAACTCATCTTTTTACCACTAGCCTGCTCCTTCTATACAGCCTGTGTCCTAAAATTTCTCTAAAGCTCCTCCATCCCAGCCCCTGCCTTTGCCATCTGCATCCGCTAAGCCTCTGTTCCTACTCTTGCCCTTGACCAGGGTTCAGATTTGGTGCATCTCCTCTGTTCCTTCCTGCCCCACCCAACCCAGTCTGCCCAAATCCTACCCATTCAGGCTTCCCTGGGGCATTTTACCACTGTGCCTGGGACAGAGTGCTTGGCAGATACCTCTTGCATTAAAACAGAACTGAATTCCTGGCCAAGCCAGGGATAACCACATTAACCCCTAGTTCATCTTCCAGCTTTACAGTTCTAAACCTAGACAGTTCAACCACATGATTCAGATTCCTGGTTACTGGCTATTTTACATATCACTACAATGAGGCAAATAAATTATTTAAATATCAAATTCAAGAAAATTAATAGACAGGTTACATATAAAAGTGTTATATAAGAAAAAACCATATTGCTCTTGAGAATTTAATAAGGAGAAGAAAGTTCATTTATAACATTACACTAAGAGGCATACCAGATATTTTATTATTTTACTAACCCTTCTTAGGAAACTTTTTACCTGGAATATTTTTTCCATAATTTCTCGGTCATATACTGGAATTTGCTTATAATTTCGGAATTCTGGCACCTCTTGGCTTCTAAGACAAAGAAGCCTGAAACGTTTGGATCGATTTAATTCCTCATCTGAGACAAAGTTAAATTCCTGTTGTAGCTGTTCCAGTCGAAAGAAATCAGGGACATAGGATTCACCACTGGTAGCCACCTATGGAAACCAGAAAATGCACAACTAGGCCATGTGACAGGTGGATTTCGCCTGAAGAAACCTAGCACTGAATTTTGGGAGACATTTAACAGTTTCAGATGGGCAGATTCGAAAGACAAAATCCATTAAAACAGAGAAAATAAATCTTTCTTTAGGGTCTGGGCAGAGCTACAGGAAGGAGTAACAAGAAGCAGCTGGTATCATTGCAGGTGGCTGTGTGGCTGGCCAAGAGTTTCTGAGCAGCCACGCTTTTCCTCACTACCGCATTATGAGGGTGGCCATGTTGTCTCACAGCTAGGGAAGCAGCAGGGCAGGAATTTAAACCTCACCTCAGCCAGCTCTCGGGCCCTTAGACAGTGCTGAGTAGGGGAGCATGGCGTAGAAGAATATGGGCACAAAGGGCTCTGCGATTTCATCTTTTATTGCCACTCTGAGCTTAGAAATGGCCTGTGTGCCTCTGGCCACATTACCGAGATCAGTTGCATTAAAGGGGCATTGTTGGGGTCATTCGGGTCAAGCTTGGACTCTGCTGCCCACTTGGCCAACTTCTTCATGTCTGTCATTCCTGATGTGCCAATAGATGAGATGGCATCTGCTCTCTTCAAAGCACTGGAAAAATAAACAAACAAATAAACAAGGAAAACCAGTTGATTCTGTGGGTTTGACTTTATCACTGAGCAGGTTGCATCAGGACCACTGGATCCCAGAGAACTGCTTATCCACCATGAGAGAAAAATCTTCACATAAGGCTGTGTGCCAGGCGTCTGGATGATTGCTACTAAATGTCATAGGGCAATAAGGAAATATGAATGGAGGGGATGCAAATGTGACTCAGTCCTACAACTCTGCCCTGTGCATAGTTGGGTCCTGGCCAGGGAAGAGGAGCCTCTGCATGTGGTCCAGAAGCCCTGAATGCCTCACATCCCAGGCCATGAGGGCACTCGGATGCAAACAAACAAAAGAAAAAGGCACCAGCTTTGCACACAGGGATTCAAAGGAAGCACAGTGGCCTTGGGGCTTTGTCAACAGTTCTGTGCTTCCCATTACTTAGTTACTTGTGTCCTGTTTTACCCCCCAAGAGGTTTCCCTAGCATTAAGCTCAAGTAAAATGAATGCAAAATGCCTATGCTCCAGGGCACTGGCCCGCTGGGCAGGAAGCAGCACCTGACTTGGAGCAAGCCCATCTCCCTGTGGTTTTCATTACATGGAGACAGTGCAATGCGGAGTGTGGAATGGGGACGTGGAGGGTGCCAAGGGGACCAAACAAGCCCTGTTCTGGTTTTCCACACATTGAAAACAGCTAGTCTCAGACTTGGAAAGTGTGTTCTTGATGATGAGAAGAAACCCTTTCATTTTAGAGATGAGGCAACTGAGGGGCTGATCAAGACACATCTATTGGGAAGGACAGAGGGAGCCTCTGATGGAGAAGATGGGGCTCCTGTGACCTAGGCACGTGGACCAGCATCATCACTCAAGGGCTGCTGTTATGGTTTAGATGTGGTGTCCCACAAAAACTCACATGTGAGACAATGCAAGAAGGTTTGGAGGAGAAATGATTGGGTTATAGTCTTAACCCAATCAATGAATTGGTCACCTGATAGGGATTAATTGAGTGGTAACTGGAGGCAGGTAGGGTGTGGCTGGAGGAGGTAGTTCACTGGAGGCAAGACTGTGGGGTGTATTTTTGTATCTGGAGAGTGGAGTCTCTCTCTGCTTCTGATCACCACGTGAGCTGCTTCCCTCTGCCATTCTCTTCTGTCAGGATGTTCTGCCTCACCTTGAACCCCGAAGAAAGAGCCTGCTGTCGATGGACTGAGACCTCTGAAACTGTGAGCCCTCAAATAAACCTTTCCTCCTCTACAGATGTGCTGGTTGGGTCTTTTTCTTTCTTTTTTTTTTTCCTTTGTGGTGCTGGGGCTCAAACCCAGGGCCTTGTGCATGTGAGGCAAGCACTCTAGCAACTGAGTTATATCCCAGCCCCTAGTTGGGTCTTTTAGTCACAGTGGCAAAACAGCTGACTAAAACAGCTGCCTAGGAGTGGACTGGCTAGCCCAGAAGCCCTTTCTCCTCTTCTGAATGAGGATGTAGCAATACAGAAAGGGGCTGGAGAATAGGGACTTTTGTACAACCAGTAGATTTGTTAGCAACAAACCTTTACTGAGGGCTAAATATACACAACCATATGCTGGGCGCCTCTCCCAATTGTAACATGGGGAAAACAGTCTCTCAGAGTTACTGTGAGGATGAAATAAAATGCTTTCCTCTGACACTGATAAATCCCTAATATTTGTTAGGCTCTTGCTATTTTAATTTTTAGGTTAAGAACAAGTTTTGAAATACTCTGTAAACACTGGCACCTGACAATAAAAGGAAAGGATATGACATTGTAAGCTTTCCCTCCCTGTAAATCTGTAACACTAACACTGATATTGGCCATCAGTTTGTTCAAGCCACATGTTACCTCCGAAATCCGATGTTCTGCTGTGACAATGGAGGAATTAGCGGGATGCCATTTTCCCCAACAGCCCATGCCACACTGTGCGACACCTTCCCCGAGGTCATTAGAGTCAGTTGATTGCTGCCATCAGCTTCAAAGGAGAAGGGCACTCCTGGGGATACATCAGATTAAATAAGATTAATTTATATTTAGAAGGAGAAATGAGCCCAGTCCTAGCAAGAATGCAGATGGTCGGCCAATGGAACTTGGAGTAGGTAAGGTGATGGGCGGGAACACATGATCCCCGCCAGGGCCATCAGACTGCTTTGGGTGACACAGAACCAGCCTCTTGGCTCTGTCTCTGACAGTAGAGTGTGGATATTACCATGGTGAAAGTGATTTTTGAATAAATGACTGAAGAAAGTGGAAGTGAGACATGTAGATACTTTTGGAAGGAATATTCCTAGCAGAAGGAACAAATGCAGGTACCCTGAAGTGAGACCCCAAGTTCAAGGAATGAGCACTGCAAAGCTGAGTCAGGGCCTGGCAAGCAGCAAGCACACAGTAGATGTTGGTCACTGTTCAACTGTTGTGGCCACAGCAAGGCCCCACTCATCTGACCTCCACCAACTGGAAATTAAGGGCAGCATGTTTAGTCAACTAAACCAAGAAAAGATGTTCAGGCACTAAATACAGTTACTTCAGAGTCCAGATTTCCAGTAACTATTATTCATGCAAAACAATAGCACTTTTATGTCATAATAGCATCTTGATGTTTTCCAAATCTGTCCTTCATATTGGAAGGATTTTCATCTTTATTTTCAAAGCATACTGATGAAACATTAAAGGAGGTGTTTTTTATTTAATGTATGAGGAAGATAATACCCAGGGAGGTTCTATGACTGCTGGGGTAACATGGTTTGTCCATGTCAGAGCTACAACTAAGTCCAGGTCTTCAGATTTTATACTGATGACTAGATTTGGGTCTTAAAGAATTCTTGCAGCTAAAGCTCCAGATATGAGTTAAAAATAAAAATTACCAGGAACATGAGGAAACAAGCCATCATGAATAAGAGGCAGCAGAATCAGAACAATATGTGGATAGGTTTTGCAATTATCAGATACAGAATCTTTTAAAAATTTTAATATGTTTCAATAAAATGAATGAATGAATAAAAAAGAACTGATTGGAGTCCAAGAAAAGAACAAAAAGCAATCAGAACTGGCCAGGCTTATCGGAAAAGAACTAGATAGAGTTTCTAAAATTGGAGAAATGGAAGGAAAAGTGGAAGGAGAAAACAATGATGAACTCCAATGATTAGACACAGCTAAAGAGTGAATTCATGACTTGGAAGAAATTACATATAATGTAGCAGAGAAAGAAAACATTAAATATTAAAGTATAAAGAAAAATTAAGAAACATGGAGGACAGTGAGAAGATCTATCATATATCTTATTAAAATTGTAGAAGACAGAATGGTAAGGAATAATCTATTTTACTTACTAAAGTTATCACCATGTTTTTAGCCTTACAAATATCACTGTGATGTATATTTTTAAGTACAAAGATTTGTCTTTATTTCAAATTATTTTCTTAAAAAAGATTCTGATAAATGGAATTAAGGCATGGAAGGGGATTTTAAAGGTTCTTAATTCATACTGCTAAACACTTTATAGTTATATAGTTACATGCATTTTCATGGTCAATAGTAGCTTATAAAAGTGACTTGGCAAAATATTATATAACATCATTATTTTAATATGAATTCTGGTAGCAATTAAATATTATCTGGTTGTCAGAGCGATGTGAAAAGGATATACTCAAATCTGACAATGAAACCATAAGCCATATTGATGACAATTCAATTTCCATACCGCTTCCAACTCCCTCGTGGTCCAGTGTCACATGCTGGTTACTGCTAAATTCCACTTCTTCTATGGGAGCCCTTCCAGTGACAACAGTAGTCTCAGGGATAGGCAGAAACACTTCTGCTAGCAAGGTGGTGCTGCTGTGTCCAATGGTTTCATAGACCTGAAACCCAGAGAAGAGAAATAGCCAATAAAAACAGCTATTACTAGAATGTGCTCACTCTCAGATACTCAGTCCACATTGTTGTGTTTGTGCTGGTCACTGTCCCAGCCCAGAAGGCACATCTCAGAGTAGAAAGCTAAGTTGTGTTACTACCGTCCCATGGAAACTGACTGACACCCACTTGAGTTCAAGTTGCCGATGCCCTGATTTCCTACCCGGCTAATCTACTGGGAAAGGGAGGTTAATCAGAGCAATAGGCTACTGTGGTTATTTCTATTCTAAATTAACACACAGCTTACTTGGAGAAAGGCTTCTTCTTTTTCCTAATTCAGGTGACCTTTAGAGACCAATGACATCAGGTGGAATGGGTGTGACAGAAGGGGCATACTGCTAGTGTTTTATATTATCTGCACCAACCTCCAAGTCAGTAGGAGAAGCTTTGTACCCAGAAGCCTGGAGAGTGTCACATTTAAACCTGCTATTTGGTAAATACCTTAAATTCTACCCTTTCAGAGGTCATCCTGGTGGCTAGCTCTGTAGCCTAACCCAGTCTTTCTTCCAAGACAAAGCCAACCAGATCATCTGCAGCTCTGATGCTCATTATTATGATGTGTCTCTTATAGTGCCATCGCCATGAGGGGAAGGGCTCATTGCTAAGGCAATCACAGATGAAGAACATACAATTCAGCCTCAGTTGGACCCATTGCTTCATCTGCTCCAGTTTCCCCTGTATTCTTGGCTCATCTTGCTTTTGTGGCAAGATGACAAAGTATTCCACAGTTCTGCGGGCTTCTGTCCTGTGTTTTATTCTTTCCCTCCATGAGGTCCCCTGACTGGTCCCTATTTTTCTGAAAATGCTAATTTTACTAATTTTTATTTCTACTAGTTAATCTTTATATTTTCTTTCTTACATAATAAAGTCCCCTAAACTAATCAATATTTTCTACTCACCATTTGAATGTACAAGGGTGTCACTATGGATCCTCCCTGCCCACCCTCCCTCATAGGGCATGTGATCTGAAGTCTTTTCTCAGAGTGAGGTGACTTTGTGCCTGACTACCATCCTGGCCTCATCTCCTAGGATCCACGTGCTCATATTTGTAAGGTGACTGACTGAGCTTGGTGGCACTAATGGAGGAAAGTGTAAAATTTGCATAGGAACCCAACTCAAGATGTCAGATTTCATGTCACTGTGAGTTATTCCAACAGGCTGGGTCCATCAGGAGACCTGTGATGTTCATGGCTTTCCTGTGGTGGGATGGCAACGTCTACCTAACCCAGGGGCTCCACTGAGAGCCCATAAATGGCACATGAAAGCCATGCTCTCTGGATTCAGGTTTATCAGTATTAAAAATTTTATGGGAAATATCAAGCATACATAGTACAAGAATAATGATACACCAGGACCCTATTCCTTGCTTTGACTATCACTAATTTGTCTGTCTTATTTGACTTATACCCTTAATCACTTCCTTTCTTTCAATATCTTGAACCTAAACATCATTTTATCTGACAATATTTCAGGAAGCATCTTTAAAAGATAAGGATATTGCTGGGAACTGTGGCATATGCCTGCAATCCCAGCTACTTGAGAGACTGAGACAGAAGAATGACCAGTTTGAGGCCAACCTGAGCAACTTAGCAAGACCCTATCTCAAAATAAAATTTAACAAGAGCTTGGGAGGCAGCTCAGTCAGTGGCAGAGTGCTTTCCTAGCATGCATGAGGCCCTGGGTTCAATTCCCTATACTGAAAAAAAGGGGGGGGGGGAAGATATAAAATAAGGCATAATTACAATACTCTTATCACAGTGATTCATTAGTAACATCAATTATTAAGGTTCAAAATTTCTTGAAAAACCTATATATTGTGTTTGAATCAGGACCAAAAGGTATTCCATACATTGCAAATGACTGACATGTCCCTTAAGCCTCTATTAATTTATGAGTGCACTTTTTCTCCCCATTTCCATGGATTCAGAATGCTGAGGGGAAAAGGAGTGTCACTATTACCTGTCCCAAAGCCTCTCAGGAGCCTGCAGTTCTGACTTTCACACATCTTCACAAACATGTGGTCAGCTATTACTTACTGCACAGGAGACTCAGGTTTGACCTGTTAACTATGCGCTCATTGCATGAAGTTTCAGCATGAGAAAATGGTGTGTTTTCTTTCATTAAAAAAAAAATGCTTAGTTTTTTTAACTAACCAAAATTTTAACTTATTGGGACATCCTTTTATATAAAGCCCACTAGGAGCTTTAGGTGTGTTTGGTTTACAATGAAGATTAAATAAGGTAATAGACCCGACAGTTCTAGTTCAGTTACTGCTCCTGTAACAGAATCACCAAGTATTTGTTTATTATATGACTCTGGGGGGTCTGCACACGTACCCCTGCCAGACTTTAAGCATTCACTAGATATTTTATGGTAAATGCTTCTGGGCTTGTTTGGTATTTATTCCTCCTGGGTGTGGCCTGTGCTGGTCATCATGCTTAGTAATGAAACACTGGCCACATTGAGGGCATTTCTTGTGGACGTCACTGCAAGAGTCCTTGTTTCCAGTCTCGAGAGCCATATTCCCATCCAGTGTCAGAGAGGAACTGAGTGGGACTCCTGGAGCTGGGTCTATTCTCCAGGGGAATGGAAGGTGTGTCCACTGGGACTCCTACTCACAAGGTCATTATCTACTTTCCAATAAGAAAATCGGGATGCCGTCTGACAAAGCTGAAAGACATTCCAGGTTTTCGCAAACTTTTTACTCTACTCTTTGAAGGTAGCAGAAGCTCTGGTTAGTGCCTCTAACCACCAGTGATGTCTGTAACTGTCCACCAGTTAGGTTAATCAAAAACGTCTCTAGACACTGTCGAATGTCCCCTAATGGACAAAATTAACCACTTGAGAAGCACCACTCTGAGCAAATGATGGGTGTGCTTGGAGATGGAACATTAACTCAGTAACAAGATAGGAAATCTAATTTGATTCACATTTAACTGTTCAAAACTTCTGTTGTGAAAGCAAAATTGAGGCCATTTATGAAATCATTATTACTTTTCTTGCTTTGGAATATTGTTTGCTTTAATTGAAGAATCTGGTACAAATTTAACTGCTAGTAAGATTCAGAAATGTATACCTAAGAGGAACCTTGGAAATCAAGCTAAGATAGATTTAAAAATGCATTCCAGGACTGGAAATGTGCTCGCTGGTAGAGCACTTGTCTAGCATGAATGAGGCCTTGGGTTTGATTCCTAGCACTGCAAAGCAAAAGAAAATAACAAAAATTCCATCCAGAAATAAAGTTGCATTGCATGGTTTTAGTCATATTTCCCTGATTAAAAAGACAGTTTCATCTCTTGCACTTGGTCATGTTGGATCGGGTATGAATGGCTGCTCTGTGATCTGTCCTGGATGTTGTTCACTGAGGTTAGTCATCTCCTGGCGAATGGCCCTGTTTCAGCTCAGCGTCAAACCAACTTTCCTTTGTGCTCTCAGACCTTTCCTCCACTGAGGGTTGAGGACATCTGACATGCTCTCCTTCACGGCCCTGTCCTCCATTCTGTGTCAATGCTCCTTCTTCAAGGGACCTTCCTAAGTCCCACCCCTCCCAGCACTCCGTGGGCCCTGGTTCCCTGCCTCCCCTCAACTTTCCTTCTTATTTCCAAAGACATCTATCTGTTCTGTGCAGTTTGCTCTCCTCACAGCTGGTAAACAAGCTCAAATCAGCCACACCCTGAAGTCAGCCATGATTCCTCTTCCATTTCCCTCCTCGGCAGAGCCTCTGGGAGGGAGGCCCCCTCTGGGTGTCGCCAGTTTCTCTCCTCCCAGACCACAGAATCCCAGCCACCAATCTCATGTCATTTCCTCACTGCCACCTACATCTGGGATTATGTCTAGTTCATCCTCCTGTTTCCCACAGCGACCTGCAGGATGCTTTGCTCAGCAAACACTTGCTGGATTGCGTGTCCCAGCCACAGGTGTAGACTGGTCAGGTAGTTAGGGGCCAGGCCTGGCCTGTTCTCCTATCTGGCTGTGTGATCTCAGGTCAGTTATTTAACTTCTCCCTCAGTTACCTTCTCCATTCATATGAAGGGAGCAGCAATACAGCTACCATGAGATTGCCGTGATGGTTCAATGAGTTTAGGTGAAAGGGTTTAAAATGGTGCCTGGACTGTTGTCATTGTTCTGTGACTGTCACCTTATGCTAGAGATCACTAAATACTAACAGTTCAATACATGGGGTGCCTGAGATGGCCTTCTAAGACTCCTTCACAGTAATCAATTCTGAGTCCAGAAGAATTGATTGGACTTTGCTCTCCTTTACTGTTACTCCTAATTAGGTGAAATGAGGATAAAGTTTAGAGCCTAATTAGTCTGGATTTAATTCAACTCTGCCACTTGACTCAAGATCTCTGAAACTCAGAATGATAGTATCTGTGATTTTCTCCAGTGCAGCATGAAATGGCCTGTTTAAGTGACCAGGCCCTGCAGTATTGTCATAAATGTTATTTCCTTGACACTTTCCCTAGCTGCCCCTGGTCTGTGCACACTCCTGCCTTTCACATTAGATGACCACAGCTGTCTTTACTCTGCCCCAGGTAACCTGTCCTCCTAGGCAGCCACCTGCTCTTCCCACCTGCTCCTGGCCACCTGATTCCACTCTGCAGACTGTGGGCCTCCTATACCTACTTCCCTTAGCTCCTGAGGATGACTTGCAACAGTCTGATTTGCTGTCACCAACTGAAAGCATAAAGTAAGATGAGTATGAAAAACAATCTCTTTTGGACTTTTATTCACAGAGGACAAAAAAAAAAAACATCATAAAAGTGAATGAGACAAGGTAAACAAGGACTTCCTTGCCCAAATATCACTATTTTCCTGGCCTTGATGGTGCCACTCTAAAGATGAGCCAGAGAAATCAGAACAGGCCCTGGGAGGAATTTATTATCCTCAACTCCCCATCTCAGACTACACGCTGGAAAGTAAAAGCTCAACAGGATTGATTTCTGTGGGAAAACAACAATGCTTAAAAAATGTGCAACCTGCCTAGCAGTATTACATAACAGTTGCTAGTATTTTTTAAGCTGAAACTGAGAACATAAATGATAAACAAAGAAACGGAGGCAATCATCACAAAACTTTTACACTTCTAAGACAAATTTCCTTTGCAAAAGGTAAAGCATTTGTTTTGGAAGGACCTCAGAAGCCGAGAGTTTCAAAACCTTTCTGGAATGATACTGGCCTGGCTCAAACTCCCCTGCTCTGGAAGTCCAGTCTCAGCCTTCTCTGGGGGCCAGTGTAGACTGCTATTCCTTTTATTCCTTCAAGCCAAACTATCATCAAGCCCTGGGTCCCACCACTGAAGGCTGCTTTAATCGACCTCTTCCTCCCATCTCTGTGGCTGGGTCCTTCCCACCTGCTCCTGGCTTCTCTGCCAGTCTTTGAATTCATGTGCTTCATGCCTTGGCATTCTTATCTCAAGTCTGGCTAGCAAACACTGGGCTTGTGGTTAGAACGTGCATGAAATCAAACATCACAGTTAACACTGTTCCCCTCAGTGGCCCTTCACATCTGCACACCAGCCAGTGCTGTTCCTCTGTCCTTCTCTCTTATTTCCCCACTGGACTGATGTTCCTGGAGCCAGGGCCCTGTGTATCCCTTTCTCACATGGCTCTCTGTTTTCCACTAGCAATCCAGTGGTCACTCAGCTGGTGGCCACCTGGCTCGCCTTCCCAGTGCAGACTGTGGGGGTCCCCCACTCCCACCTGAAGACCAAATCACCTCATTTTATGTCCTGCCTTTGTTCAGAGTTGTAAATTTTAGGAAGTAAAATTTAGTAGAAATTTATATAGAGATAGTTTTCCTATAGATGGTATGCAGAAAGGGAATTTTTAGGGTTAAGGAAATCTCAGGTTTTCACCAAACCTCCAATGTCAATCCTACTGCTAATACCAATACCTTTACTTTGAAAAATGTACCTGTTTTTTCTCTCATGTCTATAAAATTTAAATTAGTGAGTTCTATTAATATAAGTTCTATTATTTTCAAGTTCCAGAATGCAAAGACTTAAAAAAAAATTAGCTGGCATTTAGGATTATATGAGTGACTGGCCTATGCTAGATTCTAAAATTTCAAGAACATTCTTTCAGTTGTGTAGGTATCAGTGTGGTTACCAGTAACTGCATTGATAATAATAAAATCAAGGAATCTATCTGGCTTGAGTCTTGGTGATCAGTGCTTTGTAAATGAGGATCCTCTCTGCTGCTCCTACCCCAGGTCCTAGATGCAAAGGTGTAGAACAAAACTGCCAGGCTCTGGGAGAATTCCAGGCCAAAGTGATCGATCAGCCTTGGTTGCCCAGTGCTGGTCCTTAAAGGGCCTCCCTCCCTCTTCTTGGCACCCTTCCTCTGTGCTTCCTTTCCACTGTCACAAGAACCTCCGTCTTGGCTGTCTCAAGCTTCTCCCAGTTTTGGGAGGTTGTTAACTACTGAGGTTGGTGCTCAACACACAGGGCAAAGCTCTAGACAGACAGAAGAGCTGTCTGCACAGCTTGGGAAAAGGGTCCTAGGGGCAGTAGCCTTGGTTGAGCACCCCCTTTAGTGATTAATTGTGGGAAGGTCTGGGGGTCTTGGAAGCAGGGTCCATGTGATCAAGGTGGTACTTAGGGGCAATGGGCAGCAGCTATTTTCTACATGGTACAGAGGCATATAAATTATAATCATTATACATCTCTAATGTTACTGGCCAACTTAAGATCAATCACAATCAATAGGCAGTGGTTGCCAGGAGTACTTGTTGAGGGGATTCTAAAGTTAGATCCAGGCTCAGGGTGGAAAACTCCTTAGCTGATTGTCATTTCTGGCCAGGGTAGGGGGTGGGACTGAGAAATTTCTGCCTGTGTAATGGCTGAGGACTCGTGAAATCTGCTTGGGAAGTTGATAGGAAGCAGGGTACACATGCTGCTCATCTGTAGCCCTAGTTAACATTCCTGTTAGAATCATGAAAGAAATCCATCAACATCATAAGAGAGAACTCACAAAAGAACATGCAGCTTTGGGGCACCATTTATCTTCTAAATCGACATCCGTCCAGATCCTCAGGATATGACCTAATTTAGAAATGGGGACTCTGCAGGTGTAGTTATTTAAGGACCATGATGAGACTAGGGCGGCCCTAAATCCAATGAGAGTGTCCTTATAAGAGATAAAAGGAATACACCAGACCCAAAGAAGGCCATGTGGAGATGAAGGCACCGACAGGAGCAATGCTTCATGAATCAGAGCTCCAAGAGCTGCCAGAAACCAAAGAGGCAAGAAAGGGTTCTCCTCCAGAGCCTTTGAAGGGGGTGTGGCCCTACTGGTACCTTGACTTGAGACTTTGGGCCTCCAGAACTGGAACAAATACATTTCTGTTGTGTTAGGCCATCAAGTTTGGGGTACTTAGTTATGCCAGCCCTGGGAAACTAAATCAGACAAAAACTAATATGTTGCTCATGGTGGGATTTAGGCTGGTGGGGAGATTTATTAATTTGGGGGAATCTAGCACCTGTACCCCAGTGCTAGATTATTATGCCCCTGTGATGGTGGCATAACTGGTTTCTCTGTTACATTATGCTAGGGTCCTGTAGACAGGGATTTTGAAGTATTTCTTCAGTGAATGTACTTGCCCTCCACACTCTTTCAGCCACCCACCAATTACTCTGCCAGTCTCTTCAGGAGCTGTGCAGGGTAACAGATCTCTTTTCACCGAGACTTTAAGAAACTTTAAAATTAAGAGCTGACCTGTTCCTCTTGAGAATCTTTCAAGATATCTGCATAGCCAATGGATGATTTAGAACCACCCACACCTTCAATGACCACGCCACTCTAGGACGAGTGACTATAATTGAAATGTGTACCTGAAGCGTTAAGCTCTCTGGCCAGTTGAATATCTGTAAGTTGAAAATCTGTCCAAAGTGAACTCGGAAGTCTGCACCAAGCTGTCGACTGACTGTCCTGGACACCTCCTTGTTGTTGAAGAGCACCTTCAAGTACACACAGCGCCTCCTCACATCTTCTCTCCGCAAGACCTCTACCCTGCAAATGAGACCATTTGCAGCTGGGGTCAGTATTAGTTTGCCAAGGATCACTGGAGTGTGGGATAAATGGACACTGGACCTAACTGGGGCAACTCCATCGATCACATTAGCCCCCATTGAACCAAAACAGCCACCTGTCTTACAGAACTTACTAGAATAAACTATTGTGACATGGAACTTACAGAGAGGCCATTAACAGACACTGAAAAGCACATCTTCAGAATGTTTCGCGGCTGTCACCACCACCTGTCTTCAGAACATTTTCATGGAAATATTTCAGAACGTTTCCAGTGAAAATTTTCTACTCATTAAATTTGGTGATAGTTTTAACTTTTACATCTCTACAATTTAGACCTATCCCAAATGCTCAAGTGACTTCAGCCTATAAAGGACATTTAACCCCAAATTGCAAGAAAAATTTAAGACATCTACAGACTTGGACATCAACAGAACTCTTGTTCCCAGGGACCTTCTACAACAGGCAGAGCAAAACCTCCCCCTTCCATCATGGTTCCCCTTACTTGATGGTCTAATGAAGGGGTGATTCTGGTCATTGGCTTGGAGGTACCTGGGTTGTAATCCTAAATCCCAGTGAAAACTCAGAATCTTATTAGGATGAAGTGTTTGTTCATTCTCAGTCAAAAGGGAATATTACCTAATCCAGCACCAGCCAGTTTTCCCTTAAAAAAAAAAACATGCTCTGTCATTCCATATTTTGAATGTTTATGGCAAAATAACATGATATGGTATGTGTGTTTTGAAAATAGCTGATTCAGTTTATGTATCTGATAGGTGAGGTTGAAAGCACACACGAAAATGCACAAGAAGTTACAATTAAAAAATTATTAGCAGCCGGGAGCTGTGGTGCACACCTGTGGCTGGAGAGACTGAAACACGAGAATCATGAGTTCAAAGCCAGCCTCAGGAAAAGCAAGGTGCTAAGCAACTCAGTGTGACCCTGTTTCTAAATAAGATACAAAATAGGGCTGGGGATGTGGCTCACTGGTTGAGTGGCCCTGAGTCCAATCTCCAGTAACCCCTTCTCCCCCAATTATTAGCACATTAAGAGAAGTTTGAAATCACGGAGGCCATGGGAAATCTTTAAATGGCATCCTAATCAACCCCCACATCCTAGTGAGCTTGGAGGCTGACTCGCCCAGCTCAAATCCTCACTTTTAATGTTGATATCCTGAATACCAGTCTAAGATATTGCCTACAATCATGGTAGGTCTTGCAGTTATTGGAGATTGAAGCTTGGGCTCTGGGGGTTTCTATGAGTTTAGCAGATTCCAATTAGGATATGCTGTGACATGCATCAGAATTGCCTGAAGGCCTTGTGAAAACCTGGCTCTCTGGCCCCTCCCAGAGTTTCAGGCTCCACAGGTCTCAGGTAGAATCTGAGCCTTGCTTTCTAATGAGTTCTCAAGAGATGCCAAAGTTGCTGATCCTGGGGCCACACGTGGCAATAAGGTGTAGGAAATAAAATAAACAGGGAATCTAAAAAATATTTGTAATTTTTAAAGAGAAAAGACATGTAATATGTTTATGGTTTATTACACACATATAAACCTTCAGAAAGTGATGTTTCTCTTACGTACCACATAAAAATGAATCCAGGGCACTTAACCACTCACTGAGCCAGATCCCCAGCCCTTTTGTTACATTGTATTTAGAGATAGGGCCTTGCTGAGTTGCTTAAGGACTTGCTAAATTGTTGAGGCTGGCTTTGAACTCGCCATCCTCCTGCCTCAGCCTCCTAAGCTGCTGGGATTACAGGCATGTGCTACCTCAGCTTGGAAATGTACTTTTATCAAATCCAGAGGGTCTGCTTCAGATAGCTTGACTTCAATACTAGCCATAGGGCACACCTGTAACTGTATTTGGGAGGTTCTACAAGACCTTCAAAGACAGAAGCTGTGGTGAACCTCTAGTCTCTGGTGTTGGCAAAATCAAGGGGTAAGGAGAGGCTTCAGTGTCTGCATCAGGGAAAAGGGACATGGTAGCAGTGAACTGAAAGGTGTATGGAGGTTACAGGTAGGCCAGTTCACCCCAAAGTCACCCGACAGTGGAGAGCAGGCACAGATTGGCAGTTGCGACACCTCCTACAGGCAGCTCTATGCAAGTGCTCCTGGATGGTTGCTACGGATGCAGAGGTGGCCGGATCCTGCTGAATCACCAAATGCGAGCAGGCTCAATCTAATGTGCACTCACAGAGGGTAGTGGTTCTCCTGATCATGGAGCTCAATCCGGAGTATACTTCATAAGGGGAGCAAGCATGTGTCTGCCTGCACCTGCACGCACCTGCACGCACGCACACACCTGAGTGGGAGGTGTCAACCTTACCTGTGGTCACAGCATCTGCTCACCTGGGGCACTGCTCATTGGGCATCACGCTCCCCGCCAGGCTCAGCTCCGGGAGCAGCAGGGGCTCCCCCGGGCGCCTCCTGCTATGGGCTGCTCGCTCCCTCACCTTCTGCTCTAGCTCTCCCGGGTCAGTGGGCTCTGGAGGGACCGGCTTCACGGGCTCCTCCCCCGGAGGGGCCTCCTCTGCCTCCTCCTCGGGGTGTTCTTCCGCTGCCTCCTTCTTTTTCTTCTTCTTGGCCCTCTGAAGGGTAAAAGGCAGCCTGACGTCAATCAGGAGTTTGGGGATTTCCTTTAGGAGCAGTCTCAGCGCCCCACAGAGCTGGAGGCAAACCCAGCCCATCTCTCCCAGCCACGCTCACTCGGGCAGGTTACTCGCCACCTGCCCTCTCTGGGCCTCAGTCCTCTCACCCAAGTGGGGACAGCATGGGAAGCTCCTCCCAGGATGCTGATGTGAGTTGGCGCCTGCTGGGTGCGTGCTGCCTGGGGCCTGCAACGTGCTCATGAACACTGGTTCTCCAGGCCAGCAATTCGGATCAAAAATTAAATTAAGGAGAGCAGCAGGTTTTATTGCGGGTCACCCTGATCCCTTCCTTGTTGCCCCTGGATTTAGTTTTGCCGGGTTCTGTGCATAGTTACAGAGTTATCTGAGGGAAATAGAGGTGCTGTGCATCCAATGGGATAATCCATGCAGGACCCCTAGCCTCGTGCTCCACACGGTAGCGATTACTGTGTTATTACTTACTTGTTTGTTCACGCAAATACTGGCTCTGGTGTCAGCTAGCCGGGTGGGTTTTTAAAACAGAAGCATTAACCAGTCAATTACGGTGGAGCCAGCAGGAGACTCCAGTCTGCCAGTCCAGTCTCCCTCCTGCTGTCTTGGGGGCCACCCTCCTGCATCGTCCCCACCAGCCCCGCTCCAGGACCAGACCCATTTACACACTTGGGCTTTCTTCCAGGCTTTCCACTGCTGGTATGAAGCTCTATACTCTTCCATCTTCTGTTCGTACTCTTCCGTATGCTCTTCCAACAATTCATTTATTTCAGCTTGAATTTCTGCTTCATATGCTTTTTCATCAGCTTTTTGGTCAACTTTTTCCCTTTAAATGAATTTATAGTACCTTAGTTATTTCTTAGAATTAAGCAAGAGAGTAATAATCATAGAAAATGCTTATTCTGGGTTTGCTATGAGCAAAAGTGCTGTATATATATATTACTATGACCCTGTGAGAAAGACTGTCATCCCCTAAATAGGTGACTGCAGCACAGAGAAGTTATGTGATTTGCCCAAGAACCCACAGTTGGTGAGTGGTAGAGCTGGAGTCTGAGCCAGCTGGAGTCTGACCTCTCAGCAGAAATGCTCCTCTGGATTAAATGACCCACATGGGCTGCTGACACAGTGCCTGTAAGTCCTCAACCCACAACACAGAAGTTTCATTGCAGTGATTTTATTAACTCTCCACATCTCTGAGGAACCATTTGATTTTTTTCGCTACAGAGTCCCTCAGACCACTGTTTTGACATTGGCTTGATCATGTGAATTTTTATCTGATGATTTTGCTGATATTTCCGAAGGAGATAAACCCAAGCTAAGGTTTCCCATGGTCTGTTCTGTAGATCATTAGTTCTGGGAGATGTCCTACCAACAAAAGGTGCAGTGGCCACATGAGCTCTAGATCAATTAATGCGAAGGTTTCCTTATTGCTGTCTATCTGGAGGCCTCCCTGTGTTAACCAACAGCGTGCCCCTGCGAGGTGGTGTGTGGCAAACACGCAGTGCTCATATCCCGCCTAGCACTTTGCAGGTGGTGCACTTAGTGATTGCTCTTTCTGATGCAGTTGGGTTTCCAAGTTCTACACTCTTAAATCTCCCCCATACATTTTAGATAAATTTAGTCAAGTGTCTAGAGCTGTTGAATGTCTAGGCTCCCATTACCTAGTAGTTTAGCAGGGAGCAGTACCCCAAGGCACAAGCTCTTACAAGTCTCTAGGTTAACTACCAAAGAAATCCCTTGAGATACACAGGGGTACCTGACATTTATAGACTTTGGGAAAATCTGGCCCTTAAATTATGATCTATCTCTGATATACAGGGAACCATTCCCTTTGCTCACCGTTAATCAGGCACGAATAAACTAGTTGAGATTTCAATTATTGTTTGGCAGGCAAAATCATGCTTTATCATAAGGTGGATAGACAAATAGATAATATGAAAAAATGGGTAATCCAAAGGAATTTGGCTATAGTTACATATGGGTAAATTTCCTAAAGACATACTTATGAAGAAAGGGAAGGAGAGAAGGAGAAAAATGAAGGAATGAAGAAACCAAGGAACCAGGCAGAAGGAGAGAATAAACTGGCAAAGACTAATGTATTGCTTTTGTGTGGGAGGGGTAGCCGAGGAGATGGAGTTGGGAAGCAAAAACACTGGAACTTCCAGGAGACATCTTTGGCTTTTATGGGACAGAATATCTGAATTTTTCATTAGTCAATTAACTGAGCAGACAAATGGTTAACTGAGCAGAAATGGTAGGTGCTCTTTTGGGGATCACGTATCTAAAAAAAAAAAAAAAAAAAACCTGTGATTTCTGCTCAGACTCACCATTTCTACTTTCAGGTATATTTCTGGAAATCTTAGGCACATTTATCCTGAGGAACAATCCAAAAGTGTCTACAGAAGTGATGTTTATAAAGAGTTGAAATGCAGAACCAGCTCTAATGCCAATCATCATTAAACTGTACAAATTTTGCTGTGTTCATGTAACAAAATATTAAAAGGCAAAGAGAAGGAACTACAGCTATGCATTCTCAAGTAGATGAACATCAGATAACATTGATGAAAAGAAGCATGTGTTTACTAAAGACTATACACAATACACTTTGACTTTTGTAGGTCAAACACAGCAATGTTAAAGTACACATTTCTGATTGTAAAACTATATAAAAGTGAGGAGACAGGATCACAGAAGTCTGGAGTGTTGTTACTTCCTGGTAGAGGGTGCTGGTGCAGAGGGGAACCCGGGCTGCCCTGGTGCCTACAATCTTTCCTTTCTTGACCTGGAGAGTAGTTATAAGGCTATTCATTTGTCGTTTTTTAAACCGTATCTATCGTACACATTTTTATTGATGTATGACATAGCCCAATAAAATAATAATAATACAAAAAAAGACAGCCTACTTTCTCAAAACAAGCTTCAAGGGCGTATTTGTAAACCTTTGGAACTCTCGGAGAGATTTCATCTCTTTCCAGACTTTTATGAGGGTCTTCAGCAGGTTTCTGTCTTTCTCTTGTTCGGCGTCACGCAGTTTCCTTGTTTGCCTACAAGACAAAATAACATGTGAATGTATATTAGAGTTATTTAGGTGTGTTTGCAAACAAAAGTGAAATTAATAATGCTACAGTGATGGTATATTCAACTAGATAGCTACAAAATTTTTAGACAGTGCTAGAAAACAAAACACTAATGTGAATTTGAAGGCTATAGGTTGCTGATCTGTTTTTGAGAGGTTTATTTGATTTTGTTCTCTTTAGGTGAATCTGACTTCAATTAAAGTAAATTACCTTAATTTTTTTTTTTTTAATCACAACTATGCACCCTTAAACTAACAACCTCCTCTGTGGTTATAAAAATAAGGGACCCAACAGTAAAGGCAGTTCCCAGGGACTGAATTTTTGTAAACACTGCAAAGAATGTGGCTATTGCAGTTAACAGAAAAACACTGAAGGCTTTCTGTCATAAGAGATCACAGGTTCCCTGCTGAGCAGATGAAGTAATATTATTGCATGCCTTGGAGAATTTTCTGTGCTAATGAAATGGCCCGTATTTTTGGCTTGACCTAAAGAGGCATCATTTGAAAATGCTTTTATCTTTACTTCCATTTTAAACCGTATGTGAAGTATTTAGTGCCTTATTTTAATTCCCCTTTATGATAGCCAGATCCAGATTCAACATGTACCATATTATGCCATTAATGAGTTAGCTAATTGATGAGAAGAGTATTGAATTATTTGAACAAATGCCGTGCATTATTCTAGGGTACCCAGAATGTCTTGGAGAGAGATGTCACTGTTCCCAGGGAGTTTATATTTCAGCTCAGGAGGCACACATACACATAAATGGTGACAGGACGTGAGTTTGTCTGAGGGATTGTCACGAGGACCAGAGGGAGCATGGCAGACCCAAGGGAGGCCTAAGCCTGGGAGCTCAAGTCTGTGATGACTCAGCCTCAGAGGAGCAAGGAGGCCTGGGTTTCCCATGGTTCAACTGGAGGCAGCAGAAAAGGAAGATGGCAAAAGATGATAGTCAGCTAGTGGTGGGATAGCCAAGATCAGCACTCTCTGAAGAGCCAAGAAAAGCAGAACAGCGACAAAGTAGAAGATACATTCTCTTTGAGGACCGTCAGGCACAGTGGTGAGGGGTGCAGCTGTTGAAGCAGACCACCCAGGCCTGAGTGCTGGCTTTGTCCATTACTAGCCGACCTTGGGCAAGCTGTTTCGCTTCTCCATGCTGGTCTATAGAACAGGCGCCCTAACGGAGCCCACCTCCCGGGGCTTTGGAGGAGTAGAAGAGCTCTTGCACCCTGTGCTAGAACCCAGCTTCAGCCCTAGGTACGTGGTGCACAAATGCTATTCCTCTCTTTGGCCTTCAGCTGCTACTTTCTCTGCCTTATTTTTCAAAACTGTAACATAAAATGACTTTACCAAGTTACAGAACCCCCTTAGGCTTTCTGATAATTAAAAAAAAAAATTAAAAATATTTTTCTACCTCCTTTATTAGTTCCTAAAAAATAATTTCTGAGAAACATTAAAAAGAACTCAGAAAAAAATTGACACGTGAGCTAAGGGAGCAAAGAATCCCCAGAAAATATTAAATTAAAAATTGTGGCCAGTGCTGTGGAGGAAGAGGGGAAGAAATCTGGGTAGGGAGGCAGGGGTTGATTTTTTGCAACCTGATACAGAAGGTCTGGAGTTTGGAAGGATGCCCAGCTCAGAGACAAGGGTTTGGGACCCATTGATATCTATGTGATTTTTGAAAACCATGAAATGAAATAAAATGAAATGTCCCATATTTTTGCTTGACTTAAAGTGCATTCATCTAGGAGAGAATGCAGATTTTTAAAAGGTTAAAAGGAAAACAGACACACCTGGGAACTCTGAACACCTATGCTCTGGTAGAGAAGGAAGATCAGGCAAAGGATGGAGAGAAGGCAGCTGGCTGAGAGGAACAAGGCCTTCAGGAGAGGGAAGAGAGCGCCTTAATGGGCAAAGTGTGGGGACGGTGTCCAGGCCCAAGAACTGAGAGGGCTGCAGATGACCTAGGGGCCATGGGGCACAGGAGTCGGGGAGCCTTGGTCAGAGGGGAGAGGGGCTGACATTGCAGATAATAAATGCTTTCCAGAAGTTTGGCTGTGCAGGAAAGTGCTGATACAAAGTGGTAGCTGGATGGGAACCTGGGATTATAGAATTTTAATTTGTTCAAGAGTGTGCACATCTCAGATGAAGTCTCAGTGAAGAGACTTAAAGTGTTTTCCCTGTAGTATGTGAGCATCTTTCCTTGAATATCCTGGTTCCAGTTTAGAGGACAAGAACCACGGTCATGATGCTGCTATGAAAAATAAAATAGAAAACTAAAGAGGTGCTGCCCAGGTTAACAGGACCAACAGAGGGCTCAGCCGGTGCTTGGGTGGGGAGCTCCGGGGGCTCTGATCAGCAGATTGCAGGGTCTTAAGGAAATGGGCCCACTAACAGAAACATCCAGGGACAGATCAGAATTTGTTTTACCATAGAATGAAAAGTCAGCAAAGGACTGAAATCCCTCTCTCTCTGGGTCATAAATGCTAACCCTCAGAGGTTTTCATCTCCAGGGGCCACAGAACTATAGCAAAGGGTTTGCGATCAGTGAGTCCACCAGGCTTTGCCTAACACAGGTCTGTTCGTTTTTAAATAAAAATGAGTAAATATAACTTCATATAAATAATGATTGGTTTAAAAACAACTTGATGTCACTTTTTTCTTACCCAATTTGAGCAAACCGAAAATTATTCTCACGTAAGGGCTGTAATGTTTTCTTTTAACATAAAAAATTAATTTTCATTTTTTAGGCTGGGGATGTCACTCAGAGGTAGAGCATTTGCCTAACATGTGTGAGGCCCTGAGAAATTCCATCCCTAGCACTGTAAAAACAGATAAAAATTTTTCATTTTTAAATGTACCCTTTATGTTCTCCAATTATAGTATACAAACCGAATTAATTTCTGCTTTGCTGGAAGAATTTCTAGCTCATGGCTAGATCACAAAAAGCAAAAGATACACTGGAACTCCTTGATTATTTCCTATTTTAAGGATTTGTTCTGAGGAAATACTCACACGCAAATACTCAGAGGAATTTTCATTATAGTGCAATTTAAATAATAAAAAATAGGAATAATGCCTGTCAATTTGGGATTGCATAAACCATGTTAATCCACATCTGCCCACCTCTGAACGATAGAGTCTTAGACATATTCTAAGAGGGAAAGTTCTAAGATTCATTGCACATAAAAAGCAAGCGGTAGAATGTCACATGCAATACTGCTTTAAAACTAAAATACATATACGTAACAACATCAGTACAGAGAATTGGCAAAAAAAGTGCTAACCAGGATTTCCCCCAGGAAAAGGGACTTTAGATGATGTTAGCATTTTATATTTTATCTGCATTTTATATGTAGAATATAAAATATAAATGATCAGGGTTTTACTTTTTGTATTTTTAAACTATGAATAATTTGAAGAAACAGAAAAGTGCAGACAATAAATAATATAACATCTATTGACATGTTGTTGTCTCCTTGACTCAAAATTTTTTTTAGATGAAATGCTATAGCTACATTTGAAGACCCCATTCATTCCATTTTCATCCTTCCCTCCCTGGAAGAGGAAACCGGCATGTGTCCCTTCTGGATGTACTATACTCATGGGTGCCTACAACAAATGGGAACTGGGCCAAGTGTTCTTTAGGCTTGGCGAGTCATGGCATACTGTGAGCATCCTTGGACACCTGATTTTTTTATTCAACATTGTTTTCCATTTTATCCACATTAGTATGTGCATATCTAATTCAGTTATCTTAACTGTAGTATAGACATCTACTATAGACCAATGTGTGTTCCTACAGGATTGCTTTATTTCCATTTTCTTACTTTATAAGTGACACTCTGCACATCTTTGCAGATGTCACCATGTGCACATGCATATGTGACTCCTTAGATGCACACATCTGAATCAAATTTGGTGGGTCCCCACTGAGGGACACCTACAACAGTTTTTACTAATCTGTGGCTGTGCTATTGTAGGAATTTTTGCTTTTATCTACAGAGAATGAGAGTTACCATTTCCCCACATCTTCCTTCATATTATTGGACTTCAAATTTTGTGTTAATACAATGATGCATCTCATTATTTCATTTGGCAAAATTTCATATGTATTCAGGAAAGCTATTCAGAAAAATAGACAAGTATATATTTAACAGAAAAAAAAGCAATAGTTGCAATTATAAACTTTACTTACTGAATTTCATGCTTATATTCTTTGATGGTTTTTTGGTTTGTATCCAGAGACTGCTGAGGTGTTTCTGGACTAAGGCTGGCCTGAACAGCATTTCTTAGAGCTTGGAGCTTAAAAAGATATGGATACAAGCTTTGTATTAGAAACTCTATCCCTATTGCACACAGTGTGACTGGACCCACCCAGCTCTCCTGGACAAAGTGGTGTGAACATTGGTGAAAGGATGTACAAGTACCCAGCTGTCTCCAGACTTTCACCAAAATGAACTTTGATGGAGAATTATTCCATCTGTTCTTAAAAATCTGCAATAATAAGACATAGTGTTTGTCTATCCTGGTCTGTGGCTCCAATAATTAAGCTGCTCATGAGAAATACTACTTTTATGAGAGTGTACCAGAAACCAGTTTATTTTCAAAGCTGACAGTGGGTCTTGGACTCACAATGGGGTTCTTGTGATATGAAGAAATCATAACATTATAGACCTATAACAGGAGGTATTATAGATTACTCTTATTTGAGCAGTAAGATTTAAAATCAGGGCATGAAATTGAAAGTGCCTGTAGTCCAATTACCCATGAAAATCTCATGTGATAGTGTTACATTGGAGATAAATCCAATAGTGGATTGAGCATCCGTTGGAGCAGCTGGCTTGTTTAGGTGCAACACTATGTCAACTATATATAAATATGGGACTGTCTCTAAAGACAGATTTTTGAGTCACCATTGGTCTCAGGAACTGAGATCATTTTGGCAAGTAATAGCCAAATGTCTTCCATCTGATGTCATTTCTTGCCATACCACTTAAAGGTGTGTGTGTGTGCCACTGAGTCTGCATTTACTAAGTTACACCATCGATACCTATCCTTTGCCTCTGGGCAGAACAATGTGTCACATGCCCCAGACAGAGTAAGTTTTTTTGTTTTGTTTTAATTGTTTGAGCCCATCAGAAGAATTTTCCCCAAGAACAATAAGCATGGAGAGCAAATGTACCTTATCTGTAAGAAATTTTGCCTTGTTTCTCTGCTGTCTTGCAAGGTACTGGTCATATAACTGGGCCAGCTTGGCTGCCAAAACGTGCTCTCGGCTAAAACAGGGGTGATGAGTAAAGAGTAGCCCTGAGATGTCAATGTCCAGTTGGAAATTTCCAGGAGGGTCTCCAGATCCGACCATGTGCTTACTGCTGTGGACGTATTTCACTGCCTGCCAAAGAAAACAGGGAGTGGGTGGGACACGGCTAAAGCTCTTACTGGGTAATGATGGTCTCATCCTCCAGGGGAAGCAGTCAGGTGCCAAGCACCTCCTGCCCCCTCAAGTCAAGTGGGACATGCTTGTCACCTATTTAGGGTCCTGCTCTTCTCAGAATACTTGAAAAAGGCAAACAAGAGACTAGGACCCAGAAAAGAAACCACTTCCTTCTTTCAGACTTCTTATTCTCAGTCAACTCTAATCCCGTTTCTTGAAATCTGGGGTTTTGTAGATGGTGCCCTTGAAATTCTTTAAATGTGAGAAGAATAGATTCTAGTCCAAACTGGTCATTATTTGGATCATAAATATACTCCCTCATAACTAAAATTTTAAAACATGTGGAGAAATCTTGGTTTTGTACACAGCAGCAAGAGACTCCCATTTTCTTAGGGCAGTTCATGCTGGCACCCAGTTTTCCTGGGAAGGGATGAGTCAGCATTTAAAATAACAGAGGAAAAGGGGTAAACCAGGAATGTAAAAAAAAAAAAAAAAAAAGAAAGAAAAGAAAAAAAAGAAATGGCAATTCCCGGTGAAAATTTCTTGGATTATTTGGTGTAGAGTGTAACAGATAAATCTTTGTTTTTCTTTCATAAAATCTTCAAAATACCCTACATCAATCACCCACTGGTGGTTGAGGTGGGGAGCTTAAAGGTGGAGGAGAGACCTCTTTGATGTTGTGTGTTCATTTTCTCTCCTGCTTATAGACACTGACTATATCAGGATGGGGTGGTTTGAGACAAATCACTCAATTCTTCCCTTTTGTAGACATGAGTTTTGGAAGCTGTTTGAGTTGTCTGAAAAATGATAATAGAAGCTTAGGTGGATAAGTGCTTTATTTACAAGTTATATGGTTAAATAGAAGTTGTAAAATCTCTAGTTGGAACTGAAACTTTAATCCTTCAGTCTATAACAGGATCTGTCATCTCTTCATTTAATTATTCTGGAGGTATCATGTCTTGATGCTGGATTTGGGCCAAAAATCTTGGATTCTAGCCCTGGATAGACTGCTCTGGGACCTCATGCAATGTGTTCCCTAGGCCTCTATATCTTCATCTACAGAAATGGGATGCTGAGAAAAAGGACTCAGGTAGCATACAGTGGGTCACTAGACCTCACATAAAGCACTTTCCATATGTCATTTCATTTATTCAAGATTAATGGGGCTTGCAAGTTGATTGGGGTTCATCTTCAAACAACAATCCATTTAGAGGGGGAAGAAAGCCCTGGGAGTTGAACAGATGTGCAGAAGAGGTATGGGAACCCAGAAGAAGAGATTCTAGCATTTGAGTCCTATGATTATAAGATATCAATATAATTGCCTATCAGTGGAACAGAAAAGGGGAGGTTCGTGTGTGTGCATATTGTAGAAAAGTATGCTCATTTATTTTATAGTGTGATCTGATTTTCAGTTACCACTAGTCATCAGAATAGTTGCCAATATTTGCATTTACAGTAAAGTAGATCTATATGAGTCTGTTTAGCAGTAAGCTCCTGGCTTTGTTGTGTTGCTGCCTGTTTTGTGCTGGTCATCACAAGGAAGAACATTTGAGTTTATTTCATTTTATCCATTTGATTTCATACTTGTTTCTAGATTAGTAGGCTATTAATATATCTTTAGGATTTATGATTTCTTACAGGATTCACATACAGTGTGTCCTACATTTATATTAGTGAAATATTGTTTTCTGCTGTAAAATAACATTCACTCTGATGTTATTGATGAGAAATTTTTATAACTTTCTAATTTAAAAAGTATCTTTGTAAAAAACCGATGTGTTCACAAACATTGTAGGCTTGAACGAGAATGGATTATCTCAGGACTAGACTGCTCAGAAGACGCCAACTCTCTTCCTGTTGGAGAGCAAGACCCAGTTCCTTGTCTTTTTGTGGCATTTGTCCTCCTTTGTTAGACATTGAGAACTATCATGAAATCATAGCGACACTTTCTCCCAAGCAAGTCCACTTGATGTACAGGAGAAGTCACCCCTCCTGGGTCATCTCCCCCTCATCTTTCATATCTTAGGCGAGCCCCTTGTGCCTTTCAGAGGTAAGCTCTGCTCGTCAGTGTCCTTACACTTGAGATGACATCAGTGAGGCCCCTTTCTTCTCTCTCTCATTCAGGTAAAAGTTCTCAGTTATAACCTGTGCTGCTGTCAGAAGTTTCTAACCCACCTGAGGCCACTGCATGTCTGATGACCATGCAGATGACCTGGAAAATTAAAGAATTACTACTTCAGAAAGACATGGATGACTACACGTCAGTTGCTTCTTTGTAGGTTGCTCTGTACCTGCTGGTTCTAGCCTAGCTTTTCCTCCTTCCCTGGAGTTCCAGAGTCATAAGATCATAGGATTTGGCTCTCAGGTTCCTTCTTGTACTCTTCTTGAGGTGAATAAGCAACATTGGTAGACGGCTTCTATTTAATTGGAATGCCACCTGTGCCACTTTGAATCTCCTTCCTCAAATCTGCAGTAGCTCATGTTCCAATCATTGCTGATGCTCTTGGCCTTAAGCTCAGCTCAATTGAATATAAAAGGCTTCCAGGACTCCCAGTAGCCATGGAGCTCAGCTGCTCAAAACACCCCAACACTATTCCTATTAGGGAGAAAGACTCCTAGTTCTTTTTGTGTTGTTGTTGTGTCTGTTTTCTCCTCTCATATATCCTGAAAACAGTAGCAACTAGCTCTCTCAAGAACAGATAGTATTTATAAAGTAGATTTCATTGTGAACTTGACTTCATTCTTCAGTCTTCAATTGGAAACTGAAAACCAAAACTATAAGAGGTAATATGTATGGATTATCTATTGATATTCTCAGAATGTTCCAAGATTCATATCATTGGATAAAACGATTTAAAGTTACATAGAAAAATAGTAATCATGGCTGGTATTAAAATGTGTTTCTACATTTATCCTAGGAAAATAGTAGGAACAAAGCCCAAGTTCAGTCTGCATCCTGTAGCGGGTTCTGAAACTATTCTGAGTTTCCCTGCGGGAGCTTTCTCATTTCTTTCTTCTAGAGAAATGCCATGTTTCTTTGAACACGAGTTTAGTTGGGTACACGATTTACTAACAACTGTCCTTGGTATTGAAAATGAAATGTGGGAAAATTCAATTCTTTGATTCTTTTCCGTTGGAGTTGTTAAGCTAGGCCATCAAGGTTTATGGAAGATGGAAGAGTAGCCTGCTTGAACTAGGAGAGAATGAGGCCCATCGGCATTCAAGGAGAACCAGAGAGAGAGAGAGAGAGAGAGAGAGAGAGAGAGAGAGAGAAATGTCCAATTTGGCTTTATTATTATTACTATTATTAGTATTAGTAGTAGTAGTTGGGCACTGCAGATTGAACCCACAGGTACTTAAACCACTGAACCACAACCCCAGCCCTTTTCATATTTTTATGTAGTGACAGGGTCTCTCTGAGTTGCTTAGGGCCTCTAAAGTTGCTGAGGATGGCTTTGAACTTGCGATCTTCCTGTCTCAGCCTCCTAAGCCACTGGGATTACAGGAGTGTGTCACCGTGCCAGGCTACATTTGGCATTTTAATTTTTGGATTAGTTGCCTCTTAGAATGTGATAATCACATCCTTTCTAATTTTAAATTTGCCTTTTTTTTTCTCTGTATGAATTTCTCTATCTTTGAGCATCTCTTCTCAATTTAGGAATAGCAGAGTATTTCACTTTTAAAAACGATGCTTTCTGTCATTAAGAAAATGTTCATAATAGCAAGAATGAATGAACACCCCCCCCCCCCACCCCCAAGGTACTGGGGATTGAACTCTTACTCTTGAGACAAGGTCTCATTTTATTGCTGAGGCTGGACTTGATTTTGAGATTCGCCCTGCCTCAGCTTCCCAAGTAGCTGGAATTACAGGTGTGTGCCACCCACGAGTGGCCATAACAACTGCCTTCTAAAAAAAACTCCTAACTTATCTTCTGGGAGGACAAACAATCCATCATTCAGATTTGGGGTCTAGTGCATCTAACCAAATAAGAAGTAGGCTTGCCTTTAATTGAGGGACGGTTTCTGTGAGTCCTATTGGGTGGAGTTGGCATCAGACCTGAGAGCTCTGAGACATAAGGCACCCGGGGACAAAGGAATCACTGACTCCTGATCTAGATCAGACTTGGTTTTCTATCATTTGGATAACAGAACTAAGCCAAGTCCTAAAAAAAAAAAACAACAAACCCCCCCACCCCCCAAAAAAAAGCTACTCTTTGCTAGAAGAGAAAACTGAGTTAAGAGGAGTTGAAAACAAGGTATTTCTTCTAAATACACTTAGTTAAATCACTTTAAAGGTATTTGGTTTTCATTTGCACTAAGCTATTTCTGCGTGCTGGGCACCCTACCAAGTTCACAAGGATTCACAAGGAGAATGGAATTCACACCTGCCCCCTGAGTCACTCTCGGGCAGAGGGGCTGGGAGAGAAAGATGGATGAGCCATCCATGAAACAAATGGCCTCTACCTGTCCATCTTTGTCTCTGTTTCTACATCATGTCAAAAACTCCTAGATGGAAGGTCTGTTTGGACCTGAGACTGAAAATACAGGACATATAGCATATTGCACAGAACAATGGAAAAATAGCTTTTGGCATCAGACAGACCTGAATGAATGGAGGAAAAGGTTAAAATAAGTAAATAAATAAACTGCAAAACTATTAATTCTGAAAGAAAAACGTTGTGCTTTGAATACCTGGAAGGTTACATAATCATATAAAAAAGACGGGGATGGACAAGTCGATGATTAACTTAATGGGTAACCTGTTATAGAAAAAACAAACAGGTAAACTGTCTCTTTCATTTAATTGAAACCCCTGGGCCTCTGTCGTGGACAGCTTAAGACCTTCAGATGGCCTCATTCCCCAGCCCACCCCTCTAAGCAATGCCCTGGGAAGACGTCAGCCTCGGACTTTTCCTTTCTCTAATTTCTTTTGCTCTGTGAGGCAGTAGGACAAGCCCCTTTCAGTGGAATGATTTTCTTTCTCTACTTCCCCATTCTTACCCAACAGGTAGGAAGATCTACCCTCTCAAAAACATTGGGAGGGGTAGATAGTTGGAGATCCTGCTTATGAGATCACTCTGTATTTGTCTTTCTGTGGCTAGCTTATTTCATTTAGCAAGATGTCTTCCAGGTTCATCCATGCTGTGGCAAATGGGAGGATTTTATTCTTTTTTTACTCCCGAATAGTATTCCACTGAACGTGCCTTCATTGTCATATGTTAAAGGCTTGATTCACCAGCCCATGGTGCCACCAGGAGGTGGTGGAACCTTTAGGAGGTGGGGCCTACGGAAGGAAAAAAGGTCTATGAAGGTGGTCTCCTTGAAGGGGATATTGGGACCCTGGACCCTCCTTTCTCTCTTTTTGTTTACTGGTGGCCAAAAGGTGAACAGTTTCCTCCACCACTTGTGCTGTGTCATCACAGGCTGTAAAGTACAGGATCAATTGGCAGTGAAATGAAACCTCCAAAACTGTGACTCAAAACTTTGTCCTATTTTTAAGTTGATTAGATTATCTCAAGTATTTTGTTACAGTAACGGCAGTAACACATCCACTGTGCATATATATCACATTTTCTTTATCTATTCATCTACCCATAGACAATGAGGTTGTTTCCTTAACTTGGGTACTATGAATAGTGATGTGATGCTTAGAGGGGGACAGAGGGACAGGAAGATGTTGGTCAGAAAATACATAATTACAGTTATATAGGAGAAATAAATTGATTTATTATACAGCATGGTAGCTATAGTTAATGATGACTATTGAAAAATGCACAAAGAAAGTATATATGTTACTATGAAAAATGATAACTATGAAGTAATGTATTCATTAATTGGTCACCACTAATAATTTCAAAACATGATGTTGTCTGTCAATTAAAAAAAAAAAAAGCACTGGAAGTAAATACTGTCCTTTTCTATTCAGTTTCCCACTCCCCACTGGCTGCTTCCCAAAGGGAAAGGAGGAATGGATCTGAAAGATAGTTGGCTGGAGCCCAAGATCCTGGTTCTAGGTTTTGGGCTGAGCAAGGTGAAGCTGCGGTCTCTGGCTGGACTGTCTTAGCTGTCTCCAGGAGATCTCCATAATTTCTTTGGCACTCCACGTAGGAGCTCAGCGTATGTCTAGGCCCAGCTATGTCTAGGTGGGGAAGGTCGTTCATGGTAGGTGGACTAGGCAGCTGCCTGGTCTTGGGTCCAGGTGGTGTTCTGCCAGCTAGACTTACCCATAGGACAACTGATAACCTGATCCCTGACTCCAGTGCATTTCCAAATTAGTTTAGAACTTCTAAAGGGGACAGATAAGATTAATTGGGCTCCCTCATGCCCTACTCTCCATGTTAATTATTCTCCTGTTTTCTAATTTTAACCCACGATTTAGAGCTTCATGATATCAGTGTTTCATGCTGAAATGGATGGACGAATGAAAAGATGGGCTGAAGGCTGATCCATGCCTAAGTTCTTACTGTCTCGATCACTAATTATATCATGTGTCTTTGTCATGTAACCAAATAGATGATGAATCCCTCATGGGCTGAGCTCAGGTTTGTGCTTGTTTTGCAAATCTGTTCCCAGGATCATATTTCTTTACAAAGTAGCCATTCATTAGTACTTGTCTCTGATAACAACGTTTTATAGAAACTTCTAATTTTTAAAAGAGGCACATCCATATATCATCTCAACCCTGACACTGACTTGAGGAGGCAGAGAAAATCATGATTATTCTTACTTTTCAATTAAAGTGACAAGTCCAGGGAGGGACAGGGACCTGCCCAGAGCTCCAGAGCAGTGAGACGGCATGCCACTGCCCAGATTCTCTGAGCTGAAACTGTCTTCTCTGCTCTTCACCGCACTTCACAGAAGGATCATTATACCCCCTCACACTGTTTTATCAGGGCTGAAATATTTCGAATTCAAATTAATGAGAGTTTCTGAAGGAAGCGGTCCCAGCAAAGCAAGAGCCATAGTTAACAAGGAGAGGGGACAAGCCCATTGATCACAGCCAACCCTTACTAAGCTCTGTTTTAAGTACTCAGATGCTGCCATGTTTGGAAATGGTTCATCTGCCCTCCCCCCACCCCGAAAGATTCAGGAGGCTTGGTCCTCTTATGGTAGAGAAAATTTTAAGGTGGTTAGATGGTATGGCACTGTCCTCAGAAGAGGTTAATACTAGGCTCCTGGAGTGAACTAGTTCTCAAGAGGATGCATTGTTACAAAGCAAGTTCAGCTGTTTTGGGCTTTCTCTCTGACTCCTGCCACCGCGATGCCTTCCACCATAAAGCCCTCAGTAGAGCCAAGCAGATACTGATGCCCTGCCCCAGAACTGTGAGCTAAATAAACTTCTTTTCTTCATAAAGTTCTAACCTGCAAGTATTTTGTTATCAGCAATATGAAACAGACCAATACATGTGTATTATCTCATTCAGTCTGCACAGTAGTCCTAGGAGGTAGACATTATTTCTGTGTCTATTTCATAGATGAAGAAATTGAGGCACAGAGAGATTGAGGACCAAACTCATCCAAGAAGTAGTACAGGGAAGACTCAAATTGGGCAGTTTGGTACAGAGCCTAGTACAATACAATAAAAAGGATTTACAGGTGTAGCAAATCTCCAGTTAGATCATAAAAAGATAACGAGTGGGAAATTATCCTGCAGTGTATGTGTGATAACTGAAGAGAAAAGAGAGGGTCAAAAGACAAAAAATAGAAATTAGGGTGGCTACTCTGAATATGCAAATAAAGATGCTGAAGGAGTATTCCTGGATAGGAAACTCATTCTTTGTATATGAAGGGACTAGAAGGGACAAGGTATTTACCTGCTGTTTGTTCTTCATGCTCCTTAGGAATTAATTAAAAAAAAAATCAAAGTGGAAGTTAAAAATTCAGCACCCCAAGCTCTCCAATAAGCAAGGCCTTCTGTTTCATCTTCATGTGGACTGGATGGGGAGAGAGGGGGAAAGAGGGGAGGTACCTTTCTATACAAGGTCTCCAGCTCTGCCTTGGTGCTTTGCTCCTGAGTTGACAGCAGCGGCCTGGAGGGAAACGGCCTGATGGGGCTTGGCAGAGCTAGGATTCTGCCGTCATCTCCGAACCACCTCCTTCCCTGCGATCGAGCAGACAGAGGGACCAAAATTGTTTCTCTTTGGATAGAAAATGGTTAACAAAATAAACAATTTTAGGGAAATTCTGTGTTGACATTCATATTTCACGTACTTCATCCTACCCCAGTAGGACTTTAAGAGTTTGTTTCCACTGGAAATTGAGACTTCACTACCACTCCCTAAAATTCCCTGACTACCCCTGTCCCCGAGAAAGTTTAAGAAAAAGCTTAAATACTTGAGAAAAAAATTTATGTTCTGTTCATTAAATATTTAATGGGGAAACAACTATAGAAGACAAACTTGAAATTGAGACCAGTCTGCCTATGGACACTAAAAATTCTGTGAACAGGGAAAGGTTGCCAGCATCTGATTAGCAGAAAGCTCAGATTCGGCTGGAGGAGGCTGGGTTTTGAGTAGCTGAGAGGTTGTGTTGTTTGAGGATCATGAAATGTTCGTAAGATAAGTTAAACACACACACACACACACACACACACACACCACAAAAATGAATGAATCACCTTCAGTACACAAACCCAAAAGAAAAGGACAGTATTGGACACAGAGGTGTCCAGTACCCCAGGATCCCAGGAGAGCAGGCCCACACTCACAGGCTCCTGCACCAGCAGTCTGTTCTCCATGATGTTCCGATTGGTGGGTGCCACCTCTGGTCTTGCCCCAATGTAAAGGCCTTCGTCTTCAAGGAATCTGGGCTGCACATTCTCAGGAAGCTTTTTATAGGTCGGCACTAGAGAGTCCACAAATAGATAAAGGTTAGTGTCAGCCTGAACATTTCAAACCCTGCTTGGTGAATCTAAACAATCACCAGAGATTTCATTCATGTTCTTGGGAACTGCAGATTCACCAGATTAATTTCCAGAAGCATAACCAAGGAAAAGATGAATGTGTGGACAGCACATAAAAAATTCAGGACCTGACTCTGCAGTGTGGCCTACGGAGAAGAATCATCATGAAATATTCACATCAGAGGGCCCAGGGACATGTTTTAGCTCTAGTACCCTTCAACCCAGTGAATCCAGGCCAGCCATTTCTTCAAGCTGTTCCTTCTGTACAACAGATAATAGTTTTTACTTCACTGTGTTCTTGGCAGAATTACATAAAGTATGAGGGCATGCTCTGTGAACGTAGAAGCTTCTCTGAGGGCTGGGGTGTAGCTCAGTTGCTGTGCTTGCCTAGCATTTGCAAGGCCCTGGGTTTGATTTCCAGCACTGGGGGTGGGGGCGGTGGGGGAGGTCTCATTGAGTAAATGTGACCGTTCCCTCATGGATTTGTTCATTCTTTCTTCATTCATAAAACAAATCCTCCCTGAGAGCCTCCTCATGCCCAGCACTCTCCAGGCTTTACACTGTAAGCCAGGCCCTGCCCTGTAACCCCACTTAGGTCCTAAGACGAGCCATGTGCAACATCAAGAAATTAAGGCGCACACAGGGTCATGCCAGAGAGTGATGTGAGATGCAGAAAATGCAGAGGTGACAGTGATTTAGGGAGGGGAGGGGTTCACTGGAGGTGACTGGAGATACAATGGCACCTGCAGGTTGAGAAGGAAGGAACTGGTGATGGGGCAGGAGAGCGAATCCATCGAGGGCAGAGTGTTTACAGCCATACTCCACGCAGGGACGGTCCCATCAATGGCACGCTGCGTGTGTGATGGCCATCCCATAGGGTCATAACAGAACTGAGGTCCCTACCATCAGGTGTCACTTGCCTACAGTTCTCAGGACAGTAACACGTGGTGGGGTGCTAGCCTGGAAGCCTCAGGCTCCAACACAGAGCCTATCTGTGCAGCGGGGCAGGCAGGTCTGCCTAAGAGCATCCTGTGATGTGCGCACAGTCACAGACTCACCCGGGCATGCGTTTCTCAGAACGTGTCCCCATTGTTCTGCAATGCATGACTGCACTTAAGACTGGGCATGCTGGGGAAGCAGAATCTTCCAGAACATTCTGGGGTAGTGAGCAGACCAGGGAGCAAGCAAGGGGAGCTTTCGGGTACAGAGAGGGTCTGGGGCTCTGTGCTGGGGAGGCACTCAAGCAGATCAATGATTCCAACCAGACCACTGGGTCTGTTGTGGCCGAGTGGACCAGAAGAGACGGAGAAGTTGAGAGAGGGTGGCCTGTATGGGTCAGGATGTCACTTCAGAATTCATGGTTACTGTGAACTTGTTATCTGTGTTGTCATTATCTCATTCTGAGCCACAGCAATACCCAACGGTGCTAGGTGGCCACTTGGCCACTGTGGTAAGCCATTGTTATAGATCGTGGCCGCCATTAGAAGATGGCGCCGGCTTCCACTGTGGCCTGTGATAAACAACTCCTTTTATGGAGAGTTGGCGTGTAATCCCTTATCACCCTATGAGAAAGATCCACGTGGCGGCTTAAGATTGGTATGCGGGAGGCTTTATTAGGCTGTGCTTGGGCGTTCGGTGGGGGGGTCACTAGAAGATGATACTTGAATCAAGGCCTGAATAAACTGCTGAAAGAAGAATCCTGTGTCGTGTTTTCCCTTGCCGGCGAGGGGTCGCGACAGGCCACTGCATTCCTGCATATCCACCAACTAACACCAGTGTGCCTAGAAAAACCCATCTCTCCTCCTCAGAAAATACGGGCAAGCTAATGCTTCACCTCCGTTCACAGGCCAGATACCAGCTCATCATGAATCTAGCTAGTGGTCTCCAAAATTTCCATCCAAACATTTTTAATTGCTCATCCAATATATGTTTGCTTATTTATTATTACACATGCACTGCGGTGCCTCCAAAATTAATCTAAGAAAGGATGAGGCCATAAATAAACATAAGCAGGGTCTTGGTGTGCTCTTCCTACACCCCCCCGGGGGGGTGGTGGTGAGTAAACTCTCCTTTGGAAGCCACTGCTCTCAACAATAGTAAAGTGGCAGAGACAGGAGTTAGATTTTTGAAGACCTACTATGTGTGAGACACAATACTAGGCACTTCACTCATGTTATTCCTTCAATGCTCACAATCAAAATAAATGCCAAAGTCATTTTTAATGTGGTGGCTCTAATATACGACTTATATGTTTGAATAAGTCCACACAAGAGATGACAGAACATCTATTATAGGACTTAGGTGTTCTGTCATCTCGTGTGTGGACTATTAGGGCTGGTAAACAGGAGGACCCGCGGGCACTCTTAGAGGAAAAGAACAAAAAGACCAGGCTACGAAGGAATCCTGGAGTAATAATGCAGGTTCACTGGATGTTGCCAACTCCAGAACCCCGCCACACCCCCGAGGGCGAGAAACCTCACCCAGCCTGAATCTCAGGGCCTCACATATTTTTGGTCCCTAGAACTGGCCACTGATCTGATGAAGAGGCCCTCACAGCTCCCTGTTGTTTCTTTTGTATTCTCTGAATGACTATTTTTTAGTGGATTTTTTCTCATGGTCTACATTTTTTTGTTTAAGATTTTTTTCTTGACTGCTAGAAATCAGATTAGACCTTTCATATTTAACAAGACCATCCTTATATATCAGCCATATTTCACCTGAAGGAAAAAGAGGATATCCATGCTGAGCAGGAAAGTGGAAAGAGGAAGTACCTGTCAGTCTACTGGGTATGAAGAGGATTTCTTTTTCCTTCTGCAGCCAAACATGGACACTTTCATAATCTGCAGGTCTGACAGCCACAAAATCATTGGCCACGTGATCTAAGCCCAAAAGGAAGTCCTCGGCATCCTTACCATTCAGTAGCCCTTCCTCATCCTGCAAGATGTTAAAAATTAACAAGAAAAAAATCAGACCAAGATTTTTAATTTACTTAGGGAAAATAATTATTGATAACTGAGCTTATCAAACTTAACAGGTCTTGCAACAAAATTACCTTTACCTTTTCTTGTGTTTCATGAAAGCACAGAATTGTTGACCTTTCATATTTAACAAGTGGGTTTTTGCTGATTCTTTTTCACTAATATATATATGTCAAAATCAGAGAGTGCTGACTCAGAAGAGTCAAAAATCCCGACAAAGCTGACCTCCCTTTTGATGTTTATGTAAAGAACTTGGCCACATAAGTCATGTGGCATTTAACCTTCCAGCCAGCATGGACCTAGGGCTGGGGTCACAGGCTATGCTTGGATGGCTTGGCTCTGAAGTCCAGCTTCACCTCCTGCTGCCTGGGGGACTGGGGAACTTATTTAACTTTCTGATCCTCAGTTTTATCAGCCTTAACGTGGGGGATGTTAACAGAATTTACATCTTAGGACTTCATGAGGACAAGAGAAAATCAGGCATGTACAATTTCTAAGCCCAGGGACTGTATTAACTGAAGTATGCAAATTTTTGTTTATTTTTCAAACTTTTTCTCCTTCTTCTCTTTCTTCACCTATATCCTTTCTATTTCTCCTCTTATTCTAAAAATGCAAACCTGGCATCCATGTTTGAACAATACCTTTTAAACCTTGGGGACTTCCACACTGTCCTTCAGAACTTGCCTCTAAGGAGTAGAGTGTGGTGGAAGTGACAGCATAGAACTTCTGAGACTGGGTCCCCCAAGGCACTATGGCTTCCTCTCAGTCTCTCTCTTGGATCACTTGTTTTGGGGGAAGCCATCTCTCAGGTCATGAGAACTCAAGCAATTTTATGGGGTGGTCCCCAAGGAGAGATGCATAAGCCACCTTGCAGACAGATCCTCCAGTCCCAGCCACCTCCAAATGTCTGCAGCCTCGACCATCTGGGCTGCAATCATGAGAGATTCCAAGCCAGAGTGACCTGAATATTGACTTGTTAAATGAATACTATAGAATAAAGTGAAATGTTCCTAAGCTTTCATAGACCTAGCTAGGAAAATACATTTCTGGGAAGCATGCTTTGAGGGAGAAGATTATAAGTGAAGCACAGAAATAAGCCAACTATGCAAATTTTGGCATGTTCGGCTGTTTTCCATTTTCAATTTTGAATGTGGCAAAATATATGTAATATAAAATTTACCATCTCAATGATTTTAAGGGTACAACTCAGCAGCATTGAGCACATTCACATTGTTGTGCTACCAACCCCACTACCCATCTCCAGAAATCTGAAACTATACTCATTAAACAATAGCACCCATTCCTTTCTTCCCCCAGACCAATGGAAACCACTATTTTAGCTTCTGTCTCTATGATTTTGATTACTTTAGTTATCTCATGGAAGTGAATCACACAATATTCATCACTCTCTGAATGTCTCCTTTCATTTAGCATAATGTCTTTAAGGTACATCTGTGTGGCAGCAGATGTCAGAATCTCTTTCCTTTTGGAGGCTGAATGGCTTTCTATTGCATTTCTGTGCCACGATTGGCTCATCCGGTTATCTGTCAGTGAGCACTCGGGCTGCTTCCTCTTTTTGGCTTTTATGAACACTGGTGTCCAAATCTCTATTCAAGTCCCCGTTTTCAAAATTTTGTGGTATATCCTCAGAGTAGAACTCATGGATCATATGGTAATTGTGTTTAAAATTTGAAGAGTCACATACTGCTTATAGTAGCTGTACTATTCTCTATGCCCCCAGCAGGCTCCAAGAGTCCAGTTTCTCCACATCCTCACTCAAACTCATTCCTGTATATTTTTAATAACAGCCACTCTGATGGGCACGAAGTGGTTTTAGTTTTAGTTTTAGTTTGCATTTTCCTAATGCTTAGTGTTGTCGAACATCTTTTCACCTATCTATTGGTCATCTGTATATCTCCTATGGAGAAAGTTTTAGTTAAGACCTTTGCCCAGTGGGATCCCATTAATATATACAATTCTTATATGTTATCAGTTAAAAACTAAATTTAAAAAAGACCTTGTCCACATATATATGTATACATATTTTAGTTGTAGATGGACACAATACCTTTATTTGTTTATTTATTTTCATGCGGTACTGAGGATTGAACCCAGAACCTCATGCATTTGAGGAAAGCACTCTCCCACTGAGCCACAACCCCAGCTTGACCTTGTCCCTTTTTAAGTGGTATGTTTTCTTTTTGTCTCACAAATACCCATCACAATGATGGAATCTGGGTTGTAGCTTGGTTCTGGTATTGGACACACAAAGCTGCTCACTGGTAAGGTTATGGGGAGAGGAAGTGCGGCTTCCTTTGCTTTTAACCAGCAGTTTGCATGTGAAATGCATGCTAATCGCTGTGCAGAGTCTAGCAAGAGAAATCTGTAAACCATGTTATCTCATTTTTTTTCCCCTACATGAGAAAGAGGGTAAGTGTTAACAAAGGCCCTCACTACTCAAATTGTGGGGTGCACCCAAGAGCTGCAAAGGCCATGGGAAGCTAACTCCACTCACTAAGCAGCAGGCCTACAGCTTGACTGGGCCACAGGTGAGTTCTCCCACCTGGCCCTGGCAGGTGCCTGGCCACTTTCCTCCTCACTAGGCCATCCCCGTCCTCGTCTGTCCCGGCAGTCTTTCCCCTCCTCGTGGCCATCATGTTCAATACCGTTTTGCTTCCTCCCTGGACAGGTGGCTCCTCTTCCTCCCCTGCCTCCTCCTCTTGACTAGTTCCATCTCTGGCTTTCATTTTTGTTTTTTCCTCTGATTCCTCTGGCTCAGGATCAAAGTTGAAAGTAAAGAAGTTATAGGCCTCTTCTGCAGAAGGGAAACCTGGGGGCGCCTAAGGAAAGCAGGGAGCAAGAGCAACTTCAGACGCTTTGTACCAAACTAGTTCCACACAATTAGCTGACAGCCAGCTTGATGCTAATGCTCTCGGGCACATTTAGGCCTCCTAACTGTTGTCTCTGTGGAAAGTGCTAGATGACTGGTAATGAATTTTAACAAGTGCAACAGGCAATTGGAAGCCTTTTTTAAGTAAGTAACTCTAATTAGTTACTTTCTAAAGAGCCAGCAATTATTTACGTCCCGGTAAGCACATAAATATAGTATTTACAGCAGTAAAAGCTTTAGAAAAGATGATTAATGAACCAAAAATTGGATTCATTGATCTACAGGCCAATGCTGAGATAATTTCGCTTAATTATGAGAAATATAGAATTTGTTAACTTAAAAAAAATGACCTTTTTTTTGGTTTTGGCTCTTTTGTTAGTACTCTCTTCTCTTCCCCATAATGAAAGGTGGTGCAACTTCAGACTGAACAAATTGTCTTATCACTGATATTTCCTGCCTTCCATGTATCCCCCTTCCCCAAATGAGGCAGTTTTGAATCTCTCCAGCTAGATTCTAGGACTTCTGAAAGTAGGAATCTCTTCTCTTTCCTTTTCTTGCATGCTCCATGGGGTAGGAATCAGGAATGCACACGACCAACTCTTATTGAATATTTTTTAAAGCACAAATAAACAAGGGTGGTTTCAACAGACAGGATTTCTTACCTGGGGTTTAGACTTGATTCTTTGCTCACGGAACTTGACCCTTGAATAACTTTGGGCATCATCTTTTTGTTGAATGCTTTGTATCTCTTTCCCAGGCTATATGAGTAGAAAAAAAAAAAATGATAGACGGATGAACCATTAAAGTCAAGAAGCTAAGGACAAACTAAATTGAGGATAAATCCTCCAAAAACTTCTCTTCTGATCACCGATGCATTTCATCATTCCAAAGAAATGAAATGCTTATGAACTTCAAATATCCTTGAAGGTCAAGACTGAAAAAATACAAAATTTTATGCTCAATAAACCCTAAAATGAAAAGGGTTATTTCATCCTATAGATCAGTAAATTATCCATGGCATAGAAGATCATTTCCAAACAGCTTATAAAGAAAAGTTTCTGTAATGTCTGATCATAAGTAAGTCCAATGCTGCCTCCTCAATCCCATTTTGGTGGACTCCAAGGGCACCCATCAGAGGACTGAATCCCCCTGTACCTCCAGTAGCTGCTAATGTGCCTGTCACCCACACTGAACTCCTCAAGGTCAGGCTGTTATAGGTCCAGGTGTGGCTCGCTGTGTTCTGAGCCTATTGGACTCATGACAGGCAGGCATCTCCCATGAAGCTGGCTGGGCAAGAGGTAGAGTGTGTTAAAGGATCACATCCTAGGTCACCTGGACAGTGGACCAAGATCACAGGTAGAGAAATTTTGGTCGTATCTAGTGGAGGCCAGGTTGTTCAGTATTATTTCCATTTGATGTTTATGTGTTCTCAGAGGTTTGCATTCAAAGAGATTAAGCAGTGGCTTGTGTTGGTGAACTTGGATTACTGACCAAGGTATTCCAACTGGTTTTCCCTTTTTCTGTCTGACTATAGCTTCTGATGATGGTGCAGACTTACATAGAGAGGGCAGATCATGTGCCAGGAGCCATCAGAAACTCTGTGAACACACATTACCTCAATGAATCCACAAAGCAATACCTGAGGTCCTGGTATCATCCCTATTTTACAGAAGTGAAAATGGATCCAGAGAGTAGAGAAGATACATGTCAAAGTAAGATGGTCCACTTCTCACCTCTGTGCCAAATTCAGTCTCCGATTCTCTCTCCTTGGGACTTCTTAAGCGCCTGGGTCGTGGGGTGGGAATTTCCTGCAGCAACGCACTTTCTGCTTTGGACTAAAAGTTAAAACAGAAAATTACTGCTACATGTCATGAGGAATGAAAACCTCAGTCACCATCTCACTAGAGAACAACCAGCAATAAGCTCGTGTAATATGCCTTCAAGAGATTAGAGCAGGGGAGACTGGTTGGAAGAATGACATCAATTGTCATGCATAATCTTCATCAGTGCCAATGGAAAATCCTACATTAACATTTAGAATTTGAAAAATAAATGGAATGGTATTGGGATCTGCATGGTTGGGAGCACCCAAAGCAGGCAGGACACACCCTGCAAAATGGCAATGGGCAGGGAGGAGAATATTCATGCAATTGCTCACCCTCGCAGCTTGCAGTTTCTCCCTCATGCGTTCCCTCATGGAGAACTCTGCAAAGCCCGTTCTGGAAGCTGATGGAATTGGAGGCAAGCCTTTGAAAATAAAGGAAAATTATTTTAAGTCTTTTTTTTTTTCCTAAAGAGAAAATTAAATTTAAAAAGGGAGAGAATGCAATTTTATTTTGCCAGTTCAGACCTTTTCATAAGCAAACATGAGAAAATGCTGACAACCCTTCTTTTGACACGGTAAGTGTACATCTTGGCTTCTTTGAGACTGACGACGAGAACCTGGGTCTGCCAGGGCCTGTCGCCTTGAGTTAACTAAGAATAAAATGAATGACATGTGACTTTCCAACACTTACCAACTCAATTACCATTTGCTGATTTGAGAACAGTCTTCTCAAATGGATGGCCAATGAGTTTGGGTTTTATGTTTTAACTTTGACCAGAGAAACTTTTCTACAGGATTAGGCCACAGCCCTGGGCTGCATCACAGAGACAATATTTTGCACATATTATTGTAAACATCTTGGACCAGTGGGCAGCTATTGTGTCAAATGTATGTTTTCCTCAATCTTCATGGCACTCTGATAATCCAGATAGAGAGGACTTAGGTGTTGCCATCACCAGGTATGGTGAAGATGAAGACTCCAAGGCCCCGTGAATAGATGCACAGCTCCACCATGGCTCACCTAGGTGGCGGAAGGCTTGGGATCAGGTCCCAGTTCTCTGTTCCCTGATACTCTACGCCATTACAAAAGCAGTGGAAATAAAATGGAGTCTTTGGTAAAAGGAATGTCAGTCTGGTGAAGCAGAGTCACTGTTGGAAGAGAAAGAAGTGATGGCAGGAATCTGGGGTTATGTAATGGGGGGCCTCTGGGGAATCTTGACTGTGTTCTCCAAGAAGGCAGAGGCCTTGAAGAAAGTGAAGGGAGGAGGAAGTCAGTGTTGCAGTGTTCTTAAAAGCTGCACCTGGGTGTAGGTACAGGATGGTTGGGTCAGAGTGGGCAAGGCATTGCGGACCCCCCACTATACCGTCTGGGTGTAAGTTAATAGGGAAAGGGGGTCCTTGGGAATCAGTGTGACCTCACAGTGATGGACAGGTGGGAGGCAATGAACAGTCCTTGGTGGTGGCAGCAGCGATGGGCATCATTTGGAACTTCTTAGCCTACTGAGTCAGAATCCAGAGCACCGTCTAGGGGATCTAAACACACTCAGGTCGGAAGGCCCTGGTCTAGAGAAAGAAGGAGAAGGTGTTGCAGGTCCACCTGAGGCTGTCAGAAGGGTGAGGCTCCTGAGGGGGAAGGCCGCTGGGCCTTAGAGCTTAGAGCCAGGATGGGTCAGGGGTGCTTGTCCAGGACACTGAGTGCTGGGACAGGGCCAGGCCCAAAGGTAAAGACTTGGGAGCATTTTGACCACAGAGAGCTGAAGGTTTGAGAAGATGCTGAGAGAGAGAGATGCTGCAAGAGAGAGGCTCTGACATCGACCACACTGTCACAGGAGGCAGGCTGGTGGCTGAAGACAGAAGAGCTTAAGGACAAGAGGCAGAGAAAAGGACGTGACGAGCGGCAGAAACAACACTCTGCCATTCCTGGCTCCTGCTTTCTGCACACACCCTTGTGGGGCTTCGAAGCCTATTTGTGCAGCAGGGCCACTCGGGTTCTGTTGTGCTGTCTTCCTTTTGTGACAGAAAGACACACAGAGTGTGCCTATCTCGTCCCCAACCACACTTACTCAATGTCTTCATGGAAGCATGAAACATTCATGGTGACAATTACGATCCTGCCTGTGTATGTTGAGGTTCAAGGTTCTCGAGAAGAATCTTCATCAGCTCACTAAATGGCCTGTGGCATTCTTTTTAAAATCGGTTTTAGAAAGACATTTTTCCACTTTAAACTCGTGTTGACCACATCAGATGACAACCTGTGACACGGGCCCCGTGTCCTGAGGCGTTTCCTTTGTTGCATCTGTCATATTTGAATTTATGTATCTCTGTGGCTATTTGATTGACACCTGTTTCCTTCCAGGTTCTAAGGTCCTGGTCACAGAGGGGAGGCGCATCCCAAGTGTCACTGAGCGTGTGGGGTGCTGGGTGGGTAACCAGGGCCCCGGTTGCCTCTGGAGGTTGCCAGTGCTCTCTGGCTGGCCACCTACCCCAACTCCCCCTCTCAGGGGGAGAGAGGTCCTTGCCAAAAATTAATAATAAATTTCTTTGAACACATAAAATCATCTTGCTTATTTACTGACCTTTAAAGGAGATGAAAATATTGAGTTTTTACAGTTCAATCAAAACAGTTATTACTTGTACCTGGTTCACAGAATACTTTTCTGATTCTTTGTGTGTGTGTGTGTGTGGTGCTGGGTACAGAGCCCCAGGCCTCGCTCATGCTAGGCAAGTGCTCTACCAGAGCCACATCTGCAGCCCTTCTGAATTTTTTTTTTTTTTAAATAGAGACAAGATATTTTATTAAACACGATCACTTCTGAATAATAGTATTATTTTTTAAAAAAAATCTTTAAAAATTTGAAAGAATAAAAAAAAGTTCTTGCCTGATATTTTTTGGTAAGGATGATATTTATTTATTTTCATATACTTTATTTTTGTAGAGCAGTTTAGGTTCACAGCAAAATGAGAGGAAGGCAAGGAGATTTTCCAGAACTCCTTCCCACAACTGACGCATCTACCTGGGCACATCGTTATCACCTCTAGACCATCATTTACCTCAGGGTTCACTCTTGGAGGTGTACGTCTGTGGGTCTGCACAGGTGCACAGTGTCACATATCCACTGTCACAGTAGCATACAGAGCAGGCTCACTGCCCTCGAATTCCTCGGTGCTTCTCCCTCCCAGTATCCCTTGATAACCACTGGTTTTAAAAACTGATCTTTTTTTTTTTTTTTTTTTTTTTTTTTACAGCAAAAGACATTTAGAGGATGTAAGGATTTCCAAATCTGGTCTGTACAACCACAGAGTGACCTGTCATCTCCCAGCTAGCTTGTGACCGGCATTTGGGCAAGGACCATGCTGGAGGATTTTGTAGCCGGTACGCTGTAGTGACAGACCAGTCGAGGAAGAACACCCAGGGCAGCAGTGAGGGTGTGGGGGGCCTTGCACTTAAAAAGGCATTTCAAACAAAACAAACATACTCCTCATTTGGCTGAAACCAGATGATGATCAGGGCAGCTTGTTTAGGACAGAACCGCTAACAAGGCACCCGCAGCATGAGCTCACTCCCTTGGACACAATAACGAATGGGGTTAAGTGTTTTATTTTTAATCTTGCTAGAATATGGCAAGTGGTTTCTTTAAACAGCTTTAAGACAGTCCTCATGAGATATTTGGTCCCTACTTTATTATCAGTGACTCCACTTCATTACCAAGCAGCCACGTGATGCTAGACTGATACGGTTCTGGCTCTGGTGCAGAGAGAGTGGCCTTGCCAGGCTGCAGGAGGGTGGGATTTCACATACACATGAGGAGGCTCATCCAGGAAATGGCCCTCTGACACAGCAAGGGGAATCTGGCATGGAAAAAGTTTCCGCACTCCCAAACGCCCAGTGAGTGGGATGAAGCATTTCTAAATAAAGCTTCGTTGGGGCTATGCAAAAACTTAGGGCTTTTCGAGAATTTCAGGACATTCCATTAAAATATATCCGCAGGGCCTATGTAGTTGGACATACAGATTTCCTGGACAAAGTGACACTTTCCTCCGGAGGCAGTGAGGGACTAAGGGTGGGCAGGTCTGCACTCACTTCCCAGCAAAACCATCAGCCAAGGCGACCTCACCCTCACATTGGCAGGTGGCTGCTGGATCTAGGTACCCCACCTGCTTTTCCCTCACGGCACCCCTTTCTTTCTCCTTACAGGCTTAAGAAAATGGTGGACGATTTCCACTTTTCTCTTAACCACTTCTGGTAGGCCTAGCTCCTCAAAAACCACATCATGCTCCTAAAAAAACCAGGAATTGCATAAAACTGAAATAATTTCCTATTTTTCTCATCTTATGTCCCCAAATAACATGGTCCAGAATTTTGATGCCCACACCACTACTTTACTCTTTAAGAACAGCTTTATTGAGAGGTAAGTCACATACCACAAAGCTCATGCTTTAAAAATAGGCATTTCAGTAGTTTTTATTTCTTTGTTCATCAGATGACAGAATTTGGGTTGTTTCCACTCTTTGACTATTATGAACGTTGTTGCTCTGAACATTTGTGTATGAGTAAGTGTGTGGACATACATATGTTTTCAATTCTTTTGGATACAGACCTAGTTGCTGAATTGTTGAGTCATATGCTAATTCTAACTCTATTTTAAACTTTCTTAGGAACTACTCAAATGTAGTTTTAGTGGCTGAAGCATTTTGCATTTCTATCAGCAATGCACAAGAGTTCCGACTTAGGCACATTCTTGCCACTACTTATTATTATCTGTCTTTTTTTTTTTTTTAATTACAGCCATCTTACTGGGGTGCATTGATAGCTAAGTGCAGTTTTGATTTCCATTTCCTATGGCTAATGTTGCTGAGCATCTTTCATAAGCATGTCCGTCAATTATGCATCCTTCTTGGAGAAGGCCTACTTAAGTCTTCAGCCTATTTTAACGTGGGGTTATTATTGGCTTTGTACGCTCTAGATATTACTTCCTTAGCAGATATTTGACTTGAAAATATTTTCTCCCATATGGGTTGTTCAGAGCTTTGATGTCATCCAGGGATAAGAGCCTCGGGACATCTCAGGCCCTACCTGGATGTGCAGGAATAATGTTGGGACTTTTCAAAGCCACCAGTGGACAGCTTCTTCCCTGGCTTTTCACTTTAAGATTTTTCACCATAATCTTGTTAGACCCCCATCTGGCAATGCCATCTCAGCAACTGCTCTGCTTATGGTTTTCACAAATGTCCAGTTCTCCTGGAGTGAGGGCTGATTTCGTCAAATAAGAATAACCCCTGAGAAAACAGCTTTTCAGGAAGCTTAAATATACAGGTCAAGTAGTGACGATGCTCGGGCAGTAGGACTTCTGAGGAGACCCAGATGCATTTTCCCTTCCAGTGACTTCCAGGTGCTGGCCTTCCCAGACACCACAGCTGTGAGACTATGAAACTATATCAAGGGGAATAGGATTAAGACAAGGGACCAGGACACTGGGCTTGCTCTTCCTACTGAGACTCAGCTGCTTTTGTTGCAGGGGACGGTGGGGGTGGAACTCCTTGGACTGTTGCAAACCTTTAGATAATTTTTTAAAATAAAATGAAGTAAGTTTGGGGCTGAGACTGTGGCTCAGCAGTAGCGCACTTGCCTGGCATATGTGAGACACTGTGTTTGATTCTCAGCACCACATATAAATACATAAATAAAATACAGGTCTATCAACAACTAAAAAATAAAGTAAGTTTATTTTGACAACTTTCCCGATGTTCTGTTTGAGGATGTGGGTTCTCTAAGGTTCCTGCTCTATCATTCTGGAATGCCCCACCTGCCCTTATTTTTGCAGAAATCTCTCTACTTCTAGCTAAGCTGTCTCTCTGTGGCTCTTGCTGCCTGCACCAGAGCTGCTGTGTACCTCGGAATACACAAGGACTTCACAAGGACTCACTGTGGAATTAGATGCAGGTTATCCGGGGTTGTTAATTGGTATTATCCGAGTCACATGGGTTGTAGAGTAGGTTAGCATGGTGAGATGACTCTTTTTTCCACCTTCTGCTCTAGATAAAGACCTCTCAAAGTTTTTATTGACTTAAATCCCTGTCATTAACAATTATTTACTGACATTAAATGAAGGAAATGAGCAGAGGCATAACAGGACCTTAATTTTTTTTTTTTTTTTTAGCTCACTCTGAGTTTTACAGTGTCTCTATGGGTTCATCAATTTTGTTTTATTAATAACTCATATGGCTCAATCAAAAATTTAGTTTGTTAGCAGGATGGACAATAGAAGATTCTCGAGCACAAACATACATAAAATCTGGCAGGGAAGTGGAATGAAGGTATTTGAGAAGAAAGGGATGGTATGAAATTCCCAATGGCTACAAAAGAGTGTATTATTTCTGATTTAGCTGAGAGTGGTTATCAAACCACTGTGATAATAGATTCCTTTGGGAAACAAAATGGATAAATAGTTTTATTTTTAAACATAAACATTTACAATAGGCCACAGATTAAATGTTTGGCAACTATTTAAAAGTATGATAAAAATCTATGGCAATTTAAAAATATGCAGCGGGAAGCTTGTATTTCTAGGGGGGGGGGCAATGGTGCCCCCCACTAGAAATACTCTTGGGGAGCAGTGGCAGTGTGGAGGGCTGGGTGACCACTGGCCTGAATGATCTCACTTCTGCCTTTCCTGTTGCTCAACCCCACCAAAAAGATCCAGGGACGGAATGTAAATATGGAGATGGGTATTTGTGGGACAGAAGGCAGCTTCACTTCAGTAGCAAAGGCCAGAGAGGAACAGAGAGGCCAGATGCCAAGGGCTCGGGAGGACAGCTAACTGGGTGGAGAGTCAGACCAGCAACCCAGCATGCTCTGCACACCACGGTCAGAACTCCGGGAACACAGGGCTCTTCGCGACCTGCAGGCAGGAAGAAGGCAGAGCAGGGGGGGCACGAAAGGTGAAGGGTGGCTGCCCCTGGGGTATAAGAACCTGGGTGATTATTTTCTTTTTTCTTTCTCCTGATTTTCATAAAATAGACTAGTGTCACTTATGTCTTTACATAAAAGGAAGTCAAAACAGGCGGAGAATAATCAGGCTCTCCCTGAGGTAGGAACACCAGCACTGCTGATAATTCACATTTGCTGAGTAGCTCTGGGGGGACTTCTCTGGTGACTTTCTTTTTTTCTAGTTCTCCCAGGTTCTTTCTCTTTTTATATATATTTTTAGTTGTCAATGGACACAATATTTTGTTTTGTTTATTTACTTTTACGTGGTGCTGAGGATGGAACCCAGGGCCTCCCACGTACTAGGCAGGCGCTCTGTCGCCGAGCCACAACCCCAGCCCCATCCCAGGTTTTTTTCTTCTAGCCTCATTAATGTTCTCATTTTAGATTAGCTGAAAATTCGGGAGCCTTCATTCTGGCATATGCCTCCTGAGTTCCTTGGGCCTTGGGATTCCTCTTTGCCATGCTTTAGCTGACTCCCAGGCTTGGGGACTATCTGCCTGGACCAGACTGGGTGCTCAGACATCATTGTGGTATGGCACAGGGCAAGGGGCTTCAAACGGGACTTTGACAGACTCTCAGAGTGGCCAAGAACATCTCTCTCTCTCTCTCTCTCTCTCTCTCTCACACACACACACACACACACACACACACAATGTAAAGGGGTACCAGGATATCACACTATCAGGTCACAGAGGAAGGGGAGCCAAACTGGGGTGGGGGCATCCTAAATGGTTAGGCTTGGGTGTTGAGCTGAGTGAGAATCACTGAAGGAAATGAGCAGAGCAGTAACAGGACCTTATTGTTATTAGCTTACTTTGGCTACTGGGGAGAGGGAGAGAGAGAGAGAGATGAGAAAGAATGAAGGAATAAGGGCAAGGAGGTCCGTCAGGAGGCTGTTGCCTTGTTCTAGATGAGAGACAGAGTGGTTTGGACCAGGGTGGCAGTTAGTGGTGGAGGTAGTGAGAGAGGGTCCTACTTTAGATTTATTCTGAAAGTGGAGCACTGCTGTCATGGCTTGGATATGAGCTGTCCCCCACAAGCTGTGTTAATGCAAGAATCGTCAGAGGTGACTGATTAGATGAGGACAGCTGTAACCCAGTCAGACCACCCCATTGGAATGGACCAAGAGCATGGCTGGAGGAAGCAGGTCCCTGGGGGTGTTCCCTTAAGGGTCCATCTTTCCTGTAGCCCCTGCTCCTTTCTTTCTCTGTCCCCTGGCTCCATGGACTGAGGAGCTTTCCTCCGCTGTGCCCTTCTGCCAAGATGTTCTGCCTCACCCTGGGCCCATGGCAATGGAATCAACCAACCATGGTCTAAATCTCTGAAATCATAGCCCCAAATAAACTTTTCCTCCACTGAGTTGTTCTTGTCAGGCATTTTGGTCACAGGAATGAAAAGCAGACAGGTGTTGGTGGTGATTTGATGTGGGCAGATAAAAGGACAGGAGTCAAGGATGATTCTTGAGCTTTTGGCCCAAGCAATAGAAAAATTAAATATTCATTTAGTAAGGTGGAGAAGTTGTAGCAGGAACAAATTTGTGTTGGGAGAAGGAAATCAGAAGCTCAGATTCAGCTGAGTCAAATTTGAGTCATCTCTAATTAGATGACAGACCTAACTATGTTAAGAGCTAAAACAATAACCTTCTAGAAGAAAACATAGGGGAAAAAAAATCATGACCTTAGGTTATGCAAAGAATTTTTAGCTACAACCCAAAAGCATGATGTATAATTAAAAATAAATTTGAGTTTATCTAAGTTAAAAACATTTGTACTTCAAAAACACTATTGAAAAAGGGAAGACAAACCATTGACTCAGAGAAAATATTTGCAAACTATTTACCTGATTAAGTACATGTATCGAGAATATATAAAGAACTCTTTACAGCTTTATAGTATAACAAACAAAAAAGTTTAGATAGAAATTTTATTAAAAAGATAAACAGTCAACAATAATATCAAGAATACTCAAAATCATTGATCATTAGGGAAATGCAAGTTAAAAGCACAAGAAATAACACTATGTAGCTACTCAAAAGCTGGACAGTGGTGCCTCCTTACCTGCAGCTATGTGTGCCAATCACAGTCCAGAATTATTAAATGGAAAATTTAAGATATAAATTTTAAGATATATAAATTGCGCACTGTTTTGAATAGTGGGATAAAAATCTAACGACATCCAGCTCCCTCCTGCCCAAGCCATGAATCATCCCTTTGCCTAGTGTATCTGGGCTATATACACTACCAGCCTGTTAAGCTTTAAACTTGGTAACCATCTGGGTTGTCCAATTAACTGCCATGGGATTGCAGTGCTTGTGCTCAAGTGACCCTTCTTGTACTTAACAGTGACCCCAAAGTACAAGAGTGGTGATGCTGGCAATTCAGACTTGCTGAAGAGAAGCTGGGAAATACTTTTGTTAAGTGCCAAAGGTGAAAGTTCTGACTTAATAAGGAAAGAAAACAATCATATGCTGAGTTTGCTGAGACCTATAGAAAAATAAGATATTTTGAGAGGGAGGGAATATTCATACCTTTTATTATAGAATAGTAACATTGTTTGTTTTATTATTAGTTATTGTGAATCTCTTGTTGTGCCTAATTTACAAATTAAACTTTTTTATGGGTAGTCATGTATAGGAAAGAACAGTGTAGAGTTCAGTACGATCTGCAGTTTCAGGCATGCATTGGGGGTCTTGGAACATGACAAGGGACCATGTAGTTAAAGTTAGATGATACCAAGTGTGGAACAGGATGCAGAGACATTGGAATATGCTGTTGGTGAGAAAGTAAAATGAAGCAGCCACTTGGGAAAATGGATTGGCCATTTCTTAAAAAAATTAAACACAAATTTATCACATGACCCAGGGTCTACCACTAGGAATCTTCCCAAGATAAAGGAAAACATAAGGCTATACAAAGACAAGCTGCACGTGTTCATAGTGACACTACTTATAATAGCACCAAAATGAACATAATCCAAATGTTCATTAATAGGTGAGTACATAAACAAAATGTGTTATTTTCTTAAGATGGAATACAGTGCAGCAATAAAAAGGAATGAAATGTGGACACATGCCACATTTATGAATCACCACCAAATTATTTTAAGTAAAAAAGCCAGATGCAAATTGCTGCATAACATATGATTGCATTTACATGTAATGTCCAGAAAGGGCATTTTTAGGGATAGAAAACAAATCAGTGTTTGTCTAAGGCTAGGGGTTGGATTGGAGATTGTAACAAGGGAACTTTTGGGGCTAACAAAATTGCATTGTAATGCTATGGCCAAAGCCTATACATTTACAAACAATCACTAAAGTGTGCACTCACACTAGTGAATTTTATGATGTATAAGGCTACCTCAATCAGGCTATTAAAAGCATGAATTATCTAATTAGATATGCAAAGTAGATGTTGCATATTTATGCTAGAAAAGGTGCAGGCTGGAAAAATTTGGGGCTGGTCAGTGTACAGAAAGAATTTTAAGTCTTGCTATGACAACGTGTTGATAAAGAGGCCACACCCTGAGCCTGCAGTGCTCCATCACTGAGTGGGGGGATGTGAGCAAGACCCACCCATAGTGAGAGGGAGGAAGAGAGAACACCAGGTGGGTGCAGCCCTTGAAGCAAAGTAAAAAGCCAGGAGCAGTAGAGAGCTGCTTCTGTTGGGGCTGGAAACTAAGGTAGATCAGGACCAAGAGCTGACTGTGGAATTCAGCGAGTGGGCAATTCACTGGTGACCTTGACAAGAACATTTTTGGTGCATGAGTGGGGATGTTTTAGATTGGAGTGCATTCAAGAAAGGGTTGGAGACAAAAATGGGAAATGATGAGTCTAGAGACATTTTGATTTGAAGAAAGTTTTTTTTTTTTTTTTGAAAGGAGGCCAGGGAATTGAAGTTATGACTAGAGTGAAATGTAAGTCATATTTTTCTTTGTAACTAAAGATACTAGGCAATGTTTATTTACACATGCGTTGGTTAACTGTGATGTTTCCTGCATCCCTCGTGGGCATCCTCTGTCTAGAATGCTCTTCCTGTTCTCTAGCTGCTGAACTCCAGGGCAACTCCCAGGACCCAGCAACTCAGGCGCTCTCCTGGACTCTCACAGTGTACTTCACTACATTTGTGTGTTGGGTCAGCCTCTCCAGGTGTTGATGACTTTTAGTAAGCAAACTAAGTCAATTATTCATTTCATTTACATCAAATTTCACTGGATTCTGAACTTTCTTTTCAACCAATACTGAGAAATTGGCTCTGAAAAGATACTTTAATCAGAGACACTAACAGGAATAAATGGAAAACAGATGTTAGTAATGAAGAAATTTATGTTCATAAGAAACTACTTAGCGTTTGATGGTTATTCCCTTAAGAGATGGTGCAAGATGGAACTGTGGGGGAATGTGTATACTCGTAAACTAGATGTTTATTTGATTTGGAACTAGGACATGTTTAGTGAGAGGCTTTTATTTGGATGCTATGACTTTATATGTGTTTGGTTAGAAAACGAGAAGCCAAAGCTTCCACAGCAGAGCTCTGTGCTGTTGTTCAGCGGGGAGATGATACCTCTGGGCATGAGTCTGGTGCCGTGTGGGAGAACACATGGTCAGTGATACTGGCCTTTCAGTTTCTGAATGCAGCCTGACCCTGACAATACTGGACCTGTAGCAATGCCATAGTGTGACAGACGGGCACAAATTCAAGGTGAGCAGCTGGGCTGGTTGTGTTGAGGGGCAGCCTGGATCCAAGATAGGTTTGGGAAGTAAAGAGTCAAAGGAGGAACCAAACCTTTGGATCCAGGTGGCGACTTGGTTGTAAGGGCACGCTGTTCAGGGTGGCAAGTTCACACGCCTGAACCAGGGCAGGGCCTGGGGCAAAGAGCAGAGGGCCCGGCTTGAGACTGAGCTCACCCAGCATGTACTGTGCAGCGCCATCTGCACATCAGTGCTGTGCCAGGCAGAGTTGAAAGGCAGTCTCTGGCCTCTAGGGCTTCAGGTCTGGTGGTGGTGGTGGGACAGGGCTGGGCACGGATCTCAAGATGACTTCAGATACTCACATAGCCCAAGGGGCATGGGAGCACAGGGCCTGCTGGGCCCCCCAGGAATAAGGCATGCTTTCCAAAGGGACAGCATGTTTTCTTTGATTTATTTAAGAGGAGTAGCTAGGATAAGACAAAAAAATAAAAAATTAAAAAAAAACAAAACATTAGAGATGGGGCAATTCTAGGGAAGCAAAGAGCAATAATCTGCCTGAGTGCCAATCTTTTGGAGAAAAATGAAGGATAGTCAGATTGACAATCTTGTGAAACTTCTTACCTGAATTATGTCTCATACTGAGTCTCCTTCGGGTCGCTGAGAACCACATTGTATCATTTGCCATTGTGTCTTTTGTGGGCACGATCAACCAGGGTTAAATCTGTCAGTCTAGAATGACCCTGCATTGCACCAAGCAAGAACGTGGGCTCTGGAGGTCAACAGATCTGGGCTTGGATTTTAATCCACCACTTCTAGCTGTTGACGGTCTCTGGACCCTCATCACCTAAACTATAAAACAATGCCTAAGAACAGGAGTGTTCTGATAATTAATAGCAAAGTACATGTGAAGACCTGAGCAGGGTGCCTGCCAGACCGCTGCCTAGCTCAGAAGGCGGTCTTAAGTTCTCAAGAGTTCAAGGCTATCAGATTGATCTGTGCATCTATCTGTCTGCCTGCCTATCTATTGGTCTGTTTATCCCCTCACGCCCTTTCTCAGTAGTATAAGTCTCAGATAAATTAGAGTTCCATACCTTTCTCAGTATTTTGAATATAAACTCTCTTGTTAGGACTGGGGGAGCACTAAATTTGGAGTTTTATCTAGAAAATGTAGGCAACAGTGTTTATGGATTGTTATGAGAAAAAGCCTCATGATTCATTTATAGACTCTTAGCTCCAGCCCAGGGAAGCAAGCCTTTCCTGGCAGGTTCACTGGCAAACATGCAACTTCCCCTGAACATAAAATAGAGGAGGAGTGCCGGAAGGTTTGACATATATGGAATCAACTGATGCAATACATATATTTTCAGAATTCACATCAAGACCACATGATGATTCCAACTGGTGCAGAAAAAAATATCACTGGACAAACCTCAGCAGTTTTTCATGATGAAAACGTTCAATAAACTAGAACTAGAAGGGAGCTACCTTAGTATAATAAAGGGACCATGAAGATCATACAGCTGAGATCACATTCAATGAAAAACTGAAAACTTTTCTTCTGAGGTCAGAAACACGGCAAAGATAACTGCCCTCACCACGTCTATTCAACATAGAATTGGAAGTCTTACCCAGAGTAATGAGGCAAGACAAAACTCAGTCACCCACGCCAGAGAGGAAGAAGTAAAATTATCTCTGCACACAGATGACATAATTTTATATATAGAAACTCTTAAAAGAATCCACAAAAAACCTTGTTACTGTTAGAACTAATGCATGAATTGAACAAAGTTGCAGGGTACAAAGTTAACACATAAAAATCAGTTGCATTTGTGTATACCAACAATAAACAACCCCAAAATGAAAATAAGAAGATAATTCCATTTACAATAAAATAAAAATAATATTTTGGAGTAAACTGCTAAGAAGGTGAAGGACTTGTTCACTGAAAACTTTAAAACTTTGCTGAAATAAATTAAAGAAGACAGACAAATGGAAAGACATTGCACATTTATGGGTCAGAGTACTTAATGTTGTTAAGATGTCAATACTACCAAAACAATCTATAGATGCAATGCAATCACTATCAAAATCACAATGGCATTTCTTTTGCAGAAATAGAAAAATCTATCCTGAAGTTTTTAAGAAATAGAAGGGATCTTAAATAGCTAAAACAATTTCAAAAAAGAACAAAGTTGTAGGTTTCGCACACCTTGATTTCAAGGCATATTACAAAACTACAGTAATCAAAACAGTGTGGCACTAGCAAAAGACAGACATAAGACCAGTGGAATGGAATGGAAAGCCCAGGCATAAACCCTTGAATGTATGGTCAGCTTATCCTCAACAATGGTGCCAAGATCACTCAATGGGGAAAGGACAGTGTTCAACAATGCCTATCCACATGCAAAATAAGTTTTTTTTACCTTATACCATATACAAAAATTAATGAAAAGTAGATAAGGGCCCAAATATAAGACATACAACTATAAAACTACTAAAAGAAGACGTAAGGGAAAAGCGTCACGTTATTGAATTTGACAATGACTTCAATATGACATCAAAAGTACAAGCAACCAAAGCAAAAATGGATAAGAGATCTGCATCAAACTAAATGCTTCCGTACTTCAAAGATGACACAATCAAAGAGTCCTGGACACAAGGAGACAGAGTCCTGCTCTCAGGGAGTTTCATTTCAGCAGAGCAGATAACCAGCACACAAGAAGCTCACTGGAGCCTCCCGGGAGGGGGTGTGCTCACCAGAGGAAAACAGAGCAGGTGAGAGGACAGAGTCTGTATGACCAGGTGGGAAAGGGCTAGTCTAGAGGCCTCTCCCCAGCCACCAGCTCCCTACGTCAGTATGTCCATGTCCACTGGATGTCCAGCAGGCATCTCAAACCTTGCATGTGCATTTCTGACTTCTATCCCCACATCTGTCCTTCCTTTTATAAGTGGTAACTCCATTTCCCACTTGCTCAAGTCAAAAACTATCAGGTCATCCTTCCTTTCACAGCTCTTTGTGTAGGGCCAACCCGATAGGCTCTACCTTCCAAATACCCAGCTTCCCCCACTTCCTTTGCCCCTTCCACAAGCAGCCCAGATGTTTTCCCCACACCTCCCACCTGGATCTTTGCTGTTGGCCACTCCCTGTCTCTGTCTTCCCTTGCTCCTTCCAAACTCTATTCTTACCACAGCAACTTTCAACCTTGGTTCCGATCAAATCAGTCCTCTGCTCAAACCCCCCCAGCAACTCTCATCTACTTGTATTAAAAGTCCAAGGACCCACAGGACTGGGTACAAGTCCCCTCCTCCTTTGCTCCTTGCTCACTCTCCTTCAACATTCCCTGCCTCCTGGATGTTCCTGAAACACACCAGGCACACTCTTGCTTTATGGCCACTCCTGGACCATCCTCCCCACAGGATCTCTCATTTAATTTTATAAGTAGCCATTCTTCTCTCATTCCCACCCGAGTCCTGGCCAGCTTATTCTGTACCTTTCTCCAGAGCATGCCTCACCAGCTGCAATGATATATTTATCTCGCTCATTTCAATTGTGATCTCTCTTTCCCTCCAATGGGACAAAAATCTCTGTAGGTGTTGAGACATGCTGCTTATATTTTACAAACAAACTGAAGTTTAGGGAGGAATCTTGGCCGAGTGAGTAAGACAGGTACCCACTTTGAGGCCAAAGCCACTGGACTTAACTGCTGCATCATGACTGCCGTTCACTCAGCTGTGTGATAAACACATGGAGAACTTCCCTTACGCTGGAACCAAAGCTCGGAAGTTAGGCTTCTTATCCATCAAGTGCTCCGCTCCTCCCTCCTAGGATATTCTCTCTGCAGCTGAGTCCACCAGTGCTTCCAAGTCAGCAAGAGCTTTCAGCCATATTCAGGGCTTTCTAGATACCAACTGGTCCTGACTCAAGTAGGTATGTCTCAAGTGAAACTCCATACCTTGCCATTCTCCAAATCAGAAAAAGGCTTTTAATTTTGACTAATGTATGGATTGATTTTCTTCTTCTAAGACACTTCATTACTCTCTATCTCATGCCCCATAATATTTAGAGCATTATATCCTTTTATTGATTTAATCTTCACAATCACTCACATGATCATAGTGAAGAGTTTGTCCCTCTCTGTCTCTCCTGCTTTTTTTGGTGCTGGGAATTGATAGAGGTGCTCTGTCACTGAATCACATCCCCAGCCCTTAGACAGAGTCTCACTAAGTTGCCCGGGCCAGCCTCAGATTTGCAATCCTCCTGCCTTGACCTCCGAAGTCGCTGGGATTATAGGCATGTACCACAGCACCCACCTCCCCGTTTTAGAAATAAGAATCTAACTTTTCATAACAGTAAAGCCTTTATTACTGGCCACCTCAATAACTACTTAATGTCCAATAGCTATGTTAAGGACTGAATTATATTTCCCTCAAATTTTTATGTTGAGGCCCTTACCCCCACAGTGATTGTATTTGGAGATATGCTTATAGGAGGTAATTAAAGTCAAATGAGCTCATAAGGGTGGGGCTCTGGTATGACCGGATTGGAGTTCTCATGAGACTAAAAGCTAACCCCTGCATTGTGATACATGTCTAAAGAAGAGGGCTTGTCAGCCCAGAGCAAGATGGTGACCATTGCTCATTGGAAACTGGCCCTGTTGGCATCAGGATCTTAGAGTTCCAACTTCCAGAACTATGAGAAAATATATTTTTATAGTTTAAACCACCTGTCTATGATATAGACTGCCATGTAGGGTCTCCCAAAAAGAGACCAAACTGAGACACTTGTAATCTTCAATAAGGAACAATTTTGAGCATTTAGAAAAAGAAACAGCTCTATGGGATAAATTCTGGTTCTGCTTTTACTAATACCTAACAGCTCTCATGGTATCATTGCTTTCAGATTAAAACCACATTTTTCTTAGGGTTGGACTTCAGATCAATTTACTCCCAAACCCTCTAATTTCCAAGTTACTTTATTCCCCAGCTCTGCCACAGTGAAATAGTGTAGCAATTATGTAACGATCAAAAAGTGTACCATACTTCTCCTCCTGTCTAATTCACTTTTCATGAAAAGCAAGAGGGAAGGGCAATCACTTTCCCTATAATGAGCAGATAATGTTCCCTGCACAAGAGGAGCAAATACTGTAATATACAGGCCAAGGTTCTTGGAAGGGGAAGGGCAAGTATGCAGGGGATGAGTGTAGGTCACTGAGGGCTCGGCTCTTCCCTCCTTTCTTCCAACATTCCATCATGTTCCACGTGCTTGACGTATATGTCTCCCTGTGTCGCCCTCCTTTGAATGTCTACATATTTTATTATCTGCACCATGGTTATTTCCATCAATGCTTCCTAACTTACCTGCTGATAGAAACATGTCTCCAAGCTGGTGTGTCCTGTCTCCTAGACAGATGCTGACCTGCAAAACGACCCACAGACTTGTGGCAAAGTGGGCTGGACAGGCAGTGACTGTGCATCTCCAGGAGGCAATTAAAAAGTCCCAGCTGAATGGATGGAGAAGGGGAAGCACTTACTGCGTGGGCCCCGCCGGGCTGGCATACTCAGAAGGCCAGTCTCGGGTTCTTCCTGCCTGGGCTCCTGCTGGGAGTCAACATGGGATTTTTCTGACACCATTTCTTGGGGGCCAGCAGTTGATAACTGTGAACAGAAGAGCAGAGGTTCAGTGATGCCCAGGACTTTTGTTGGCTTAGTTCCTCGCTTGGGATGCCATGGGTTACCAGTGAGGTGATGGGCCTTAGTGACTATTCAGACCTGACCCCCAAGGCACGGTGCACCCCCACCCCCAAAGAAGCAGCATCAGCCCTGAGTTTTTCCAGGAGGTATTTTATAATTTACCAGGGTATCCCCAAATAAGATGATTATTTTCACCTTTTCTAGGCAAAATGCATAGAACTCTGCAGAAAATCACAATCAAACAATCCACTCCCCACTTCAAACAGATTAGAAACAGCTGCTAAAGTGTCACTGGCTAACCTGTGGCAAATCTTGAGTCCCCACTTTGGGTGCCCCCAGAATAGCCTCCTTTGTCTTCCCCAAACTCCCCGGGGGAGGAGAATAAGTAAGCAGAGTTGGCAATGTTGCCTCTGTGGCCTGACAAGCCAGGGCTTGCCACCAGACAGTCTGGCTGTGGACTTTGGGCAAAAGCATGGCTTTCTCATCTGTAAAAGAAGGAAAATGTCACCGTGTGGGAGGCATTGAACAAAGCACAGCAGTTCCGACTTAAATAGATGACCCGGGGTGGACCCGAGGCTTCTTAAGGAAGCCCTCATTCAGGGCTGTGGTATGGGTTAAATTCAAGGTATCGCACCTACAAAGCCGGAAGCCTGGCATGTCAGTGCCGGGCAGGCGAGGGCTGGCAGATGCCCCTCTCCATCCCTTCCCCTTCCTCCTGCTCAGTGGGCAGCCTAAGCCCTGCTGGGCCAAGCTCCCTGTGCCTCTGACTCTACAGCAAAGACTTGAACTCTGCTCATCTGCCACCTAGGTGTAAGGGACAGAGCAGCAGGCTCAATCCACAGGAAAGGGTTAAAGCTCCAGGGTGCAGATCTGGCTGAAAGTCTCCCAGGTCCCCAAGAGTGGCCAGAGACTGGCCACGTGGGCTGGGCATCTCCTCTCCGCCGGCCCCTGTAGGGCTCATCCCAGCCTGCAGGAAAGGGCAGGCGGCTCCTCGGCCCAGCTGGACCAGAGTGGTGTGCGGGGTGTGGGGGAGCCAGGGGGGAGCCTTCTTCCCTGACTTAGCTCTCCCAGTGCCTCCCACCTCCCCTGTCCATCCCTCTTTGGGCAGCACCATCACGTGATTCCTGGCTCAAAATGGCGCTCCCCTTCCCTCCCTCCCAGGCTGGCTTCTCCATTGTTCCAGGCTAGTGTCTCATCCACAATAGCCCTTTCCCTACTGCCCTTCTCAGAGGAGGGCAGCGCCTTACCAAGGGAATTGATTTACCTGGAAAAGGCTTATCTTGCTTGGGGATGCTCCCAGCCTAAGAAGGGAACTCCTGCAGAGAGGTGGGGGAGGGACAGCCAGCAGGCGGAGAGACAGGAATCGGCCTCTGGCTCAGACTGAAGCAGAATTCGGGCTTGGAGTTGGAAAAAGAGGGAGTTCCCAGAGATCTGTAATCCTGCACTGCCATCTACCGCCTGTGCTGGTTTATGGCCTTCAGCAACAACACTAACATGATGGGCTGCTTCCCTGTTTCTAGACTTTTCTCTCAGGAGATTGGAGGAAACTTACAGGGAAAATCTCCGAGTATGGACCATGTCCTGATTATGAGGATCACCTATCTGTAAGTTTCCTGCCAGGGTCCTGTACACTGGACAATCTATTTGCATCCCTGTCTCACTGTTCTCCAGAGTGGGCCCCAAATTGGTACCCCAAAAGGGACACCTTTCCTGGGAAGATTCTGTGGCCCCCTGGCGGGGCCCAGGCAGGTTGATCAAGGGCACCAACATGCAGACAGGGCTTCTCTTCACTTCCTACCCGTTTCTTTCTTGGTCGTTGACCCTTTGGGTTCTTCTTCTGACTTCCCACATCCACATCCTCCTCATTTTCAGTGAGCTCCTTTGTTAAAATGCAAAGGGAAGAGAAGGAGAGTGTTAAGAGAGGGAAAGAGGGGTGTGCTTTTCAAATCATGGTCTTGACCTTGGGCCTCCATCCACTCACGTTCAATGTGAGGGAGGAACAGTTAACAATCTAAGTAGCCAACACTGTCCACCCTTCACCAGAGACCTGTCTTGAAAGTTTGTATCCAAACTGAGTGATTGTGAATGAGGTGGGGTAGGGTTTTCCATGGTCACAGGCCCCCATTCATGCTTATAATGTTTATTGAGCACTTATTGTGTTCCAGGTCCTGGCAGCACAGAGAAGAAAACACGCTCCCCACTTTCAAAATTCACATTCTAAGAAAGATGACAAAGGAATCTGCCAGGAAGGATGGAGAACCATAGCCCAGGACAGACGTGAGAGTCTCATGGGTTGGTTTTTCTGCTTCCCAACTTCACCAGCACGTGGGGAGAAGTAAAAATGCAGTAAATCATTATAAAAGCCCCAAGTTAGAGGATATTTTGGCAGATCTCTTTGAAAAGGGAATATGGTAAATGTCATTCTCTTTTTTTGCACATTATGCTTTCTGAGGTTTTAGACATCAGGTGTTCAACTGGAAGCTCTAAAGTGCTTTTCCTGTTCTATTCTAGAGTTTGGCAGACTGGAGCATAAGTGAACAAGAAGCTGCAAGACAGTCCTAGAACCTCTCTTCCTGGTACCCCAACTTATGAATCTTCGCTTTCTAAAGTTGGGAAATGTTTTGTTTTTGTACTGGGACAAAGTTGCAACACAAAACCTGGATTTTAATGATATGATATAAGGTCTCAAATTTCACTGGGCCAGGCCCCAGTGACTCCTCACTTCCCTTGGCTGTTGGGGTCAGGGAAGGTATGGACTTCAGTTACAGAGAACAGAGCTGAGACCCCCACAGAGAATGGGCTAGGTTGGGGCTTTCCTTAGTGCATGTGACGGATCTCTCTTCCTCAAGTTCTGTGTAGAGGCCTTACCTCTTTCTGTCCTCCTTTCCTCAGGGCTCACCAGATGGGGAGTATTCTTAGCTCCATGATTCACCCGTTTGATTGTAAGGTGGTGATAACATCAAGGTGTGTAAGTATGGTTTTAGATTCAATTCTAAATTTTTATTGGCCGAGAACGGACTTGTGAGAAATCTAGGTCATCTTTCCCTTTCTAATGTTTTAATCCTTGACCAAATGACAAACTGTCCATAGGACTTCTAGTAAGATGAAATGTGGGTCACTGCTTTATCCCCAGGGACAAAAGGCAGAGAATATATTTGTTGTACACATGAAGAAACTTATGTGGTTGGTTCGTGCTTGATATTTTGCTTAAAGTCAATCTGCAAGGTTTTCTATTGAGCTCCCTGCACAGGGGACAGCACACTGTCTGCATTTCTGTCTCTGTGGTCTCGAGATGGTGAGCCCCTCAGCCAGTGGAGAAATAAGGACACAGGAATACTGTCTTTCTGTTCAGTGGTCTACTGTGTACACAGCTTTCCTTCTCTGGTCTTGGCAGTTAGTTTTTGTACACCACGAGTCAGAAATTGCAAGACTCCTGGGATAGTTTTATTAGCATTATGATCTATCACTGTTACCTTCATTCTGAATTCTTAAGGAAATCAAGGTGCTTCAGGCAGAGCTGGGCTCCAGAAACAGGTAGTAAGTTAAGCTGTGGTGGATTGGAATTCATGAAATGATGTCAAATTAATTTCAGAGTGTTCAGGCGGAGGTAAGACCCGGAGTGCCCACAGGGACGCTGGCCTCACATCTACCCACCTCTGCACTTCATGCCTGTGTGTTCAATTAAACTAAATTCGGTCTGAGGACGCCTGCGTACTTTGAGTCCCTACTTGACAAACTACAACCCACCTTAGCATGTAAACTAATTGAAAGCCTCGGTACTTTTGTAACAACCATCATGGCAGCTAAGCTCAGGTGATCAGACCATGTTCACCTAAGGCAACTCTGAGCTGTGACGAGTCAAGCTGTTCCCAAGCTTCGCTTCCATTTTCTGTCCTTACATGCTGCCTGCCCACGTGTACAGGGGGCTCTCTGAACCTCCTCTGGTTCTGAGGTTGTTCTACTCATGAATTGTTCTTTGTTCAAACTCAGTTAAATTTAATTTATCTAAGGCTTTTCTTCTAACACATGTGATAAATGCTTGTTATTGGCCTTAACTTCCTCCTACAAAACATCCCAAGGGGCCCTGTAAGTAATGACTTACCTCTGAAATTATTTTTATTTTTTCTTCCCTGGAATTCATTTTGTCTGTGATAGATCTCTGAAGAGAAAGAACAATGAAGAAGTCAGGCATTTTGAAGTCAATGACATATTGTTCTTAACATCAATGCATATGCATTAGACCTTAGGCGGAGAAGAATTTCTCTCCACCGGATCCTTGCAGATTCCAGGACTGGTGGAAAGAAGCACCAGAGGAGAAGGGGGATGCCAGACTCCCCTGCCCCCATGACCCTGGCTCGGGGCACACAGTCTTGAAGTCAGATGACCTTGGTTGGAATCCAGCTCTGGAAGGACCACATCACACCTTCTCTCCCTTACACCTTCACCTTTCTATCCCTGCTCACCCTCTGCCCTTGATCTTGGTTCTCATTTTCCTACCAAAGAGATGAGATCAGGGAGGGACCCAAATCCGCCTGTTATTACCCACCATGAGAATCAGGTTAGCATCTGCCTATCACCACTAGAATGTGTTTGTAACCAGGCAGAAACAGTATTTTCTTCATTATTTACACCCAGAGCCTTGGACCACAGCACGCACAGACCTCAGTTTATATTTATCTGATGAATGCCTAAGTTACTACTGATTGGCTGCCTCTTCAAGGCCATGTTCTGGAACCCTTTAGAGCCTTCCTCTTGGTGCTATGAGAGAACACATGGAGGAACACCAGGCTCAGGCCTAATATCCCGGAATCTTCCCAGGACTTGGTCAGGTAAGCAGCTTGTCTGAGGTGTTCAAGGTCTCCCGGACCCTCCGGAGGAATTAGCATGGAAAAGGGAAAGGATCTGAAATTCTGTTGTCTTCCACACAGACTCCTCACAAGGTATAAAAAGCAGAAGGGAGAAAGGGGAAATACCGGGGAATGATATTGGCCAAATTATATTGTTACAAATAGGCAACGACAAACCTCACCATTATGTTCAACTATGATGCACCGATAAGAAAACCAGAAGAGAAATGAGAAACTAGATCAGGGGGGAAAAAAAAGTTGAGAGGGTAATCAATAGCAGATGAACGGGGAATGCTAAAGGAAAAGAAAGCTCTCAATAAACTGCTCTGGTCATTATTAACTGGAAAAGAAAAAAGAACTGTGAAGTATTTTAGCACGTAAAAACTGATTCTCTCTAAATAAATATATTACACATGGAAGAAAGAAATAGATGTGAAAAATGTATCAGGATTGTTTTTTTCTACCCATTCTTTCCTGATCATTACCTTTGAATGTGTTTCTAAGGAAATCAAATGACACCAGAATTTATTTTTCTCATGAACACTGTTGCTAAGAAGAGATAAATCAACACCACTCAACTTTAACATGCCACTTATCATCACTGTTTGCACTGGGCACTTATTAATATATTCTTATTGGCAACATCAAAACAGCACCTGTAATTTATTGCACACTTATTTTGTGCTTTCTTTAGATATATGTCCTCTTTATTCCCTACAATAACTCTGCTGGCTTAGTAGTACATGCCCCAATTTATACAAGAGGAAACTAAGACTGATGTGTTTTAGGATTTGCTCAAGGTCATAGTTATTGAATGTCACACTCAGAATTTGATTGGGCAAAGGAGGGGTGGAGAGCATGGAGGCAGGAAAGATGGTGGAATGAGATGGACATCATTACACTAGGAGTGACGCTACATCATGTACAACCAGAGAAATGGAAAGTTGTGCTGCAGTTGTGTACAATGAATCAAAATGCATTCTGTTGTCATATATACCTAATTAAAATAAATAAATAAATAAGAATTTGACCTCAAGAGTGTGATCCAAAATCCTCCCCATTCGCTGCCACCTCTGTCTCACCATTTAATCTTACTTTTGCCATGTTATTAGTAACTACTCTAGGCTAGTCTATTATTCTGGAAATATTTACCATTGAAAGCTGTGAAGCTTTGTACAAGCGATAAAGGGCTTAGGCTATTTTAGGTCAATGATTTATTTCACTCAGTGCAGAAAACCAAACATTTTTCAAGGGAAGTACTAACACCATCATCAGAACAAATGGATGGTCCCTATCAAATGGATGGTCCCTAAGGGTCATCAGCAGACTATAACTTCATCCTGAGGACCTCTTGGGAATCCTATAGGGGGCAGGGAAAGGAATGACAGCATTGGAAAGAGACAACATTGTATATTATCTGATATAATAATATATTTTCTGATTACAGTGAAACCCTGGGTTTACAGAAAAAGTGAGACCTTTGTAAAAAAATTCTATGTACCTGTGCTCAAATGCGAGCTCTACTGAGCAGCACGTGGTCTTAGAGCAATGCTTTTGCTTCTCTCTAGAATTGTGATCCTGCTTCCTCCCTTGAAGGGCGACTGGTTTATAGGGGCTCAGTGATAGATGTCTAGAAAAATGCCTAGCGAGGACCAGGCTCTCTATTTGGGTAGGTTTTAAGAAGAGGTGGTAGGGGGCTATGGCTCAGTGGTAGAGCTCTTGCCTAGTATACTACAAGGCTCTGGGTTCAATTCCCAGCAAATACACAAACACACACACACACAAATCAGAAAAGGTGATAGTAGAGAAGGGATGTGAAAGAAATAAGTGGGAAGGGAAAAGAGCTTAGGGGACAGAACCCTCTGTCATAAAAAAGAACTTTGGGGACAGTGAAGAGGACAGGAGATGTCACATGCACCTCTTTTGAATCTATTATCAAGTTCTGTAAGTTATTCCAGCCATGGCTTTATAAAGCATAAAGTTAGTGATAAATAGTTTTGTAGAATCATTTAATCAGATGAATTTAATCTATACTGCATTCAGAACATGCATGTACCATATGTGTGCTGGGCTGTGTGGCACGTGCTAATCCACTGAAGTGCTGGAAGCCCCTCCCTGGCAGGAGCCGGCTCTGCTCCAATGCTTTCAGCCTTCCCACAAACTGCTGAAGGCACTCAGCTCCTTGTGCTTCTTATGACCTGTTTATAGGGCTGTCTTCCCAGCAAACCCCCAGCTTCTGACCCAGTCTAATTCATTTTTGCACACTCTCAACTTAAGCCATGGCTTGGTGCATTGTTGATGCTCCATAAATACTTGAATGAGTGACCTTATAAATGAGCTCTAGGAGATATGTATAGAGCGATATTTCACTCTGCCAGTGAATTTCTTGGCAGAAAATTTTTATAAAAAATGTGATAGCAGACGTGTATTTCCCCGTAGACTTTATTAGCTTTTCCTAGCACCTCTTTGCAACAAAGGGGAACAATCAGTTGAAACCAAGGCCAGGGAATCTTCCTGAGGTCTTTTGGCAGGCACGCAATCCTCAGCCCTGTGGCCGAGTCCTTTCTCGGTCCAATGGCAAGAAAAGTGAAACTGCCCATAACTAGTACTTGAACCAATTTGAACTAAAAGGCCCAGAAATGCAAAACCCAGAAAATGTTTTGTACAGTGCTGGTCAGAGAGGATTTCCACTCAGGGATCCACGTGACTGTGATTAACTGGATTTACGTTTCCTGCAAGCCAGACACCAGACAGCAGCTCAAAATCAAAGCCGCCCATGTAATGCTCTACATTCCTATTCCAGAAAGTGCAAAAGCAAGCAGTGACGAGAGCCCCTCCATTTACAATTAATTCAATCCACTCTCCATCTCCCGGGAGCCATGGAGAGACAGAACGCAGAACTCCCAGCCGCAGCCCTGGTCCGGTTAGAAACTGGTTTACCTTAAGCAACTTTACACAAGGCACTTTGCAGATTCTGCTTTCTGGGATGGAAGGCAAGTGGAGGAGATGGCCTGGGTGTGCCGCCAAATCTTCTAGACCAGGAAGGGCCGAGTGTGGGCGAGGCTGGGCTGCTCTGGGAAGCCCGGGAAGCTGCAGCCAGGCCTCAGGAGGAAAACACCAGCTTAGCAACGCGTTCCCAAGGAAGGTCATTGGGCGGCTTTTTTTTTTCTTTTAAAGTGACAGTTTACTTCTAGTTGAGGAATCCCAGTGCAGTGGGAATGCAGAGGGGCGCAGCCTACAGTGGGACACAGAGAGATCAAATCAGTGCTGAGGTGACGGAAACCCATGTCTCTAAGAACTCTACCCTTCCTCCTGTCATTTGACTGTCATGCATCATTCCTAAAGGACAGATGATGCTCAGAGCAGGGGCACTAAAAGGCCCCAGAAGGGTGTCTAATTCAGAGCCGCAAAATGTTCCTTCCTGGAGGCACTTCAGGGCACCTAAGTGTTGCCCTGGGGGGATTTGGGGCTACCTTGGAAGACTGAATGCAGGAGGGGCTTAATCTCTGCTTATTCTCTGACTACAATTCCTGAAAAGGTGATAAAGACGCTATGGCTTAAAAAAAAAAACGTGGAAAGCAGATGGAGTAATGGAATAAGCAAATAAACAGACCAGGGAAAGCCACAGTCCAAGGACACTCCAACACACACATTGACTCTTTTCTCTCTCTCTCTCTCTCTCTTTTTTTTTTTTTTTTTGATGCTCTGGCATTTGGGGCCCTGGTCCTGGAGAGATTGATTCCCCCAAGCTAGCTAATTTCTAGAGATAGCAAATTAATTTCCTGAAATAACGCAAACTCTCCTTTGATATACAAACCAACCAATCAAAACCCACACTTCCAACCATTTCTTTTATCGAACATTCATATCAAGCCAATATTCTTCCTGTCCTGTTCACGCCAGGGCCGGGTACAAGCCAACCAGGGACCCCCTCTGCAGTCCAGAGCTCATGGAAATGGTGCCAAACTCACCCAGCCTCTCCACCCTGATCCTGCCACTCCTTCCCAGAAACCCCAGGAAGGCCCTGGGCCATCCTCTGCCCTCTCTCTCTGTCTTAACTTGGTTCTTCCCTATGGCCCTACAGGCATGTGCTGGGGTTTGAACCTGTCCCTCCATCCCAAAGCAGGTGTGGGAAACACAATTGCCCTGTGACCACGTTGGGAGGTGGCACTATTGAGAAACTCTGCCCTCACCCACCCATGGGTGCTTTATGGTGGCAGTGAGCTCCTCAGGGAAGGACGAGTTCACCCCCTCTTCTCTCCCACTCTCATCATCTGTAACACCACAGCAGGAAGAACCTCATGGGATACCAGCCCTTGATTTGGGCCCTCACAGCCTCCAGATGCGTGAGAAATACATTTTTGTCATAAATTTCCCAGTATGTGGTACTCTGTTGCAGCAGCTCAAAACAAACCAAGACACCACGATGCTCTTCTAGGGATTGGGAGAATACACTGACCATCATTTCCACATCTTACCATCTCTGACTAACAGAAATTCAGAGTATATTTTTTAGCACAGTGTGCATCTATGGGTGACAACTTGCTCATGTGCTGTGTATCTCTGTGTGTGGTGAGTATCTGTGTGTGTGTTGTGTGTCTGTGTGTGATGTGTATCTCTGTAGCTCTATATCTCTATGTGTGTCTGTGTGTGTCTCTGTATGTGTGGGATATGTGTGGGTGTGTCTCTATGTGGTGTGTGTCTGTGTATCTGTGTTGTGGTGTGTCTCTGTGTTTCTGAGAGTGGTTTGTGTCTTTGTGTGTGTTGTGTGTGTGTGTGTGTGTGTGTGTGTGTGTGGTGTGTCAGAGAGGTCCATGGAGGCATGAGCTGGAGATGAGCTCTCCCAGTCTGCAGACCTTCCTAGCTCAGCATCTGAGCTGTGGCATCATGGGCTGAAACGTGCCCTCCCTTCCCCAATGACACGTTGAAGTCCTCACGCTCAGAACCTCAGGTTCTGACCTGGAACTTTATAGATTCAATCGAGTTAAAATGAGGTCATTAGGGTGGGACCTACTGCAAGAGGATTGTGTCCTCATAAAAGGGGAACTTGGATACAGACAGACCCGCACACAGAAGGAAGATGGTGTGAGGACACAGGAGAAGAGCATCTCCACCAGCCAAGGGATCCCGAGGCCACCTGCAGCTAACAGAGGCCTGGAGCAGGTCTCCCTCACACCCCCAGAAGGAACCAGCCCTGCCAACTTCTGGGACTTCTAGTCTGTCTTTTTAAGCCACCTACTGTGTGGTACATTGTCAGAGCAGCTTTAGGAATCTAATAAAAGTAGACACCAAAGAAAGTGGGGAGAATTAGGGGCACAAAGGCAGGACTATTGGAAAGTCTGTGTGTGGAGGGGCTCCTCAGCACCCCTTGTTCCTGGCATGCCCAAACTCCCTCATGCCTCACCTGCTGCCGCGGAGACTGGGGGTTTCTTCTCCAGGGAAGCCAAGGCAGACACTTTGCAGCCTCAGCTTTCCAGGTAGAGCAGCGCTGGGTGATTCTCAGGGCTGGCAAGCAAATGTCAGAAATGGAGAGACTGGCGGGCCCCTTTCTAAGTCCTTCTCAAGACTGTAGATGTCCAAACTCGGACCTCTGGCCCCTCCATCCCACCTCTACCAGCACTGAATTGGAAAAAGTGGGAGACTTTTACTGGAGAAATGGAACGATCACAGAGATGGACCCCAGGTGCTGACACTTCTGGATTCTCCAATGAAAAAACTAGGTTTCCCTTACAGAAAAAATTGAAGAGTCTCATGCTGAGAGACATAGCCGAGTCCGAATGACTCATGGCATTTTTGCCAGAACGGAGTGGTTGAGAGGTGGCCAGCAAGCCATTGAGATGATAATGGTTATGTGAAGCTGTGTATATTAGACCCCTGCTGTCTGCCTCGGCCTGTTACTTTGGAGTTGGGGGGGGCGGATTCCCGGAGAGTTCCCATTGGTTGGGGAAGTGCTGGAGGCGGGATTTGCGGTTGATGTGGGGTGTGCCCGGAAAGGAGCCGCGCGGGTGGCGTTCGGGAGAATTCCTGGGGAGCGTGTGTGGAGTGTGCTGGTGGAGTTCAGAAATAAAGTTTGTTCCTGCTTCAGTGGCTCGTGATTTGTGCCCAGCCAGACTGCACCATTCTCAGGTTGAGAAATTCAACACTCATAATTATAGAAAAAAGTAAATAGAAAGGAATTAAATAGAATTTATCAAAAGTAAATAGAATTTATTAAAGGAATTATACAAGAAAAATCATCAGAAGTGAAAGAAAGAGTCTTGAACCTGAAGGCGATGGTGAAGTGCAGGCCCAAAGAGACAAGGAAGCTTAGACGTCTGTCTCAATTTGTCTTCTGCATGTGATGGGAAGATATTCCCTAGAGAATTCATACCCACAGGCTTGCACGTGCGGTTCAGCGGTCTTACGCTCTCTGTGTCTTCAAGGAAGCCAAATATGTTCATAGGAATTAATGTAGATGTAGCCAAATATGTTCATAGGAATTAAACACCTTCTAGTAAAGTCATAAAAGCACTAAAAGGCCTCATTTCTTGAAAACATTCTTATGTAAGCAAAGTAAGTGAATCTAACAGATTTGTTTTAAATCACAATGCAAAAATATTCTTTTAAGTGTTCCCAGATGACTAAAGAGTTTTCATCAAAGATGTGTGTTGAATCACAAGCATTTTTTTTCTGTATCTTTTGAGATAATCAAATATAATTTTTCTTCTTTCATCAGTTGATGTGGTGAATTTCATTAAAAGGCTTTTTAATGTCAAATTCTTCTTGTGTTCCTGGGATACACTTAACTTGATCAAGATATTTCAAAATTAATTGTTGGTTTAGTTTCTGTTATTCAGATGTTTTTGCACTCATGCTTTTGACTGAGATCAACCTATCATTGCGTCCTTTCATGTATGGCTGTTGTCTTATTTTAGGAAAGAGGGAATTATAACCTCTACAAAAACAGACTGATATTTCCTTCCTGCAACAGATCAAGTAAAATTAATATCATCTGTTCTATGAACGAGTGTATAAAATCTTGTGGATCTAGTGAGATGTATTTTTTTTTATTATGATTAAAAAATATAAATGTTGCCAGGTACGGTGGCTAATGCCTGTAATCTCAGAGGGTTGGGAGGCTGAGGCAGGAGGATTGTGAGTTCAAACCCAGCTGCAGCAACTTCTCAACCCTAAGCAACTCAGTGAGACCCTATCTCAAAATAAAATACAACAAAGGGCTGGGGATGTGACTCAGTGGTTAAGCACCTTGGGTTCAATCCCAGGTACCAAAAAAAAAAAAAAAAAAAAAAATTATCATGGAGTTTGCCATTTTACCCAGGTTTAAATGTGCAATTCAATGACTTTTAGTACATTGGCAAAGCTTTGCAATCATTATGTGCTTCCAAAATTTTTTCATCACACCAAACAGAAACTCTGTACCTTTTAAAAATTACACACACCTCTTCATTTCTCCTGGTAACCTCTAATATACTTTTTGCCTCTGTAAATTTGCCCATTCTAGATATTTTATATAAGTGGATTCATATAATTTTTGACCTTTTGTGTCTGATATAATTAGCTTAACATAATGTTTTAAAGATTTATCTATGCCACAGCACATTGGTAAGCCATTCCTTTTAAAGGCTGAATGATATTCCATTGTATGTATATATTATAATTTATCATTTCATCAGTTGATGGATACTTGGATTGTTTCCACCTTTTGTATATTGTGAATTATACCACAATGAACATTTACATAAAAATATTTGTATGTTATATTTGAGTCCGTTTTCAACTCTTTGGGGTATATATATACCGAGGAGTAGAATTGTAAACATGGTAAAAATGTAAACATGGCAATTCTATGTTTACATTTTTGAGGAATTATAAAACCCTTTTCCACAGTGGCTGTAATGTTTTACATTCTCATCAGTTTGTATTTTTGAACATCTACACCAATACTTGTTATTTTCAGTTTTTAAAAGATATTACAGCCACTGGGCATCGTGGCACTTGTTTGTAATCCCAGCGACTTGGGAAACTGAGGCAGGAGGATCACGAGTACAAACCCAGCTTCAGCAATTTAGCGTGGCCCTAAGCAACTCAGTGAGACCCTGGGGGTGTGGCACAGTGGTTAGTGCCCCCTGGGTTCAATCCCTAGTCCCCCCCACCCCGCAAATTATCATAGTCATCCTAGTAGGTACAAAGCATCTAACTGTAGCTTTGATTTGCATTTCTCTAATGAGTGACACTGAGCAGCATGCTTCATTGTGTTTATTGGCACAATGTTTTCTTGGATTATGGTATATGTATGTGCATGTTGGTTGGGGTGGGGTAGTGGCTATAACTAATGCTTATCAGGCTATTTAGATTCTTCTAATTTCATTTTAAGCCTTTTTTTTTTTGTACTGGGGATTGAACTCAGGGGCACTGAACCACTGGGCCACATCCCAGCCCTTTTTTGTATTATATTTAGAGTCAGGGACTCGCCGAGTTGCTAAGTGACTCGCTAAATTGCTGAGGCTAGCTTTGAACTCTTGATCTTCCTGCCTCAGCCTCTGGAGCTGCTGGGATTACAGATTGCGCTCCTGTGCCTGCCTAGTATGTATGTGTATATGTGTGTGTGTGTGTGTGTGTGTGTGTGTATTTCTGTGATGAAGTGGAACCTAGGGCCTTGCATATGCTAGGCAAGTGCTCTGCCATTCAGCTAGCTGTAGTATATTTTTAGTATATTATATAATTTAGTATATTTTATATATATATATATATTTATATATATATTTTATATATATATATATTATATATATATTTATATATATTTCCTTATTCATTTTACTATTCCTAAAATAAACATCCAGTGCCCTATCTTGGTATGACCCTGTGGTGGTTTTAAAAACAAAACCTCCACATTCTTTGCCACCTCTCTCATCAAGAAGTGAGGTGTATTTCTGTCTGCTGGTGTCCGTGTGGACTGGTATCCGTGGTGACCAGGAGTACGGCAGAAGGGTTGGCTACCTGAATTCTGAGGCTGAGCCATAAAAAACGGTGCAGCTCTATGTTATTGGCTAGAACATGTATGCCAGACCCCAGAGCCACCCGGGAGAGGTTCTACTCCCTGGAGGCCACCTCACTGCCGGAGCCTCGCTTTAGGGGGAGGCCAGGTGTGCACCCTGTTGGCAGTCCCAGTCTGAGCCACCCAGCCAAGGCTCCAGACAAGTCAATGGACGACACTGGATGATTCTAGTCCCCAGATGTTTAGTTTTCTCCTAGGATTCAAGTTTTCTTAGCTGACATGATGGAGCAGAGATCAGCCAGTCTGCTGTGTCCTATTCAAATTTCCGACTCACAGGATCTAAAAATCTGTGTATTCTAAAAGGTTTGTTTTAAGCCATCATATTTTGGGGCATTTTTATGCAACCATAACAACTATAGGAGTCCCATCTTAAAAAAATGAATATATAGATGATTGAGTGATGAGATATTACCATGACTTTTTTACATGGAACTTGAGGAACATGTTTCCTGCATGTTGTCTTGGTGGCGCTGCCATGCACTGGGTAGCGTAAACAGCAGACATTTGTTTCTCCCAGTTCTGGAGGCTGGAAGTGTGAGGTTGGGGTGCCAGCATGGTCAGGTGCTGGGGAGGGCTCTGTTCTAGGCTTGCAGATGGCCGTCTACGAGTTGTGTGCTCAGATTCGGGACAGCAAGTGAGCTCTGGCCTCTTTTTGTTAGGGCACTCATCCATGGAGATCACTCCCAACACCTTATCTAACTCTAGATTACTTTCCAAAGATCTGCATCTGTTTACCATTGCATTAGTGGATAGGGCTTAACACATAGATTTTGGGAGGGCACAAACATTTTTAGGCACAAGTGTGCCTAAAAAAAAAAAATAGATAAACACATTCAATTCTTTCAAGGTCAATGCCACTAAAGCACGATGCATTGGAAACCTTTCTGGAAAATTAGAACTTTGGAATAAATATCAAAACATTTCAGAGCCTAAGATAAGAGTCCTACCTTGTCTTCTCTTTGGGATAAAGGTGTAAGAGTGCATTACTTAGGTCAAGATGTGCTTTTCGCACCCGCACATGGGTGACACAACTTTATCTTTAGATGAATGTATCATTATTCTTACTCTGTTCTTTGAACTTTACGATTATAATTGATTCATTCTCCACAAACAAAATATGCATCACAAGAGAGAGGTCAGGCTCAAGTTGGAAGCTAAAGAATCAACTTTTTAAAATTAATAATTAATTGATTAATTTTAATTAGGTATATATATATGACAGCAGAATGCATTTTGGTTCACTGTTCACAATTGTAGCACAACTTTTCATTTCTCTGGTTGTACACAATGTAGCATTGCACCATCTGTGTGGTCATACATGTACTTAGGGTAATGATGTCCATCTCATTCCACCATCTTAAGAATCAACTTTGAATCAAAATTTTTATAAAAAACGTACTCTTCAACTTTGGATTTATATTTTCCAATTGCAGAAGTATATATCTCTCTCCTTGAAATATAGCTCACATCTCAGCAAATTGGAACATTTTGCTTCTATGGCAAATGGAGAGAAACAAGTATTGACTCAGATGCATTGCTCAGATATATTGCTGCATAGCTTACTTTCCTTTTGTAGATATTAAAGCATTTAATTTTCTTCCTTCAGTGCTGTGATTTCCAACCTATTTTGAATTATAATACCTCTTTGTCATTTGCTTCATTTAACGACATTGTCACTTCCTAAGAGAGCTGTCAGAGCTGTTGAGAACAAAAAACCATAGATTCTTTTTATTTAGAGACTCACATCGTAATTTGAAGTAACTGGAGATGCTCTTACACATTAGAGAAAATGACTGCTCTAGTATGTGTAGTGAATTTTCATGTTTTTGTTGTTGAAAAGGTTACTTTCCTACAATTTTTGCATTCTCTTCTCTCCAGCTACTTCCCTAAAGTGCAACTCACTGGTAAGTTCTGCTTCACTAGCTTAGTGTATAAATATCACAACTCTATCATTTTCTATGTAGTTGTTTAAAAACATGCCTGCCCTTTCTAGCAGGACACCCTGGGTCTCCTTCTTGAAGCTTCATCGCCACACGGAGTTGTTCATAAATCGTTAGAGGCAGACTTGATTCAAAGGGTAACCCTTTGTCCAAATACCAGTGAAGAGAGAACAGAAGTTTCTAGCCAGGTCCTGCCGGAAATGGTTCCAAGATGTTCATGCATTTTGCTCTCAGAGCATTGGTGGAGCTGGCAATCCAAATACTCATACCAGAAGCCTCCCAATGGAGATTCCAGGGTAATATTCTTTTAGGTTATATGAATACATCTCAACCAGTTTTGATCCCTTGACTTCCAGGTCATTTACGAAGCATGAGGACATTCTAGGTTATCACAAATGATGGGGGATGCTACTGGCATCCAGTGGGAGGAAGCCAGGAATGCTGCTAAACACCTACATGCATTAGACAGTCCCCCGACACCAGCCCCAATACACACACACACACACACACACACACACACTCATCTGTCCCAAATGTCAACAGTGCCTAGGTTGAGAAAGCCTGGTTTCTTCACTATCATGACACCAACATGGTTCGCACTGTTTCCAGAACCTGGAAAGGTTTAGACCTCAATCATAGGCTACAGCACCTTCCCGTGCGCCCCACATCACCTGCATTCTGGCTTGGCCTATGGTTACCAGTCCACAGTTCCCAATCTCCTCCTCATGTCGCTTTCCCCTCCATGGTGCCAAATGTCTCCCTTGGCTGGTCAGTCTCAGCTTGGACCAGCCAAGTCAATCACTGAGGTTTTAATGCTGCTGAAATTCACCAGGAAAGAGGCCAGTCTCTAAGTCCATATTTTCCTCCAGGAAATCTTGGGCCTTTGCTGATTGACCCAAACCATGTCAAAGACCAAAAGGGGCATTTGGAAATCTGGGGATCACCAACAATCACAGAAAATTCTGTGATATCCCCACTTCCCAGGGATGTAAGTACTCACTTGTTATACATTTGCAAAATCAAGATGAGTTGCTCAAAGAACCTTCATTGAAACAAGTTCTTATCCAAGGAGACTTGCTAGTCCCACTAGACAGAGGAATAGCTGACAGTCTGTCTTGATTAAAATAATATGCTCTGCTTCACTAGGCACTCAGATCCAATTATCATTTTCTTCTGAGATGCCACGAGTCATGCACTGTCTCCTTCCAATGCACCAAGTGTTAAACTACCTGAGAAACAGGCAGCTGGCCATACCTGCTTTTGGAAAAGACCCGTCTCCTGATTCCAGGTCAAGAGTTTTCATATCCTGGCTATTGGCAGATACTGTTCCCTATGAGGCAAACTCACTTTGTCCCCTGAGGCAGAATGCTTTCAGAACTAGGGATTTGGGACCTTATATTGGTAAAAGATATATTGGCACAAAGAGTACCCAGCAGCACCCGCATTTACTTCGATTTCTGTTAAACTGGAAGACTGTGTTTCTAATGTCCTTAGGTGGATGAGGATATAATTAGAATTTTCCTGGATTTGCCTCTGAGCTCACTCACTGCAGAGAAGGAGATGGCAGAGTCCAAAGAAAAGGCTAGCCACAGGTTTCTGGAGTAAAATCCATCTGTGTATTGGAAGCTACCTGCGCTCTTACCCCAACCACTCTGCGCCATCTTGCTTTCTTGGGCTCAAATCCCAAGAGGCATTGCCTTACTTGAGGGGTTTCCTCAGGGAATCAGAAAAGATAGACACAGCTGTATTCTGACCAACCAGGGTTAGGCAGCCAGGGAAGCAGCCATTTGGGGGCTCATGAGGGCAGGATCTCACCTCAGAAGGGTGGACCAGGTCTTGTGGGTTCATACCTACTTGCCAGGTCTTAGTAACTCTCTGTGTTATAATTCTTTTCTTTTATTTCTAAGAATTTGAAAAAATCTTATAACTGTTCCAGTATCATCTCCTCTCTTCTGTGGGGGAATTATAGAAGGTTTATAACCATGCTAGAGATGGGAAGGTAAAAAACATAATTTTTGGAGTAAGAATGATGGTGTCTGTTAAAGTCTTGAAAAGGCAACTGAATTCTAAGAACAATAGTTGGGAGTGGAGGCAGTGTTGGGCCTGAGATTTGCCCCTTCCTACCTGGAGATTCTTTCTCTTTACTGCTGACCTGGGTTATTTTAACAAAGGATCCTAAGCTTTACTACTACTTCCTACCCATGCTTGATACCTAGTTCAAGGTATTCAATTAGGGCTCTCCCCTAGTTCAAGCATCTTCAACCCTGGCAAAGAATCCACCATCATTATAAGGCTTCCTTCCCAGTGCTCACTGCTAATGTAATGGTTGACACATCATTTTGTTTTTTCTCCTGGGTTCTCATGATTTATGGAATTTTCTGGAATATAGTAGACACTCAATAAAAATGCTGAATGGTTGAAAGAATAAACACACACTTGACAGAAAGTTGTCACTGGGTCCTTATTTGAGGATTAAAAACTTACAATTGAAAGTCTGAGAAACAAATTACCCTTGAATCAGGTGTGTGGTGATTAAAGAGGCAGAAAAACTGCTTCTGGTAAATTGAGGAAACTCATCATTAGTGGGGGAGGTCCTCAGGCAAGGGTGGGATCCTTAAAGTGTGGTAGCATTTATCAGAAGACTGAAGAGCTGGCTTCAAATCTCAGATCTGTCCTTTGCTATTAGCAAAAGCAAGCAGCTTTTGGTTTTAGTTGATATCTAATTTCAAATTGAACTTTTCCTGTCCGTCAAGTTATTCATCCATTTGACATTTATTTAGTACCCGCCTCGTGGCAGGTGTGACGAAAAACCCTAGAGATTCAAAGAGGATTAAGATAAAATCCTACCACCTCATGGGGACCGAAACCTCTACCCACACTATCCACCTCAGTTTTGAAGTAATTCACCCTGAAGCGGCATTGTTGCCACTTTTTATTGTTTATTAATTGCAGAATTATGAAAAGGGAGCTTTTAAATGTGTGCCAGGCAATGGGAGGGGATGAACTAATGAGAGTCAGAAGAGCTTGGCTCCTCCCCATTCTAGAGACCACTGGCTCGTTCCTCACCTTCTGTGGATCTCTTTTTTCCTCTTTTGTTTTATGAAGTGAGCAGAGGAAGATGATCTCTAAGACTTCTCCCAGTCGGTGCTTGGATTTGATGAAATTTGAGAAAACCTATCCTCTAATAGAGTCATTCTTGCTTCTGGCCACTAGAGGTCAGTATCTTAAAAAGCAAACCGGCCACATTCCATTCTGTTGCCATTAGCCGCCTCCTTGAAGCAAAAAGCAAAATGGCTATTCGTTAACCTTCTTTAGGTTAGGAAGAAACATTTGACATTTTGGAGCCTTGGAATTGACGTCCTTTAACTCTTCTAGCTGAGTGTTCGTGCAGGGTTTATTTACTAACAATCTGTGTGTATGAGAGAGAACAAACAGAAGGTGCAGCCCTAGCCATTGAAGAATTTATCGTCTATACAGACCCAAATGCATTTATATCTGTGACAGGAGTGAAGAACAGTTGAAAGTGACCCTTCTGCAGAGCCAGCCCCTTCACACCCAATGGTGCCAGTGCTGAGAGTTCAAGGGGAAATGTTTTCAGAGCAGCTCTTTTCTCATGGGCATGGTAGGAAAGACGTCAGAACGTCCACTTTCTTATACCTAATGCCAGGGACTTGTCTCTGCCTTTGAATGGCTCCTTCAATGCAGAGAGGAGGAGCAATTTTGATTGGTGAGATGGCAAGACTCTGGCTTCTCTTGTCTTTGGTCACTGTGGGGAGTGAATTGTGCAAAGGGTCATTTGCAGGTGTGGCCTCTCTTGGGTGTTCTGAGGTTGATTTGGGGTGAGGCAGTCCTCTCTCCTCTCTGGGGCTGAGTGGAGACCTTTCTCTTGTGCAGGGCACATCAGGTCTAGATCTAGAGTGGCCGTTGGAAAGTTTCTTTCAGCTTCTTCTTTGATGGGGACCCTGATGGGAAAGCCAGTGTTTTGGTCTATTTGTACCTTCTGTGTAAATTTCTCAATCAGCAGAGAGCAATGTGATTAAATGAAAGTCTCTCAAATTCTACCGGAGGAGGTGGGTCCATGTTGTCCTGAACAACACTTACTACCATAGTGTTGGTGGTGTGGTTGGGGTGGGCTTTAAGCAAGAGTTGTCCTTGGAGACACAGGTTGGGAAAAGGAAGCAAATACAGCCTGCCTCCATTTATCATCATTTTGTGTAGTCGAGATCAAAGTAAATGAATGTGAAGGACAAATAGTAGACAAAAAGTCATTCAAATACAACCTGAGGAGTATGTGGGGGAAAGATATTTTTTCTGTGTCGTGGTCATGGTACCGAAACATGAAAGATCCACAGAAATTGCCCTAATCACAAAATGATTGCATTCTTTGAAACAGAGAGAGTTTTCTAGCATCAAATTCAATCACTCATTTATATATCAACATTTACTGAGCATTGGTTATGTACCAAGCACAGTTTCAGATGCTGGGCACAAAGTGGACAAGACCCCATCATTCATGGAGCTGACATTTATTTGAGAGTCCACAAGGTACTGTGGCAGGTGGGGTCAGCGCCTTTGCCATAGCCTTTGGCTTTAATTGATTGAGGGCTCTGACAGATCTCCAAAGGTCTTATCTCAATCTGTCCCCCTGAATCCTTTTTTCAAAACCGTGAGATGTGTTTCTGTCAGGTATCAGTGGCACACCCGTGGCTGGAGAAAGGATGTTACTGGGAGAAGCCCTCAACCAGTGACTGTTGGGAGCTGACTTTTAAATCCTCTGTCCTCCCTCTTTGGGTGAACCAGTTTTGGGGGCTGTGTGCCTGGCTGTCCACAGTCAGCTACTGTGGCAGTTTGCTTAGCAATACCTACACTTTTGATGCTTCCTTTGCTTCCCCAATAAACTACTTACACTTTGCTCCTCGCCTCAGGCTCTGCTTTGGGGAGAGACCAGCTAAAACAATCACTTCACACAAAAGGTTTCACATCTGTTCTTGGAAGGACTCTGAGCTGCACATCCTGGTGCCTGCTCAATGACACCGTTTGGAAAAAAGAACAAGACAAATCAAAACAACAAGAAGACTAGCCAACATGTCTTGCTGATGGGTTTTGAACAGGTACTGGGTTGTATCCAAGGCGTCCTCCTAGCTGACTGGGCAAAGGAGGGTTCTGATCTAGCTGGTGGCTAATCTCAGGCTGGCCCCTTGGCCAATAAGGCCCAACAACTAAGCCACGAGAGCCTCACTCTAGGACTAGGGTGAACTAGGAAGTGAAGAAAGACCCAGGCAGGGATCGAGCAATTGGAGCTAAGCAAAAACAAAACAAAACATAAAAACAATTAAAACAAAACAATCAAACAAAAAGCTGGAGCTTGGCTATGAGAGGCCAGGTTGAAATTATGAGAGAGCAGAATCCATGAGAGTGGAAAAGAGGGCAAGGACACCAGCTGGTGGTACGAGGAGCCCAGGCTTTCAGGAAGAAGCAGAGCTTTGGAGCAGAGTGGGATCAAATTCACTGCTGTGGGCCAGAGTCAGGATCTCCCCAGTCCTCCACGGAGATCCTTGGGGGCCGCAGGAGCCATCCAACTCCGAGAGGGCCTGGTCAAACAGGACTCCAGCATCCATTATTCCTGCTTTTGTAAAAAGACTATTTCAGAGAAGAGTTGCCAAGCTTTGCTTTTAATTGAGGATGTGAAACTAGGTATGACCTGGCCTTTTAGAGTTGAATTAGCTTTAAACTTTCATCAGAGCTGGAAAGGAAACCAAAGGCTCATTTAATTCAGGGAAGGCAAACTGATTGCATCTCCAGGGTGGAAACTTATTGATGGATGGTGGTCACCTGGAGGCTTTGCTGGGCATTCTGAGGCTGCCCTGGACACAGCGGGAAGGAATGCTTGATCGATTAAGCAATGTGTGCCAAGAGCAGAATGTGAAGGCAACCACATACTGTCCACCCCTTCTAATGTGGAAATGGAGGCTTATAGGACTTAGGTACTAAAAGTCACTCAGGACTGATTTCTTTAAAGTTCTTTTTTGGTGCTAAGGATTGAACCCAGGGGTGCTGAATCACTGAGCTATATCCTATTCATGTTTTTGCATTTTATTTAGAGACAGGGTCTCACTGAGTTGCTTAGGGCCTTGATAAGTTGCTCAGTCTGGTTTTGAACTTGTTATCTTCCTGCCTCAGCCTCCTGAGCTGCTGAGATTACAGGTGTGTGCTACTGCGCCTGGCACACAAGGCTGGTTTCTGAGACTACAGCTCACAACTTCTATCTTTCTACTCATCAGCTTCTCCGACATCTTTCTGATCTAGCTAATTTTGGCCATTTATAGCTACTTTAGGAAGTTAAGAATCTCTTCTCATATGAAAAGTTATTATATGAGAAATTGTATGCCCAGTCCTCCTGAAGTTGACTAGAATCTGCATGATGTCTTTGAAGGCAGTTAGTTCTAGGAGGGTAAAGGTGCCAGATTGAGCAAATAAGAATACTGACTATCCAGTTAAATACTTATACAGAGACATACTTATACAGAACAATTATTTGTTGCATAATCTGAAATTTAAACTTGAATTTCCTGAATTGTATCTGGCAACTCTAAATGGGGGTAAGATAGGTCACCACTTTTTGTTTGTGTATCTTATTATATGAATGCATATGTATGTAAGGTCTTGAGCATCTTATATACCAAGCATCTGATTATTATTTGCCAATAGTCTGATCCACTGGGATGCCTCGGGTGGCGTGTTCACTTTTAGTTCTGAATATGGTAAGACCTGGATGTTTGCTGTTGACAATCTTTGCAACTCTCCTCATTGTTCCTGAGTAGTTCCATCAACAATAAGGGTGCACAGCAGTGCCAGATTTGTTCTCTGAAGCTGCGGTAGGGATACATCGCAGAGACTTTGACTTTTCTTCTCTTTATTTTAGCCAAGGCAGCATCTCACAAATACTCTAGTAAAAGAGCACTTTAGTCACGTAAGAGCGTCCATGCAACCCCTCGGAGCTTATGGCTTTCTGCTCCCAGTGCTCTCTGTCATTCCTTGGAATGCTGACTGAATCAGGCCAGTCTCTGGTTCAGTGCGTTCTGCCACCTCCTTGATGGCACTGGAGAAAGGCCACGGATCCAATCTTCATGTTGCTGCTCATAAACGCCTCTGCCATCTGACACATGCACGGGTTCTGAATGACTTCATGCCGTAACTAGCCCATTGGGTTTATAGTTCCGGACTATTAAAAACTCAATAAAATGATGTCAATTCAAGACTCACTTCCTTCCCTGTTCAAGTTAGGAGGGAATAATTTAAAAAATACACAAACTAGCATTATTTTGTCTTATTCTTATTTGAAGGATCCCCTGGAGTAGAAGTCTGGGTAAACCACCAGAAACTTTAAGGACAATGTCATTTCACACTTCAACCTGCAGCTTTAGGGGGTTTGTTTTTGTCTCTCCCCTTAAGACTTTTTCTCTGCAATCCTTTGGAAGTAAAATAGTTTACAACTACTCTGATGATCCAAGAGTCTATGTAAAACAGTATTATGTAAAATAACCCAAATATGTTTATTATAAAGATTGAAAAGAAAGATCAAAAGGGTAGAAATTTGGGGCTGGGGATGTGGCTCAAGCGGTGGCGTGCTCGCCTGGTATGCGTGTGGCCCGGGTTTGATCCTCAGCACCACATACAAAGAAAGATGTTGTGTCCGCTGAAAACTAAAAAATAAATATTAAAAAATTATCTCTCTTTCTCTCTCTCTCTTTAAAAAAAAAGGTAGAAATTTAAGAATATCTTTTAATTACTTATTTTTATTGAGACCTCTTTTCGAAGCACATGTACAAACACTTTAAAAATGGTATAATTATGGAAAATATTCTTTAGTAATCTAGTTTGTTCCATTAATATTTCATGATCATCGGTGGTGCTAGTACATTTTCACCCTCAGTTTCAGCTACTAGATCCCATTGGAGAAAGGTACACAATTCATTTGACACATAGTCTATTATTAGGCAATTAGGCTATAGTTTTCCATATTGTAAGCTTTCCTTCAAGACTCTGTAATCAAATATTTGCAAACATTTTTAGTTAGATTTTTGGAGTAAATTCTTAGAAATAGGAGGTTTGTGATTTTTGTATCTTAGACAAAAAAAAAAAGAAATATTTTAGCTGTCATAAGAAGGACGTGCAATGAGGTCAGAGGTTCTGTTGCCTCTTGGACACCTTTAGGATGGTGTGTGGGTCAACTTGGGGGTCTCACAGGGAACAACTATGTATCTTACCTAAACAAATGACCAACCAAGTGGTCATGTCTATAAAAGTTAGAAAATGATTATTAGTAAATACACAGATTGGGGGACTGTGTCACCATGCCAGGGTTGCAGAGACATGGTTCTCAACCGAGGACAGTTTTCCCCCTGGGAACATTTGGCACTGTCTGGAGACACTGCTGGTTGTCATTATGGAGGACAGGTGCTGCTGTCACCTAATGGATAGAGGCCAGGGATGCTGCTATGTGTCCTCTGGTGGACAGGCAGTCCTTCACAATGAAGAGGGACCTGGCCCAAAGTGTGGCTGTGGTTGAGAGTCACACGTTTCCGCGTGTCTCTCGAAAGCTACAGCATGGCATTCAAGTTTCGTAAATTTTCATTTTTGAAGGATTCTTTAGTTACCCAACACTTTTGTCATATCTTGGGTTTGATTGAAAAGCCACATTGGGGACATAGGAGGCCTGTGGAGAGGTGGTTCTGTTAGGATTCATCCTGAGAAGAGGTGGCAAAAGGACACCACCCCGTGAACAATCCAGCTCACCTGGATTTTTCTGAGCAAAGTGATATAGGGATTATGCTAACATTTTGCCCAGGTTCTCTGTGACACAGAGGATCTGGAGTGGACCCCTGGGATCAGTCTTTATTCTTTGCCCAGAACCACAGGGGCAGATAGATTTTGGGCTCTGTAGAGTTTGCAGAGCTGTGTGGTCAGTCACACTATTTCCATAATGAAAGAACGAGCCTCATGGTGACCTCCTTGGCTCCTGTTGAAGCAGAGAAAATCAAAGCCTCCTGGGGCAAAGGAGAGGATCCAGGGTGGAGTGACTCCCCACCTAGTGCATGATCTCCTGGTGAAGCTGCCTTAAGGCAGCATCTTGGGTGGGGAGTCCTGGGGTCCAGGCTCATGGCGGGGCATGACATTGGAGGCAGGTGGGCAGGAGTTAGAACCCACATTTACTAAAGTTTGAAAATGGGGAAACCGCCCAACTGCTCTGAATCTCAGTATTCTCATGTCTAATCTCTGAAAGGGTAAGAAGATAATTTAATTCATGATGAACGGGAAAAGCTATTTGCCTAGAAATTTGAACCCCCGAATGCTCCACTGGTTGCTGATGCTGTTTCAAGTTCAGGAGGGGGGTTTCCAGGGGGGATGCTCTGGCAAAACTCTCTGTTCATGACTGCAAGGCCTTGGCCCCACACCACCACGCAATTTTCTTGTAAGTGGAGCTGGACCACTTCTGAGACCTGACGGCTCCTTCTGCATTAGTTACAGGCAGCCTTAAGCAATTCGGAAAGGTGTCCCTTCTGCGCTTCTCAAGACAGGTTGCCCGTTCTGTTGTGCCAGCTGCATGGGATTTTAGACTTTAGAGTAGGAAGGCCTCTAAAGGCCTGGGCTCTGTAGAGTTGATTTCCATTCACTTCCTCCTACTCCTGTGGCTCCCATCTATTTTCTCTGTTCTGTTCTTTGCCCTGGCACCCCATCTCTGCACTGCGTCACCCAGACTGCACGACTCCTGCGTTGATGGATTTGACCAGGGCGGGATACAAGTAGGAGACAGAGGGTGCAGGGGAGCATGGCCAGGGGACTTGTTGCCCTGGCTCCCTCCTTCCTTGAATGTGGTCCTGGCAGGGGCTCCTCTCCAGGCACAGCTTCTGTAGGATGGTCCCTGTCCCAAGTCTCAGGCTCTACCACACTCAGCCGCCAACAGTGCCTCCTTGTCCCTCCAGGCTTTGGGATGGTGATGGGTCCCTGCTGTTGCCAATGCTTTGATACCTTGACATCCCTTCTTGGTTCTTTTAACCCAGCCTGTACCTCTGAATACAGTCCTTTCATTCCTCCCTCTCCCTAATCCCTGCCCTATAAAATGAGGGGCCTTGGTATGGAAATGTTGGGGACCCCAGTGCTGGGGTATTTCTTAAGCATGAAAACAGAGGGAGTCAGTCTCTTGAGGCCACCTACTCCAGGTCTCTTGGGTTCGGTTGCCATGAGAATGCACTACTCAGGGACCAGGCAGGAAACCGTAGGTCTCACTCAAAAGGATTTCAGATGGAGAATCGAATGAAAGGATTGTACTCAAAGGGACCAGCAGGAGGAAGGAAGGACAGAAAGGGGCAATACTGGGGAATGATATTGGCCAAATTACGTTGCTATATTGTGAGTACAAACATACAACAATAGATCCCACCATTATGTACAACTATAATGCACCAACAAAATATGTAAAAAAGTTAACATGTGCTCTTTCTGAGAATAAAATGAGGTACATGCTATGAGGATCCAGCATGGCACCATTTACGAAGGAGGCACATGGTAAATCGGAGCCACTGTGTCATTAGACACTGATTTGTGATTTCTCAACAAAACAAGAAAGAAGGCTGGACAGCAATGTAGTTTGTGACTTAGAGTGGCTTTTTGGAGCTCTTGTTATGTTGTCTGAGGAATGAATTGGATTTACTGGCCTTTTTTTTTTTTTGATTCCATAAAGAGACTTATCTCAAAGCATGCTCCCTTTTTATAATTATCAAAGACAATTGCATATATTGTTGCACCTTCTGGAGTTCTGATGCAAAAGTCAGGGGGTCTTAGGGAAAGGAGAAGTGTTTCAGTTGAGAATAATATATTCTTTCATTAAAAGTGTCTGTTGGTGAAATGACAGCCAGTGGGATAAGATCATCACAGATGACAGGCTAATATAGTGAGAAATACTTAGTTGTGACCAAGTATTGTCAAAAAATTAGGTTATCTCAGAGAAAAGTGATTCTATCAACACATTTACTTTGCATCATGCAGATAAAATAAATGTGGTTTTGATTTTAAATGGAAACACTTTAGGGAGGTGTTGTTTGTGCTTTTGACTGCCAATTAAACAGTGCTTCTTTTTTTCTAGGACTGGCCCCTTTATTTTCTTTTGGGATATATTCTCTTCCCCACTTGACTCCATGGGACTCTGATAGAAGAGATACTGTTTCTAGTCCAGGGAGGTGCCATGCAGCCCGGGCCAATGGGCCCAGCACATCCCCTTGGCCAGGCACTGATTCATGATTCAACAGGACCCATAAGAGCCAGAAGGCTGTCAGACGGGGTCTTTTGTGAGCTATTGGGAAAAGGACTTTTCTTTTTCTTGCTGAGACTGCAGAATGCAAACCTGGAGCTGGTGGTGGCCATCTTTGCCACAGGCTAGAACCTGCCAAAACTGAAGCCAACCCTGAGGGGAGCTGACTTTTGATGCAGGGAAAGATGAAATCATGGCACCATGGATCAAGTACCCAGATCTGCCTCCAGAATTGTCTGTTATTTCACTTCCCTTTTCTTGAGTTGGTGTGAGTCAGATTCTGGCAGCTATAATCTAAAGAATGTGGGTTAAAGCACAGGATGTTACTGGGCTTTTCCTGGGATTCCCCCTCCTCTCTATGTCCCATTCTCTATGCACACGTGAAAGTTGTGGCTGAAAGGACTGGTCATCCATTAACTCATCACACTTTCATTGAGCACATTCTATGGCAGTTACCATGTAGAGTCCTTGGACATAAAGATGAATAGGAAAAAATCTGCACCAGATAGACAAATGTAAACAGGCCTGAGCAATGTGAGAAGGGTACAGGCCCAGCACAGTGGGTAAGAGCATGGGCTCTAGTGCCAGATGGCTTGGGCCTACCGCAACACTATTGATTTCACACATTTCCTCACTTCTCTCTCCCTCTGTTTCTCCATCTGTAAAACGGGTAGAATAATCACTGTGAGGATTTTCTGTCCATTTGGGCGGCTGTAACAAAATACTAAAAACTGTGCAGATATGAACAACAGAAATTTCTTTCTTTCAATTATGGAGGCTGTGAAGTCCAAGATCAAATTGCTGGCAGATTCAGGGTCTGAAGGTGGGCCCACATCCTGGTGTACAAATGGTGGTCTTCTTATCACTCTATTCTCCTGAGTTGGCAGGGACAGGGCAGTGTTCTGGGGCCTCGCCTATAAGGTCACTAATCCCATTCATGAAGGCAGAACCCTCTTGATCTAATCATCTTCCCAAATCCCATTTCTTGTTACTATCACACTAAGTGATTAAATTCCAACATATGGATTTGGAGGAGACAGAAATGTGCAGACCATAGCAAGGTCCAAGTGAGGTCATGCATATAACAGGTGCTTGGTAAGGCATGTAACAGGTGCTACTGTGACTAGATGCCACTTCTCAGATGGTAGAGGAGACACGGGAGGTTACCTATTGGTCCCCTCCTGCATAGGGAAGGGAATGAGTAGAGGAAAGGAAGTAATTTTTGAGCTGGACCTTGAAAGATAAACTAGCTAAGCGGATAAGAACAGCAGTGGCCTACGAGCAAAGGAAACATAGTGTGTAAATGTTCTGAGGTATGCCCTGGCCAGCCACTCTTGAACTGCAGTCGTCTGCATTTTCTTAGACTATATATTATATGTGGGTGACTTCTGCTTACCATGAAAATAAGCATAGGCTAGATCCCCAAAGGCACTATTATTAGTAGTAGGTAGGATTACATCTTTTGCAAATGACCAATTTTACACAGAAGATTTAAGTTAAAATGGCATTTAGAAGTTATCATTATGAAAAAGTACAAAGAAAAATACCACCATAGGCATATCTAGTTCAAGGTTGAAACAGTAACTCCAAGACTCACTTTTTCTCTTTTATCTCCATCTTCATTTGTGGATGAATTCATTCTCAGGTGTTATTAGCTTTGTGATGTAAGATGCCAGCTGGAGGTTCAGAAGCTGAAGTCCAATGGAAAAAAGAGATTCTCTCCAAAGAAGTTCCAGCAAAGTCCCACTGGCTTTCATTGAGTCACCTGGACCAATTATTTTGGTGAGGGAATGCTATTCTTCGATTGATCAGGCCAAGAAGCTCATAGACTAAGCATATGAAGGAGGATATTCCTTCAGAAGGAAGTTGGGTATAGATGGCAGGAAAAGAATATGGAATGCGTGCCTGCTAGAAACACCCAGAAGTGTAAGACACATTTTATATTTAGAGTTTGGGAGGACCATTGCTGGTTTTTATGCTGTGGAGTGACGTGACTGTATTTCCATTTTAGAAGAATATATTAAACTAGGCGTGGGGGATAAGTTGGAGGGTTGTGGCTGGAGGTAAGGGGTTGGTTGCAAAGGTTTCTAATAACCAAGGGAAGCGATGATGAACATATGGATGAGACTTGGCATCCAGAATGAAAGTTTCAGTGACTCAGAAGTATACATTTAGGGTCTAGAACCGCAAGAATTTGGTGCTGAACAAAATTCAGTGGGGAGGGAAAAGAAGACATCTAGAATGCATTTAGGCTTGTGGCCTTGGATAGTGATGCCATTTAAGCAAAGTGGAGCTACAGAAGGAGAGAGGGGACATTATAGGACAAAAAATAGCTAATATCTAAAATTTATTTATGTTCATCATCTTTTTTCCCAGAGTGTTACAGAAAAGGTATATTCAGAGTTCATGACATCTATCTTTCACCATAAGCAACATTATTCGCAGTGATGAGTGACCTGGGTACATCCTTGTGCAGAATGTGAGCTAGGAACCTGGTGCCCAGGTACCTGCACGTTTTTGACTCACACTGTGGTCTTCACCTTGCCCCTCTGCCTTTTCATTTGTTTTGCTCTTTTCTTTTATCCTGAATGTTTTCTGTCTGTATTTTACTTTTCTAAGATGCTGTAAGTCTTTCTAGAACAAGATAGTATGTATTCAATTCATAATGCCTTATTAATATTCAATACAAGTTAGCCCTTACAAAGAATGATTGGAATGAAACTTAGATTTTTCTTAAAAAAAAAATCACGCTTCCATTTTCCTTACACAAATATCCACAAATGTGGAAAAATTGTACCTGCTTGTTTTTTTTTTTTTTTAAGAAACAAAAGACACTGGCATTTATTTGCTTAAGATTTTATTCTTTCAATACCAAAACTGGCTTTCCTTTCCCATGTCAGCTCTCTGATCCCCATCACCACCCCACCAGATATCTCAAGATAAAGTTTATCTCAGGGCCTAAGACGAATAAGAGAAACTTTGTTTAAAATGCTACTCAAAATAGGCTTTGAAATGAAAAGCATTTACAAGATAAGTAAACAATGTCCAAAAATAAATGCATTTATAGATCATGCTCAGAAAAAAATTTACACAACAATCTTGCGGGTCATGACTGTCTGCATGACATCTCCATTTCCACTTTCTCCAGAAAATTCTGTTGTCCTGAAATGGCCTAAATTTTCTATTTCTAAGATTAGATAGATTCGGTTGTTTGTGCTCTATATCCGGGAATCTGGCTTTAGCTGTAATGCGTAGGCAGATGATCATCTCACACCACTTTGGCTCTCTCTTCTTGGTCTAACCCTTATTGCTCTTGAACAACTGGGCCCATTGCCTGACTCAGGAGAGCAACAAGGGGACAGAGTATGGAGGCAAGGGAGGTCTGAAAAACAGGAGAGTCAAGCATTGCGCCCAGATACAACCCATCAGTCATTACAAGTTTCACCACTGATAATGGCAGCTCTCAGTTCTGGAGCATGCAGACCTTCACCCTCTCATGAAGTCCCCACCCCTCAGGCTGGCCTTTGGGGCTCTTACAAATATGGTCCATCAATATCTGTCCTGGGTCTCTGCTCTCACTTGCTGCTTTGTCTGCATTGCTATTCCTGCCTGTGTGTCCTTCCTCTCACTTGGGTCACTCCAAGTCCTGTCATCACCTAAGGCCCAGTGGGCAGAGATTTCCTTGGCCTTCTCTATCACCTCACAGTTTGGAAGCAAACATTTGGTCCTCTTTTACAGCAATTTGTCTCTACCCCGAGCCCGACACTTAGCATATTTTAGTTTGTTCTTTTCCAGAATTGTAGGTAAGTTTATGTATACATTGCTGTATCCTTAGAAATTTGATGGCAGGGGCTGTGCCATTTTCATCTTGGTGTTCCTCTGTCTTCACAAAGGAGGTGACATGATTCACACATTTGTAGGCACTAAAAAACTTATTAAATTAACAAGCAAAGAGGGGAATAAATAGAAGGAGCATTAGAAGATACTGAAAGAAAAGCCTAAGGGAATATGATTACTATAAACCAAGGGAGTGGGAGATGAGACAGAGCCACAGACTAACTGACAGATTGCAGTTCAAAGGGCAATAAGAAGTGGGACCTGGGGGCTTGGAGGAGACAGCTATTTATCTGTTTGATCTCTCTCCTGCCTCCTCCTGTTCATTCTCTGATTGGCTCACTTGTGGATCAGCTAGCACTCATGGATCAGTGGACACATGCTTTGCCTCCTTGGAATTCAGGATTTAGGAAATCCACAAGAAATCACGTGCTAGAGTGATATAAAGCAGTGGCCTTATTTGTGAGAATGCTATCAGGTTAGAAGTTTGATTTAGGAGACCATCATGTTGAAAGGTTTGGGAGAATGACCTACTGGCTGTTTCTCTCCATTTCCATCTTCATTTCCATTACCCCTCCCAGGCCTCTATTCCCTCTCTAGGATTTTCACTCCTTCCCAGTTGAAAATACCATGTTTTGAGGGAACAGGGAGTAAGTGGTGCTGACTTCCTCATTTTCTCTGCATCCATTTCACCCACTTAAATACACCTTGGTATGCCCACTCTCTTCCCACATGTAAAATCTCCTCTGGTCCCCAATCCTGGGAAAAGCAGTCTTGTGTAGCTCTAGCATTGAACCCATCTATTTTCCACAGTGCCCAAAACAGAGTTGTGACAAGTGTGCTCCCTGCACTCTATCTAGCCTCTATGAAGGTCAGGCTGTATTCCACCTGACTTGGCGCCATGGTGTCTGGTCCACACACAGGGGCTCACCAAGGAGCTGTTGTGTGAATGTACACCAACACAAAGAACTAAACAATAAAACAAAAGAAATTTATCACTTTAGTTTGCTTGAAAATGCTCAGCGTCTCTTACCTTTGTTGTATGACCTATTATAGCTTTTGAGAACTCTCACACCCTGTCTGGGATGTTATGTTTCTCTTAAATAACAGACAAAACTGTAATTTTATGAATATTTAATGGGACAATATCATCCAGCTGACTTTATCACAATGGACATTTAATAAAAGTTTTGTCAATATTGTCTTTAATTTGTTTAAATATTTATGAACATTACTTTTTTTTTTTTTTTTTGGTGATGCTGGGGACTGAACCCAGGGCCTTGTGCATGCAAGGCAAGCACTCTACCAACTGAGCTATATCCCCAGCCCCATAGACATGACTTTCAAGAGAATCCATATCTGGAGTTATTGTGGACAGCTCATGTTGGTGTGGTTTTAGCTGCGTGGTGGTTTATCTTGTTTTGATAAATTCCTCCAGAACTGTCTGCAGATGCTCTGGAATCTGAGTAGGAGTTCTTTGGAACTCTTTCCTGCTCCTTCCACCTTCCAGTAACCCAGATGAGATTGAAGCATCAGCCGTGGTGACCTGGAAACTTTCAGGTCTGCAGTCGGGGTCACAGTTCGTCATCTTCTGATATGGAATCCAGGTAATCCGTGTCAACGTACAGGAGAAATCCAGAGAATAAGCTGTCTGCCCAGCCTGGGTCTGAGAAGAGGCCATTCTGGTCTGTGAAGAAGATCTCCAGCCAGACTTCATCTTCTGGCTGCAGGTAGATGACGGTGGACCCTGAAGCCACGTCATGGTTCCCTGTGTTGGCATCGAAGGTCTTTATCCGGAATTGCCCATTGTGCACCAGCCCGATTGCCAGGTGCTTATTGGCCAAAGTGATATCATAAGAAAAATAGTAGATTCCTGGGAAAGCGCAGATGAACTTTCCTGTCGCAGGGTTGTAGTGCTCACCCTCATTGAAGAGCACCTTGTTAAATATAATAGGTATTCTTTCTTCAGGGTAGCTGGTGGTGATGCCAACAGAAAAGGCGGATTTGAGCACGAGGCTGCCACATCTGCACACTCCAGGGAGCCCTGGGTCCCCTTGGTCTCCTCGGTCTCCCTTTGGTCCAGGAGGCCCAACTGGACCTACTTCTCCTTTCTCTCCCTCTGGTCCCATGGGTCCTTTCTTCCCAGTCTCTCCTTGGTCCCCTTTTTCGCCAGCAAGACCCAGGGGTCCCGTCTTACCTCTCAGACCTTCAAAGAGAGTTTATAGTTGAATTAATAGTTCTTCTAAAGAGTCATGAACAGCATTATCTACATGGTCCCAGCACACCAACTTTGTCTTTTCAGTCAACCTTTTAGTTAGTTAGCATTACTAACTAAAAAAATCCTCTAAAAAAAATCACTGATACACTGAAAATGAAAACAGAAAATTTTCATCAGAATTTCAAGTCTGTTTTCCTGAGTATGTTACACATCATTTAAGACCTGTCTAATTTTAAAATAATTAACTACTATTTTGATGATGATGGATGACCTGTCATTCAATTATTCCAATCCAGGTACTGGTCACTGTCTGAAGAGTTCAGTGAGCACAATGATATTATTCTCCAGAGTAGACTCATAGGGACAAATAATTCTTATAATCTATTTAGTCTCATGCCCCATTCTATTTCAGTTAGTTTTTTAACAAAATAACGAATGTTAAATTTGCTTATGTTTATGAACCGTTTATTATGTGTCAAGAAAAGCATTAAGAGTTTTATTTGCTGTATTATCTCATTTAAATATCACACAACTCTATGAACTAAGAATTATTAATACTTTAATTTCAGATGAGAAAGCTGAGCCATGGAAAAGTTATTTTGCTCAAGAGATAGAGCTAATGAGTGATAGAGCTGTGATCAGAATGGCATGCATCCTGCCTGACTCTGGAGACTGAGTATCCCCCAGGGGCAGTGGCTAGAGTATGAGCTGGTATGTAGTGTTAATATGATACAATAACCAGAAAACTATGACTGCCGCCACCTCGCATTAGTTCCTTTGTGGAGAGAAAACTGATGCCTGCAGCTGTGACGAAACTTGCTTCTGTGGCAAGGCCAGGGCTAGAGTCCAAGCCTTAATAGCCTGATGATGTTGCCCGGTCCTCAGAATGCTTCTTCCCTTTAGGGTGCTACTCAAGAATCCTAATTCTGTTTGGCTCTGCTCCTATATGGCTGTTTTCTCTTAGGGAAGCCCATTCATTTAACTGGGAAGGACATAATAACTATGAAAAAGTTTTCAACAAATTTGAAGTTACCGTGCAAGATTATTTTCTCTATGTCCAAATTGCTGTTATCTACAGATCAGCTACAGATTAAGTGCAGAGACATGGTGATCATGGTTTAAATAAGCAAAATACACTTAATTTCAAAGCTGTAAAGACTTAATATTATAAAAAAGATGTTATTCAATTTGTTATGGTTTAGATATGAAGTGTCCCCAAAAAGCTCACATGTGAGACAATTCAAGAAGGCTCAGAGGTGAAATGATCAGAGTATGAAAGGCTTAAACTAATCAGTGGATTAATCCATTGGTGGATTAATTGGGCGGTAATTCTAGGCAAGTATAGTTACTGGGTGTGACTGGATTAACAGGCCACTGAGGCCATGCCTTTGGGGTTCATGTTTGGTCCTGGTCAGCAGATCTCTCTCTGCTTTCTGCCTGTCAGGTTCTGAGCGGCTTTCCCCCACCACGCCTGTCCACCATGAAGCCCAGAGCTAGGAAGTTGGCTATCTATGAAGTGAATCCCTAAAACCATGAGCCAAAATAACCTTTTTCTCTTCTACGTTGTTCTTGTTAGGTCTTTTGATCAGTGCACTGCAAAAGCAGACTAAAACACAATTGTATGGCCAAATCCATTTTATAAATAGTTCTCATGTCATGATATTTTCCCCAAATTTCCAAAATATCCAAATTATCAGATATCTGCAATGTACTTTTGTAGTCAGAGAAAATATATTGTTGACATATAGTTTTACTTTTAACTGTGATTCTGTTCTCAAGAACTTTTATGAATGTAAATCTTTTTATCTTTTTTAAATTTTATTTTATTTATTGGTTTGTTTTATTTTTATGTGGTGCTAAGGATTGAACCCAGTACCCCACACATGCTAGGCAGTGTTCTACAACTGAGCTGCAGCCCCAACCCTTTTTTGTTTATCTTGGTAGTGCTTTGACATCATTTATTTGGATATTGTACGTACATCAATGTGTGAATTTTGATTTGTTTTTCAAACAAATTAAGGCAAAGTTAACAAAGAAGCATTCTGGGTAATGCAAATTGGAGAAGAATTAAAGCTTTGCCTTTAATATATCAACTATTGTGATTTAATAATTTTGAAAAGTGGCTGTTGGCAATTTATGCTGCACAGGATGCAAACAGTGAACATGACCTTTACTTGGTGGGTAGGACCAGCGTTCTTCCTGATCCAGTCCTGCCTCCAGCTGAAGATGGTTTTTCTTGTTAAGTTGAAACTCTAGTCCCATCCAGAGCACTCTGATATTTATTTCTTTGAATAAGGTCAGAATAGTCTGATCGTTCTATGTTTGATTTTTTTTGGTAGAGATGGAACATGAACATGATTTTATTGTTAAATTTACTTTAGACTCAAATAACTTCTAAATTGCTATTTTATCTTCAACAGAAGCTTAACTTTTTCTGTCTTCATCATTGATTTTTTTATGTATTAGTAAAAATTATTTTGGTCTCAATAACAATTTTAACCATAAGATTTCATTATGAACTCAAATCCCCCTGCTTCTATGATTTTGGGTACATCACTCTCGATTTCAAATGCTGCATTCGTTAAAAAAAAAAAAAAAAGCAGACCTAAATCTACTTCAAACTTAGTGAGCAAAGGAGTCAATAGCGACTCAACAGATCTGGGATAAAACCCACTTTAGCCATGGATTAGTTAGATGCATTTGCTCTCTGGCTCCATTTTCCTAGTAGTTGAAGTGAAGGTTTGGACTGGATTGCTTAAGTCTCATCCTCTTGAAAATTCAATGAGGCCAAATCATAAAGACTGGGATGTCATTTCACAATGCTGCACATGAAAAGATCTTCACCACCTCCATGCCTGGATGTCCCATAATAATATTGAGTTAATGTGCTGAGCTGTTGGGGTGATGACCTTCATGGACTAATTATAGTAATTCTTTTTTTGTGCATGAAGAATTTGTCCATGTGCTGGAGGTCTACACACTAAGAGCAGAAAGAAGGGCTGAATCATTCTCCCTCTTCCTATTTAATCAGATATATGCTCAGATAAAGAGAATTATGGAGTAAGGGTTAGTCTATGCTTAGGTACTGAAGCTTGGACAGAAGCAATTTCTTCTTATTTCTCCATGAAATGTACTTACCTTGATTTCCTCTTCAGGGCCATTTTATCCATCCATCCATCCATCATCCATGGATTTATGCATGTATGCACACATCCATCTAAAACATTCAATATTGGTTGACCATCCACTATCTTCCAGTCATTGTGACAGGGGTTGGGTGTGACATTGGCACAAAAATCACCTGTCCCATTCTCAAATTAGCTGTTATTATCTTGAAATCTTTAAATATGGGTCATAGATAAGCTAAATGATACCTTAAACCCATACAGTAAACTAGAATGAGGAATCTGTTTCATGAGTTAGTTCTAGGGCTATTTGAAAATATATTTTTTTATGGATTTGCATTCAAATTAAATGAAATGTGAATATGTTACAGTAATTATGGCTATAGACCAGAGAGAGACAGCTACTTTTTTTACAGATAATTTATGATTTAGTATAATCAGTTCTGTGTTTCTAATTTAGGGTAGAGAAGTTGGACAACAACAACAACATAATACCCTGGTTCCACCTGGACTTGGTGGGGTGGCTGTGGTGAGTGTTCACTAAGAGTGACCAATGAGAAGAGACTTGTGGTGTCATTAAAGGAGAACCAGGGAGCAGAAACCCCCTATGCCAGCTTCAGCTACATTAATCCTCAAAGCCCAAGGCTGTGCTCCCATAGTTTCTACGGGGAATGCTTCTCTATCTTGCCTTTCCTTTTGGAAGTGTTATATAGCCTTATGTATATATTGGGTTTAAATAATCCCAGGCTGGGAGAGTCACTTTACTTTTGAATATTAATTTTTTAATTTATAGCATTCTTTTCATTGCTCATTATCATCATTGCAAATTATAATAGTGGACATCAAATACTAGATTTAGAGTTCTAGATGAGTAGTAAGTTCTTAATGAAAGGTCATTATTTAGACACAGTGTAATTATGTGTTCATATATTGGCCTCCCCTACACACATGTCTGCTTCTCAGGACATGGACAATGTATTATTCATGATTTTGTTCCCAGTGTCCTCAAACAGGTGCAATTTTGCACTATCCACCTCCTACCCAAGGGGACAGTTGGTGGTGTCTGCAGATATTCTGGTTGTTGTAGTTGAGAGGCATTCAGGTGATACTGCCCAAAGGCCTACAGTGCACAGGAGAGCCACCCGCACAAATAAACACTGATCCCCAAATGTCATTAATGCAGAGGCTGAGAAATACTGTCTGGAAAAATATTGTATACTAACAGGTACATAAAAAATTTCTGAGTGAATTACTCATGGGGACATGGAAGAATAGATGGATTGATGCATTTGGGTAGACAGCTAGCCTCACAGAAGGTTGAACTTGTAGCAATTATGAACATTTAATTTAATTTGAAATAACATTAGAACTACCTCATGAAACAGATTAAGCATTTTTAGCTTATTATATGGCTTTGGATAGTCACAGTTTCTCTGGTCTCATATTTGCAGATCAAAATGTAATAAATAATAACAGTTAACATTTACTCTGTTTGACCCACATGGCAGTTATTCTGTGGAGTGTTTTTATTGCTTCATTGTCCTAAACTTCACAGTTACTATTACCAATTCACAAATGAGGAAACTGAGGCTCCAAGAGTTTATTTGCCTAAGGGTATTAAGTCATTGAAGGAGCCAAGATTTGAGTCTAAGTCCTTCTGGCTCCAGGGCTTAATGGTTTAGCTGCTACATGGTTAGTCGGAGACAGAGTACACCAAAAGGGTCACTAACACGAAACTGCAATCCTGTTGTTACTGCAGGATTTCAAGGAAACTCATAATCTCGGCTCAGTGATAACTTAGATTCATGCATTTCCTATGGAAGCCTTTGAAAAATTCTACTTGAGCCTTGACATTCAAAGTTCTTTATTTGATGTTGAACCTTTACTAAAGTTTTTTGTCTAATACTGAACCACTCTCATAGGTTTGACAGTATTGATTTGCCAAGTATTTTTTTGCATGGGAAATTCAGAAATGAATTATTAGCCAATAACTGGAATATACATTATGGTTCTATTTCATAGAACTCCAGTAAATCAGATGCGGTGATTAGATAGAGGCATATATCTTAAATCCATTGACTTTTTCCTTCCTCTTTTTGGTCCTGACTTCTACACTCAGAAACTTATTTTCAAAGATTGATTCTGAATCCTTTGGAGTTAACAGAGTCTCTGCAGAATTTCAATTTGGTTGACTTGGAAGGACTGAAGAGTCTGGCAAGTTTCCCGGACCAACTTATTTGATGGGGGGAAAAAAGTGAAAATTACCGAAGGACTAGGGGACAATTGTGTTGCTGCAAAGTGCTACAAGAAATCTATGCTTTAACTGCTACAGGACAGGTGGGAAAGCGATGGGCTATGAAAGGCTACTGCCTTTTTATCTGTGAGAAATAAAATCCAGAAGCCCTTTTGGTATCTCCATCAGTGCTCAGCAAGATGGCACCTGTGTGTCTGGCTCTGATTTCTGCCTCTGCTTAGTTTGTGCATCTCCCCTCCTGTCCATCTGTCTGTCTATCCATCCATGACCTGTGCATCCAGACATCATCTGGAGCTGGAATAGCCAGGTGGGTCCAGGTATCGGGTGTCTGAGTCCATCCCATGAGCAGTGCCTGTCCATCTCTCCTGTTCCACTCAGCCTTGGTGTGGCTCAGTTTCCTCACATGCACGATGTGATAATGTCTACCTGAAACAGTCGTCATTACCACAAAGCAAGGATGCAGGTGAAGAGTTGAGGGCAGCACCTGAAGCATGATAAGAGCTCAGTGCATTGTTAGGACTAATGAAGTTGAAGTAGAGAGGGGACTTTAGGAGCAATTCCCATGAGACGAAGCAACAGAGGAGATGTGTGTGTGGGGGGTAAAGTGGGTGAGGGGAGTGGAGTGTGTGACATAGCTTCACCGTCCGTTACCTGCTGTGCCCTTTTCACCTTTCTCTCCTTTCCGGCCGTCTCTACCATCTCTTCCTGGAAGGCCGATGCGACCGTGGGGCCCCGGGGATCCGTTGGCTCCAGGGGGCCCTGGTGGCCCAGGTAAGCCAGGGATGCTGCAGATGTATCTTGGGGAGTAGCTGTCTCCTTTGACCTGATTGCCCCGAGGTTGTCCACTTGCACAGATGGCAAAACTTGTGACATAGAGCAAGACAAACATCTTTGGCTCTGGAAGAGAAAAACACACATCAGTGACCCCTTCCAGGAGGGGGTTTGGCGTGGCTGACTGTGCTGGAGCAGGGGAACTGGCACTGACAGCTCTCAACTTTTCACACGTGTGTTCCCTCATAGTTCCATTGAAAATGACATTAGATGATGTGGAGTCTCAGTGTCCCACACAGGGGTTGGTGTAGACAAAGGCTGGATTAAAAGGTTTTCCCAAAAGACATCACTGCATTGCCTTTATTCTACAGAGTCAGTGATAGACTTTGAAAAATGATGCTTTCATTTTGCAAAAGAAAAGCATTTTTAAAAAATGGAAAATTACAGATGCAAATGAATAAGATAAATATCGGCACTATTCTCATCACTCAGAGATAATTACCCTTTACTCTCCAATATATACATGCTTCCAGTATTTTTTGTCTGTGCCATGGAGAAAAGCAATAGGGTATCATTCCTATAATTCTTCAACTTTCTTTACTTTACATATGAACATCTTCTTACGTCAAAAGTTATTCACAGCATTAGCCAGGTGCAGTGGCACATGCCTGCAATCCCAAGGCTTGGGAGGCAGAGGCAGGCGGATCACAAGTTCAAAGCCAGCCTCAGCAAAAGTGAGGCACTAAGCAACTCAGTGAGACCCTGTCTCTAAATAAAATACAGAATAGGTATGGGGACATGGCTCAGTGGTCGAGTGCCCCTGAGTTCAATTCTTGGTACTTCCCCAGCCCCCCATGAAAAGTTACTCATAACATTAAAAAATATTGCTTTTGTCTCTACTACTTTATATATATGTACAGATGTACATATATACCCCCACATATATACACATAGGCATGTATACATGTATGTATGTATATACACACACACACACACACACATGTATGCAATTCCCCATTATAGACATTTGTTTCCAGTGTTCTGCTAATGTAAACAGCACATCAGACATGTTCTAACTAATCTTTGCATATATCCATGATAATTTTTTTGTAAAAGTTAAAGCAGGAGCAAGGAAGAGGCATTTGCAGGAAAACCATGTTTTTCACTTGATAATCATGCCTAATGCCAATTAGTGTTAATTGGAGTACTGTGCATGTCCTGAGGGGAGTCTCAAACTGTAATTTAGAATCTGCAGGATATAATGTCTTGGTGTCCTATTAAGCCGTTAGCACTGGGGGTCAATTAAAGAGCTATGTGAAATTAGACCACGCACGCGCCACATGCTCTGAGTGAAGCGGGCGCAGGTCTCTTTGGCTCTAGTCTGGTAGGACGTGGGTTTCCCTCCACAAGGCCTGAGAACGGAGCACTTATTAGCATGGACCCTGGCACACAGGCTGAGGGTTGGGGAGGGGCGGTGCAGGCTGTGGAGACCTGAAGTTTTAGGCCAAATGATCCTCAGGATAAGCAGTTTCTTGAGAGGTGGTTCTGGTTTTGTGTAAATGGGGAGTATGTGGATGGTTGAACATGATTTTTTTTGTACTTCTGATTATACAAAAGAATGGGTTTCCTAGTGGCATACTTGTACAGGCAGATAACATGTACTATGATCCTATCCATCCCCCAACTGATGGGGGGTTTTCTATTTTCCCTTCACCCTCCTCTTGATCCCCTTCCTGTTCTCTGATGGTCTCTCTGGACTTGGGTTTTAGCAGGAAATCTGTACAGTGCTTGATCTGGACTATACTCTCCCAAAGGAAATAATCATGAAACCTGGGATAAGCAATTACATAGTTTCTTTTTTCTTTTTTTGTACCAGATGTTGAACCCAGGGATGCTTAACCACTGAGCCATATCCTTAGTCCTTTTTATTTTTTGAGACAGGGTCTCCCTAAGTTGCCTAGGGCCTTGCAAAGTTGCTGAGGCTGGCTTTGAATTTGTGATCCTCCTGCCTCAGTCTCCCAAGCTGCTGGAATTACAGGTGTGTGCCACCGTGCCCAGCTTGTTATTTTTAGACAGCCACCTCAGAGAATTTAACCATATACACAATACCACTTTTTTGGTACTTGGGGGTAATTGCAATATCCAAAGGCTAGACTCAGAAATTTGCCAGAGCATAGGAATGACAAACTGAGGAAAACACAGTATGCTCCTGAGATTTTTAATTAAGACTTATTCCTAGAAATCTTATTACTGAAAAGCCGAAGTCACTTATCCAAATAGAGACTCCATATTCTTGACCAAATCTCAGTGTTATCAGCCGTCTTTCTTCCCTCCCAAATTAGAGAGAATGTCTTTGCCATGTTCTGTCTGCTAGGCTTGACATACCACACTGTCTTAATCTGATTTTTTGCTACTATAATGAAATACCCAAGATTGGGTACTTACAAAGAAAAGAGGTTTATTTAACCCATAGTTATGGAGGCTGGATATCCAAAATGCATAGTGCCGGTTCTGGCGAGGACCCTCTCAGCTGCATCACTTCAAGAAAAGGTGGTATCGTGGTGGGAATGCAAGTGAAAGGGAGAGATCAGTTGGCAAGACAGGAAGCCAGAGTAACAGGGAGTGGCCTGTCTTGTGACTGTGCACTGAGCCCCTCCCCTTAAAAGTCCCACCACCATTCAGGACATAGCTTCCAACACACGGACCCTGGAGGCATACACCTAAACCATATCCACATCATGGCAAGCACTATCCTATGGCTCAAATGGTTTTAAGGTTGTTTCTGACAGCCCCAGGGTTCTGATAAAGACACCAGCACTTCCAAGCAAGCTGCAGATGAAGGAAAATTGTGAGAACGTTCTAGACACAATCCTTGCTGCAGTCAAAACCAGATGCATCGACTAAGTTGCCTGTTCCTCTCTCTTGTAAACAACTGATAATGGGGAGGCTCTGAGAAGGAATGTGAAGGTGGAGAACATCTGAGGTCACCTGGAACAGAAGGTATAGGCTATAGGCCAGAAAGTGGTTTGAAGAAAGACTGGGAATGATCTGGAGGAAGGTGCCCTGGGCAGTGATAGAGAATACAACAAGGCCAACAGTTGTGGAGTGCAGGGGCCGGGTATCTGGAAGAAAATCTCAGTAACATCTAGTTGATGATGGACAGAGGAAGCAGAAACCTAAAAGATGTGCTTGCAGGAAAGAATATTGACCATCACCAATAGCCAGGCAACAGGTGCTCAAAGAGGGATAAATAAGAGCAACTGAAATGAACCTTGCACCAATGGGTTGCTTTTCTTTGAGAAATGCCCTGGTAAACTGTCGGCACCAGTCTAAAAGCACGTCCCCATTAGGACGTTCTGAAAGTCTCTCCCGATGATCATCCACTAACGATCCTTATCTGACGCAGAAGCACAATGTGTTGTGGGGCCTGACGGGCAACGATGGCCTGATGATGAGTGTCAGTCCATTCTTGGGACTCCGTTCACGCAGAAGGAAAAGGGGTGTGGGTCATGATGGAAAGCCACAGTGGCCTCTCCCGCGATGGCTGTCCACTTCACTTAGGAGCCAACAGCTTCGTGTCCCTGTACCACGGTGGGTGAGGCCCCCTAACTCCCCTGATTTCTACTCTGCTCACTCTCCAGTTCCAGTCACAGTGGATAACCTGGGGTTCCCAAGGACACGGGTGCCTCTGCCTCAGGCCTTCACATGTTTCTTCCCTCTGTGTAAAGCCCTCTTCACCAAGATGTCCATACACGGCTCCCTCCCTCCCCTCCTTCTGCAAGTCTTGCTCAAATGCCACCTTTTCATGGAGCCCAACGGTTTGCACCTTATTCACGATGCAATCTGCCCCCCACCCCAGCCTCCCTCTTTCTGCTCTACTTTTCCTGTCTCCATTGTGCTCACCATCGAGGACTCCTGTCTTTATTTTACACTGCACATTCTGTCTGAGGGAATGGAAGCTCCCCGAGGGCAGAGCTCTCTGTCTTAGTCATTAATATGTCTACCCTAGAACAGTGCTTAGTACAATAAACCCCAGCCGGAGGAAGTGAAGACTTTTTGTGGGGATGGTGTGAGTTTTGTTGAATAAAAAGTAGTGAGGAATTACGGAGTATGAAATATTATAAGAGAAAGAGAGAAAAGAAGATTTCCAGAAGGCTTTCTGGGGTCTATGTGTCCCTTTCACAGTATTTGAGGAATAAAGGACTTGAGTTGTTTTGCCTTTAAGTCTATGGTGTTTAAAAATATACAAAAAGCTCTTTTTTTGTATTTATAATATAGGCGCTCTAAAATTCAAAAGAAAAAGGGTATGAAATGACAAGTAAATCTCTTCTTATTTTTCTGTCTTCTCAACAGTTTCCTCCCTGAAGGTGGTGACTGTTGTCAGTTTCTTGTGTCTTCTCCTTCCCCGTGTTGGCATCCTCTGTACCATGTTCTGCACTTGGCCTTTTTGCTGAGCTTCTTTATAGGTATGCAGAATCATCCCTTGGTGTCCATGGGGGATTGAGTCCATGACTGTCCAGCCCCCATGTATACCACAGTACAAGATGTTCAAGTCTCTGATATAAAATGTTGGCATATTTACCTATGACCCATGCACATCCTCCTGTGTACTTAAGTGGTCTCTGGATTACCTATAATACTTAACACAATGTAAATATTATGTGAGTAGTTGTTACTGTATTGCCTAGAGAATAATAAGAAAAAAGTATATATGGGTTCAGTACACAGTTTTCTAAAATATTTCTGATCTGTGATTAATTGAATCCATAGATGTGGAAATTGTGGATGTGCAAGGCCAACTGTGTGTATCTGTACTGAGGTTGACAGAGCTACCTTAGTCCCTGTTATTTAGGTGTCCATAGAATATCCATCATATGTTATATTTAAGTAGTTGATGGACAGGTAGAATATTTGCATTCTTCTGTTATTCTAAACAACAGTGCACTGAATATTTATATTTATCTATCTGTACATGGTTCGTGACACACAGCAAAAAATTTTTCCCAGTTTGTCTTTTCACTTTTTTCATGTAATTAAAAAAACCATTTTTATTGTAAAAACATTTTTTGAAGTCAAATTTATTGTGTTTAGAAAGCTTCCCCCACTCTAAGGTACTAAAAGAGTCTTTCTCTTTCTCTAGGGTTGGGGGTATAACTCCTATTGTAGAGCACTTGCCTAGCATGTATGAAGCCCCGGGTTCAGTCCCCAGTACTGCAGAAAACAAGCAAAATATACTTTTCTTTCAATGCTCGTCTCATTTAAAATTTTTTTTTTTAGTTGTTTGTGGACCTTTATTCTATTTATTTGTATGTGGTGCTGAGAATTAGACCCAGTGCCTCACACGTGCTAGGTGAGCACTCTTTCACTGTGCTACAACCCCAGCCTTCTTGTTTCATTTTGTCACCTTCAAAAAATTTTATTTGTTAGAATTTTTTGATTAAAAACTCAGAGGTAGGGATCCAGGTTTATGTTTCCAACACCTTGTCTGGAACAATCTATCCTTCATGGAACGTCCACTGCTCTGCAGTCAACTTGATTATTTTGGCTGGAAAGGAACCATGTGTGTCACAGCTTTATAAGCATTATAATAACTTTAACAGCTTTACAGAGAGATAATTTGCACAATGTAAAATTAACTGACATATACGATCAATGCACACCATAATCCAACTTTAGAATATTTTCAAAATCCGCAGAAAAAGCTATACCCATGAGCAATCACTTCTCATACAGTAAGCTTTAAAGCGTTCAATTGAATTATGCAAATTTATGCAGAATATGTGCTACATAGTTAAAGTACAATATTTCCACTTTCATGCTCCTTTGGAGTTAGAAAATCGAAGTTCTGGAAATAATGCTAATCTAGAACAGATCTGTCCTGGAAGCTAATTGTAAATGACTCTCTGTCCGATTTTTCTGTAGGGATAATAAAGTAACAAGTTTTTAAAACTTTAAAACACATATTTGAAACACACATACATGTATACATACCAGAGCTTTCATGTTAATGGGTGTTCTGAATTTTTAAGACAGGGATATAGCATATCATGTTTTGTAAACTTTTGTAAGTAATAGAATCTTTTGTTCTGCTAAACTAGCCATGAAAAACTCTTGAAGAAAAAAATACTGATTAAATCAATGCAAAAATTGAACTCCCAGAAAGTGTGTTCAGAGATTGGAATCCCTTTATAAATAGCCCATGACTTTTTTCTTCTAAAAATAAAAGATGCTGTTTATGGGAATGTAAAATGGTGCTACTTTGGTGAAAAACAGTGCAGTGAATCCCCAACAAAATTAAGTATAGGATTACCAAATGTCCAGAATTTCTCTTCTGGATATGTATGTGTACATATATCCAAAAGAAGTAAAAGCAAGGACTCAAACAGATATTTGCACACCCACATCCACAATAGCACTCTTCACAATAGCCCAAAGGTAGGAGCAACCCAGTGTCCACTGATTGACACAGCATGATGTATTCACAGAATGGAATATTATTCAGCCTTACAAAGGAAGGGAATTTCAATACATGCAACAACATGGATGGACCTGGAGACATCGCGCTATGTGAAATAAGCTACGCAAAATGACCCACACCACAGGATTCTTCTCACATGATGATCCCAGGCCAGCCACATTCACAGAGACAAACATTTACAATGCTCTGTGGTCCTATTTAAGGTCATAAAATGGCACAGCCAGGATTTGAACTCAGTTCTTTTGTCTCCAAACATGAACTTTCTTCTCCATCATGTGAAGGAGACTATAACAGATTACTGCAAGACAAAGGTCCGGACTTAATTATGAATTCAAGCGGAAATGTGCTTTGCGTGGAAGTCAGAGGAAGAGGTAGGCCACCGAGGAGGGCCGAAACAGGATGTCTCCTTGGCCTCTGACCCAGAGATTTCACGAGATCAGGCCTGGCCTTCTCTGCCTGCCTGACAGGAGCATGAGCTGGGGACGATGCTGGGAACCTCGGCTGTTTATGCCTCCTTTCCTTCTGTATTGCGACCCCTCAGCTTCTTTGGGGCTGCAAGTTTCCTCGCAGAACTGCCTTTCCCGTTTGAATGAGCTCCCTCCTCCTCCTGGCACTACTCGGGTCCCCCAGGGCCACACAATTGCCTTTGCGTTATGACCATTTCCTGCTCATTTTCCCAGCAAAATGTAAGCTCCGTATCACTGACAGATAAGACTGAGCAAGGCCCACGGGAGAGGCTCCACAGGGCTGTATGAAGAACATACACATCTGTCAGCCTTTCTCATCAACAGTTCATGATTTATCAAGTTTTGGCTATCTCCTGATAAGTGCTCTGACGGCACAGCAGTAAAACACTCTGACACCTGCAAACAGTTGATGGTCTGCAGAGCAAGGCTAAGATCATCCCATCCTCCCAGAGACATTCGGGGGCAGGTTGGACAGGCAACCAAGGTCTAGAGACCACCGTCTGTGGTCATGAAGCGAGCCGCTGACCAGAGATCTGGACCCAGAACTTCAGCTTCCTGGATTCTCCTTACAAAACCACCTGTTTAATGAACTAAAAAGCTATCACTATGAAAAAGGCCATTGTACCCACATTCACCAAAATCCTATAAAAGAATAAACACCATACCGTGCTCTTGGCTGGTGAGCGGCTGCAGGGTGCTCAGAACACTGAGACCGAGGATCTTTCATGGGAGCTCGGTGAAAAGCTTGCTTTGGTACCAGACAGAATAACAGGTCCAAGTTCTCAAAGATTTCCAAATAGTTGTGCTAAAAATAACCTTCCCGCTTAGTCCCAAAGAGCCAAAGGCCCTGGAAGTCATTCATCCAGCCAGGCTCAACTGAAGGACCAGTTAAAATTATGGTTTTATTTGGGACAAACCCCGAGTTCCTGCTCCCCATGACTGGTAAGTTTGCAGGCTTCCTTCTCCATCTCTGGGTGTAGTGGCCTCTTTTTCAGATCTGTTTACTTCATTTTTCCCTTTTCATTTGTTTTCCGTTGAGTGGATGGTTCAGGAAAAAAATTACTCACCGCCTGGAAATTATTTTTTTAACTTAGAGAAAAAGAAGTCATTTCCTATTCGAGAGTGTTCGAGGGGGAATCTTTAGATTCTGGACATAGGATGGGGTTTCATGGAATAATAGGGAGCACTGTCCCTAATCTTGATAAATGTGGCAGGAAAATGGCCCTTCAATTCTATGTGCTGCAGAAAGAAAGAGGGTTGAGCGCGGCATGATGTTTTCTTTGTTCTTTGCTGAATGGAGACAATGATTGAGTATTTTTAGATGACTAATATGTCTTTGTTCCTACCGAGAATTGATCATAACAACTCAAAAGGCAAAATGATTCTCCAAAGCCTAAGACTAGTCATCTTTGGTGCAATCAATTTCTTTGTTTCCTTCTGATATGTATTTCTTATATTGCCTTGGCAACGGCAATTTATAATTCATGATGTCATTTAAGGAAATTAAGTGGCTGAAAAAAGCCTCATTTTTATCTTGCTTTCTCACTCATTCTTCTCCAGCAGTGAGATCTCCAAAGGAAAGAAATGTTCAGAGTAAGGGAAGTGAACACTGATCACAAATTTGAACAAGAATTTTAATGGGCTCTCTGTTCCCATCAGCTTTATCCTGCCCTAGGTATTCACCCTCCAATCTAGAGGAAATGGTCTTTTTGAATTTATTGGCTCTCAGAATCTGAATGCCATCATGGCAGGTAAAACAGTATCTTGAGCATAAGAGCCAGTCATATATGCATTTTTTTCTAACTTAGAATCTTCATCTTGCAGAGTCCCTGGTTGGTTAGTCTCATCCTCAAAATAAAATGGTGACCCTTACTTATTCTGAGCCTCCTAATAGTGCTTAAATTTCTCTAACAAAAGTTCTGGTGACAAATGTCAGCTACAGACAAGCTTGATCTCAGATGGCCCAGCTTATTTATTTATTTGTTCATAATTGATGACTTTAATGGGCTTTCCTCATTTTATCTCTAGGATAGCACAACATCTGTCCAGGACCCCAGATGATTATTGACCAACAGAAGGCAGATGTGCCCAATCTTGCTACCTTTGCTTGGCTAAGTGTTGATGCAACTGATGGGTTCGCATTTGCTTTTATGTGTTATTCACAACATCCACAATTTCCCCCTCATGTTGCTTACCACATTTTAAAGTTATTTTTGTTAACATGTATGAATTGTGCATACCAGCGGGGTTTGCTGTGACTCTTGATACCACACACGCTGACCAAATCCGATTTTCCTTTATCACCTTCCCCTGCCCCACCCTTCCCAGCATCCTTACTCACTATTCTACATACATGTCAACACACTTCTGGTGATAAGATTTCTTGTGTTGTTAAAGTATCGCAGTATTTTGTTCTGCAGTACTTGATATTTTCCTTGAGATGAAAATTATTTTTCAGCTTAGCTAACCTAATATAATGTATGTCTTCCCAAATGGACTTTTCTTTCCAGAGAGAATGAACCTCTGGACTGGTTCATTCAGAGCATTCGGCTGTGGGTTGAACTTGTCAGTGTTCACATCACTCGGTTATTCTCACACTCACTCTAGAAGTGGAGGTGAGAAGCGTGGATAGGGCAGCATGTCCAGAAACATGGGCTTGGGGTCAGACTCTGTTCTCCCCTGCCACTGGCCCCAAAGTCAAGGTCTCATTTTCTCTTTCTTGAGAAGGTTTTCCTTTTGAGTTTGGGATCTAAGTTTGGTGGACCCGACTTAGATTCTTAGATTATAGTTTTCCTATAACTTTACTGACTTTTCAACTGAATCTAGTTTAAGTCATTTTGATGCAGTCAACATTCCCAGAGCATCTAACAAGTGTGCAGTGAAACCAGCAAGAGAGAAAGAGAGAGAGAGAGAGAGAGAGAGAGAGAGAGAGAGAGAGAAGAGAGAAGAGAGAGAAGAGGGGGGAGATTTTGCAATGTCTTTGGTATAAATACTACACTATGGTCACTTTCAAGTTTCCAGCCTCAAGTTACCAGCCTGACATCTAATGAATGCAAAGATGGGAAGCTATGTGCAGAACTGGCCCTTGCTAACTGGTCTTAGTTGGGCCAGTAAATTACTGATCTCTTTCTCTCTCTCTCTCTCTCTCTCTCTCTCTCTCACACACACACACACACACACGCCACTTTGAAAAGCACGATATTATTTTATAAAGATGATTCTAGCTGATCTATAATAAGCACATACAATGTGCCAAGATGTCACAACCATTACTTTCTTTAATCCTCACCACGACCTGTGGAGGTGTGTGATTTTCTACCCTCCTTTCACGGATGAGTACTTCAGGCTTCCGAGCGGGTTCTATATTTATCTCCTCCCTAGGGTGTTGGTGACTTTCCAACTTCCTGCATGGAGACAACCTGCCACCAGTTGGGCTGCCACTCTCTCCCCCTCAGGAGGTTCATTGGATTCTCTTAGGAATCGAAGCTCTTCTTTCTAGTCTCAGAGCCTCGCCTGTATCTTCTCCTGGGCTTCAAGTCCTTGCTGAGCATGTGCACCCCACACCCCTTTCTCCATCTGTTTATATTTATATTCCTTTTGTATCATTTCCTCCAGGAAGTGTCCTTGCTACTCTTGAGCAGGTACGAGGCTTCCCTTAAGTCCTCCTCAGTGTTATCTTGACCTCTCCTATGCACTCTGGCTCACTGGTTCTTAACTAGATCTACTGAATTTTCACAGCAGCGGAGTAAGTCTAGGCATTTACATCTCTTAAAAGCCCAGTGGGTGATTCTGATGGGCATCCAGGCTTTGGGGGAATCTGTGTCCCATCTACTCTGTTTTTTTTTTTTTTTTTTTTAAGAGCGAGAGCGAGAGCAAGAGAGAGAGAGAGAGAATGTTTTAATATTTATTTTTCAGTTTTTGGTGGACACAACATCTTTATTTTATTTGTATGTGATGCTGAGGATTGAACCCAGCGGCTCGCGAATGCCAGGCGAGCGCGTTACCGCTTGAGCCACATCCCCAGCCCCCTACTCTGGTTTTAATGGTGTCCTGCTTGTTAGTCTTTCCCAACCAAGGAGTTTCATGGATATGAATCTAGTCTTCTTTGTCTGTCATTCTGTTATTTTATTCATTGATTTGTCATACATTGATTGGGTTGCTGCTAAATGCCAGAGGTTGAATGCTTGGTCTTAGAGCAAAGAGAGAGCCCTTGTAGAAATAAAATCTAGAGGGTAAGACAGGCATTCATCAAATAATCTCAGAGCCATGTTTGACAGGATATTAACTGGGAATTCCCATCATCTTGGAATTTCAATTGAGGAACCAAAGCAGAGAAAAATGAGCAATCAGTGCCACCCATCTGCTTAGAACTAGTGAAAAATCAACTGCATTTGACATTGAACATTATCCACTTTTTTTTTTTTTTGTACCAGGGATTGAACCTAGGGGTGCTTGATCACTGATCCACATCCCCAGCCCCTTTTTATTTGTTATTATTGACAGGATCTCACTGAATTGCTTAGGGTCTTGCTAAGTTGCTGAGCCTGGCTTTGAGCTCACGATCATCCTGCCTCAGCCTCCTGAGCAGCTGGGATTACAGGCATGTGCCACTGCACCTGGCGACCACCATCCATTTTTAAACCACATTAAAAAAAAAAAAAACAACAACTAGAAATTCAAAAAAGGATTAGCAGAGAGTTGTTGGCTGATGAAGGAGTGTTGAAGTGTTTCTCCTTTACTTCCCAAGTGACAGGGACTGCAAGGGAAGTCACTGAAAAGATTGGGGGTGCCTGCAAGAAGAGAACTGTTTATCTACCTTGCCTTGCAGTGTGGGACTAGCTGCACTGTGAAGCTGAGGGCCTTGAGAGCCTCTGGCTGTCGCAGGATCCAGCGCAATGTGATGGAGAAGTGCTGGGGTGCTTGAACCTACCCCCAACCTCTTCTGTGGTCATGCCAACTCAAGTGTTGTGAAGGCAGAGGTGACTGGAGGAGAGAGCAGGGCAGGGGTAGCTGTCGGAGAGCCAAGTTTCCCAGGAGGCAGATGGTTCTGAGGAAGGAGGCTGGGAATGGTCCATCCAGATGGAGTCCTCCCTGGGAGAGGAGGCCACTGAGTACGTCACTGAGCACAGAAGTTGCTTGTGGGGCCAACCAGGCTATCAATCAAACAGTCTGCCACTCACATCAGGGAAGTGTGCCACGTGGGGGCCACCTAGGAAGCCTCTGGTGCCCTGTGAAGAGGCACATCCTGAGAGAGCCAGCAGTTCAGTACCTGGGCAGCCAGGGGAGGACCATGCAGGTGGCATTTAGTGAGGAATCTGATCACTTTTTTCTAATTCTCCTGCGCTCTGATCTGAGTTGCCAAAGGTAGGAGTGGGAGGAGGGCAGGAGGCGAGGGGGGAGTGAAAGAGAAGCGCACATCCAGGCTGCAGCCACAGAGGGGGGGCGGCTTTTGTATTAGATGTGCAATAGGAGTTTTGATTTAGATTTGTCTTTTTAATATCTGAAAATTGTCCTTGTAACTGAGAGTTACCAGAAAACTAAAGAATTTGCCTGAGATGTCTCGGAAGGGCAGGGCAGGGCAGGGCAGAGAGATCTAACAGAGTTTGACTAGGACAACTGATGGGAGAAAAATGAAACTGCTTTTTATTTATATCATTTGAAGTATGGAGAAGATCATTTGATCACTGGAGAATCTTTGAAGAGTGCTGTGAAGGAGAAGTGCAGGGCGTTACAGAGTGTTCAGCAGGGAAACCCAGTTGAACCTATAGCTAAGAGAACACTTGCTTAAAGAAATGACATCTGACCTAAAATATCAAACAGGAGTGGCATTGATCAGGCCAAGAAGCAGAAAGATGCCTCCAGGTTGAGAGAATGCCTGTGCAAAGGCCCTGAGGTGGAAGAGGAGGTGTGGAGTGGCGGCCTCTGGGAAGGAGCAAAGAACAAGAGCCTGGAGGGAGAGTGTGTCTGCACCCGGTCGGCTCTGCTGGACCCAGAAGGTTCTGGTCTTGACTTGGGGGTGGGGGTAAGAGCCCTTGAAGGACTGCGAGTGGGTTTTATGGTTTAGACTGTGCCTTTCCCTTAGTGCTGATTTATAATAATGAGGAAGGTATAAGCACAGGTAGTGCCTGCTGTCACCCTCCTGGCCTTCCAGGGTGACTTCAGCCAGCTAAACAGAATTGATTTGGCTTCTGAACCTGCTTTCATTGTAGGGAAACAGGCAGGTTCTCATGTGGAAAGGAGTTTGTCTAGTAAGAATGGGGCAGTGAACCCACTCACCGAATGTGCAAACGTCCCCATACTGTGTGCCAGGTGCCATCCTGAGTCCTGGTCTTGCATCCTTGAGGAAGGAAGACAGGAGCCCTCTCTGAATCCAGACATTAAGGAAGGAAGGGCCTTTCAAGACCTCTGCCTGCTCTTCCCAGTTCACAGATGGTGAGAAGTGGCTTGCCTCATGTTGTATTTACCTGCTAAGCCAGAACTGGAACTCAGGTCCCTGCATGATGCCCAAGACTCTCTCCTCCATTCAGCACAACCTCCCATCCAACCTGATTCCTAGCTTCACACGTGGAAGACACTTCAGAGTTTCTAATATCCATAGACATCCATTATTGTGAATAATTGAGAATTAACGTCATCCCAGATCATAATACTTGATCCTTGTCCAAAATATCACTTTTCATATCTTAGAACACAAGAAACTTCAACAAATCACAGGAAATTTCAAACACAGAGAGAAACAGACATAAATAGATGAGTTCCCACGAGCCCGGTTACCAGCTTCAGTGGTTTCCCAAGCACGACCCTATTCCATTGACACCCTGAATATGTTAGTCCCGTTGTCTCCTTACACTTGCATCTTGTATATTTTCAAGGAAATTCCAGACATTGTATCACTTAGCCCATAACTATTTCTATAAAAACTAGAAATTTTTGTCATCCTGGATAATAATAGAGTGATTGACACCATATAGCTTCCTTGGCCCTTGAGGTCTTTTTAAGCAAAGATGAAACGTTTGTGTTAGATACTCAATAGGAGTTTTGATTTAGATTTGTCTTTTTAATATCTGAAAATGAGTCACAATAGACCAATGAAATTGGTCTAAGTGAGAGTTACCAGAAAGCAAAAGAATTTGCCTGAGATGTCATAGAAGGGTAGGGCAGAGAGATCTAACAGAATTTGATTAGAACAATGGATGGGAGAAAACTGAAACTGCTTCTTATTTATATCATATGCAAGATGGGGAAGGTCATTTGATCAATTGGATAATCTTTGGAGAGTGCTCTGGAGGAGAAGTGCAGGGTGTTAATGGAGTGTTCTGCAGGGAAACCCAGTTGAACCTATGGCTGAGAGAATACTTGTGCACTCAAAGTTCTGAAATAGGATTTTATGTAGTTGTCAAGACTTTTCCGTGATGTTTTCAGAGTGCAGAGAGAACTCTCTGATGACTTGTTATAGAAATTCCAAGAAGAATTGAGTGCATTACAGGCCTATCTGTGCATGGTGGATTTGGGGGAAAGGACGTGGGTGGAGCTATCTTCAATTCCCCAACACGTTGAGGACTGGTGATGTGACTGTCAAGGGATCCAATTTTTGTTTTTACTAATAAAACCTGTCATGAGTGTCTTAAGATTGTTTAAGAAACACTAGAGAACTGGTGCTGTTTTTAAAATGTTAGGTCATCCCAGAACCTTGGAATACAAAGGCTAAGGGAGACCCGAATTGCCTTCAGAGGTGATGGCCACAGAATCAGGGATGTCGGCCCTGGAGTGTGGGCAGAAAGCGGGCATTGCTACTCCCACCTCCCTGCTGCACAGCCACAGAAAATAGGGGCAGAGAAAGCACCGTGCAGGAAAGCCAGGAAGGCAGACCATGAGGAACAGCACCCCTCAACTATGCTAACTTCAGTTTGCTCACTTTCAGGAGAAATATTTGGTGTTTTTTTTTTTCCCATATTGATGGATTTAATATAAAAATGGATGACAGTCAGACATATCAAAACAGAACTCTGACCCATCATTTTTCCAGCAAGTCAAGCCCTTATTTTAATAATAAACTCAGAAGGCCAGCCTGCTGTAAGTTAGACTTGCAGAACATCAGATTGCCACCTCCAATAACAATCCAGGAAACCAAGCAATAACTTCTAGAACAATTCATCCCAAATAGCCAGGAATTGATTGTCAACTGACCATTTCTCTAATTTTTATCCCCATTTCCAACTCAAGTTCAACTGGAGAAAACCAAATATGTACCCCTCACCAGTCACCCAAGAGGCCCCACTTCTGGTTTGCCACCTCCAGCTTCCCCACATCGACAGCTTCCAACCAGGGCATGGTGGAAGCCTCCCTTTTTTTCCATGACATTTTCCCCTCCCCTCTGTCATCTTTGAGTCTCAGTGGCCAACTCCCTTGCACAGAAAGCTCCAAATAAAGAGTCTTTGCTTGTCTACTGCAACACAGATATCAGCATGTCCTTTACTTCATTTCTCTATTTGTGTTAATCTCCAGCAAGGAAGATGAAAACTATTTATTGGGGGCCCTAATCCATGTGAGAAAGCCAAGCTCTCCTTTTCTAGGGTTTGCAAACTGGTAGGGGAAGCCAGACTTTTGTACACGAGTTAAACCTGACAGAGACCCGGGTACAAGCATGTGGACCATACAGTGAGCTCCTCTGAGCAGTAATCCCATCTTATTTATCTTTATATCACCCGTATGGTGCCAGAGACTGGAATCAGCAATGCTCAAACAAAACTCTAATTCTAATGCTCCTCTAATTTGAATTAGGTGCCAAAACACAAGCAAGAAAATTAGTCTGTAATGCTGAGTGGATTCTGGAGGCAACCATTGAGGAGTACATATCAACAGCCAAGTGATAACACCCTGGATTTTCCATCCCGTTGTCTCTTGACTGACATCTTGTGATGGCCTCTTTACTCTCTTTTCTGAACTTGGAGTTTTTTTTTGCCTTCAAGTTCAACCTCTAGTTTGTTGCTAAGGTGAACCCAAAATAGCAGGCATTTGATAAATGAATATATGCTAAATGAATTAATAATTATAATTAATAATCACTTCCATATTTGAAATTATTCCAATAATTAAATACATGCTGTTTTTATTTGATCAAGAGGAAAAAAAAATAAATCTATGGTGACAAAGAATATGTTTAAGCAAATGTGTTCAAATCTATTTGCCAGATTTTATAAATAGATCACTTAAGGTTTGTGTTGAATTTAACCTCCTTTATAGGTAGCTCCCATGTTAAAGTGTTCACAGATGCCTGATTTGAAGATTTTTGACTGAATTTTCAACTGTATTCTAAATAAATGAAATCATTCACAACAGTGGTGATCATCGTCATAATGTGGACATTGGAGATGACAGCTGACTTTATTTAATGTTATTGCCCTCAGGCACTGTGCCACCACGGACATTGCTTCTGTTTTCCTAGGAGTTGTTCATACGCTAGCTTGGGAATCCTGACCACTCAGTGAAGTAGGTGTATCATCTTCTTATTGCAGCGAGGCCTCCAAATGTGAGCTCCATGAGGACAAGATCTTGAGTAGCTCCTCAAAAGAAGGACTTGCTCATCATGAGATCAGTGCAGGGATCCCAGGAAGCTCTCCTCAGTAGCCACTGGATGATTTTTTTACTCCCTTTGCACCTCTACATAAATCACAGCTTCAGGAGGGTAAGGAATGTGTCCCAAGGCACTCAGCTGGTCACTGTTGGGGCAGAGATGCCAAGTGGAACTTTCTAGGGTCCCAAGTTTCCATCATAGTTGCTTCTCCTGAAGTGTCCAGCTGAGCTGTGGGTGGGTCCGAACAGCCAAGAGATCCTTCTGGGGTGTTCATTCTGGCCAGGGTCCAGTGAACGGACTTGGGTGAGACAAAGAGAAAGGAGGGGAGCTTCAGGGGCCAGCCGCTCAACTCTGAGTGATGTTCCTTCATGAGAGAAAAGAGAGACACTAAAAGCAAAGGATGACTTGAGATCTTATCCGCGCCTGGAGAGGAAGTAGGCAGCTCCTGGCAGCCAGCTAACAATAACCTTCAGCTTGTTAAGAATAACAAGGAGCTGGCTCAAGGGCATCTCATTACGCAGAACTTGGCCTGGGGCGAATGCAAGGGGGAAATCATAGAAGGTGCAAAGGGAAGAGGGCTCTTGGCCAGCACGTGGGTGGCACTGGTTGAGATGGTGAGACTCACCTTACTCCTGGATGGCCACAGCACCTTGGCGCCCAAGAAACCTTCTCTGACTTCCAGCTGGCCATGGGCTGCTCCTTCTCTGGTGGGCAGGTGTGGTCACCACAGTGCCCACATCTGGCTTCCTAGGACATTTACTAGTGGGCCAGGACCAGGATCTATCTGAAGGGCTGAAGCTGGCAGCCCAGGAGTCTTTAGGAGCTGATGGTAGACACCGTCTGCCAGGACTTCTAATTTGAAGGACTTCTAATATGAGGGTGTCCATTTATTAAGCTCTTCCCATACGCTAGCCTGTGAATCCTGACCGCTTAGTGAAGTAGGTCTATCATCTTCTTATTGCAGCGAGGCTTCCAAATGAGAAAAGTCGCTCATGCAGCTGTGGAGTAAGAGATTTGGCCTTCAAACATGGATTTGCCTGACCACCTACATTAAACCCTTAGTCTGAAAGAGGACAGTGACAGGATTTAACTCCTTGGACTGCTGTAAAGATTAACTGAAATAATTCACAGAAAATGGGTTACATGTTGCCAGGCACATAGTAGGTGCCCAGTGAGTCTTGGGGGAGTTAACAGTGCTGTCATCACTGCAGATTTGGCTGCTTTTCTTTGCTAAGGGCCATTGTCTTGTGTTTTTCTTGCTTCTCATTTTGGCCCCTGCAAACCATTCAGAGCATCATTGTTGGCTGCAGGGAGCGCAGAGTCCTAGAAGTACCACGGCCATTTAATGATGCAGCCTCTCCACGTGAGGCTTGTGTGACGTTTGTGTGCATAATGGCAGTGATGATAATACTAATAATAGTTCAGATTCATTATTTACTAGAAAACCCCCCAAAGCGCACTTCCTTTTAGGCATCTCAGTTCTATTCAAGTGGTTCTAAACATCTGCCCAGATACTGGAAAACCCATGTCCCCTGCTTTGCTTCTTTCAGAAAACATATGGGGCATTCTGTCAAGGAGGCCTGTAGACATGAGCCAAGCCAAGGTCAAGAGTCACCCAGCTTAACAAAGGCAGATTTGGTAGCAGGTGGTACCTCTTGCACACACCTCCCTTTCCAGCCCAGTGTCCTCAGCGGACTCTGTTGTAGTGGAGAGAGAAGTGGAAAATCCAGCAATGAGTCACAGCATGCTGGTGAGGAAAGTTGAGCATCGCGGTTTGGCAAAAATAGACAAAAGCAATGGAATGTTATTCTAGAGTCTAAATGAACCGGCCCTCCACATCCTCTCTCTCCTACTGACATCCCTTGGTGGTGTCTGGTGGAGTAGCACCTCTGGCTTTGATGGCCAGAGCTATCATTGTCCAGCCACGTGACCTCGGGCCAATTGCTGTGATCAAATGAGCCTGGTATTACTCTTCCGGAGCCTTAGTGTTCTCTTCCATAAAATGAACTTTTAAAAATGCCCAAATCAATGAAGGCTGGTATAGTTCAGTGAAGTTTTCATCTCATTAGCTGACATAGCTGTGCCACTCAATGAATGCTGATTTCTGGTATTGGGGCGAGATCAGCTTCAAATCAGGGGAATTTATATATCTCTTGCTGGGGCTAGGACATGCAGGTCCCTGGACACACTTCCCTTGGGTTCTAGATGTGTGATTTCAGGTCAATCTTATCTCTATGATCAGGATAACTCTCCCCAAAGGAGACAATTCCTAAGCAATTTCTGTAGACCCAAAGAATGACTAGGAGGTGTCTGAGAAAAGAGGTTCCAGGGTCGGGTGGAGTAGGATTTCCAGAAAGAACTAATGGCGTTGAGAGAAACTGAGTACTTTGGAGAAAGTGAGAAGAAGCTGGTGAGGTTGGAGGAAGAGAAGGGGAGGAAGGAACAATGGAGAAAGTCGGAGGCCATGGCAGAGGCTGACTAAGTGTGTGGGCATCCTGGGCACCACCTTAGGGGCAATAAGGAGCTAGTGAGGGGCACATGTGGAAGTAAGGAGACCATGCATGTATTTTAGAAAGCTCGCCTGGACCTTGATCTGGAGAAGGGATTGGAGGACTCGAGAATTAAGGGGCTCTGGCAGATAGCACCCTTGGGGAAAGATGAGTCACAAAACCACCCAAACATCAGCCATGACTCTAATAGGATTCTCCCAGGCCAGTCACAGCTTTGGTTTATTTATATTTTGTTGGCCTTAAGTGTGTGTGTGTGTGTGTGTGTGTGTGTGTGTCTGTGGTGTGTGTGTGTGTGTGTGTGTGTGATTTACTCCTAATATTTTTCCTATTATTTGTGAAATTTTCAATCAAAACACATATATTGCTTATTTTCTATGCCCATATAATTGACATAGGAAATAACATTGCCGTTTTATTTTGAGTGTATGCTTATTAAAGCAAAATTTGTAATAAAAAGGTTGAAAATAAATGTAAGATTTTTTTATAGTTCTCTCTTTCAGATAGCCACTGTTACCACTGGAGTTTACTTTTATCCTCTGTGCTTGTGTATGCACAGATCTTTTAGACAAAGACTTTGAATATTACCTATACAGGTTGCCGCTTGCCTTTTCCTTAACCCAATAGTATGTCATAAGCATTTCCTTGATTATTGTTTGGAGCCAGGAATGGCCAAATAATATCCATGAAGTGGTTGTTTTATAATTTTTTTAATCGCTTTCCCTGGACAATTAAGCTGTTTCCATTTTTTTTTCCTATTCTAAACGAGATTACATTGTGCACAAGCCCTTATCCCTAGTTAGGATTATTTTCCTAGGATAGGTTCCCAGAAATGGAATTACTGGGTCAGAAGGTTTGCATGTTTTATGTCCCTCTTGATGTGTGGTGCCAAACTGCTTTCCAAAAGGCTGTGTGAATTTATACCGCACCATCCCTGTATGAAAACACAGTCCAGGGGGATGTGCATTCCTCAGCAATCAGGCACCTTTTGTCCCTGGAACACAGACAGCGCCTCAGAGACTCAGATCTGGAAGTCACTTTCAAGGCCGGCAAAGCTGATACCCACTGTGGAGACGGCATCGAGGCTATTTCACAGTGGTATTGGTGATTGTACGTCTCCGGGTTGGGTGGCATCTCAGGAATCATTCTGCACAAAAGTCCCAAATTCTACACAGCTGCAACCAGGACCTGGGCTGTTGACCTGTCATCTCTCAGAACTAGTAGGGTGCCTGGCTCTTTGCAGAGCTCCATCTGTACTGGCAGAATTGGATGTAGGTGGTGAGACAACAGCCTAGGTTGAAGCTATCGTCTCAGTGTCTTTGTGGATTGATGTCTCTGGCAGGAACAGAATAGTCTCCTTCTGATGTGGCCGGGGCTCAAGGGCACCAGAGGCCCTCGGCTCTCAGGGCACCTTTTTTGAGGGGTACCAGGAATTAAAACTCAGAGGCACCCAACCACTGAACCACATCTCCAGCCCTATTTTGTATTTTATTTAGAGACAGAGTCTCACGGAGTTGCTCAGCGCCTCGTTCTTGCTGAGGCTGGCTCTGAACTTGCAATCCTCTTGCCTCAGCCTCCTGAGCCACTGCGATCACAGGTGTGGGCCCCGCACCTGGCCCCAGGGCACCTTTTATGCAGGGTTTTAAGTATAGGCCAGTCTTGAAAGTTCCCTGGGGCTCTTACTGGGCAATGGGATCAGGAGTCATGTGATCAGGGAAGCAGTCACATGGCCAGGGAGGCAGGATCCATTTCTAAGTCTTCCCCCACTCATGGTGTCACCGACCCAGTCCTACCTGTGACCTCTGCATTGGCTGTTGGCTGCCGTCTGGCCTTTGCCTGCTGCTCAGGCAATGCAGAACCCACCGCTTTCCTAGTCCTCGGCAAAAGCTGGCCTTGGCAACCCCAGACAGTTGGTTCACTCCATGGAAGTTCATTGGGCACCTCCTGTGTGCCAGTGCCCGCTGTTTTCTGGGGGTGCGAGTTGGACAAACTCATGCTTGTGTGCCATTCCCCTGGTTCTCGCAGAGCCCTGGGTTTCTGTCCCATTACCCTTTTTCAAGCTGCAAGGTTTTCTTTCCATTTCTTCCCTTGGTCCAACCCTCTTCTCATTAAAAAACCCTTCATTAATCTTCAGCTACACACTCAGGCACTGGTCACACACAGGGCAGAAGCAATGTAGCCCATGTGATGTGGGCTGGCGCGCAGACCCTTGCTGACCTGCTGTGGCCGAGGTCAGTGTTTTCGCTCTTCCTGTAACTGTGGCGGGAGGTTGGACCTGCAGTGGTGTTATTTCCATGGTTTGGATGGCATAAAGGGTAAGTCACTTTCTTGAGGCCAGGTGGTCTTAGGACACCTCTGTGTCTTACCATCTCTTTTCAATAAGTCATTGTACAAACTAAAGAGAGTCAATCAAGCACTATGAAAAAAAAAAAGAGGGATTGGAGCTAGAGATTGAAATGGGGGGATCCTGTTTAGAGGATGAGGAAGGTCACTCTAAGGGACTCTTAAGGGTTCACTCAAAGATGATTTAGCCAGGGAAGGGTGGAATGAGGCTTCTGGGGCCCTGTGACAGGGTCCTAGGGCAGGAAAGGACATTGGAGATTCTAGGAACTGAGGGACAAGGGAGTGGAGCTTATAGGACAAAGTAGCCTAGAGGAGAGGAAGTCAGAGAAATAGGTGAGGTCAAATCAGCCGGGGCCTGAAGAGTTTTTGTTTTAAGAGCAATGGTGACCATGCAAGGGATGGCGACCATGCTTGTGATGTTTAGAATGATTGTCCAGGTGCTCGATAGAGAAAGAATCAGAGACGGCTGGTGAGGAGGGGAGGGTAACCAGCAGGGAGACTAATGCAGCTGAGTGGGCCAAGATGACCATGGTTGGTCACTGTGGCGCCAGGGGGTGGAGAGAGAAATGGAGTTTTTTTTTTTTTTAAATAAATGGAACAAGGACCTGGACATTAATTTATTTTTAGGTGGTGCTGAGGATCAAACTCAGTGCCTCATTCTTGTGAGGCAAGTGCTCTGCCACTGAGCCACAATCTCAGCCCTGAAATGGAGAGATTTTAAACACATTTTTGTTGTTGGGCCAGACACAGTGTCCTGTGGAGCCTCTTTAGTTCTTATCCCTCTGGCTGGCCTGGAGCACATTCTTTGTGCTCCCCTAGCATCCTGACCCTATGTCACATGAGTCCCACTTTATTTCGTCAGCTTCCTGTCTGGACTGTGAGCTATTTTGTTTATCGTTTTGCTCATTTCTATACCGAGGGGATGGTTGTTGCTGTAGACGAGGTGCTTGATGGGTGTTTTTAAAATTTGTCAATCACTTACTGTGGACGGGTCTCTACATGGAGGTTTTGGCACACGCGTCTTCTTACGACTCCATCCCCATTTTACAGATGAGGAAACAAAGGCACAGTGAGGCCCATTGTGCTTCACACATGCATGGGGCTATGAAGTGCTAGAGCCATGTCTCCAATCCAGCTGTACCAGTGGAGACCACCTGTGTGAACCCAGCTTCATTACAGGTGCCTTTGCTTGTGTCATCTTCAAGATGGAAACCTGGCCACAAGGCCCCAGGTGGCAAATGGGTGTGCATGGAACCCAGTCAAACTCGGTCTGTGCATGCGTATTACTGGTTATGATTTGACTGCAAAAAGTGATGGACTACCCATACGTGCTGTATGGATGAATCTCAGAAACATGGGGCTGAGAGACACAAAAAGTCATGTTAGCTGGGTGTGGTGGCACATGCCTATAATTTCAGCAATGCAAGAAGCTGAGGCAGGAAGATGGCAAGTTTGAGGCCAACCTCAGCAACAAAGTGAGACCCTGTCTCACGCCCAAAAATAAAAAGGAAGCTGGACACAGTGGCACAAGCCTGTAATCCCAGCAGCTCGGGAGGCTGAGACAGGAGGATCACGAGTTCAAAGCCAGCCTCAGCAAGAACGAGGCACTAAGCAACTCAGTGAGACCCTGTCTCTAAGTAAAATACAAAATAGGTCTGGGGATGTGGCTCAGTGGTCGAGTGCCCCTGAGTTCAATCCACAGTACCAAATAAATAACTAAGTAAGTAAGTAAATAAATAAATAAATATAAAGAAATTAAAAGGAATTGAGGATATAGCTCAGTGGTAAACAACTCCTGGGTTAAACCCAAGTACCCCCGCCCCCGAAAAAAAAAATGTCACATACTGGGTGGGTGCATCCATTTCTATGAATGCTCAGAGCAAAGCCTGGCATGTAGAAGGTGTTGGATAAATAGTTGAATAAAAACCAGCTATGGGGCATGGAGATTGCAGAATTATAAAGTAGCACTGTGTAATCTTTTAGGAGTGCAGAATTTATATTGACAACTGCATACAGAGCCTTAAAATTGTGCATGTCCCTGATTTAATCTTAAGAAAACAATAAAATCATAGTCAAAGGTACAAAGCTGCTGCTCCTGGTGAAATCCGTATTTTTTTTTTTTACTGTTATAATTGATTATGTCTAAAATTAGATTTTGAAAACATCAGTGGCACATCAACAAAAGGACTGTTTTTCAACCATTAAAATCTATGTTCTATGAGAACATTTAATGACAAAAGCAAATATTCATAATATATTTCTTAGGGAAAACATAGGCTACCCAATAGTATATCTAGTTAGAAACATTCATTCTTATTTAAAAATAATATACACATTAGATAAAAAGATGAGATGGCTCAATAACAAAATATGAATGTGGCTACATGGCTGTGTGGGAGGGTTATGATTCATTTCTTCTACTTTCATTTCTATTGTATTTTTCAAGTTTCCTGCAAGAGGCAATCATCATATTCCGGTTTTAGAAACAAATTGATAAATGTTGCAGAAAATCAAAGCAAGCCCTCTTTACCCACTCAACGGACAATATGCTCTGTGAATGAAATTCACCTTTTCTAAAAGAAATAAACAACCAATAATAGAAAAAAATATTTTGGACATTTCTTCCAGTGTATTTTCTCTTTCTCTTCCCACTCCCCCCAACCTTTTTCTCTTTTGGTTCTTCAATATACAACTCTAGCTCCTTCTCTGGTTGGTGCCACACTTCAACATTTGGTTAACATCATAAATTCTCTTCTTCTCCTACGTCTTCTCATTGAGGAATTTGAAAGCAAAGAGTTTTGGATTTTGGACATCTGGGAATGGCCAAGATCTTGGACTTGTTTCGAGGGGGATGTATTTGCTCAGTTGAGCGAGTGTGAAACAAATGCTTTCAGCGTGTCAATTAATCTTAGCAGCCTGAGTGATGTAAGGGTTCTCTCACTCATGTTTTATGATGTTTGGTTTCATAAAAAATATGTTTGGTTTCAAGGCATTGGCCCCTGTTCTCTGTTGAGGAACAAATTTGGAGTATGGAAAGCATTTTGAATTTTATCCCAAGCCTCGTTTGTTTTTTAATCATCCACTGGAACTCTCTGATAGCTATGACTAAAACATTTTGTGAGTTCATGAAAACATTTATTTTGGTAGGAAAAAATATAACAGCAATGGAATCAGAGTGATTGACACCTTGTTTTGCCAAAGGACTCTTGATGGAGGGTTTTGTTGGTGGGTTTAGAAGGCTGTTACTGCTTATCAGAGAGAGGAGAAATGGAGAGAAACTAAATTTAGGTCACAGAGTATGAAATGGAACGGAGGCAAAACAAAAGGATTTTCTAGTCAAGTTGGGGAACCGTGGCCTGATTTGTAACAGCTGGGATGCAGCCGAGTTCTCTTTTGATCACACCAGAGTTGAAGTTAATAATGCGCTCAATGGCCTGAAATTCGCCTGTACCCACCAAAGCCATATCAGAACATTCTTCAGCTTTAATCAAGCTTAAGGGCTACAAGCTGCCATGGGGCAATGCTTATGTTATAAAGTCTAGTACAAGAGTCCAACGTTGAAATGTGTGCATATGATTTTTAAGGAGAAAAAGGGAAAGAGAAAAAAAAAAACCTCCTTATATTAAAAATAACAACAGCAAGGCCAGAAAGAAATATAACAAAATGTTACTTGCTTTTTTGTTATGATCTTGGAACTGCTGGCTCCCCTCTCCTTCACTCTATTTTCTGAAACTCTTAATGATCTCACCTTATCTTTATAATAAAAGATTCATCCACTCTTCCAATATACAGGTGCCCATCCCTAAGTTTAGAGATTCAAAGATGGTTCAACCCCATCACTGCCCTGAGGAAGCGTGTGGCTCTCTAGGAGAGAGAGAAAGAGAGAAGAAGGGAGTAGTTGCCATGAGAGAGGTGGACTTGAGGTCCAAGTGTGAATTAAAAAGGCAGTGGCCATTCAACTATGTGCGGAGAGTCAAAGTTTAAAAGCAGTTAAATGCACAGGACTATGATGACAACACCCCACATGCATGAGAGGAAGAACAGCAGGTCTCGGACTTAGGATATTTTCTGCAGTTCCATGTTTTGAGAGGATGGAATCTAAAAACTGCGATGAACTATTGTGGCTTTGCAATGAGTCAATTTGAGAAGCACAGTGATTCCACTCTCTGAATCCTTAGCTCTACCAACAGAGGCTGGAACTTGATGTGGCTCTGAATTCCTTTATATTGCTGTGTGGTTAACTTGCTCCTCTGGCTCCCTCAAATAGATAATCTTCCTTTTAAATTTTAACTATAACCGAAGCACATCTCTTTTAGGAGGATTTGAGCAGTAAAGAGCTCAACAAATGGGTTAGAAATCATTTTTTTTTTTTAAAGAGAACAGGCTCTGGAGTAGGTCTCGAGGGCTTTTCCAAAGGGACTGTGCATTCACTTGGACTCGGAGCTGTTTGTGTTGGCTGTTGAGAAGTCTTTTTGGAGTGCTCGTTATTTTTTAGCATCCCATCCATGATGCATGTGGTTGGGTTTGCTCACCACAGTTATTTCTGGATCAAAGAAGAGTTATTTGATTATTATACAAAGATTTATTTAGTGCCTATGATGTGCCTGTCCTGTACTGAGCTGGTGTGACAACAGTTGGCAATAGACAAGAGCCTAACCTCTGTGAGGCAATAGGAAACAGGTAAATAAGAGATAGGTGCTGAGCTGTATTAGTTTTCTCTTGCTGCTGTAACAAGTTATTGCAAAGTTAGTGGCCTAAAGCAGCACAGTTATTATTTAACAGTGCTTGAGGTCAAAAGTCCAGAATGGGTTGCACGTGCTGAGTGGAGGGCGGAGGTGGACCCTGGTTCAGAGAGCTGCCTCAAGCTACTGTAGATCTCCTCTGCTTGGTGTTGTTAAAGGGTGCTGTTCGTTTTGATTGCAGTTGGTATCAGTCATCTTTTAGGAAGTACCCACCTGGTCCTAATTGCAGAGCTGGTGAACCTCAGGAGAAATGCATAACTACTCTAAGCCTTAGCTTTCCCTTCCTTATTTTGGTGACAGGCTGCTTCCTGTTAGGGCTGTTAAGGTAAATGAAGTATGTGGAACTCACTAGAGGCTTGAAGACTGAGCGTTGGTACATGGTCTTTTAATGTTCACTCTCTCTCTTCTACCGCTGGCTCTGTTGGGATTGATAGAAGTCTAAATAGTTTTCCATTTCTGCAAGATCTCAGGAGGGTCAGAGCTATCGGGAAAAAGTGATGGAGGACAGAAGCAGAGGGAAGCAGCACGAGAGAGAAGATGCTACATCAATGGCTTTGAAGATGGAGGAAGGGCCCATGCACCCAGAAATGCAGGCAGCCTCTGGAAGATAGAAAAGAAGGAACTGGCATCTTCTCTAGAGCCTCAAATAGGGACATAGTCCTGTGAATCCATTCTAAACTTCTGACCTCAAGGACTGTTAGATAATGACTTGCTGCTTTAGGTCACTAACTTTGTGGTATTTTGTTATAGCAGCAAGAGAAAACTAATACAGAATGTGAAAACAGGATATCCTGCAGGAGCTGTATGCAACAATAAGAATAGGGGTTTGGGGGCTGGTTAATGATTTATGAAGCCTGCAAATTTGAAGAACAATTTCACCATCTAGTAACTGTGGTCAATTATGATAAAATGACAGACTCTCAGTGTCACAGCGTGTCTGATGTAAAACAGCATTTAATGTAGGATAGGGTTAGGATTTCTAAGGACATTAGCACATAGGAGGTGCACAATAAATGCCAATGGTCATTAATGTAAATGAATTCTTATTGGAATGGACTTAGTGTTTTCCTGGAATAATGGAAGATGAATGAACGATTGCTGCCAAGGCCCAGGTGGACACTCACCAGCTGTTGAATAATACCAAAGGATCATTTGAGTTGTATACATACTCCTTTGAATGTTGGGGCCAGTGGCAGTTTATTTGCCTTCCTGTTACATGTGGAACAAGAGATTCAATTTGGATGACAGGCACTGATGCTTTTCAAAACTCTGTTTTGTTTCTTGGTTGTAACTTTCCATTGATGTTGAAGCTTTAGCAGACAAATAGAGTGAAGCCCTTTGACCCTTGTGCAATTCTGCTCGTCTCTGATAGATCATAGGCTGCCTTGTGGCTGTTTTGTGAAAGTTAGTCCCCTGGTAGTTCTGAAAACCAAGGAAAAAGCACAGGCATATGGAGCATTTTGTGTTTTTTCTAAGTTTACCTAGTTAGGGTAATACTGTTCTCTGGTGAGATTTTCTAAAATAGAAGACCTGCTGCTTGTATAAATCTAACCCAAGGAATTGATTCTGAATTCACTAAAAATAAATGCATACAAAGTTGTTCATAGCAGCATTCTTTTTTTCTTGAATTTTTAAGATGTCGATGAGCCTTTATTTTATTCATTTATTTATATGAAGTGCTGAGAATTGAATCCAGTACCTCGCACATACTAGGCAAGTGCTCTACCTCTGAGCCACAACCCAGCCCCATAGCAGCATTCTTAAAAGCAGAAAAAGATAGGAATAATCTGAAATGCTAGACAAGAATGCAATCGCTAAACAATACAGTAGTCTTGCCACTCTCTGGAATATTATGCAACTAGTTCAAAGTGTGGTTATAGTGACTTTGCCATAATAAGGTCTGTATGCAGAATATACTGTTAAGAGAAAAGCTGGGAGACAAAATTGTCTTCAGTGTGATCATAATGATTATGGCTCACACACTAACAGCGTAGTGGAAAATACACCAAAATACCAATAGCCACTGTGTTAAGGTGGCAGAATTGTGAATTAGTTTTTCTTTCTATTTTTAAAATATTTAGGAATATAGTTATTTACATCTTTAAGCAAAAATTAGTTAAATGAAAACATAAAACAATAAACCAAAGCTTTAAAATGATGTGGAAGATATCCAAGAAAGTTGTACATGCTCATGCTAATAACTCTAAGTTAAAATGCAGAGGGATCTCTGATTTCCTTAATTGTTTCTGATGGTTGGAAAGCTGTGTGAGGAATTTTGGCCATTAACACTTAGCAGGGCTGCGGAAACTGTTTTGGCTCATACACTTTCTGCCTTTAAAGGAACTGATTTGGTTTCTTATGAGAAAGAAGAGTCTCTTCCCCAAATAACTCTGGTCATGTCAGTAACCCCCATTCCAGCACTGGGGCATGGAGCTAATAAAAAGAAAAATTCTACATATGATTTATTAAGAGCTGACTGTGTGCCTCGCTCTGTGTAGAATTCTTACATGAATTATCTTAGTTTAGCCTCCCAACTCTGCTAGAGGGCTCTGTCTTCTACAGATTTCACAGATGAGATGCTCAGGAAAGTGAACAAAACGTGCACAGGGTTGTGTGTTGATTGAGAAAGAAAGGGGGTTCAGACTCAGGCTTGTCGGATTCTGCAGCTCACTGTGTTACCTAGGAACCCCAGGTACTGAGGCTGCCCCAAGAGCCCTGCACAACACTCTATTATGAGGTTCAACAGCATCTCACAGGGTTCATACTTCCCGACCATGATTCCCTATTCACGCTCACAATGACTTTTGAAAGATTCAGACAATAAAAAACATATACACTGAAAATAAGTCTGCCTTCCATATCATCTCTCATTCCCTGGTTTTTCTTCCCTGAGACCACCATTGAAAATGGAGAGCACTAAATAAATGCATGTAGACACCAGGGACCCATTCTAATGACTCAGAATCTCCAAGGTCTGTCCAGGAATGTGGACATCCAACAAGCATCCCTGATAGTCTGGGTGCAGGGCCTGGGACTGATGCCCACCTCTCCAGTGATACAGGGATGCCCCAATGAATCAGCAAAACAGTACATTAACTTTGTGTATGTCAACAATATTTCAGTTGCACACAGTCTTTCAGGAATATAAAAAGAGATAATTTTTATATTGATAAAAGAGATATTATTTGATAAAAAGAGATAATTTTTTTCTTGGCTTTTTCAAACTCAACCATTAAAAGATTGGTACCTTTTAGATGGAGAAGCAGAAGTGAAATTGAAAACTGACCGGAAAATTCCATCTGTCCTTGGGCCCCAGATGGTGTATTGGAAGAAGTATGAGCTGGAGGAAGACTGGATGTCTTAGTGGGCTTGGGATGCCCTAATAAAACACCATAGATTGATTTCTCACAGTTCTAGAGTCTGGAAGTCCAAGATCAAGGTTCTGGAAGACTTGGTTCCTGGTGAGGGTCTACTTCTGCTTGCAAACAGCTGTTCTCTTGCTGTGTACTCGCATTGCAGAGAGAGGGAGGGAGGGAGAGAGAGAGGGGGAGAGAGGGAGGGAGCAAGTGCACCAGGGTTCCTCCTCCTCTTTTTAGAAAGACACAAATCCTATCATGGGGCTCCACCTTCATGCCACATCTAAACCTAAACACCTTCCAAAGTTCCAACCTCTAGAAACTACCATACACTGAAGTGTAGGAATTCAACCCTTAACCCTGGGCTTCTGGACCACTCTGCCAATGACAGTCTGGTGCAGTGGGAGGTTTTAGATAAGCCTGCTGGACCAGCTCAGGGTAGCCAAAGTGCTCCTGCAGGAGCCCAGAGCTGCCTTTGGGGCTGAGGTGGGGAGGGTGTCAAAGACTGAGCAGACAGGTTTCTAGCCCACTAGCCCAGCCCTTCCCCACAGCATCCCACAAGAGCAGCTCCCCTCTGCGTATGCTTACAGTTAGACTCTAGGCTGTTCACATTTTCATCAGTTTTTTCACTAATGTTCTTTGGCTTTCCAGGATCCAATCTAGGATATCACAATGTAGTCAGTGTCTTATTTTGTCTGATTAAGATTTTTGGTCAAATCAATGTCTCAAGAACAACTGTCAAAGGAGCTGTTTGATGAGCACCAGATTAGCTGCTCATGGGGGTCTTCCTCCGGTAGAGGCTTGAGGCTGAGGTTACAAAAGAGGATTCACCACCACGCAGGCAAAACTGCAAAGTCCTTGGGGTCAAGCAGAGTGGGTCATATTTAGACTCTCTAGAGAATACCAGACAAGTCCCTGAGCCCCTAATCTTCAGGATTCTTATCTCTAAAATATGAGAAACAAATCTAATTTTGCAAGTTATGAGGATAAAGTGGGCTTGGCACAGGGTACAACTCTAAGTGGCATTCCAGCCCAGCCGTGGTGGCTGTTTCCCAAGTCCATATGGTCCATTGTCTCTCAAGTTAAGGGCTGTCTAGATCTTGTCGTGGCTCACTATTGGTGCTACCCACTGGGCATTGTAGTCCCACGCCCAGCTGGTGTTCTGAAACATTTTTATATGTCTGAAGAATGTTTGGTTGTAGCCTGCTCTGACTCCAAGTACAGACGTCTGATAGCTAGTGTTTTAATCATTCTATTGAGATGGGATTTAAAACACGTACCCTAAGTTCTTCCAAACCAGAAAAAAATTTACACAAAATTAATGCATATTAATCATAGAAAATTAGAGTATACAGATAACAAAAGGAAGAAAATAGAAATCAGTTGTAATTAGACCACCCAGAAATAACCTTGTTATCATTTTGGGATTTGCAACTGGAAAATCATTTTCTCTCTCTCTCCTTTTCTTTTTTAAAAATCACACTGTTTTGTGCTTTACTTTTCACACATCCTTTTGTCCCTTAGTATATGATCAATTTCCATGTAATAGAATGTAATTTTGCAACATAATTGTTCAATTATACTATGTGGATATGTTGGAGTTGCTTTCACTAATTTCCTATTGTTGGATGGTATGGTTGTTTTCAATTTTTGTTTTTGCCAATAATATCACAGTGACCATCCCTCCAGTGGAATCTTTGCACACCACTTTCCAATGAAGATGTTTGAAGCTGGCAGCCATCAGACTCAGCCCCCACCCTCTTTTTCTCCTACTTCCTTTACAGAATCCCTTGTGCTGTTGCTTCATGCAGTGTCTTCCCATATGTTCCTTTAGAGACAGTGAACACAAGAATCCGTCTTCATTTGTTCCTCTGTGATACTTAGCCCCATGGAGGGGCCTTAGTGTGTTTCTACTCTCAGTTTATCATCCTAAATTTGTGTTGTCATTGTTGGTTCCGTTTGGACATTTGCCATCTATGTTCTGGGCTCTGGTCCATACCCTCACTCTTTTGACAGAGGGCTACTGAACATCTGCTACGTGCAAAAACCGGATCTAGGTGCTGGGAAAACAGCAGAAAATAAGACAGAAGAAAAGTCCTGCCCTCAGGGAGTGGCATTACACAGTGGCAGACAGACATCCAACAAGTGCAAACGCAGTGGTCATTTTGAAGAGCGTAAGTGCTGCAAAGACTAGAAAGTCATTAGCTGGAGGGGGGATCATGGGGGAGACAATGGACAGCTAGTTTAGGAGGGGATCAGAGGTTTCTTTGAGGATGCATCTAAATGATGACAGTTGTGACCAGAGGATATGGAGGGATGAGAGGTCCTTGCAGATGGGGCACACAGTAGGAGCAATTGGCAGGAAAGAGAGTGAGATGGTGGAGGAGAGATGGAAGGTGAAGGTGTTGGAGACTGGAGGGGCTGGACAGGGATCAGGTCATGTGGGGTCCCTGGGGAGGAATTTAATTTTATTTGAAAGTCAATGGGAACTTCTTGAAGGAGTAAAAGGGACATGGCCTGGTTTTTATTTTTCAGAGCTCCCTCTGCTCACATTTCATCTTGAACTAACCAACCTAGATGATAAGCCTTTGATAGGGAGGAGGACAGCTCTAAGCAGGTGCTGGTGAGGAGGAAGCAGCAGGGGCTTCTGAATATGAGTTTCCTGATCTTTCTCTTTTTGCAGCACCTACAGTTATTACATCGATACACTTTGCTACCAGAATCTTGATTGGTTGGGTGGCAACCTTTGCCCATCTGCGTTCTTATTTCCCAGCCTCCTTTGGAATGTGGGCTTTGGAGTCACCTGACACACATCTGCCAATAAGATTTGAGCAGACATCTCAGAGGAATTCTGAAAGGTTTTTGCCTCTTTTGAAAAGACACAGACCCAACTGGCACACCGCCTCTCTCTTCTGCCTGCCTCTAGCGCAGATGTGACGGCTGAATTGAGGTGCCATCTTGCTATCATTTGATAACAAGCATGAAAGGTAACAAGTTCAGGGCAGAGAGTGGGAAGAGAGAAGCAGTCTGGGTTCCTAAGGGCTTTAATGAGGATCTGAATCAATGCTGGTGACCACCTGACATCTTGTTCTGTGGAGAAATAAAAACCCTCCTAGTTTTAGTGACTGTTACTCAGGTACTCTGCTGCTTACAGTCAGAGTGTTCCTAACGGATACACTTATAGGAGGAAAAGTGGGAATCGATTCAATTAGAGATTCCACGGGAGATTACGCAAATCATTGGAGTTCTGACCATCACAGTGCATATTAAAATTGAAACAATTATTGAATCCAATGTATGAAGACTGTGTGCTGTGGAATTAGGGCTTCTGATCTCAGATGCTATGGGGGAAGTGCCAAGAAACGTCACATAATAGAAAGTGTTTTCCATAGTGCTATGCAGGTGCCCTTTTCCAAAGAGGTGAGCCATGCCAAAGGTTTTGGTGCAAAGGGTTTTCCTTTCTGCTCAGGCTGTTTGGTTCCCTTGATCTGTTCCCATTAATAATGAAATGATGCTCTGACTCCTGTCAGCCCTGCTCTATCCATGCCACTCGGAAGTCCCAAGTACACACACAAAAAATCAAAGGACATACAATTTAGTGATGCTGGTCGTGTGTGGACTTAATGCAAATACCTTTGGGTTTGGCTGATCCCCTCTTCTATGGTGAGATGATTGAGATGGGTCTGTCTGACAGAATCTCTCTGAAGTATGATTCATAATGCTAACATAATAAACACCTATCATATTCTAGACACTTCACGAAGCAATTTAATCTCTAATCCTCACCTAATCTTCATTATGATTTTTAGACTAGAGATTATTTTCCTGGTGGAAATCAAGACTCAGATAATTAAGTAAGAAGAGGTGACACTCTCATATACCTGGTTCCCAAACTATCTGTGCTCTTCTGGGATCCTTGGACCCCATGTTGAGTGAAACCTTCAACTAGCTGACAGCTCACTGCTCCCATGCACGGACTGCATGGGATGTACAGATGACAGTTCTGGTTTTTAAGGTCTTCAGAAAGCTCTTGCAGCATGTTGAATGGCAGTCTTCCCAAAGACAGATTCACTCCAAACCTGTGCCCATGATCGTATTTGGAAATAGGGTTTATACAGACGTACTTAAGGATGTTGAGCTGAGATTGCCCTTGATTAATGCACAGCCTAAAGCAGACTGTCCCTAGAAGAACAGAAAAGGGGGAAAGACACAGAAGAAAAGGCAACATGAAGATCAGTTGGAGACAGATATGATGCATCTACAGTCTAAGGACTCCCAATGATTGCTAGCAGCCCTGGAGGCTGTGAGAGAGGCTGCTTCTGGCCTCTAGAGCTGTGAGAAAGAATAAATTTCCATGGTGGCAATGTGTAATGACAGCCCTAGGACACTAACACCACATGTCTCGTGTAAGAGGATGAGGGAGGAGGAGACCCACGTGCTAAGGTCTGAGAACCCTGAGAAACAGCTCAGCATACTGCTCACTGGCCACATGCACCCCCACCCCACCCAGATGAGCAGGGCCCTGGGCTTGCAACAGGGCTTGGGGGAACATGGAGATCAGGGACAGGCAGAACTCTAGGGCCCTGCATTGATATTATCTGAGAGTGATTATTTCAGGGAGTCTGTGTTGATCGTGCTTATGCAAATGTAGTTGCTTGTAAAACTATTAGAGTTTCGGGAAAGAGCAAAGAAAAAAATCAAGCAGAACAGGCATCCACCTTGCAGAAATCGTTTTGTTAACATTTGATGAGCATCTGGCTTTTCTCTAGGCATAGTTTAGCCAGAGGCCTTGGTGAATTTAATTTAACAAAAAATAGATTCATACCATCCATTCTCTTTTTATAAAAATTGGTAAACATAAGACTACTTGAATGTGCCAGGAGCAAAATAAACTAAAATCAAACTGAAGGAATGAGTGAACCTCAGACAACTACTGTTCATAACAAGCATGTGAGTTTCAGAAAGGTACTTTTCAGGTTAAGAGGCAATTATTAAAGAAAAAAAAAGTTGAGAGTTTTAAAAATAGAATTCTGCTCTTTAAAAAACTCAGTATATTTTAGCTTTAACCAACATTTATCTACTTTCTTTCAGGCAAGAGCAGCCTTCTTTTTTCCTTCTACCAGTCTCCCAATTTTTGTTCCTAACATTATTTTTGAATTGTCTGGAATTATAACATTTCTATTCTGCTCTGTCAACTAATTCCCATTATTGTTTAGTTTTGATTTTATGTTTAGACAGATCAAATACTTGCTCTTATCCTTTTATGGTGGCGTCTCTGTTGCTGATTGTTTAATTTTGATGCATGTGTTGTTGGGCTGGATTTCATCATCAAACGTTTTCAAGAAGGGCTTTGTTAATACAGTCCCTGAGTTCTTGCGTGAGTAAGAATGATGACCTGTTTCTTTTATGGTTGCAGTACACGTCGGCTGACAGCAAACCTCTGGGGTCATTCTTTTCTGTTTTAGGACTTGGAGGATGCTGCTCTGTTATTTGCTAGTGTTGAATGTCATAGCAGAGATGGAGGGAAGCTGCCAGTCCCTCTTTGTAATTCACATTCTCTGAACAACTTGTACGAACGTTTTCCTTTGAGCATCAGAATCTTCAGAGTACCTATCTTGATATCACCAGTTTTGCTTGATTTTCCTGGGACATAGCATGTTCTCCAAATTTAAGGATGCCTTGTTCTCTTTGCTTCAAGAAACTTTTTTTTTTTGAATTTGAGTGATTTTCCCTGTTTCTTTTTTTTTCTGTTTAGAATACCAATTTGAGTAGGTTAACCTCCCTTTTTCTTCCATTTAAATTGTCTTGTCTGTGATCATTTAAATCTCATTGTTCCTTTCTGTTTCTTTGCGTGTCATTTCTTAAGTTTGTCCAGTGCTTTCAGTGGTATTTATTGATTTTCTGTTGCTAGGTTGATGTCTGTCTTGATAATTGTTTTACGTTTGTCTTTCAGCGATTTTCTGAGCTCTTCCAGTATACTCTTCAGTGGGTCTTCGTCTTCATTTCTCTTTTGATCACATCTGTTTCTTTGGTGAAGTTATTTTTGTTTTTTCTTTTTGGGATACTATGCTGTTAACTCATTTAAGACTGATGAGAACTAACCTCTGTGCTCTCTGGGGGTAGATTATGTATGATGCATATAATTTTTTATCTGCCTTCTATGTTTGCTTTTATTCCTGTCCCCACCACCTGATTTTTGCAATACCCATGCCGGGTCCCTTGTCTGGTTTCTGTCTGGTGTTACTCAGGCATGAATAAGTACATCCAGCCGTTTTGTTGACAACAGCACCAAGGAGGCTTGGAGGCCCTGGTTAACCCAGATCCATGTTAGATTTGTGATCTCCCCCTGTGCCTTCTACTCAGCCTGTCTTGGTGAAATGCCTCCTCTACATTTTAGCATTCAGGAATCAGTGTGGTTCAGAAGGAAGCCCTCAAAGGTGCAGATTTGTTGTGACTCCAGGATTGGGCCTCCCGTACCCCCCCCCTCTCCTTTCTGTCCCAGGCAGGTGTTCCCAACCAGAGCTGATTTCTGAACAACAAAAATGGCATCTTTTCCTGGTTTCTCCTCATTTAGCAGCCTCTCCCTTCCTCCTGGCTCATCTGCAAAGTGAAAATAGATGTTTATGGGAATATTCTGTCTTCTTCATGTGTGGTGTGCAGCACTGGGTATATGCTCACCAGTATTTCTCCTTCTGCCCTCTTCTGAGACCTATAGCAGGGTCAGACCTTTTCTCCTCCTCCAAAATTAGGCCAGTCAGACCTGACAAATGGCTTGGGCAGCAAAATCTGAGCTGAAGTAACTGCTTTCTTTCCCTTCCATGGTGAGCTCTGAAGTCTCATGCTATGATGGTTTTGTTGGAAGAGGGTGAAGTTGGCAGGTCCCTGTGTTCCTGCTGTGAACAGAAGTCCTAGTTGGTTCACCATAAATGTGTAGCAACATCAATTCACAAATTTTTGCTGTTTGAAGCCACCAAGATTTAAAATTTGTTGTTTATTTCTGCAAAACCTATCTTCCTTGACTAATGCAGGAAAACAAAAGCCAATAATTTCCCCAGCAAACAAAAGGAAGCCTGGGAATTGAGGTGGTCACACGGGTGGCTAGAAGGTAGGGATCAGAGCCGACCATCCATCACTAGCCAGTACTCTGACTAGCTGTAATGGTGTTGTTGAGTGTTGGGGGGAAATGTAGTGTTGGGGGGAAATCTCTAAATTTTGGGTCCAGTGTTGCAGAGGGTTTCAGATTTAGCTTGTGTTCACTGTGAACAAACCAATGGAACCTAAGCCTTTTCTGTTCCTCTCTGCTTCCTTTCATATAAATATATCTTCCTGTGCACTGAATTGAATGCTGTTGACAGTATTATTTATACCCTTGAACAAACTTGGCTGATTTATGGTGGATTAGAGGGATCATCTATATCCCTCAAAGAGCCATGGGAGCTGCTGCCTTGGGGTCTTGTTGCAATTTATAGTCTATAAATGTTTTCTCCTTTTCCTTTCTTCAGTCAATTTTTTTTTTGTCTTTACAATTAGAAAAAAAATGTGTGTACAATCCAAGATATATTTGAAGAACAGAACTTCACATCTCTGTGTTACTATTGGGCCTAGTGACAATGGAAGATGTCATAGCTCCAGTTTCATTTTTCTAAAATTCAGCCACATGTTAGAAACATGGTGTCATCTCATCTCCAGAACTGTAGAAGGCAGGCTTCAATCCCTGTCCTGCCATTCACTAAGGTTTGGTCTTGTAAAATATCACATAATATTTCTCACCCATGAAAATACAAGAATAGCTTTTTAATCCCACAGGAATATTGGAAATAGCAGATGAACTCTAATGTGGGAAAGGCCCTGGGAACAGAGCCTAGTTCCAAGTGAACACTTAGTATATACAACTTGAAAGCACCTTGTGAATTCTTCAAGTGTCATCTAGTTCATTCATTCTTGCACTTAATATCAATTTGCCAGGCATTCTGCAGGACAGTTGGATTTAAAGTTATGTAGGACATAGGTGAGAGTTGAGATAAACTAACAATTAAAGTGAGATTCACTTCTGAGATTACATAATTCTGAGATTACAATAGCTGACATTTGGGGCTTACACCATGAGCTCAAGGGCTGGGCTGAATCTTTACAGGAATCATCATTTCTTTTAACCTGTGCCTATTCACTATTGCAGACATTGCTATTATTATCCCCATTATAGACAGGAGGAAAACAAGGCTCAGATATGTGAAGGAACTGGCCCAGGCTGCACGGCAATGGGAGAGACCCTGACGTTGGTAACACTCTGAGTGCACGGGCTTAGCTCTGACTGTGACACATCCTGACACTCACAGCTCCTAAAGACGGCTGCCATGTTAAGATGGAGAGCCATGCAAGGCACATCAGAGAAAGGGATTCCTGAGCTCAGCTTGAGATGAGGGTAGGAGATGCCTACTCAGTCAGAGGAGTCCTAACCCTATTCCCAGATGGTCACCCAAGAGGAATTCTGGGTAACTACCAACAGTTCACAGTGGAAGTACAGAATCTGAAGGTTCACCTTGGAGGATGGGACTTGAATGAATAGTAAGCAGGCAGGAATCTGATCCAGGTGCTTAGATAACCAAATATAGGAGCTTTGACATGGAAAGGCAATGATAGATATTAAGCATGAGTCTAATATGATTAGCTTTGCCATTTGTGTTAGGTAAATGGATTCTAGCTGGTTTCATGAGAACCTGTGGCAACCCCCAGGTGCTTTTAAAATTGTCAGTTGAGCACAGAAGAATAAAATTTCAATAATCTTTATGACCTGTCAGATCTTTTTCACTTGGGGTCGTATCTCATTCATGGTTGCATTGAACAAATCAAGTACTGCATGTTATTCATGACAAGCACTGAGTAAATTGTTGGATGAGTGGATGAATAAATGAATGAAGACCTAGATTAGTGATAGTAATCAAAGTGGGGAAAAAGTAGAAAAGAGCAGAATTGTGGGTGTGTCCATCTGTTGGCTAGTTGAGGATGGACGTGTAGGGACAGAAGTGAGGATGGTAGGACTCTATCTCCTTCTGGATGGTACCACTCATGCAACTTCAAAAGTAATCTGGATATTTTGGGGATTCTTAGAAGTAGATGTAGGTAGTCACCAGCAACCATGGAGAGATGAATAGGCACAGTGAATAGGCACAGTGATTTGTTAGTAAAATTCTCTGACTGTGGGTGGGGCTTTTGTAGCTGAACTATTAGATGTCTTGTGATTAATTTTGGAGCTAGAGTGAAGCTGATTCCATAGAGGTTGCTTGTGTTTTCAATTCTTAGAAGGCATGTTGCCAAGCAAAGTCTTGATGACTCTTTGGAGTGTTCACAGCCTAGGAGGTATTGAGATTCTCTTGTTCTTCAGAAATTAAATTCTTGAAGATAAGTGCCATGACTTACTGTCTTCAAGTCCAGTGGGGCTCAGAGCACCTGTGTTCAATCACTATCTATGGTGACTTTACAGATATCCCTGGGTACTGGAAGAAGATGCTGCTTCAGGTTGGATAGTCATGAAAGACATTTCTGAAAAGCTTTGCTCATGCTCAGCCATGAATTTGAGTAAGAGGTTCCCACACAGAGGAACCTGACCCTTGGCCAAGATGGTTGCAGAGTGGGTGGGTAACTACAAATAATTCACCATGGAAGAACAGTCTGCTCCTGGTATGTTGGGATCTTGATGTATTAGGAACTGCTGCTTCCATGCTCCACGGTCTTAGACCCAACTCGGAATCTATTTGGAGCTGCAGAGGAAAGTCCTGTCCACACTGACTGCTTGAGTGTGAGTTGAGTTCCCTTGAGCTCGCCTGGGACTTTTCCTTTCTTCCCTGCCTGGGGCTTCCTTGGGAACTATAGGAGCCTGTCCAGCCGGTCTGGGCTGCCAGGAAGTGCTGGTGATGCGAGGTCCCAGGGGCAATTCCAACCAATCATCTAGCTTGCAGCTACTTCTCTAGCAGTTCCTTGCACCATTTCCCAGAAAGGAAACCCCCTACCCCCGAGGGGACAACTCTGAGGTGTGCTCTGCACAGGTCCTTGGAGTCTCCAGAAGGACAGTGCCCCTGTGGCTCACAGAGTTAATCTGCTTTTTGGCTTCATTGTCCTTTCTCTGTCTCACTTTCCTACACCCTGCTTTAGACATAAATGATATTCTCGCAAGTCTTAGTCTTAGGGCTTGATTTAGGGAAAAATAAAATATGATACTCTGGTTGGTGCTCAATAAATACTGGCTGAATATATAAATCTGTTCAACTCCTCAGATCAGGATTAACCCAAAGACCTGGAGGACATAGTGTTCAATTGCACGATTTCCCTTGACCTCCAGATAGGGTTTCTCCTGCCCTGGAGATACTTTTCATGGTCCTTTGAGTCAGTGCCTGACAAACTCCTGCCCCTGCCCCTGGGAGGCACTGCTCCCCTCCCATCCACAGCCAGGGCCTCTCTCTCCATTTCCATTATCTTCATCTCCATCTCCATCAACTCCATCTCCATCTCTGTCTATCTCCATCTCTATTTCCATCTTGTAGCCAACCCTGACTATGGCTGGCTCAGGACCACCTTGGTGAGAATCTGGATATTGGGGCCCAGGATGTGGTACAAGTGGCTTAGTCTTCACATTTGAGTTCACTCAGGCTGTTCCTGGCCAGTGTGGAATGAATATGCCTTGAGATCCCTGTGAAGGTCTCAGCCACACTAACCTACTTGGAGATTCCACTTGTAATTATCATGTAGCTATGCCCCAACCAGAAGCCACCACTGCTTAGAGCCCTCTTCATACCTTTCCCCATACCAGAACCAATTTCTTTATAGATCACCATCTACCTAGGATCAGTTCCAAATTTCTGAGGAATGAGACTTTAAAGTAAAATGTTTTGGGATTGAAATGAACTCAATTTTAAATCTTATTTCCCCCACTTTATGGCTAGATGATCTTGAGCAAAATACTTATTCCCCTCCGAGCCTCATTTTTCTCAAATGTAAAATGATAGTATAACTTGTGGTTCAAAGTGTTGTCACAGATAATATATGTAGGGTTCCCTGCATTTACTCAGTAATGATAGGTCTTTTATTCTACTGCTTTTACAGTATCATTTGGATTATTGGACCCGCTCTCAGTCCTGGTACTGCGCCCCTGTATTTTATCCACACTTCCCGACACCATTCCATTGAGCCTCCTGGCAGAGAATGTCTGAGATAAGACCCAGGATGCTGGGCCTCTTCTAATTAAATTGTGGTAACCATGCTTTCTTAGAGTCTGAATTTGTCTCTTTGGTATCCGTTCATTGGAGGCCAACTGGAATAACTACACTTTCTTATTTTCTATATTTTCAATGCTCTGAAGTCTGACTAGAGAAAGAATGACCCACTCAGGGCTATCCATTTTTTAAGAGATGATAAAGGGCTTGCCCAGGGGCTCTCCTGTCCTGTGCAAACCAACCAATGAAAGCCCATGCCACAGTCGTCTCCTTCATTGGACTCCAAGTACCAAGCCAATATTCCCCTGCTCTAAAGGGCCCAAGGACCAGGTAATGGTCAACTCAATGCAGTCCCTCTGTCCCCAAGCCTGTCAGAATTATTCCAGCTGGGCCATCCTAAGCTGCTGGCTCTATGGCAGCTCCATTTTCCTGTGGAAAACACGGTCACAGCTTGGTCCCAGGCTTTGTCCTCGCTCGATACTCCCCCCACCCAAACAAAACCATGCTTCCCTATGTGGCCCCCGGGGCACGGTGCCCCTCCTCCTCCTCTTGGGAAATATAAGTAATAAAAATCTTTTTTTTCATAGCATCAACCTATGTTGTCACTTAGTCACCTCCACAAATTAAAATCCCTGGGAATATTTAGAGAGAGTCCTCAAATCCTTTAGAGAAAATGTGAGGTGTTCACTTATTAGAAATTAGAATCCAGTCGGGTGCAGCGTTCTTATCTAAGGCACTTAGGGAAGATGGCTTAGGAAATGAAGTGCCAGAGCCAAGCCTCAGGGCTCAGGACCCCTCTTAGCGTCTCTTCTATAATCCCAAAATGGGAACAGTAGAGTCCAGTTTAATTTGGATCCAACATGTAATTTTTGAAATTTACAGAAGGAATGTATTTCTCAAAAAAATTTAAAATGATATGACATAAAATGGAAGAGTCCTAACATACAGATTTCTCCTCTGAAGTCGGTTCCCCCACATTCCCTGTTAATAGTCTTGTGTATATGTGTGTGTGTGTGTGTATGTGTATTCTTCCACATTCTTTTATTCTACACAAAAGTGTACACATATGAGGTAAATTTCTTGAAATAAATCGACTCTCAACATACCTATTTTCTTTCTCTTTTTTAACTATTTTTCTCCACATTTTGTTCTTGGTGCATTATAATTTACTTAATGATGGGGTCTATCATTGTTACATATTCTTTACATGGTCACAATGTAACATTTGGCCAATATCACTCCCCAGAACATTTCCCTTCCCTTCCCATCCCCCATCCCTGGTCTCGATCCTCTACTGATCTCCCTTTGATTTCCATATAACTCCTCCTCCCTACCTTTCTTTTCCTTTTTCCTGTCTGGCTTCCATATATGAGGGAAACTTGACCCTCTGAGTTTGCCTTATTTCACTTAACATAATGGTCTCTCGTTCCATCCATTTTTCTGCAAATGGAATGATTTCATTTTTCTTTATGACTGAGTATAACTCCACTGGGTATACCACATTTTCTTTATCCATTTATCTATTGGTGGACAGGTCAGGTGGTTGCATCATTTGGCTATTGCTAATTGTGCTGCTATAAACATACCTATTTTCCAAACATGCCTTTTTCCCTCAACACCTGGTGCTGATTGTCCGTCTCTGGCCAGGGTTCTGAAACAGGAGTAGGTTAACTTATTTAGACATTTCCCTACTGCTGTGCAGCTAGATTGTCCTTCACTCTGGGTCAATTCAGCTACTATTTCTTGAGCTCATGCTGTGCAACTACAGTAGCCATCACGGCCCTCTATGATCTGCCCTTGGTTTCTTTCCAGCATCCTCTCTAGAATCTCTTTTCCCAGCCATGCTGCCTTGCTTTCCTGAGCACTCCTGCCACAGGGCCTTTGGATGGGAATGCTGGAGCCTCACAGGCTTATGGCCTCAGCTTCCTCAGGACCTTGCTGAGATGCCAGCATTTGTGAGTTTCTTTTGCCCTCCCCTTCTACATGGAGGAGAAGGCTCCCAGCTTGGCCCAGCCCATCCCCTGCCCTGTTCTGCTTTCTCTTTGGTGCAGTCATTGCTGATGTAGGAGAGAGCTGCTGGGAATAACGTGGAGCCAGCACTGCTCCCCTTCCCCCAGGCCATTCCACAGGACTCTTGCACTGTACTTCCCACACCAACTGGCCCTCTGTCCTAGGCTTCTATTGCAACTGTATGGTGACTTGCTCATGGGAGAGCAGCAGGCTCCCATGTTGTCCTGCTTACTCTCACCTCTGCACTCTCCCTCCACCAACATTCCTCTTGGAAACTCCCCACTCCTTCCTTTTACATTGTAATTACTGGTATTTATGGCTTGGACATGGAGGAAGGAAACAGGCCAACAGAGAGGCAGAGCAGGTTCGCGAGGAATTCCTGGCTCAGTGCTTCCCCATCGGTCTTCACCGCCCTGCTGGAGCCTGGTGGCATTAATCCATGAGATGAAGGGCTGCACCCTGGGCACCCTGGAGAGGCTGAGCTGGGAACCTGCAGGATGTGGATATGCCCAGGGCTTTAGGGAACGTGTAAGCTGGGGCCCATGTGCTGGGCAGCAGCTGCTCTCTTGTAGAGGTGTCTGTGGTGGGCTAGGGGGGCACTGGCCTTGGGGCGAGAGGCCTGGTTCACACACTGGCTGTGACTCCCTCCTGTCTGTACTGTGGGTCTGGGATGAAGGTCATGTCTACTCACTTCAGGGCTTGGAGGATGGTGAATGAGGCAATGTATGTAAATGCCTCCTAGAGGTACACAGCTGTGGGCCATGGCTCCAGGGAATGGAATTTCAGTCTCCTGGCAAGACAGGGAGTTGCATTTCTCCACGCCTGGAGGGGTTGAAGGGTTTAGGAATCCTCAGTTTTTAAATTCAGCTTGGTATCTATGGCACATTCCTAAAATTTCAGTTTCTTTTGCCCTCATTAAAATGTTCTCTAACAAATCCATTCAAATTAGTACCAATCCAAGACTAATGGAATATGCTAGAATACTTTGCTTCTTTCCATTCCTCCATACCTACTCCCATTTCTGCCTGTATTTCTGAGGCTTGCATTACCAGGCTGTGCAAAGAACACAGGTTAAAATCAGGCCACTTTCAAGTCTCAGGTTGTCTACTTGATTCCTTATGCACCAATTTTTTAATCAGAAAATGGAGATGAGGATACCCACCCCTCCAGGTGAGTTTGAAGGCCAATAGCAATAGTTTATATTTACAAAACATTTAGGATATACCCAGCACTTTTCCTATATCAACATGTTGAATCCTCACAATAATCCTGTAAGGTGGGTACTATTATTATCGCCCTGCACAGATGAGGAAACCAGGGGTTAAATAACTTCCCACAAGTCACATAGCTAGGGAGGAACAAATCTATGACTCTAAGTACTATAGTTTTAATTCTTCCTTGCAAATGGGACCTCTGAATACAAAGCCTTGCCTGTGTTGGCTACGTTAACAAAACAGAACAAAGCCCTCTTTACCTGTGTCACTAACTACCCAAACAGGGCATTTCTTCTTGCTCATTCTCTTTCTTCCTGATTCTGCCTTTTCCATCCAAATTGAAATCCTGCCGCATCCAGGAAGCTGTCGCCACACCTTACTTATATATAATGCTTATTGCTTATGGGCAGATTTGCATGTGTTAACTCATTTGATTTTTAATAATCCTTGTAGCTGTGATACATACTAAGTGTGCTTGTTACTCTCCATTTAGAGATGGGCAACAGCCGCTCAGTTAGGACAAGAACCTTGGTGGGACCCTCAGCTCTGTCCTGACTTGTGCTGGTGTCTGGGGCTTGAGTTGTCACGTCTGGGTGGAGGATATTGACTTTCACCATTTACCTAATATCCGATCCATTCCCTCTTCTGGAAAAGCCTCTGGACTTGCCTTTGGAGACCTTTCCTTCTGCTTCCATAAGAACTTGTGGTTTGGGTGGGGTCCCACGCTCTGGCATCTCCACGCTACTCCAAGGCTCTGGTCACAGTGGTCCACAGGCGGGAGGGCAGAGAGAGACCGTTGAGACACGGCCTGGGAGATTGCTCTACCCTGGAACCTGGCAGCCTTCCGGCCTGGGATTGCTGAGCTCCAAGGAGGTAGCCTGGAGTTGCTGGTGATGCTCCCTCTCATTACCAGGAGGGGCCTTGCCAACGGGGAAGCACATCAGGGAAAAGAGGAACTGAGAGAGGAGGAAAGACAGTGCAGTCCATGGGCTTAGAGCACCTGGATGCAATGGAAATTGTTATATGTATTTAGACCCCACCACACCCCACTCTTATCTTGCTTGGAAGCATTTGAATTGGGTGTTCTGTCACTTTCAATTGAAAGAATGCTAACAAATGGAGTCCCCAGACAGAATGCCCCTTGGGCAAGGGGGTTGGTAGGAACTATGGACAGTTTTTTCCACATTTTCATGAGAGTGCTGGGCACTGATTAGGCACCCCAAAATGCTCATTAATTTGTTAATTGTGAATTTGACAGAAGATTGGATAGTCATTGGGAATTTGATCTGTTACTTAAAATCCTTACACACTAGACAATAATTTCTTTCTTGAGATGTCCAGGGAAATTTGGAATAACTTTTCTTTGGGGTTCTTCCCAACTTGCCTTATTTCCCACTGAGAACAACTATAATTCACATGGATTTGCACCGGAGAAAGTCATATTTTATTTTTAGTACTGTTTGTTCAAATTCTTTGCTAAGAATTCTTACCACTTAAGCATGAAGATTTAATCTTTCTGAACTAGAAGGTGGACACACTTCTCCTACAATGCTACACAAACTCTCTTCTGTATTCCTAGCCATGGATCTATAGGTTTTAGGGAAAATGCTGACATCCTGATCAGTTTTAGGTATCACTTGGCTAGCCTTCAGTCCCCAGTCACTAACAACACTAGGTTTTGCTGGGAAGGAATTTTGTAGTTGGGATTAAATTCCATGCTCTGTTGACTTTAAAGACAGTTTCCTAGGTTATCTCAGTGGCTTGATTCAATCTGCTAAAAGGACTTGTTCCATTTTTTCCCATTGTTCTAGATGTGGAACACCTACAGAAACCTAAATTGAGCAACCAATATACCACTTATTTTAACTTGAAATAATATTTGAATATTGATTATGTTCACAGAATTAAAAACCTGGTACTTAATGGGTTACGAGGAGAAGTGAGGCTTCCCTGATGGAGAAGAAATTCCACCTGTTAACCACAGCACCAGCTCTTGCCTGGTAGTTGCAGTTTACCCTTCCTGGAGGCCTCCTTGCATTATTTTCCTATTGCATTGGAACCCACTCTTTTTTATAACTATTTTATACCTTTTCCTTTATCTCTTCCCCCTGTGGTCACTCTCAGCAAATGACCCTATTTCCCATCTGACTGAGAGAAGTAGAAGTGATCAGAAAAGATACAAGCTGTTACCACCACACAGATGCCATACACCCCATAGTGCTGTGTGCTGTGCTTTCCTCTTGTCACCGAGAATGAACAGTCAGTGCCTCATGCAGGGTCCTATTGCCTCCCCTGCACCTACACACACCAGCAATTCCCCTCTCTGTTGTGTATAAGTTTCCTCCTTTTTAAAGGATAATTTGCATGTGTGCGTATAGATATGTATATTGATGTGTATATATATATATGTAGCATGGTAATAAGTATGTACATATATAGTAATGTTGATGACATATCTATAATTATAAAGTAAATAATGTGTTAATAGATGCATATAGCAATAATGTGTGTAGAAATAAGACATATAAGTAATTACATATGGAGTAATATATACTTAACATATATTTCCCCTATACATACTATATGTGTTATTTTTAATATATATTCCCATTTCTCTTTTCAGACAGTGTCTCATTACTCATGCTTATAGTAAAAACTCCTTGAATAAACCACCTCTGCTCGCTGTTCAGGATTTCATTCCTCTCCTCTCTCTTAAGCTCACCCATGGGGCTTCTGCCTCACTGTGTGCTGAATCGCCCTTGTCAAGGTCATGCACAGTCTCCCCGGGTCTACTCATGCGTCAGCCTTCAGTCTCTTAGTACTTGATGTGCTGTTCCTCCGCCTTCTTGGCTCTTCCTTGAGAAGCCTTTGTCCCTGGGTTTCCCTCTTGCCCTTAGCCTCCATTGCTGCCCTTCTCCAGGTCCTCGTTCTTCTCCCAGATACCATTTTGGGTGCCGTTACTTTTCTCCCTTGGTGATCCCATCCAGTTACATGGCTCAAAGTTCCATCTTTGGCCATATCTCCTCCTGGACGCCAGGCTCAGGCTCATCACCAGCAGGCATCTTCAAGTGCACATGCAACGGGCACCATGAACCTCGTATACCCAGTACCCGGCTCCTGATCTCTCACCCTACTGCCCATACTTTCTCATCTCAGTAATCATAACAAATCCTCTCAGATGCTCAGGCCAAATTCCTTGAAGGATCCCTCAATTCTCTTCTTTCTGCAAATCCACATGGACAAATCCTTTCAGTTGACCTTAGACATCTCAAGCATCTTGCCCTTTCTCACCACCTCAACTGTTGCCACTTTTTCTCTTTCCAAATCATCTGCAGCCTAATTTAGCCACAGTCTCCATGTGGTCTTCCTGCTTCTGCCTTTGAGGAAGCCACCCCACAGACATGCTGTCCTGTCAGGACTATCCAATGGCGGCTCTTCTTATTCTGAGTAAAGACTGAAGGCTTAGACTGAGCCCTGAGGTCTCATATTCTGCTTCTTGCTCCTTTGCTCATCCAGCTCTGACCACATTGTTTCATGTTCCTGCCACAGGACATTGGCACACAGAGTTCTTCCTGCCTGGAGAGAGTTCTCTTAGGTGTGCACTTATATTGGTGTCTATACAGTAATCTACATCATCTATATCTGTACCCAACTTTTAACTTGATCTGTATTCTCATCCTTCTCTCCATCATATTTCATGTTTATGCTCAAATTTCTCTTTCCCAGTGAAGCCTCTCTGGCCATTCTTCTTTAATTGCAACCACTGTCTGTCTCTTCCTCTCTTTATTTTCTCTACTGTGTGGATCGTTATCCAACACACTTCTTATTGTACTTATTTCCTTTTGAATCATCTGTCTTTTCCCAAGACAGATTTCCTGGAAGATTCAAAAAGACAAAAAGGTAGACATTGTTGTCTGTGCTCTTTGCAGCTGCGTCCTGAACATCTAGAACAGGGCCAAGTGCATACTGGGGGCATGCATTTGAGCCAAATCATGAAACAAAGGCTGCAAAGGTATCTGACTGGGAACCATGACCTCTCACCTCGCAGAATTCAATTGGCTAGCTTCTCTGTTAGACCCTTCCACAAGTTGCCAAAAAAGACCCCTGCATAGGAGGCCAGGCCACATATGGAGCTCTGCCCACAAGCCCCTGAGCAGGACCTCAGAACCCTGGTGAACCTGAAGGACTTGGATATCCTCCCTGCTCTCTCTGTGTGTGGGGGGTATCCTTTTGATTGCCAGGAGAGGCTCATCCAAGGAAAAGGAGTGTGGATAGAGAGCTTTTTTCTTTTGGCTTCCTTGTCTGGTTTTGAACACAACAGTCTGGTATTTGAGCTTTCTGGCTGGTGAAATAAAATACTACAAATAGAATAGTCCTTAGTCAAATTAATATCATTTTATTACCATGCTATGATGTAATTTGTCTGCCCTCAAACACAGCAATCTAATGTAGAGAATCAACTGTAAGGTAGATGGTTGTCACACTTTTTATGCGGGTCCATTTTAATACGACCTGTGAATCCCTCATCGAGTGAGCTGGCAGCTATTGAACTTGCCCATCCAGCCTGCTGAGAATGGAGCAGGAAGCTAGGCTCCACCTTGCCTTCCCTCCTGAGAGGCGACATTCCAAACAGCAGACAGAAGGGAATTTCAGATTTCCTGTTGGAACCTGTCAGTCCCTCAGCTGCTGCAAAACCTGCAAGAGCTTGCCACCGCCCCCCCTGCATGAAGACCAGTCTTTGAAAGACCTTAGTTGCTCTCCCACTTCCTTCTGACCTGCCTTCCTCATTCCAGGCACAATAGACAGGCGATGCAACCCAGCTGCCTGGTATCTGAGCTTTTCCTGGAACCAGTCACACACCATCCATCCAGCCTGTGACTCTTCAGCCCAGAGCTCTGCGCCTGGAGGCTGATCTCAGGGTTCTCTCTGCTCAGTGTTGCCCTTCAGTGGCTCCAGCCCACCTGTCGCAGGCAGAGCACCTGTCCTTTTTCTGTCCCTGGATCCACTTGCTTTTCCATGCTCTTCCCATCCTGAATGTCTTTGGTTTTTGTTTTCTATCAGCCAACAGGACTGGAAAGGCCTGGAGAAAGGGAGTTTGTTGGTTTTGATCACAACTCTGACTCAAGAATCTACAATGAGGTCAGGCACCTTGTAAGTCCTGAATCCTGGTTCTGCATTATTATACCAGTAATGTGGGTACTAGAATTTTTAAAAGATAAGCCAGAGACCAGTATTTAATTACAAGAAATTGGAGAGCGGCAAAGGTGAGAAGAGGCGGGGGAAGGGGAGAGAGAGAGGGAGAGAGAGAGAGAGGGAGAGATAGAGAAAGGGAGAGAAAGAGTTTTCCAGAAATCCCCAGCTCCAACCCTTGTTTTCACAAGAGAATCCTCCTCTTGGGGTGACACTGGCTCCATCTGGGCCTCGTTCACCCACATTATTCCGCCCCTCCCTCACCCCACCTGAGTGAGGGTTAATAGGGCAAAATGAAGAAGACTTCCGAGAACCCACCCCTGAAAGCCTCTACCTGCAAGGTCTGTCTGCCAGCTGCCCTCAAGTCTGAGCACGCGCCCTCCCCAGACCAGCCCTGTGATTTCAAATAATCAAAGGAAGACAGTCCAAATCTGAAACAGTTGAAGCCAAGAACCTGATTTGGCTGAGGAGAGCTCGTGCTTATTAAAATCTTCAAAGGCCCAACCCAAAATGGCCCGTGTTTTCGATTATCTCCCTCTCATTTGTCATGTCTGGAACCATTTTTACAACACAAAACACAGAAAGTTTGGAGTTTAGCTCTCTTCCCATACACACCTCTCTTGCTGGAGAGGTTCCAGAACTCTCCAGGCTCATGGGTCATGGAAGAGAGTATGTGTGGTCAAAGGGCTTCTCTGAGAGTATGTATCAGGACTGAGTTATTTAGAGAGGTCATTACAGTTCAGAGTTTAAAATAAGTTTCAGGAAGGTTCATGTGTTTCATGTAAAAAGCAAAATGTGTGGGTGGTGTTGTGGGCTATTTTTACATGAAGTCTTTTGCAGATAAACATTTGCTATGAATTTCAGTCTTCTTTTTCTAGCACTTACTCTATGTTCAGCCCTGGACCCAGTGATCTCTGCACATTTAATCAGCTCAGTGTCCTTATCTTAAACAATGATTGCAATTCCAAAGCCCGAAAGAACAGAGAGCATCCCCATAGTGCCGTCAATTTCCCTACTATCCCTAATTTAGTCACATTCCTATCCTAGCCATCCTCACTGGCTTCCCTCCTGTCTCAGTGGAAAAGGCATGAGTCAGGATACTTGGATGTTCAACCCCAGGCCCTCCACCTACCTAGTTGTTTTCATGTACCTTCTGTTTCTCCAAGTTCACCCGACCCAATCGCTTCTCATTCTCTGTTATCTTCGACTTCTATCTCTGGTTGGTCATTCTCAACCAGTAAAAATGTTCAGATCTCTTCCATTCTGGAATAACCTTGACTCAGCTCCATTGACCTATCACTAACCACCATCTGTCTTTCCAAGGGAAATGGACCTGGTATGTAAAAGGCATTCTGTAGGACCAGTAAGGTCCTATAGAAAGGTCCTAAGAAAGCAAACTGGCTCTTTCTAAGGATGCTATAGAGGTCACTACCTGAAAGCATTTAGATGCGCATGGTCAACAATCTCTGCCTTCAATTTGTGCCTTCAAATTGTTTCTGTTTGGAAATAGTTGGTACTGCTGACTGTCCTTGGAGTATGTGGTAATGACCATTTTCAAACTATACCAATTTGAAGGCACAAAGCTTTAGGTAGATTTTCCAGATTTCAATGGTTTCTGGAGTGTTCTGGCTAAGACCAACTAGAAGTTGGAGACTGACCATTGATGGTGAGAGGGTTGGGGAATGTGCAAGTATCTGAATAGGAAGGCACTATACAAAGACAATAGAAGATATAAATTATTTCTGTTCTCTTCCCAGTGACTGTTTTTTAGGATTTATGGAAATAGTTGTTAATATCAGACACTGAAAGCCATGTTTCTAGTAGGGCTTTTCAGGATGACATTTGCACTGAGGACTTGAGTCTACTTTGAGGATCAGTGACTCAACCTGGGGAGACAGCTTCCTTTCTGCCTCTGCCCAGAAGTTAGCAAATCTGGCTGCATGGAGATTACCAATGTAGGGGAAGACAGGCGATTACATCCTTCACATGTTGTTTTCTCAAGATGAGTACCATCAGGTCCATGATTGACATCCTCTGCTATGATATGCATAACAACGGTTAGCATGGAGTTTATGAGCACATGTGTGCACAGCACAGAAACACCAAGAAGTGCTTGGGGCATGTTGCTCAGTGAGTGGAGCAAGCATGACATTGGACTGCTGAGGTCTCTCATGAGGCCAGAGGAATGCTTTCTCCAGGAGGGCAGCAAGTTTTGTCTGTTTTGATCAGACCTGACTAGGTAGGTACTATTAAATATTTTTTTCAATGAACTTGAGAAAATGATCAGGCTGCAGAAAGAAGGACTCTCAGTCTGGACTGCTGGAATCAAGTAGAACCCAAGAAGAATCAGCTACGTTCAGATTAAGGGTATGTGCTTGTTTTGTATGGTGCTTCTATTCATTATAATGGAAAGAGGATCTCCATTATTTTCATAGGTGAAATGGGTGGGTTAGGGATGGTCATTCCTCTTTCTAGGTGAAAAGTGAGGGAAGGATGATAAATGGTGGCTTGTGAATGGTCTCAGCATACATAGGAGAACAGGAACCTGTGACTTAGAAGAATGCCTAGAATTTCCACGTTGCCATATTGCAGAAGGGATTTTTGGTTCATGGATAGATTTTGACTACATGCAAATCTGTGGGCTCTTTTTGGTTTGTTTCATCTTTTAGATATTGTGGTGGTGACTATGAGGTGAAAAACTTCAAGCATTCCCTCTTTGACTGAAAAGATCAGAGTAGGATGGGGAGAAAATTAAAATGGGGAAAAAAAAAAAACCCAGTTGAAAACCAGGCTTCATGGTTTAAGATGAGGATAATGTTACTGAAACAGCTGGGAGCCCCTGTGAAGGCTGTATTTCACATCTCAACAACACAGAACAAATTGCACAAATTCTAGGAATTACAGCTTCATAACAAACACTGGAGTCCCTTTCGAAAATGTCACCAAATGTCTCTGTTGACTCTGTTTTGTAACCAGTCACAAGCAGATGGCACTTTGAAGCATACAACACATTTTGGAGAACAAAATCACTTAGACATTTTTGTCTGGTTTGCTAAGATAATGTGAGAAAGCCCCAAATGAAAGAATCTTGGCGTGCACTGATGAGAAGGGCGACACACCATTGAGTGGGTTTGCTCTAATTTCTTGGGAAAGTTGATTCTTCAATTGTCTTCTCTGTCTGAGTTTGGTTTCATGAAAGGTTATGAACTTACTGAATAAAAGAAGCAAGGCAAGGGGAGGTGAGAGCTACCATTGCCTGAGTGCGTACTGCATGTGAGATGCTTCATCTAGTATATAGAAAATCTATATAGTTTATTTAATTCTAAAATGATTCTGTGGGTACCTATTTTTTCTCTCATTTTAAATATAAAGAAATCGAGGCATCCCACACCCAGTTAGGTACAGGTGGAATTCAGACCTTTAACTGTTAGCCAAATCCATGTTCTTCCCATTTCATCTACTTCAGGTAGGATTCTCTCTATCTGCCTTTATTGCTCACTCTACCAATATTTTCATGTTCACAAGAATTGTTAAATATTGGAGATGCAGCTAGTGAATGTTTGTGCAATGTAGTCCTATTTATGCATAAAATCCCAAATTTATTGTTTTCATAAATAGGAATTTTTAGCATATATTGACAGGTAGGTACACATTCAAAGCCCATTTTAATTCACTTTCCCTTGATTTTTTTTCTAAATCAAATACTAAAAAGCAAAATGTACAGATGTTCATTGTTACCAGGGATGACCATTTGTTATGGTTTAGATGTTAGGTGTCCCCAAAAAGCTCATGTGTGAGACAATGCAAGAGGTTTAGAGGTAATGATTGGGTTATGAGAGTCTTAACCTAATCAGTGCATTAATCCTCTGACAGGGATAAACTGGGTGGTGCTGGAGGCAGGTAGGGTGTGGCTGGAGGAGGTGGTCACTGGGGGTGTGCCATAGGGGTAATTATTTGCCCATGATGAGGGCATCTCTCTCTCTCTGCTTCCTGGTGGCCATGTCCTGAGTCACTTTTCTCCACCATGTATTCTTACACGATGTCCTGCCACACCTCGGGCCCAGAGCAATGGAGTCAGCTGTCTATGAACTGAGACCTCTGAATCCATGAATGACAAATAAACTCTTCCTCCTCTAAAATTATTCTTTCCAGGTTTTTTTTTTTTTTGGTCAGAGTGGCATAAAAGCTGACTAAAATAGCCATGTTACATACACAGTTTGGCTAATAAGATGCCCATGGCATGTCTTGGAATAGGGCTTCCTCTCCCAAATTAAACAGCAAAGTTCGACAGGCGAAGTCTTTGCTGAATATAAACTCAACATTAAAAATACAATGGCTATGTCACCACCATAAGAATGAAAGCCACATGCTAACATTGGTGGAGCAGGAACACGGCAGGAGACGGGTTTCTTGATGACTTCCTGGAATAGCTATACCACCCCTGGACCACCTACTCTGAGCTTCTTATATGAGGGAAAAATAAACCTTTAGATATTAAAGGAAGTGGGTTTTCTCAGACAGACAAACACTAACTGATAGAATAGAATTTTAAAAGACCTTCCTATTTTCCTACATAGTTTTATTTTCACACCAGTTTTTGTCCTGATCTGTATTCCCCAAACATTGGAAAGTAGACAATAGATTCTTTGGCATAGGGTTCCTTTCGTTGGGCACAAGTTGGAACAGAGTCTCATCCCCTCTCTGGCTGTGGGAAAAGGGTCAGCACGGTTGTGATCCAGGAGACTGTGGCCCTTCCAGATCATCTGCGCATCACTAGCCAAAACCATCAGATGGGGTGGGAGAGGGGGTCAAGGGCTGGGCGGTACATGTCCTCACCATTTTGCTTTGTATGGATGTAGACTTGGCCTTTGCCTGGAAAGCTGAGCAAGGAACTTGAGGAAACACTTTGTCTATCTTTCACCTTGGGGAAGACCACACTGAAGTCATACCAGACATACATGATAACCAATCTGGTTTTAATAGACCTCCAAGGAAGACAGTTCCTCAGCCTCTTCCCTCAGGAGGCCATTTCAACATTTAAAAACTTGCAGTAAATTCTTCTTTTACTTAAAAAGAACGTGTACTGCATGTTTGAAGGAAGTGTCTTTTCGATCTCTAAGGCAGATCGGTGGGGCAGAAAGCCATGCAGTCAGGCAGTCCTGGGTTAAACTGTAGCTCCTCTACTTATGAGCTGGGGCACTTCCTTGTGACTTCACTTCCTTGAGCCTCGGCTCCTTATCTATAAAATGAGGGGGCAATAGCTACACTAAGCCTCCAGGAGTCACAGTGGGGAATGTATTACTAAACACTGGAAATACCATTTGCCAGGATGGTACCTAGCTGCAACGCCCATCAGCCCCTGCCACACACTCTGTGTGAGAGTTCTGTAGAGCCCTTAGGAATACCATGGGGTTTCTCTACAACATTTCCTACCATGGGCTCATTAACTCCAGTTTCCTAATCTTACCCTCTTTGCTCTTACTTTTTAGTCCTTGAATCTGAACTTGGAAACTCTTTTTCCAACAATTTTTTTAAAAATATGTGTTTTTCAATTGGAAGTGATTGCATTTTTACAAAGTAGGCAAAAACAACAACAGCAAAAAAGAAATGAGAACTTGAAAATTGGAAACATCGACCTGTATAGTTTATGTGGCTGGGCACCCCAAATTCTCATTCTAGGTTGTGACTCCATAATTGAGGTTTGCACTGTGGTGACAAAAGCAAAAATATAGCAATAAGACAATTGTCTGGATCGTGACAGCCAAGAATATTCTGGCTGCCATTTTTTTTTTTTTTGTTGTTGTTGTTAATTGAAAGACAGTCTCCTCTGGTGCAAATTTTCTGCTTTGTTGACCTTCCTTTTGGGTAGACGCTGTCTCAGACTCAAGTGAGGTCTGCTGCACCATTTTAAGAAAGGAAACGTTTCAGACCATGGACTGTTTTTAAAAGCTGTACACATGACTCTTGGCTACAAGAGCACTGGATCTTCTGGCTTCTGGCAGCTCCGTATGTTGGCTCCACAAGCATATGTACGATTTCAGACTTGCAGCCACACATGAAGTAATCGTGAAGCCACACAATTCATCCCTAAAAATATGCCATACAGTGGTTCTTGTCTTCTCCAACAAAGTAATCCCTAGAAATTGTGATGATTTAAAATTTTTAAAAAATCATTAATTTAATCTTCATTCACTAAAGAACATTTTTTAAAAAGTTCAGAAACTGAAAGAATAAAGCAACTACTGTAGTGGAGTTGGGTTCAGAGATTTTTTTCCCCCTTCTTCTTTTTGTACAATTATTCAAAGCACATGATACTAAAAATGAGAAAGAAAATTCAATACAGAGTTTCAGGGCTGAAGGAAGCCCCAGAGGTGCTTTGCTCTAGCTCTGGAGTGTGCAGGTGATGTAGACCTAGAAAGAGTCGCAATGATACGTTTAGTGTCACATGGTTAGAAGCTTAACTGTGGCTTTGTGTCATCATGTTTTTCTTATGATTCAAGACTGCACTAGGAGCCATTTCCCTAATGAGGGGTCCTGGGCCTCTTGGCTAAAGATGGGTCCTCCTCCTGGCACTGCTAGTCATTGTATCCACTGCATATTTTGAGTTTCTCATAGCACTTAGTCTTGCTGTTACTTTCTTGATAATGACTTTGTCATTTGTCACTTCCTCTAAAGTGCAAACTCCAAGAAGCCAGGGACTTTGGTTCTTATTCGCTGTTATGTCTTGAACAATGTGCAGCACATGGTAAGTGCTCAGTGGAGACTTCTGGACTGAATGGGCCAGAGCTGGAGAAGGAAGGATGTCCTGTTGGTTAGGTACCTGTCATGCTGGGTGCTGTGCTCAGTTATGTCTGCTATACAAACTTACGAAGTAAGTGACGTGCTTGGAGTCCTAAAGTTGAAAAGTGGTAAGAGAGTATATAAAGCCAGTGATATTTCCCTTCAAGTTCTGACATCTGCCACGACACCATGGGAGATTATTTCCAGTGTTCAATACTTTCTGTCCCATGACATCTAAAGCTCCCAGGTTCCAAGTACATGCTTTGGCAATCTCCCTCTTGGTTTGTACCTATCTGTGCTGCAGTAGTCTTCAGAGAAATCAACTGGAATAAATTTTATTCAGCTCAGTAAATATTCTTTGTTTCTGACTTTTCTGTAATAAGCTTATCGAGTATATTTCTCAGATTATAGATGTGATATTTTACTCTCTCCTAATTTGTTGATGGATTCTATTGAGTTGTCCCAGTTTGCAACAAAGCCTAGAAAAGGAAGAAAGCTACCCATCTGCTGATTAATGGAGGCTGATGCAATCGAAGGGATTGATGGCAAAAAGTTCAGATGGTCACAGGGCTCAGAAAGTAACATGTGCCAAAAGATGAAGCAAGCCCTGGAATATAGACGAGACAGTAAATAACCCCGAGGTGCTATTGACTCTGATCCGCAATTCTGAGTGGAGAGGAAATGCCAAATACCTGTACTTAACAGAGTTTTCTACCTTCTTCAGGTGAAGGTCCCATCAGACATGACAATCTTTGCTTCTTCCCAGATCACAGAACTCGCTGAGGACAGCAATCGTCAAAGTTTGTTGTACATGTGAAACATCTGGAGAAGTCCCTCACAAAGTGGCACAGGGACCTGCGTTAGTTGATGAAGCAGGCAGTGAGGGCCTAATTGATGTGTCCTTGTCACCACTGTCTAGCTTACTATTCTCCACAGGGCATGTATGCAACTGACCTGGTCACAGATTCGCAAGACAAGGAAGGAACATGGGTCGTTAAAAGAGCACAGGATTTGGAATTTGGAGACCTGCGTTTGGATCCCAGCCCTGTAAATTGCTAGGGGTGTGACTGTGGGCGAGATTCTTCATGTCTTTGAACTTCAGTCTGTTTGTCTGAAATCATCAAGGTTAGCAATGTTTATGTAGAGGGCATTGTGAGAGCCGGGAAAGGAATGTGAAGGAACCCAACGCCAACGGGAAGGAGGCAGCAGTTGGAGAGCAGACTTTCTCCATTAGGATCAAAGCAGATTGTTTCCTTCCACATCCCAGCCTGCCCTCATCTCTCTATGTGGCCAGGAGTGAGTTAACCTCCCTAGCTTTAGTTTCTTCATATACGAAAGAGACAAAAACAACACCTACCCGAACTCTCACCCTTTTCCTGAATCCTGCTGTTATAACCTCTATTTTATAGCAAGGAAACTGAGGCACAGAGGAATTCAGCAACCAACATGGGATCACATCTGGTCTGTGCCCCCGGGCGCTCTGGATTCTGACCTCTATCCCTTGGTAGAGATCCTCCGGCTCCACATAGCAGGTGGGACAAGGCCAGTCAAGGGCCTGGAAATTGGCAAGCACTCAGAAAATATTTCCTAATACTTGAATAATTTCCTTTTCTGTCACGCGTCCAGCATGGGCTTCATGAAAGAAGGTTTGGTTCATAAGAAATTACTAGGGAGTTTTAAATTAAAGAGACAGACTCTCATTACCTTTAATTATCAGTTCCAAGGCTTCTCCTAGCTCCTGCCTCCAGCCACCTAAAGCGGTGGCGAGGTTTACAGAAGAGACTAGCGAGAGAGGGAGAGCACGCCAGGGAGTGAGCTTTTATTGGGGAACAAAAAATTCCAGGGAAAATCCCATCCAATGAAGGTTAAGGGGGGCAGCACCCTAAGGTCAAGGACGACGATTGGGTCTTCAGGACAGTGGCCAGGCACGCCTCTGCACGGACAAACCCTCGGACCTGGGAAAGGGTGGGGAAGGCTCAGACACAGCTGTGTTTAAGCGCCTCTCACCCAGCCAGGGAGGAACTCAAATCACGTGCGAGGATGGCCTCCCACATCCTTTCACTTTCCAAACTTGTATCCCTCCATTTTATGACATGGCCCACCATACAACTCAAACAGCAGCCACCTTTTGCAGTGACCCATGAAAATGGTAGCTCACTTGGGCTCAGCTATAGCCATGTATCCAAGAAGCGGGGAGTGCTATGGCGCACTCGCTCTGTGTTGCTGTCACACACCGGGCACATAGTCTCTATTTACTAGGTAAAGGTGAAAGGTTAGCTATCAATTCAGGCTGATGTGGAGACAACTTGCTTGCTAAAGGGCTGTAACAAGTTCCCAGTAATTATGAGGCCTCTTTCTGCCGGGAGCCTCTTGAACCTTAAGCTTGTGTTGACATTACTGACACACCGAGAGCAGAACGATCTCCTGTCTCAGGACATCCACGTGAGAGCCCAAGTAACTCAGAAGAACAAAGTCTGATACTATCAACCAGAGTCAAAGACAGGTATTCGTGCAAATTTGGGAGCATTCTAGGGAGTTGGGAGTTGGGAGGGTAAGGGGCTTGAATATTTAAATCAAGAATATGGTCAACTGGGAGGTGCAGTCTGATGATGGGGCAGAAGGTGACATCTGGGGACATATATTCTATGCAGCCACAGAACACAGGACAAAGAAACCTGAAAAAAGACCCTTAATTTCCTGGGAAGGTGGAGGGTTTAATGGAACAAGGATTGATCAAAAAACACAATTATTTCCCTTAAGTGTGTTATACTCCCTCAATTACTTCCTGGTCATCAACCACAGTCTGATTTAAGACGCCTGTAAAAGAATCACAAACTAATACAATGCATTGTTTATGATATGCAATCCACTCATATAATTCCTGTTAATAAGAACCCATAGTTTTATCAACAAATGTAGAGGCTTATGCTCATATATTGCCATGATTACTTTATCCCCCCATAGCCGTGGGGAGCTATGAGCACATTTGTTTAATCATAAAATAGACAGTAAATAAATCAGCACCCTTAACCAAAAATAAATCGAGCACAGGATTTATACCACTACAAAGAAACCTCCACAGAACAATATTAGCTTTAATGTTTCCTTTTTCCTCCATTAAGACCCTGCAGTATATCAAAACAAAGGAAGCATCCTAAACTTGAATTATATAGAGACTCGATGACAAATCTGTTCTGGGCAGGAAGCACCGAGCCACTCCTGCTCGCTCCTGCCGTCTGGGTCGGCCTCCTGCTCCTACCGAGTGGATCTATAGCTCCAGAGGAGCAGCGCCAGGTCCAGGGCTGGGCAAAACCAAGGCCGATCTGGCCACTTTCGCTTTCCCTCTGTGGCTCAGCAGCAGCATCCCTTTGAGATGCTTTATTGACTGAGCCTTGGTCAGTAAACACCCCCGTACATCACAGAAGAACAGAGGGAGTAATGCCGACATGAGCCAAAGAATACTTCTCTCGGAGGAAGAACGCCTGAAGGAGTCCTTCCTCATGGACGGGAGAGAGGGCTGTTTACTTACAGAGCTCGCAGGGCTGTCCAGCAGCTGGATTCTTTGAACTCAGCGCGCGCAGATGTGGAGTCTTCGCTCAAAATCCCCTTCCCTCTGGCAGCAAGGAGCACTCATAACTCTCTGCGGCTTCAGCTTGATAAGCTAGTTCTTGATTTGCTTTCCAAATTGTCCTCCTAGGCTTTCAAGGGTGGCAGAGAGAGGCAGCGTACAAAGCTGCTGGGGTGCAATGACACTGGGGCCTCCACGGACCTCCCGATTGTTTGATGGAGCCTCACAAACAAAAATAAATATCTTCTTTATCTGTTGGCTCCGGCCTCAAGTCATATTTGGGAAACAGCACAACGAGTCTGGACAACGCTTGTTCTGAACGCAAAATACTCAAGTTGAATGGCTTCTTTTTCACACTGGGGAAAAGGGGGTACCTCTGACCAGCTGTCAGGAGGATTTCTTACCAGCTCCTTATGGGGATGTTCTTGGAGGTGGTGAAATTTGTCTCCTCTAGTTGGCAGTCAAGGGGGAAGCAGCGCAGGGCTGGAGGGACCTGGCCAGGCTCACACAGTTGGTGGAAGGACTGGAACCCGGGGCCTCCTGATTGTCAAGCCAGAGTTCTCTGCACCACTGGCAGGCAGAGGTGGAGGCCAGGGTTTGAGATCTGGCTCTTGGCCTTTAGGATTCACGCCACTGGACTAGGTCCTTGTGCTTCTGAGTCTCTATTCTCACAGCTGCACAATTGCATTTGTGGTAATGGTGATCCTTGCTTGGTCCCACAGCGTGGTGACTGTTGTGAAAGAGCTTCATGGAGAATGGAAGCAGTTGTACACACTATGGAGTTATGTCAGCATGGTCCCACCCATGAGATGCTTTTTTCCCTTTCCGTTTGATATTCCACTCGATGTTACATCCCATGTTGAAAGAAGCCACCAAGTGACTTTTGGGTAAAGGATAATACAGGTCGGGGAATGCAATAGGATATGGAGAAAACTTTTGACCTTGGGTAACCAGGTCAAGATCAGAAGGAAGGGTGTAGAGCTTGTCTAGGCATCTGCTGAAGGAAAAACTGGATCCGGAGACTGAACACTCCTGGCTCTGGCACTGCCCAGAAGACTTGTCAGTTTAAACATGGGGTCATTTAAACCTTCCAGACCACACCAGGACACAGTTCCTCATGTTGTTGTGCTCACCTTGTTTTGTTCTGGAGAGGGCGTTTTGGGGGTGATTAAATCATGAGAATGATACACACATGGGTGGAATTGAGGACTTTATGAAAGGACTGAAAGGCCGTTTTTGCCCTCTGCGCCTTTGTCATGTGAGGACACAGCATTCGACCCCTCTGGAGGATGCAGCAACTAGACGCCATCTTGGAAGCAAAGACCTGGCCCTCACCAGACACTCAACCTGCTTTCACTTGGATTTGGGGCCTCACAGCTTCCAGAACTGTAAATTTCTATAGTTTATGAATCACCCCATGTGGCATTTACTGGCATTTACTGTAGCATTACTATGGGACTAAGAGTAATTTATTTATTTATTTATTTATTTTTAGGAAATAATACAGAGAAAATGCTGTTGCTGGGAGGGTATTGCTTCCATGCCCCCTTCCGTCATGGCATTGACCCGCACCCTTAGTGCCAGTGCTCCTGGGTTCCATCTTGACCTTCTTTTCTTTTAAGGAGCAAATTTCACTTTCCTTCCTCTGTCATCTACCTCTTTTCATATGACCCTCTCTGCTGGCCCCCGTGGGTTTTCTTTGTTTTTGTTCGAATTGTCCTCTTTTCTCATATAATAGTAAGAGTGAAAAACAAAAAGAAATATGGTGCTCAACTGCAGAGAAAAGCATCCACAGGGTCTTGATGTGTGTGTGGGGGGGTCATCTTTATCCTTGAAGTAGTCACAAATACCAGATGAATCAAGACCAGCTTCCCTTTCAAAAATGTTCAAGCCCCAAATCCAACTCATATTTACTTATTCCATTCACTTCCTTTGCCCTTTCACAAACTCACCCCTTAAATGTCATTTCAGTTAAGAGTTGCACTCTATCATCTGTAAGAGCAATTTTCTAATTGAGCCTTGTCTTAGCTTGGGCTGCCACATGAATTCTTTAGGGGACACAATTCAGTCTATATATAGCAAGCCTGGAGAAATTAAGAGAGCTAACATTGATTAAGCCTCCTGGTTTCTTCCCTCATTGAATCCTTAAAACAACTTTGAGAGGTTGGTAGTCATGTTTCCAAGGTCACAAAGCTAATAAGTGGCAGTTTCCAAAGTAAACTGGGATGACCAGAGCCCTGATCTTTTCATGACACATTTGGCCTCCCTCTGTCCTTCTCTCTTAGATTCTGAGCCATGACCCTCAGTTCTTCCTTCTTAATTCCTGATTTAGTGGCCTTGAGGGTAGGACATTGTTATTCAAAGTATTGTGAGAAGGAAAAGGGAGTAGGGGAAGTTAGGGTCTGTGCTGAGGGGAGGCTGATGGCTGTGACGTCAGCTATGACATGTCCTCCCTGCCTCCTTTCTGTTGATAGATTCTTCTCATTGATTTGAACTCAGCTCACATGTTACTTCTTTAGGGAAGCTTTCTTTGATCTGCCACTCACCCACATTGCTATATTTTCTCATACTCTCCCATAATTCACCTTCATAACTTTTCTCCTTTTATAATACTTCATAAATGTTTTGTCACTATAGTGGTTATAATAGTGTTTACATACTTCTAAGATAACCTGTGCAGTGTCTGTCTCCCTCACTACTCTCTGAGGTTCCTTGCTCACTAAGGTGTCCCTAGTCATCGGGGCAGTGGTGTGAGAGTCTTCAGGGGAAGAAGGGGGATTAGGTTAAGATAAACAGTAGTAGAACTGCACTATGAGATTCACCTGAAGCAGCAAAGAATTACAAATATGTCTGAGAGCACAGTCTAATGGGGCCCCTTTATTTAGTCATCTATGAACCACCAAATGTATGCTTCTCCTTTTTATTTGGCACAAGGATGCCAGCATTGGCTAATTGAGGATGAGTTTCTCTGAGGAAAGAGAGGCAGCTGAGATCCTGGGTCACATCTGCTGGCTTGCCAGTCACCCTCTGGATTCCTGCAGGGGCAGCACAGCTCATTCATATCCTATCAGCCTCAGTCTCTTGGTAGAAAGAGGGGAAGCAGGACTCTGATGAAATAGGGGATAAAGAGGTAGGAACCTGCTGGGAGGAACTGCTATCAGAGAAGGGTATTTTAAGTAAAGGGAACACATGGGTGAAGACATGGAATGATAGCATGTTGGGCTTAGAGAACTAAGGAGCATATTTTGATCATGGACTGCAGGGAAATGTGATAATGGAAATGAAAGTGCCAGATGAGTGTTATGTGTTTTCATGATTATTTTTTTTCTCAGCACTGTTTGGAGGGCCAATGGGTACATGTGGAACTGTTTTATAAACTGGGAAAAATCCCTTGAAAATATTTTTATTATAAATTCTTTTGGATGAAGATAGCTAGAATATTAGACTAGAGAACCATGTTGGGAAAGTGAATTATGTATGAATTTCTTCTATTTATAAACTGAGATTTTTGATTATCTTTCTTCTAATCTTCTTTCAAAGTCTAGATCATAAGTTTACAGAATCTGTTAAATATCGGTGAGTCAAGATGTATGCTTTCAATTCAACATTGTCCCTGATCCTTTTCTGTGTGTCTGTCTGTCTCCTCCCTCCCCCATTGTGGACTGGAAGAGTCTGGGACTACATTTCCCAGAATCCTTTGAAAGCAGAGGCCCCATTAGAGTCATCTGATGAGAGCACCCACAGGATGTGTGAGACAGAAAGGAAGTGGGAACATTATTCTTTGATGGCGGTTGCAGACAGAGCAAGAACAATGAGCTGCTGTGAGGTTTGCAGGAGCTCCAGGGTGAGATTCTTAAATCACACATTTAACAGCAATCTTGTGCTTCTGGGTTTGCAGTAAAACAGCACTGTTTTCTACAATCGTTGTTTCCACCATCCCCTTTTAAGAAAGCTTTTTATTTAGAAATAATTATAGACTTCTGGAAAGTTAGAAAAACAAAAACAAACAACAACAACAAAACAAATTAGCTTCCCTCTATAGAGACATCTCTGGAGCCCTTAATCAGCTCATCTTGTCTGCAGAGATGCACAAAATCTTGGTAAAACAGAGTAGTTTTTTTTCCTCACTCTTCCCTCTGACTTTCTAACCACAAGTGATCATTGTTCTTTCACATTTAAGACACATTTCCTCTCAAAGTGCCCTGGTTTGTAGAGATGCCACTGGCTCCAACTTAAAAAAAATGATTTTTATAACAGCATTGAAATCACATGTTTCAGAAGGTGATCTTGGCTGTACATTCACCATTTAGTTTGCTTTTCCAGAATAAATAAACGGTCTGCCCTAAAGAACCGTACACATCTTCCTCTCTACAGGACCAAGAATAGAATCATGGTTGACATTTGTTATAGCCTAGCACAGGTCACTGATTTTCCTGGGCATTATCTTAATGAATCCTCACCAGTATATTGGCAGAAAATTTAAGTTATTAAAAATCTCAAGGTAATGAAAGATGGAATGGAAATAAGAACCATGTGGGGTGGCTCCAACCCCTTCCTGAATGCACTAAACTGCTTTTCTTGAAGATGACAATATTTTTCTTCTTAATTAGATTTCAAAAACATTAGTGTCTGAAAATCAGCCTGAGCCCTCTGGACACTGATATGCATGAGCCCCAATCAGGTGCACTGGCTGCTCAGTCTGTCTGATAAAAAAAAATCAATTTATAGAAAAATGCCAGTGAACAAGTGGCATAGGTGGTACTGTATAGTGACAAATATCGTGAAAGTGATTTGGGAATGCTGACTTATCCTTGGAAACCTTGTTGTGAGGAAGAATTTGGTTCACATCTAAAGTAGAGTCGATTCTTAGAACTTCACACTTTAAGAAAGGCAACAAAATTCAAAACATTCTAAAAATATATAATTTAGTACACTATTTTCTCCAGCAGTGATTCTCTTCTGAAGACTGGAAATTGCTTCCCTTCTAATCTTAATATTTTGATTGAAGACATTCAAATACAGAACTGGCTTCAAAGCATAGTTTGTGGCCAAGAAGTATTTCCTGGTTTACATTGCTTAATGAATGATAATATTCATGCAAAAGAAGAAAGGCACTGCAAATCCTAGCTATTGACATTATTCATGGATACATCTTCTATAAACAGTTATACCAAAAAACTGTCTCTTAAAGGTGCCCAATCTCATGCACCTCTGAATTTTAATCTTCTCATCTTACAATCATCACCAACTGTTTTTTACCTCTTCCCCCCAATTCTTCCATTCCCTCCACTTGGCCATCATGACCACAGTATCTAGAACACCTACAGAAACAGTACCTACCCATCTTGTCTTAACAGTGAAGCTTCCACTTATGGGGTAGGTTCTGCAGGATAAGTGAGGCTGGCTTATTTTAGTCAAGTCTCATAAAACAGCAACTTGGGAGAATGCAAACAAAGTCTAAGTCACATGTTCCTTTAAAGGTATATGGGTAAATAAGAGAGAGAAAAAGCAAGGAAAAGAATGAAGGAAGAATCATCTGAAAGGGAGGAAGGAAAAGAAAAGAGAAAAAGAGAGAAAGTGAAAGAAAAAGAAACAAAGAGCAGGCGAGGAGGAAGGACAGACCCTGAGACTCCAAATGAAGCAGATGCAGTCTGTCCCTGTGCCCCTGGGACCGTCTACTATAGCACACATTTTTCCACGGATGAAGCAACTCATAAACTGACCCCAGACCTCAACCCACACTAAGATTTCCACTTAGGAGTACCATTTTGAGGCTGGGTGGTCAGCTGTCCTGGTTTTTCCTACAGGCTGAGAGGTGGGAGTTTCAGATTTGAAACTGGGATTATTGAGACAACCCAGGGCTGTTTGCCTGGGACTGAGGAGTCCACAGCATGGGACATTCGGTGCTGAGCCGGGAAAGTCCCGGTAAGATGGGAAAAGTAGGTTTCCTGGTCTTTGGGCAAAATCGTTCATCTTATCTCATATGTCCTTTGAGCATTGTGTGCTTTTTAGCTACTAGTGGCCCATCTTCCATGTGCAGTCAGTGTTCTCTGCTCCCTATAGTGGACATCTTTCTCTTCCTGCCTGTCCAGTGCTCCATAGCCCATTTTCTGTCTTACATGGCTTAAGCTGGGTTGTCATGTGTAGCATCCTTCATGTCCCCTGCCTTACCCACGGTGAGCAAGTACAAGCTGAGGTAGGCACAGCAGGCCATCTAAAGTGCCAGGCTACAATGAATAGTTGAGCCTTGATGTAACCCAGTTAATACAGCCTTTGGGAGAGAAATGTTTTTGCTTCTGGTGGAGACTATCATAATGTATCTTCTCCACCATGTATGATGATGATGATGATAATGATGATGATGATAGGGGGTGGGGGAGGATATCCAGAACACCTGGTTCCCACCATCCATGAAGCTAACTTTATTCCAAGGTTGCCTAATTACATAAGTTAACGTTTCCCCTTTTTTCTTAACCTAGTTTTAGGTGGGTGCCTGTCATGTGTAACCAATAGTTGTGACTAATAGACGCACAACTCTTTTGTTCTGGACTCTGTCCTCTGAGACAGGTTTAGGATAAACCATGTGAAATGGTCAATATTCAAATTCCTTTGGCTGCAAAAGTGTAAATTTCATCTGGCTCAATTTAAGTATTATTATTTCTATTTTACAGATGAGGAGAAAACTGTGGTGATAAGTAACAGGCTCAAGGTTTATATTTATTAGATGGCAGACCTGGGAATCCAATCCAGATCTGTTTAAGGTACACAGCATATTTTTAGTGTTTATGCTGCTTGAAAAAAAAAATCTCTCAAGAGATCTCCTAGCTCACATTAGGTTTTGACTCAGCCTATGTGTAAATTAGTATATGTTGCCAAACACCTGCTTGTTTGCTTCCAAAATCCTTGTTTGACCAGCTGTTTCATGATGAGGAGTCAGATACATGAGTGTGTAAAGCAAGATAGGAAACAGTATCTAGCTCTGGTGTGAATTTACATTTTGCAGAGATGAAGTTCCAGGAGATGATATATCGGATTTCTAAATTCATTGCAGCTTTGGTTTTCACCAACAATCCAGAGGTACTATTTTTGCCTCATAAAGGAGAGATTCTTACATTCAACTCTGTCTGGAGAGACCGCTTAACCATTTCCCATAACTCAAACCCAATGTATGTACAACACAGCTGTGTCAGTGAGATAAGAATTCTGGGTACTTGCTTTTATCATCCTTGTCCCATATGCTTGGCTACTGATGTAACAGAAGGATGCTTGCCCAGGAAGTATTTGTTTTTCATGGTGTGTTCTATACATGCTATAAAAAATTTCAGAGTATGATTTTGAGAAGCTTATGGGTCATTTCTTTAGTATTTTTCATATGTGAGGTTACTGCCTTTCAGGATTGTCTGATAATTTTAACTAATGGTAGAGGGACAATGTTCTTGTGACATTGTGGGTAATAATCTATGTAAATGCCTTTGGCATAATTCAATGAGCATCTCTTTCCAGTGAATTTCCTTCCCCAGTCTCCATGTGGCAGGTTCTAGCGATTAGCTGTTGCTGCTACAATGTGGCAGTGTGATAACTCCAAAATTCCAGCAGCTCATAATACTCATTGGAGATATAAAGCTTGCCCAAGATGGCACAGCTGGTCAATGATGAAGCCGATATTCGTTTTTTTCATTAGATATCATTGAGTACCTACTCAGTGCCAAGAAGAGGCTCATAATCACCAAAGACTATTTATGTCTTAGCTGATAGTGTTATAAGTGAACACGTTATTATTACAGCTCTGGAGAGTCAACCAAAGTGAAAGAACATAAAGCAGGAAGAATTTGACATGCTCTAATAAGTCTGCAGGGTTGTGTTTGCCAGGGGCTGGGGGATATGGAAAACACTGGCCAGAAGCATAGCCATAGTTGGATCACAGGATTAATTAGACAATGCAAATATAATGGCATTCCAAGTGGAAACCAGTGTTACATCTCTAATTTCATTTGAAAGAGAGATGAAAAAGAAAGAAATATTTGAAACCATTTTTTAATGTTTTCTCTCTGTCAGGCATTATCTTATGAGAAAAATTTATATAGCAATGTTCTGAGACATGTGCATCCTATTTCACATTGTATCTCTCTCTGGATGTCACTTTTTAAAGATCTAATGCAAGGACAGCATTCTTTCTTTTTTAGCGCTGTCTTAGCTTGTGCCTACCACATTTCAGGCCCTTGTTGAACGGACGTTTTCCTGGCAGATTCCTCTAGTAGTTGCACAATGTCTACTTGCCCACTCTTTCTTACTAACGGAGAGCTTTTTGTTTGGAAGAGCAATGTGACCAGGTACAGACACACTTTTCTAGACTTTCCTGTGGCTAGCCCGGGCTAGGGGACCCACCCATCTGGGACAATCATTAGTAAGCAGAGGTTGTTGGAACAGGTTGCTGAGTAAGAAGAAAGTCTCAGATGGTGCCGTCTGCTCAGATTTTGTTCTTTGTACTGAGTTGATAAAACAATGCAGCCATGACATTGAGACTGATAACTACCAAAGACTATTTATGTCTTAGCTGGTAGTGTTCATAATAGAGAGACCTGCAGGCCAAGACAGAGGAACATCTTGTGTTCATAATAGAGAGACCTGCAGGCCAAGACAGAGGAATGGAGAGGTAGAAAGAAGTTGGGTCTCTGATGACAGTGGGAAGCTGAATGTTTTGGTGCCCCCCCCCCCACTTTACATGTTGGAATCCTTGTCCCCAGTATGATGGTAATTGAAGGTGGGACCTTTGGGGAGGTAATTGAAGGTGGTGCCTTCATGAATAGAATTATTGCTCTTGTAAGAAAAGACATGAGAGAGATGATTTCTCTCTCCCTTTGCCATGTGAGGATACTGTTAGAAAGTGGCTGTCTGCATCCAGCAAGTGGAGCCTCACCAGACATGAGATCGGCTGGCTCCCTGATCTCAGACTTGCCAGTTTCCCAAACTGGGAAATAAATGTTTGTTATTTAAGTCATCCACTTGATGTTTTTTGTTATGGTAGCTCCAACTGAGACAGAGCCATTGCACCAACCCTTGGATGCATATCTCCAAACCCGTTTCTTTTTAGAGGAGAAAAACAAACTCCTATTTGAGCAGGCTGCTGAAGTTGGTTCTGTTGCATGAAGTCAAATTCCCTAACACACACATCTCTCCTCATTTCTGTCCTAGACTCATTATGGAACTCTTTCAGATTTGTGTATAATACTTCATTGTTGCAAAAGATTTGGCTTCTTTTTGAGCAAATTTTCTGGAATAGTTCATATTTCCTTTTAGATGAGGCATCATTTGGCCACAGAATAACAAGATCCTGCTTGAACAAAACACCAATTAAAAAATATCTTTTTTTCCCCTCTGAAAACCGACAGTCATAATAGCCTACAGACACAGCTCCACCTGGCTGACAGACTCTGCCGAGCTTAATCTTGCCAACCATGGTAAAACCAGACAAAGGAGAAAAATCAGAACTCAAAATAAAAAATATATGCATCCAAAGGAAGAGATGCAACCAAAGAATTAATGAGGCTTCTTCTAAGGTTTGCATTTTTAATCCTACAACTAAGCAGTGGATTTTGAAAGGGAAAAAAGTACAAAATTTTAAGGCAGGGAAAGCAGGTTCAAATTCCCACTGTGCCTTTTACTAGCTGAGCAGTTTGGGAGCAAGTCTTTTCACATTCCCAGGTTTTATTTTTGCATTCTGCAAGATGATGGGGATGATGATGGTGATGGTGATGATGATGGTTATGTACTTGTGTGTTGATGGAGAGAGTATGTAATATATGTGAAAGTGCTTGTTGAACAATAAAATATTCCACAATGATGCTAGCTTTTGTTATTATTGGGAGGTGAAAAGGTATGCTGTGTGTGAAATAGTGCCAAGCTTGTCCAGCTGCCACCTGGCACTGATGCATGGTCAGAGGTGTGGGGGATGTATGGGCTGCAAATGCTGTGTTGAAGGTGAGTAATGAAGGTCATTTATGGCAATCATTATGTTTTTCTTGCAAACCTAGGTGCCAGTCATTAATGGGGGCTTAAGGGAAAGAAGAAGGGAAGCCATATATTTTTTTTTTGATTACTGTTATGAGCATGTTGGTGTTCTACAGAGTTGATCTTTAACTAGAGAAGTGAAGCCACCTCCACAAATCCTTTACTTCTACCAGCATGAGTTGGACTGTGTGAAAAGACATGGTGACACAGGTAAGGAAGTTGAGTCTGGGCCAGGCTTAGGGGAAGGGTCTGTGATTTCAAGTTACTCACAAAAGGAGGGGTATCTTGGTAATCAAAGACTAGGGAGACTCAGGCCTGTTTAACTGCAGGGAAGGAAAGGAAGGGACTTTCCTGGCCATTGAGGACCTCCTACGCCCTATACTTCTTGGAGAATATTGAGTGTAGGTATTTTGCGGTGTGGCTGGTACTGTGCTCAATTATTACCTCGTTAATCTCCACTACAACCTTATGAGGTGTGGGTATCAGGCTTACCCCCATTTTACAAGTGAGAGAGTTGAGGAATAGAGAGGGTAAGTGACTTGTGCCCAATTATTCAGCTGAGTTGGAACCCAGACAGCCTGGCTTCTGTGCCCTGCACTTTATCATGAGGCTGTTGCCCCCTGGGGGGAGAAAGAAAGCACAGCAGATGTCAGACAGCTGGGCTGTGAATCTTGAGAACTCTGCTTCTTAAGACTCAAGAGAGCTCACATATTTTCTTTTTTTTCTAAATATTTTTAGTTGTAATTGGACATAATAACTTTATTTTATTTATTTATTTTTTAATGTGGTGCTGAGAATTGAACTCAGTGCCTCACACATGGTAGGCAAGAGCTCTACCACTGAGCCACAAGCCCAGCCCTTCACATATTTTCTTATTAGGAGGCTGTAGAATTGCCGAAGATCTTTTTGGATTCTCAGGGAACTAAATGTAACCATTCACTTGCATATAGCAATGTCTCTTTTTAGGCTAATGTGAGATTTAGGGATTTGGGAAGACATCTGGAATTTATTTATGCCATGTGGGTTTTGAAATTCAATATTAGATTCTTATAATGAAAGAGGCAAAGAAGTCCGAGTAGACCATATTTGCGAGATCTGACAACACAGGGCATCTGCTTGCAAACTGGGCTTTAATGTCTGGCTAAAATATTGCTTTGAATAGTCTGGGTCATTCCTTTCAAAAGGGGAAAACACATTGACCTTCTGTACACATAGCAATGGAGGTGACTTTACTTCAGGGTTTTTCTTCCCCTAGATAATGTCATAAAAAAGTGATTAAGTTGCCCTTGCTGAGATTGTAGCACAAAGATCATTAGAACAAAATAGGGCCTTGACAGTCCTGGTTTTTAATTTTGATCCTGGGAAAACAGCATGTGCTTCAGAGGTGGACAGCCTTTGACTGGTCTTGACACTTCATTAATTATGTAATGGACAACCCCTCTGAGTCAGTTTCTTAACTTCGAGGATATTCCAAGCAGAGAAGGTGGCAGGTAGTAAATGGGTACAGATTTGGGGAATTTCAGGAGGTTCATTGGGGCCAAAGTGGAAAGTGCTTGTGAAGATTGAAAGGAGATGACAGTTGAGAGGTAACATCACAGAAGGTCTTCTGTCCCCAAGCTGGGGTTACATCATGGGCTACCTTCTGCCTCAAGCTGGGAGTTGTATTTCATTTTGAGAGCAGTGGAAAAACTATTGAGAAGTTTCTTGATTTTACTCTTTTTAAACACTAAATAGAACTGCTTTTCCTTATTTTAATCAGAGTAGCTTATTATCGAAAACAAGAGATAAAGAAGAGAAATACTTTAAATTGAACCAACCTTAGATAGTGGATGTTAAACTGTGGGTAATATTTTTCTCTATGCATCATAGATGGATGTTTTAATGAAAATATAATTAAGTCTCACTCATTCTTTTGACCTTCTAATATGATCCTATGAATACCTATGGAAGTCAATATAGATTTGTTTACATTGTTGTTTAATGGCTGCATAGTATTTAAAGGCTAGATGGACATGTCATAATTTTTTAAGTGTGGTTCTAATTTTGGTGTTTAAGCTGTTTTCACATGTTGGCATAACAAAGAAACCTGTAACGAACATCCTTGGAACAAGTGTTAGCACGAGTCCATGAATATTTCCTTAAAGTAAAATTTTAAGACCTGGAAAGAGAGGATCATTTTAAAGAGTTTTTTTATATATTGCCAGATTACTCCCCAGAAAATTTGTACAAATCAAGTATCTTACCAGCAGAGTTTGAGATCACTTATTTAATTCTGGAACCCAAGCAGGAGTTGGCAATCAGATTGTGGAAGATTAGTCCCATGTCCCAAGTGACCGAAATGGTAATATCAGAGGAATTGCAAAGAAGATCCAGGTGGGATGTCAGAAGGGGAAGTTGCAGGCTTAGAAGAGAGACCTGGTAGTGTCTTTGGGTACTTGAAAGACTCCCTAGTGAAGGAGAGGCCATGTTCTATACCATTTCTGAGGACAGAACTAAGATCCACCAGGTTCCAGAAAGTCTGACTGACATGGGAGGGTCTGGAGGACATTATGAAATGAGCCAGAAGCAGGCAGACACGTACCACACTTTCTCACTCATACGCAGAAGATAAAAACGCTCATCTCCTAGAAGTGGAGTGGTGTAGTGGTTACCAGGGGCTGGGAAAGGTAGGGAGGAGAGGGTAAGGAGCCGGGTTGGCTAATGGGTAAAAACACAGTAGATAAAACAATAAGCTCTAGTGTGCTTTGCCAGAGTGGGGTGAATATAATTAATAATTTATTGTATATTTCAAAATAGCTAGATAAGAGGACTTTGAATCTAATTCAAAGAAATGATAAATGTTTGGGCTGGGGTTATGGCTCAGCGGTACAGCACTCGCCTTGTACCTGCAAGGCCCTGGGTTCGAGCCTCAGCACCACATATAAACAGATAAAATAAAATTATAAAAAAAGAGAAATGATAAATGTTCAAAGTGATGGATATGCTAATTACTCTCTGATAATCAATACACATCATATACCTATGTCAAAACATTACCCCATGATTATGTATAATTACTATGTGGCAATTAAAAACAATGAAAAACATTAGTTAGAAAAAGGGAAAAAAAGAAAGAAAAAGAAAGAGTTTGCCTTAACAGGAAGACCTTCTCAATTTAATGCTAAAATGTGCAAGTGGCTTATGTAGTATCTTGGAAAGATGTGTTATGAATACATTTGGGGGTCCTTTTTCTTTCAGAGAAAAAGTACTTTTCAAAGGGGCAATTTATTTTCATTTGAAACCCTGGGGTCCCTTAGGTCAGTTAATACTTGGAGGGCTTCAATATAAACATAGCTATGACTTCACTGGAGACCTAGGCTGCGTTCAAGTGCAAACATAATGCCTAAGTGTGTGAGTGAATTTTAGATAGTCCTCACTGTTCACAGATTTTATAAATGCAGACTCACCTATATGCTAAACTTTATTTGTAATTTCCAAGAAATACTTGTGCTTTGGTGGTTATTTACAATTAGGTACAGCTGAGATCAAATAGCTGAGATGGAGACCTTCTGCTTTCAGCCCTCACACTATATACAAGTGTCCTTTTTTTGCAGTATATTTAGTGACATCTTTCTTATATATTTTTTTGTGATTTTCTGGGTGATTTTGCAGATTAAAATGATGTCAGGCATAGAAAATGCTGTCTAGTGGTTCTGAGTGCAAGAAGGCTGTCAGATGTATCACAGAGAAAATGCCTGTGTTAGGTGAGCTTCATTCAGGTGTGAGTTACAGTGCTGCTGATCTGAGCTCATGGTTTGTGGATGAGCAATATATATAAAATAATGTGTTTTTAACATAAGCATACATAAAATGAGGTTATGTAATGATCAATTGCTGAAGATCAGGTCCTAAGGCTACCAGGAACCTAACCCTAAAAGCACTGGCTTTGCACTTACTAATTCAACATTCATGGTGAATGTGTATAACCTAAGTACTACAAATAGTGAGAACTGACTGTGTGTGCTTTTATGTCTGATGGGTTACTTTTTGCCTTCCAAACCCAGCCCTCAAATGCCTGGTTAGCGAACACAACCCCAAAGCCCTGGATTCTCAGAGGGCTGCTTGCTGTCCTCATTAAGGTCTTTGAAGGCCTTTTCTGTGAACAGGCCATTGCTGTTATACCTGCCAGACCCTTCATAGACAAGTCCAAACCTGAGTACAGTAGGGCCCACAGACTGCAGGAATGATGTTACCAGCCCACATTTAACCCTGAGTGCACAGGTGAGAGACTGTAGCCTGGCCTCCCGCCTCTGGCTGAGTCTGGGAGGCGGGGCGTAGGTATGGGGGCCTGCTTGTGTTTATCATGCACTGGGAAGACTTGTCTTTGGGCAAAAAGCCATTCTTTGGAAGGGAAAGAAACCCATTCCAGCTGTGTCCCTGCAACTGTAAATCAGACTCTCTTGGAGTGGACAGGTCATAGGAATTTCCAATGAGATTCTAGGTGGTGTGTCAAGAGTTTCAGAGATTTGATCAACAGCCCCCAAGATTTCTTTAATGTTGAGGTTTTTAAAAATTTTGATTTTACAATCTAATTCTTATGCTAACATTGCTTTTGCCTACCTTGATTTTCTCCCTCTCTGTGGGTTTAACATAGGTGTGGGTGTGGCACCACACCCCTTTGGAGGTATTTGGGATTGGCACCTTTAGTTGGGAGGCAGGAGGGCTGGGATGCCAAGTGTCCCACAATGCCCTGGACACTTCTAGATGAGGTAGGATTGGGTCACCCCCACATGCTAGTAGGGTGAATCAACTGTCATCCACCTCTCCCTACCAGATTCCCAGAGATTCTTCTCATCTCCAGTTTCACTTCTAGAGTCAGCAACAAAATGTATGAGCTTGGTACACAATGAAAATGTGAGACCCCTTGTTTGAAAATCCAGGGAAATCTTTTTTCTTTCTTCCCTGGTGTCTCTCTTGACTCATCAGAGTGTTTTCTGATTGCTATTTCACGTGGCCCTCTGGCCTGGGGATGCTGGGTGGTGGGCCACACCACTGATGAATGACCTGCTCACTGCCATGTCAACATCTGGCTTTGAGTAAATGCTGGCATAGCTACTGTTGCATCGGATCATCAGGTTTCTATCGGTATTCTGCAGATGAGTGAACTTGCCCAAGGTTACATGGCTAAGACGGGAACTCAGGTTTAATTCTAGTTCCCTAAGACAGTCTTCTTGAATTTTTGCAACCTGTAGGCATCATGAACCCATTCCTTCCAGAAGTGAGTCCTGGTAGGGTCTTACCAATGCATTGCTCTCTGCTGACTGCTCTGATAACACCAGGATCCAGTGGACCTCCTGTATATGTGAATAGGGGTGAGACAGGCAACCTGGCTACAGACATTTTTCCTTAAGCATTAGCGATATTCATGTGAGCCCTTCACTTACTGTGGTTTCTACTTGGGGTCCATAATTTAAATATATGTCCTATGGCAATGGGGGAAAAAAAAATCTCATTTTTCCCCAACTGTGTTTCCCTCCTCATCACTCTCTCCCTGCTTCCTGAGGTCAACATGTATACAGTGTGGGGCCTCCTGTATCACATGCTCTTGCCTGGAAGATTTCCTGGAATTCACTCATGTCCTGATGACATTTCCACATCAAAAGCCATGGGGATGCAGCCCATCCAACAGGAACCACATCAGGCAGAGCAGGGCAGCCTGAGATGCTGCTTCATCGGCATAGCTTCCTGGCACCCAGGACAGAGAACAGCAGAGCTCAGATGACTTGCAGAAGATGACTTGACCCCCTGAGAGCCAGGGAATGCCGAGGGAAGTCCCCCATCCGGCTTCCTCCACTTCCAGTCCCTCCCCCACACTGCAGACAGCTTGATCTTCCCAAACTCTGCTTCCCACATGTCTCTTGGAAGCCTTTCTCCCTTGGAAGCCTTTGATGGCTTCCTCCTTCCTTCAGAATAAAATCAGAATTACCTTTTATATTCCCAACTCTTCACAGTTTGAAATTTAATCCTCATTAAACTTTAAGGTTATTACTTTCCTTCCAGAACATTCTTCTCTGACCAAACAGGGCACCTGGCCTTAACTAAGGACGGCATATACGTCTTTCCCTGTTCCTGTCTATGTGAGATCTGCCATTTCTTCCAGGCCCTTCCATCCTCTCTTCTGTGAGGACTGAGCCCTCTGAGCCTCACCCCCAGTTGGAGGGTGGGTTTTAATGTATATGCCGGCCTTCCCGAGACCCCCTTCCACAGCCATCCGTGGAGGAGGCCATGGTGCCTCTGGGAGGCCCCTGACTACCTGACTGAAGCTTTAGCCTCCCAGAGGAGATCCAGTTCCTGTCTCCCAGGGTTAGTGAGCCAGGGCCCTTAGATTCAGTGTATGATGAGATTCTTCTTTTTTTCTTTTTTTTTTTGTTGCCTTCTGAGATTTGTTCATCCATTGATTCAAACAAATTTTGGACAGAATTTCAGTCTGGTTTTCCACCTTGGATTTACCCCCTCCCCCCAGCTTCTGCATCTTCCTTGGCTCCTTTTTCCTTTTGGGGGGGGGAATGGGAATAACATCCACTTAAAGGGGGTAACTGGGAGGTCCACATGAGGCGATGTTCGTCCAGTGCCTAGTCAGGACTGAGGACACAAGGCTGACCCACAGTAGGCCCTCAGCCTGCTCTTTCCTTCCTTCTGGTGAGGTTGTGATCAGTGAGGGCCATCATGGACAGCAGCCTTGGCCAAAACACCACAAGCTCCCCGGGACAACTTTCTGTGAGGCACAAGCCCTGGATGAGGTGTTTGTATATTATGGGTGTCTCATACCTTCTCTCAAATTTTAAAATCTGAGAATATGAGCTGAAAAAGAAATTCTTAGCCAATCCTCCCTTTTATGGGCATTTTTGTCATTTTTTCTCTTCCAAACTAAACAGTCTCCGTTATGGTCTTACCCAACTTTATTCTCAAAGAATTTAAGTTTGTCCTGGAATGAACCTGAAAGCCAGCATTTTTAAAAATATAAAATTATTATTATTATTTTTAACTTTAGAAAGGCAACATGAAATGTCACTGACTCTTTCAAGTGAACATTGCACCAGCAATTCTTGAATTTGAGGTCTTTTTCATTGGAAAGGAAGCAATATTTTTCTCATTCCCCTGTCTCGTTACAAAGGATAGCTAATACTTATATTTACACTCTGAAGACCAAATGGGAATCATCTCATTGACACAGATTATGCTGCTATTTGGAGCTAATATATTTATATTAGATTTCATTATCTTCTAAGTTAATATTCCAGAAACCAAAGCAGCCCTGTGGATCATATATACCTGGATATAACAGGAGGAAGATGTTACAAATGGACTCTAATCAGTTTTCAGGGGTAATTAAGGGCTATGGAGATTGGGTTTCCACAAGAGAAGACGAGAAGATGACCCATTAAGCTGGCACGTATGGGATGACTCAACAGGTGGAAACGGGCAAGAGCTTCGTGCAGGACAGGAGGCAGGAGTGGGCAGATGGTGGGCATGAGTGGAGCTGGGGTGATCATTCCTGTCCAGACCCACCTGCCCTTAGCTCAGAAGGCTGCACATCCCCTTAGTGTCCTTGTGGGCAATCCTGATTCTGGCTCTTCTCCACTACCTTCCTGGGCATCTGTGTCAATGATGGCAAAGATCTTGTGCCTACCTTGCCCTCTCGGAAATCAAGCCCTTCTGCAACTTGAAGGTTTAGCTGCATGCAGCCTTGGAGACTTTCACTTCTCACTGATTTTGTTCAGAAGCTATTGATGTATCTTTCAGGACACAGTTTTTGGTTGTTGTTGTTGTTGTTGTGTGTATGTCATTTTGCAGGTTTTGAAGGAAGTATGCAGTTCTTCTAGAAATGAATTTTTTTCTTTACACCCAGAGTGGCAGCATAGAAAGATTGTGAACTCTGGGGTCACGCCAACCCAGGCTTGAGTCCTAGTTTTGCCACTTACTGACTTCAGGGAAACTCTCCGAGTTTCATTACTCATCTGAGAAATTTCTTGTCTGTGAGATGGGATTTTTGAGGGTGAAGAGAAGTGATCAAGTGACATATTTGACACAGCAGGAAATTTAATAAATGGCAATTAAAATGGTGAGGTGTGAAGCAGGAGATATGCTTGGTTGGTTAAGAGCCTCTGATGAATCAACTGGGTCAAAGCACATATTTTTTCCTTTTTACCATTTTCCAAAATTTAAATTTTAAGCTTACAAAAATGTGGTAGACTTGTTTTAGCTTAAATATGCTTAGGTTTCCCATATTCAAAAAATGAGTTTTGTTTTAAAAAAAGTGACATGCTGCCTTTGTTAATTCCTCCAACTGTCTCCCCCTGGCTCCCTGGGTTCTACCATGTCTGTTGAAGGCACAAGGCCCACTCTAGATCTTTCCTAGCCACTCTCTCCTTCCTTTCACACCAGGATGACTGTTTCTTCAAGTCTCCTGAAAGGGCTCTGTGGTGTCTAGAAGGTTATCGATGTCTTCACACCTGAGTACACCATGCAGCCCTGGGGTGGGCAGCTCTCCATACCATAGGCCATCCCCTCCAAACATGGCTCTCAATTTTGGCTACACATTCAGGAACTTTAAACAATTATAAATGCCAGGATTCTTCCCCCAGAGATCCTGATGTCCTGGTGTTGGGTGCAGCCTGGACTTTTTCCAATCTCCCTCATTGATTGTTTGGGTGCAACCAAGGTTGAGAACACCAGCCAGGACTCCTGCCCTACTTACGCCATGTTGTTACGCTCGCTCGTTTCTCCCACTTGCCAAGCACGTCTGAATCTCTTTCAGGATCTCATTCAAATCCAATTTAGAATATCGTTTTGTGTAGTAAAGGACACAAATCTTATAATTAAGGCCATTTATAGCTGGGGTTGTTGTATAAAGAAATCTGCAATTTTTGTTTAATTAGAAAGCTTATTGAATGCATTCTCACACTGGGTAGCTTTGAAGGGAGAAAAAGGGAGGAAGAAGGGATGGAAAAACGGAAGAAAGAAAAAAGGAAGGGAGGGAGAAAGGAAGGAAGAGAGGGAAGAAGATTTGGTGCTTCATGATCAGTCTCCACCCTGCCTGCCTGAACGTTTCTCTTCTGTTTCATTCCCATGGTAGAAACAGGAATTTTAATATCAGCTATAATTAACAGGGCACCATATTATCTCATATAATCCTCACAATGACACGAAAGAAATGGGTGCTCTCATTCTCAATTTTTGCAACAAGGAGGTGGTGAGAAGTTAATCGACCTGTGGTGCCCATCCAGAAAATCACAGCCGGTGCTTCCCCAAAGTGTTGGCTTCACAGCCAACCTACCTTGTGCTGCCTTTTTGGATTAAAATATTAAGTAATTAGCATTAAATCTTGGAAAATTACTCTGGAATTCCTACTGGAGGGAAATATTCAGAACCTGAAATCTGTCTCAGAAGGAAAGTGATGGTAACGCGGGCAAGGAAGGAGGCGAAATGAGTGTCTTAAAGGGAAAACAGCTTTTTCAGGAGAGCCTTTCCCTTCTTCCTTTATCTGATACTTTCCTTCCATCTATCTCCCAGCTGCAGCTGGCCCTGGTGTTCAGTAGGCTTTCAGATTAACCAGGAGTGACAGGTTTCCGCTAGCAACGCCATAGCAACCGCTTCAACTGCGAATTGCCTTCACTATAAGGCGCGCATTCTCCACCGCACAAAACAACAATCAAACAGCGTCGGAGTGAGGCTTCACCAGCACACAGCATGACTGCTCCGGGAGAGATTAGTGGGTTGCTGAAAATAAAACCCAAGTACAGGGAAAAACAGGGCGCTCAGTGCCCTGCTTGGCCCTTTGCCCGCCCCCCCCCCCCCCCCCCCCCGCCCCAGCACACCCGAGAATACATGGGTCACTTTTTGTCTGAAAAGACTCGGGTTTGGCTGCCAGGAAGTGAAATTTCACACTCCATCACAGTAACCAGATTGGTCCTGTGGTTCACATATTTGTCCTTCTTCCTCTCCGTGGCTTTGATTTTCTGTTTCCATTTAAATTGCTTTATTTTGCACATTTCTTTCAATTGACCTCAAATCGTGTGTGCAAGCAGCCAACTTTTGTTTAGAGGGTTTTTACCATGTACCAGGCTCTGGGCTAGGCACTTTATTTATTCAGGGGGACTTGTAAGCTACAGGAAATGAAGCATAAATACAAACAAAGCAATAGAACTTAGACTTGAGGGTGGAGAAGAGAGCAGGGAGAAAATAAAGAAAGAGGAAGGGATCTTGGAGAAGGTGGGCATAAGGAGAGAGAAGGGTGGGAAGCTGAAGTGGAGAGAATAGGAAGAGAATGTGGGTGATGGAAAGAGAGACCAGAGACATGGTGTGAAAGGAAAGAAACACAGGGCACAAAGAATGGGATGGGAAGAGGGTGAGACCGAGTGAGTGAAGCAGGCCAGGTGAGAAGAGGACTAAGTTAAGGAGTAGGAAAGGAGAAATGGGGGACATGCAGGAGAGGCCAGTTCTCCACAGAAGGGGTAGAAGGCCAGGGAGATTAGGGCCAAGAGAGGACAGGGCATCATGGCTCACTCCGTGTCCACCACTGGAGGAGTGAGCAGCAGTAACATTTCACACTACCTCCCCTGGTCCTGTGTAACAAAGGCGGTAGGACTTCAGCTCTGTGGGCCAGCAGACTTTGTGCTCATTTACATTTGTGTCACTGCTGACCCAAGGTGAGGCGTGGGTCTCATTTGCAAAACAGGGCCAGTCACCTTCTCAGCCTCCTAAGTGTGTTGAGAGATAAACTGAGGGCTCGTCCACAGGGCCGCCTTTGCTGGAGTGGGAAGCTCTGCTTTCCAGCCTGACTGGCAGGTAATGTGCACGTGTGTACGTGTTTATTCAGGACATGTTGGCAGAATGGCAAAGGCTCTTGAGATTTCTCACACAGTGGGAAAAAAAAAATGGGAACTCATTCTGTCTCTAAATTACAGTGAGTTCAACTCTATGAAAATGCCATTTCATGGGTCAAACACACAGCAAGCATTTTAAAATAGGAATATTTCACATAAAAGCATCCAGATATATGGATTTTATTGAACATAAAACGACTGGCACTTGCTGGGCCACGTTCTCCTTGGATTCCATTCATCAGATAGTGTCCGCCTGCTGCAGATAGGGCAGGCAGTCCTGGCTCTCAGGGGTCTCCCTGTGCTTACCCACTAGTGTGCATTTTCTGCTTGGCCCTGTAGATTAAGGGTTGTGGCCCCTGAATTAGCGTGTTGCATAGAGCTACGCGAATGTCTTACTGATGATGTATCCCTGAGAAATGCTTATGTATGTTTGTGGTCCAAAGCATTGGAGCAGCAGTGTTGAAATGTGTTAACAAATGGCAAGCACAAATCATTCCAAACCACACATTCAAAGCCTTGGTTACAGTAGTTCCCCCTTATCAGTGGGACCTCCAGGGGATGCCTGAAATTCAGATAGTATAGACTTTTCTATAAATTGTGTTTTTTTCCTACTCATACATACCTTTATATACATCTTTATAAAATTTAATTTATAAATCAGGTGTAGCAAGAGACTGACAACTCAAATAGTAATTAATGAAATAGGACAGTTATAACAACATACTATAATACAGGTTTGTACGTTGGGGCCATAATTAAGTAAAATAAAAGCTTATTTGAACATATGCACTGTTATGCCATGACAGTTGATCTGACAACTAGAAGGACTACTCAGCGACTAACAGGTGAGTAGCATATACAGCATGGATACACTGGACAAAAGGCTGATTTATGTCCCTGGCACCATAGAACAGGATGGTGTAAGATTTCATTATGTTACTGAGAATGGTGCATAATTTAAAACTTGTGAATTATTTATTTCTGGAATTTTCTATTTAAAAATTTTGGATCATGATTGGTCAAAGAATGTGGCTGGACTGCAGTGAAACTGTGGAAATCGAAATCACAATTCAGGGGACATGACTGTCATCAAAGAAAGCCAGGCAAAGCTGCCTGGGATTTGCTTGTCACTGCTTTGACCACATCCTGGAGACATTTCCATCTTGGCTGAAATTCTCTGCCTTGGCAAGGGTACACTCACATGCAAGTCCATTCACCAAGTCCCTCGCATGTTTGCATTCCTGTTGCTTGTGCTTTTGTTGTTAATGTCCAACTAGGTGCCAGTTTGTCCAGAGAGAAGGACGCCACCAAAACAAAGAGACCAAAGGGAAATCAAGTTGGCCAGTTAGAAGAAATCAGGCTCCTAATGATAACCAGCATTTAAATTTCACCTTATAGCCTTATGCTTTTTCTTATATAGTATCTCACTTCATACTCCCAGAGAGTCCAGTGGAATAGGTAAATGCTATTCCCATTTTCAATGATCTACAAAGACTGAGTACTCACATGACTTGCCCATCAACACACAGCCCTGAGGAAGAGCTGAAACTGAAAGAGATCATGATTCCAGATTCTTCATTATTTTTTAGTTCAGTAAGAAGAAAAGTGGCACCTTAACAAGGGTAAAAACAAGCTGTACCATAACTAAGTTTAAGAAATAATCTGAAATGTCTTATTCAATCTTTTCATGAGATGGGCTTATTAGCAAATAACTGATACAAAACTAGCATTAAGGAAAACAAAGAATTTGAGTAACAGTTTCTTTATACTCTGGGAGGTCAGATAATATCCAGAATAGTAGTTAGAACAGCTCTGGAAAATATCTGATTTTTCTGTTTGACATCACTAATTGGTTTCTTGCTGACTCCAGATGGGGTTCTGATTCTTTCTCAGTACAGGGCCTCAGGGAGCCACGTGCCATCCCAGGTCATCAAGATGAAGTTGGCTGGAATCATTTGGAATCTGCTGGTCAAGTCCAGATGTCTGTTTTAAGAGGGCCGCACAAATCTTAGGTGAGTCCCAGGTGTCTGGGAAAGTTCTCCCTTGTGTGTTCTGGGAAAGAGTGGGTAAGTATTTAAAATGCCAGAGGAAAGAAGACTTTTCCTTGTTACATCTAAAAGCAAAACAAAGACCAATCGTAAGATGTTTAAAAAACAAACAGATTCGGGCATGACAAAGAACATGCTAGTGACCAGTGGTGTTTTAATGGAAGGGGTAGATCTATTAAGGACGAGTGTTTTGCTACTGCTAGCACGAGTCTAGGGAGGTCTGCAGCTTGGATGAATTCTAAAAGTCTGTTTAGATACCGTTCCATCTCAGGCTCAGGGACAGAGGATGATCAGCACATTTTTTGTTGTACGTAAGAGCTGGCATGTAAATTAACTTTAAGAAGGGAGAGTTTGTCTTTTACATTTCTAGATTATATTGGAATCCTATAAAATTGTAATTTTTTGTAGGTAATAAAATGATTTGAGGACCAGAAATTTCATAGTTTTAACATAGTTTATACAAAGGTAAGATGTGGTCTCAGATTATTTAGAATGATATCAGGTAGACAAGAGGGCTGCCCCAGAAACCAAGGAGCTCACTGTATATAGAAAATGGATTTCTGGAGGAGAGTGGCAGGAGTGTCCTTGAGTGGACAAGAAGGGCAGTCAATAGATAGGTTTTCCAAGGGCCAGGGATGTAGTTCTCTGGTGGAGTAATCACCTAATATGCATGAGGCTCTGGGTTCAACCCCACAACACTGAAAGAGAGAGAGAGAGAGAGAGAGAGAGAGAGAGAGAGAGAGAGAGAGAGAGATTTTAAAGACTCCTGTCTTTATCTGTTTCATGCTCTGTAACAGAATACCTACAACTAGGTAATTTACAAAGAACAGATTTATTTCATTTCTGGAGGATAGGAGCCTTAGATCAAGGGGCCTATGTCTAGCGAGGGCCTTCCTACCATGTCATCCCCTGATGGAAGGCAAAATGGCAAGAGAGAGCATGTGCCATATACTCACAGCCTTCTCAGTAGGCATTAACCCATTCCTGAGGCTGGACCCCTCATAGCCTAAACACCTCCCATTAGGCCCCACCTCCCAACCCATTGTTGCACTGAGCATTGTTTCTAACACATGCTTTTTGGGGTGTCATTCAAACCAAAGCACGCCCTTGGGCCACACCGAGGAGCATGATTTTTACTGTGAAGGGAAAGAGGAATTGTGAATGATCCTGGCAGCTGATAGAGATACCTGTGATAAAGTGGGTTGGCAAGGCAGATACATTCCAAGAATCCTTTAAGATTCCAGTGGTGTTAAATTCGATTTCAAGTGAATGAGATAAAAATCACTTCGTAAAGGTCTTTTCTAAATAAATTAATGCTTCAAAAAGGAAGCTGAAAAAAGATCGCTTATCAATCTAAGAAAATCTTCTGTTGGCAGGTGTCAGCCATGAGCAAGGACACAGTGTTTTAACAACAGCTCTCAAATCTTCTCAGAATACATCTGTTAGGATGAGTTTTAAGGCACCTAGATTAGTGCTGTTCCTATGTTATTCATAGCACACAAAGGCCCTGAAACTGCACATATTTAACACTGTTTTATAAATAGCCTTTCATTAGTTAAGACTGACTTTCTTCCCTTGACCTTGAGGCAGAAGAAAGACAAATATATGCTGGAGTTTGAGCTTTCTTCTAACTGTGGCCTTAGACAAAGTTAATCTTGCTGTCTACTCAAATTGGATTGAATTCCCTACCTTGCCACCTGACCATGAGTTGCATGTAAAACATTCTTTAGACTTATCACTGTATCCAGTAGAATTATACCATTTATGGTGAAAAAAAAAAAAACTCAATCTAAAATAAATTTTAGTAGGAAATGGTTACTGAAGGATTAGTCAAAAGCAGAGCTCCAAATCACTGAATAGAAAATCAGGAGTCCTTTCTGGGATTTGGTGTGGTAGTGTGAAAGGGGTGTAGGTTTTGGAGACTGGTACAAGATCAGTTTAAAATACTCTCCGACGGTCTGTAGATAAACTATTCACCTCTCCTAGTCTAAGAAATGAGGACATAGAAACAATATATATGCAGTACTGGCATAGAGTAGGCACTCAATAAAAAGACACTATGAATCTGATCATAATGAATACCTTTTCTGGTAGCAAACAGTGAGTTCGAGGAAGTCATGATATTGTCTAGTGGGGAACGTATTTTATTGATGATTTTTGAGTGGGTATGTGACAGAATCACATACACATACCAAAATGTTAGTGTGTCTTTCTCCATTTCTGCCTTCTTATTTCAAAAGCATTGCCTGGCTCTTTGCATTTCCTTATTTCAAGGGTTTTGCAGAGCAAGAAGCAAAAGGCAAAAGTTTCTTGAAAGCAACTTCCTCCCCCCCACAAGAGTCCCCACCTCAAAGTATATGATGGAGAGGGAAAGTGAGAGACTTTTTTTTAAAAAAAAAAAAAAAAAGAGAGAGAGAGAATTTTTAATATTTATTTCTTAGTTTTCGGCGGACATAACATCTTTGTTTGTATGTGGTGCTGAGGATCGAACCCGGGCCGCACGCATGCTAGGTGAGCGTGCTACCGCTTGAGCCACATCCCCAGCCCAGTGAGAGACTTTTGATGGGGGATTTTTCCAAACTTAGGAAGACAGGGGGAAAGGGACATCTATGAGAAGTGGACACGCTGGCCCTGTGTGGCTGACCAGACCTCAGACTGCAGGGCTGCCCAGACTGTTCAGACACCGGGATCCTAACCTTTGCAGTGATTCTCAGTCCCCCGTGAGGGTTTGAAAGTAGAATCCACAGACATCAAAGGTATCAGCAAGAACTTGACACAGGCAGCGCCATTTCCGAACCTATATTCCAACTTAGAACAAGAGTCACCTTGGGGTCATTATGTCTCAGTCTGACCTAAACCCCAGACCATATTCCATCACCATGCAAAAGAAGGAAATTGTTACCTGGAACTGGAATTCTGAAAACGCCTGGTTTAACTTGTAACAGTGGCCACCTCAAAGAATGGAGGTGACGACCACAAGGACCCTCCCCTAGCAATGGCCTACCCGCAAAAATTCCCCCACTCCTTCATGCCCCTCTATCTACCCCAGGCTGTAAACAGAAGATGGGGCTCAGTCTCAACTGGGCCCCCCTCTGCAGATTTGTCCCAAATAACCTGCTCCTGTTGAGCTGTCTCCCCTCTCTATTTTCTTCATTAGATTCTTTCCTTACAAAAAGGACAAAAAGACTAGGTAGAATCGATGTGGCAGAGGATGTCCCAGAATCTGTGCCTGACCCAAATGTTGGGGATTGTGTAGTTAGGAGCACCAATAATTTCTGAAACTAAAGTTCTTACTGGCACAAATTCTTGGAATCAGATTTAAGTTGAATTAAGAAAAATAAGGAAATGTGATGTCTCTTGCAAACCTGTTCGTCACTTAAGGTTCAGACCTGCTACAGGTATAAGGCATTGCAGAATTAAGAGGAACTCTTCCCTGTTTCCTGAAAGCTTATCACCCATTTGCAAGCTGCAGGAGGTCATAAGACACCTAGGTAAATAATTTTCATTCGAGACACTGTGAAATTCTGATATGGTACACGCTGCAGGGAGAGTTCTTAATCACTGAGATAGACAGTTGAGTTTTGCAAGAGGCAGAGGCCAGGAAGATGGACAAAAGTATTCCCTGAGGGGGTATATTAAAATGCACCCTCCCCCAGTCCTTGCGTGCCAATACCATTATTATGTAATTGCTATAGCTGTAAACTCATAAAACTTTTGTAGACCCTAAAGTTGTTTTGGAAACATGCCTGCTTGATATGAAGGAGAAGTCTGGAACCTGGTGATCGAATAGGGAACTGTGCAGCTAATGATTTCCATAAAAATATTTAGGATGTTATCTTTATGGCTTGAAAGCTGGGAGAGCCCTCAAAGGTCAACTAGTCCCTTCTGCACTCTACATTCTCCACCCTTTCTCTCCCAATTGACAGGATCGAAACTGAGCCCCCTGTGGACTGTGGACCCAGGGAGGCCTCAGGGTTGTTGTTTGGAAAGACCCTGGTGGTGGCGAAGGCCTTGGAGACTGGGCCAACTGTGCCCCTCCTCCCTTCACTGCCTGAGAGCCACAGCTGCTGCTGTCTCTTGCCGGCACCCATCTAGCTCCCCACTGAAGTTCAGCCTCTGTCCTTGCTGCGAACAGATTAATCATCCCTTCTCATCATGTTACTTTCTTGTTTACAAACCTTTAATGATAATTCCATGAAAGAAGTCCAAACCCTGTGGTTTGGCATTCAAGGCTTTCATCATTCCAACCGAGTCTCTCCAGCTCGCCCTTCCCCACTCTCTGAACACTTGCTTTGTCCTGCCAGGCCACTCTCCTGTCTCCCTGGGCTCTTCTCTCTGGTGCTTATGCCTCTCTCTCTGCACCTTCCACCAACCCTTTCTCATCTTCAAAGCCAGTTGGCACGTTCCCTCCTTGGAGGAGTCTTCCCTTGGTGATAGACGCAGAGCATCAGAGGGACCTAAGCTTGAGAACTTGCTTCCCCTTTGGTTTGGACAGACTACAGGCAGGTTACTCAATGTCTCTGGGACTCAGGTTTTTTCAACTGTGAAAAGAACTAATCCACTCCCAACCTATGGTCGGGTTGTAAGGTTTAAATGGATAGATCACATGGTCACATGGTAAAGGACTCAGCCCAGTTCCCTGCACATGACAGATGTCAAAGAATGTGACTGATTATTCCGATAATTGGAGTCTCTTCTTTCAATTTCCATTCACATCTTGTACAACGTGTCTTGTGATATCTAAAGTCACATTTTTGGCTATTGGAAGGTGTGCTTGATTTTCCCCATTCAATCAACAGCTCCTTGAAAGCAGGACCACGTTCCCTTCTAGTATCTCTCTTTTGCATTGAGGACAGTAGGTCCTCAAACTGGAGACAAAGGCTAACTTTTCAAGTGAGAAATCACAGACTAAAATTTACTTTGCTGTCACCTCTTCCTTCTAAAAGTTGAAAATGGTTTTAAGACAGTCGATTTTCTAGGGGGCTCTGGAGCTTAGAAATATGAAAGATAATTTGTGAAGTGGCTGGTAAAGATTGGTACATTTCAGATAAGATCTTGGGAAACTTTGTGCTCTTTAAGGACATTTGGCCTCAATGCACTGGGCCCATTTGATCTCACCATTTTCCAGCACACATCATGGTCTGTGTGATGCTACTTGGAAAAAATAAAATTCCTGGTGAAATGAATTGGAAAATATTAGATTCTAATGACCCACTCATGGAGAGTCATTGGGCCCATTAGCCAACTAAAATGTGTGAGAGATCCTGCAACAAAGAAACGAGCACTAAATCCAAAAACCAGCTAACATCCATTAATAGCTCTCATATGCCAGGTACTTGATAATAGGCTCTTACAGGGATTCTCTAAGTTAATCTTTAAAATACCACTAGAAGATGGAAATGTTCACTAGTAGATGGAGAAATTGAAGCTAGAATGGGTCTGAGTTTACATGGCAGTTAAGACGGGGGCACTGGATTTGAATTCAGGCATTTTGAACCCAGAACCAGGGCTCTGGTCCACTGTGATGCAGTTTTCTACATTCCCATATTGGCCTAACCAGAAAATACTTATAAAAACCCATGAAAGTGTGGGCCCTGGCACTCACTTTGGGAAACAGAGCCTTGCCACCCCATGCAATTTGGCTTTTGGAGCGGCCATGATTTTCACACCTCTGAGCCTTTGCATACCAGCCTCTTCCTGGATGTCCTGGCTCCTCATGGCTCTCTATGAGGAGGCGCTCAACCCCAAGATCTAGCTCAAGTACAACTCCATGAAAAGCTCCCTGATGTCAGCAGGCTGACATGCCCAGCACTTGTTGGTGTCCTCGGGTGCTTTGTGCACTGCTGTAGAGGTCTAATTTGTCTGGGCTGAGACTCATGTTCAAAGAATCTTGCTAAGGTCTCTCCTGCAGAGTGGACACCCGGGTAAGATTGCTGAAGTAAGTGCATGTCTCTCTCCTATCCCCCAGCGTGGATCTCTGCAGCCCACAGCCGGGGCTAAGCCTGGTTCATATCCAAAGCAGGTCAGAAGCCTGGCCACCGCCCGGCAGTTCAGTAGTTAACAACACCCCCTGTCCCTGGTAGGCGCTGCTCCCTCTTCCTGCCTCTCTGAGGCCAGAGGGTGCAGTTAGGTCACTTGGGCCTCTGTCACTAGCACCCTTTGGGGGAGAACCCTGACCTGTCCTTTCCAGGGAGCTGTCCAGGTTTCATCACGGCCCCCGTGACTCCGATGAGTCAGCTGGCTTGGGGCTTCCTTAGTAACCCTAATCGCCTTTTGTTTTTGTCCTCCTGGGGCCTTTTCGGGCTCAGGGGTGGGGCCTGGCGGGTTTGTCTTCCAGAGATGCCGCCAGCCTCCACCGGAGGAGCCCGTGATGGGAAGCCACGTCATGCCACACGGTGCGTTTCTCGGCCACACCCGTCCCCAGGGTGCTCTCAGGCGCCATGCAACCGCTGGCCATCCCGGCTCTTCGGCTGCCTGCGATGAGGTCATGGGTGCGGCCCTGAAGACCCCCTTCCAGAGAGGGATGGGCTAAAGGGACAGGGAAGGAGGCGAGGGTAATAATCTTGTCTGTGCAACCCGGATCCCTCTCTGTGGGTCGGTAGGGATAGGAATGGTGGAAATTCAGAGGAGCAGGGCGACAGATCGCAGCAGTGGGTCCCTTACTTCATTCACTAAAACCACGGACAGAGAGAAGCTTAATGGAGGGTGTCCCCTGACCACCCGCAACAAGCTGGTGGAACTGCCTTCTTTTTTACAGAATGTCCTTCCTCTGACCTTAATCTCTGAGACCGCAAGGCAGGGAAGCCACCGTAATCCACCTTACATAACCAGAACTTGACACAGAAGGAAAACATATTCCAGAAGCACAACAGCCACGGGGACAGCAGGAAGGTAGAGCCTTTCACAGCCCACGAGCAGTGGCCCTGGGCGGCCCCCACATTTCCCCGCAGGCCGGGACCTTGACTGGGAACATTTCTACACCAGTTGGGTTTTGCAGACTGAGGCGACCTCCCAAACCACTGGAGCTCAGTCAGACCCACAGGGCTTTTTAACCTCTGCCTGTGAGCACATGTGTATGTGTGCGCAATCAATGAGGGGCTCTGTTAAAAATCTCAGCCTGCAGAAGAATTTGTAGATCTCAGTGGATATCTGGTTTTTACACCTGGAATTCTGCCTTGGGAAGATGGGAACCCTGATAACAGTGTTTCTCGGGCAAGTAGAAACGGCACACTCCATAATTAATGCCGCTGCACCTCAAATCACCAGATGCTGCTTCTGTGACGGATGCACAGAAAGACAAGGAAATGTCTGAGGCTGTCTGCTCCCTACCTGTTTACAAGGCACAACTGGCAAGGCAAAGCCACCCTACAGAGATAACAACATTGTCGGCCCACTGTGACTTGAATTAACGATTATTGAATCTAAATAGGTTTTTCTTTGTTCCTTTTTCCTCCAAGGATGTATAATATCGGTAACATCTTCCCGTGTCATTACAAGGAAAATTCAAATGATTTATTTAACTTCAAAAGACATAGGCTACAAAACAAGTTTATAATAAGTCATTACAACCACAGTTAAGAGAAGTTTAGGAATGATATTAAAATCCACGGGAAAGTTTTCTGACTTATAGGAATCAGCTCTGGAAATTGAGCTGCATATAATGGGATAAGAAAACATAGATGCTCTGACCTCGACCTAAATCAGCCCATCGATGCACTGACCAACACTAGGTCTATCAGATGGGAGACTTTGGAGACTCTCTCCCAGCATTTTCTAAAAGAAGTGGCATTTCCAAATAGTCAAAGATATTTCACAGAGATTCATGAATCAAGCAGAATAGAAAGTAGGAGAAAACATCGCTGCTGAGGTTTTCCGACCTCTGATTTATCATTTGTTGACATTCTTTCTTCAAGTTCCCTCACTTCTTTACAAGTAGCTAAGTCCTTCCAGTAAATATTTTGATAAAACCCAAAAAGGAGGGAAAATAAAATTTTTAAAGAGAGAGAGAGAGAGAGAGAGAGAGAGAGAGAGAGAGAGAAGCTATAGTGCAAATGGTAGCTTACCTCTTCTGGGCATTGCTGGTATCAAACTTTTCCCCCGAACATGAGGATTTCTTGCGTTGGTTGTCCCATGAATTTAGAAACCATTAAAAAAATGCAAAGCAGAAATATGCTGATTACTCGGAGCTGCTCCAAAACAACCCCCAAAACGACTTGGTGAAAAATAAAGTGCTCTTCTGAGCAGGGGAAGGCGTTTGAAGCGTGGCGCTCATGCTGGTGTACAGCGTTTCCAACTGTCTTCCTCAGTTTAAACAGCCTCCCACTCCTTCTCCCAGGCACTTGCCAACTCCTATAATTTAAAGCAACTGCGATCCTTCCCATAATACTCACATTTCAAAGAGCTCAATCTATACACTCGTTAGGAAGGAGCAGGAGCAAGCAGCATGTGCAGACCCCAGGCAGAGGCAAAGCAAAAGCCAGGGTCTCAGGTATCTAAACACTGCTCACTCTTTCTCCCACGAGTGGCTCTATGCGCCCCAATGCTCCACATTGCTTTTGCCTTTTAAAGTGTTACCCAAGGATCCAATGGCATCATTTTGCTGGAATAAGAAAAAAATAAAGCACTTAAGAAAGTTTCTGCCTCAACTCACAGACTGAGATACCAGTGAAACTGTGTTTATATCTTCTTTGTGCTGAGTTATTTCTGTGCATCGTGTCCCTAATTTATCTGTTTGAAAATGTCAAATAATTGTACCTGATGTTTTTATAAAACAGGAAAGTACTTGAGATGTTGTTATTGTTAAGTTTCTTTCCATATGTGAATCATAATTCTAGGAAGGATGCTTATTTTGCAAGTTTTGTCTCTGTGGGGTCGAATAAAACTTCTGACATTTCAGTCTCTAATCAGAATAAATCTTCCGACATTTCAGTCTGTAAATGTATTACAAATGTTACTATTTCCATCCTTTCTTTGACTGCCTTACTCCCACAGGCCACAAGCGTTTGTGAATTCAGATTATAAACAATGTGAAGTGTGGTCAATAAACAAAGTTAATTAAAAAAAATAGTATATCCCCAAACAGATCTTGCTCAGTATCTGCTACACAATAGGTGTTTAATAAATATTGAATGAATGAAGTATTGCCTATGTTCAGACTATTCAACAGTTTTTGACAATTTTGGCTTGCATATGTGTAGATGCAATAGAGGTGGTTAATATGTCAAAACTTGCACAGAAATAATCATAGGACAATGTATGCCTGTGCCAGACTTAATAAATAGCTAGTAATAAAATCCCCTAAGTGAATAGAAACATTGGCTAAATAAACAGACCATTCAGTAGAGATTAGAAATATTGACATGGGCGCAAATCATTAAATATACTCACTGCACAAAGTTACACAAACAATTTTCAGGCCAAACCCTCATTATTTCGAAAACTATAGATTCTTTCCCACTATATTTTTTTGAGTCACCTAAAGTAACTACTATGCAATGTATAGTGGGCAATATAATATCTCTGACTGAAATCATTCAAGGAGAGAAAGGATGTAAAACTACAGGGAGACGGTCAGGCTTTAGGATTTCTTTGCTGTAAATGCAGAGAATAAGGTAGAATCCACTTTTGCTCTGAAAGCTACTGAGGAGAGAATTGTAGGCCCAAGCACCTGTCATGGCTTTGGATCTAGATCCTGGATCTACAGTATATGGCTTTCTATGTGTGAATTTATTCTTTGAAGCTTGATTTTGTTAACAGTAACAGATTAAATATATCAAAACAACCTATTTGCTTATATATCATAAAGCATTTATTCAGCAAATTTTAATCAGGCATCTTTCTATGTATTAAGTACTTAGTGAGACCTATTTTATGAATCACTGACATTGAGGAATTTGTCACAGCAGCTAACATGCCTTTTCCTGACTAATACCAATATTGATAATGGGTATGAATGCTGCTCTAACAAAACCTCCCTCAGTGGCCTTGGCCCAATAGTCATAGATGAGAGGCCAGGGAGCTGATCCAGAGGCTGGAAAGGTGGAGTTCCACATTTCACAGAGGTATAACACTGGGTGGCTTTGACAGTCATGACAGCTCAAAAGAAGATATGTGCTGAGTAACTCAGTAGCTCCATGGCAGGGGCTGGGGAAAACATGAGCTGTGTGTGTTGCCTATGGTGACTGCATTTGTCAAGGTGTTTCCAGAGTGAGGCAAGCCCAGGAAAGAAATGGTTACATTATAAACAGGAATGGAAATAGGGAGAGAGGGCATTTGATGACTTATAGGAACCTACCAATTCCTTGAGGGGCTGAACATCTACATTGATAAAACTGTATTGCTCACAATTCCTGTAAGCCTGTACTCAAAATGTCTTTCAAGACCCAAAACAACTTTTTCTACCAGCAGGAGGTGTGTTGTGGGAATGTGGAGGATGCTCCCTGACATGCCTATCCTTGGTGGCCAAGGGGAGCAGGGCATGGGACTTCCAGGGGAACTGGCAGCTGCAGAGAACAACCTTCAAGAGAGTTTCCCTCGAGAGCAAGCCCAGGGCTAGGACCTTCTCCACCCACAGGAGCAGGCCTTCACTCTGCCTGGACAGTCGGGGGTCAGTGGCTGCCATGTATTTCCCATTCTGAATGGGAATATTTGTTGTGATTATCTTATTACACCCATTGGAGGGAGGAAAGGGGGGGAAGGGGGGAGGGGGAGGGAAAGGAAGGTGGCTTGCCTGATTTGTTCATAGATCATTTCTGTTTTAGTTCATAGGTCAGTGGACCAAGAGCTGGTTACATCTAGACTATGCAGAGACCTTTGCAGCCCAGAAGCCCTTGCCTGGGGGACGAATGCTGTGATCAAATGGCATTAGGGGTTGTTTTAGACTTGCTCTGTGTTGGGGAAGAGAGAAGGAAATGGACCCTTGGTGGCCAGAGGGTAAACTGTGCAAATACTTTAGCATTGGCTTAGATCTACATTTCCCAACTTTCCTTCCAGGGAGGTTGGTGGATAAAGTTGATTTCTGGCTAATGCCCTTCAAGCAGAAGTAGTGAGGTACATCTGGGTTGAAGTAGCTTAGATCTGGGGTACCTGCTCCCTGTTCTTTCTCTCTCCTCTATCCACCTGGAAGGAAGAAAAGGACTCAGAGGAGGTGTAGAAGGAACCTCCAGGTTGAGGCATCCCTTAGCAGATTGCTGCTCGGGGAGCCACCTACCCACCTCGGACATTGTTGGACACATATAAGCTCATATTGTGCTTCTCTGCTGGATTTTGGGATACCTTTGTCAGAGTTAAAAGTGCCAATTGGTCTTACTAATAGAGCCACCTAAAAAGATGCTTAGATGAGTAAATGAGGTCAGTCAGATATAGACATAGATACCTAGAATCAGAACAGGGCCCGACACGATCATAAGTACTCCATAAATGACAGATATTTTAAAACCCAGCTTTTTAAGGTATCAGTGACCTACAAAAAGCTATGCATATTTAATGTATACAACTTGATGAGTTTAGAGGTCAAGTACAAACGTGTGAAACCTGCAGCACATTCTATGTCATAAACATCTCCATCTCCTCCAAAGCCTTACTCTCACCTGCTTTGTTCATTACTATTTTGTAACAAAAACACTTAAGATCTATACTCGTGGCAATTCTTTAAATGGGTAGTGAAGTTATCTGCATGTGCTCTGCTGTGTAGTGGATCTCCAGGGCTTGCTCATCTTGTATGACTGCAGCTCTGTACCCTTCGATAGCTACTTTTTGATTACTACCAATCTCCATCCTCTTGCTCTTACAAAGATAACACAGCCGTGTGCCAAACGTGAATCCTTACACAAAGTTTATAAATTGTTTACTACTAGGCTAAGCTAACTGAAAACCCTGGAAAGATTAGTGAGAGAAACAGATGTGGAACATAAAATTTACTCCCCATCTTTTAAACATACATAAATGTATGCAAGACCACCTCAGGAATTACCATCGGGTTTCATAAGCCATCTTCAAATCAAGGGCTAAAGGGAGCTGGAAACTCCAAGGTGTGCATTAAGTTTTCTCCTTTGCATTTAGCTCTTGTGACCCCCCTAGCCCAAACATTTGTTTTACTGTGTGCTGACATTGACTATTACAGGCTGCTCTTCAGTGGAAATAGGGTAAATTCCCTATTAATACTCTTTGAGAGATATGTTTTCTAAAAATGCCCTCCACTCTGTCCACGTGTCTTTTGCACTGGCTTTGAGCTCTTGGAACAGAGGGACAGAGGGTCCAGTTCAGACATTTTTGTTTCTACCTCAGTTATTTGGAACATTTCCACTGGAAAGTGGCTTTCTTCATTCCACAAACCCAAAGGGCAGGGCTTAATTCTTTTCTAGCATTTTAAAGCAAAAGAGACAAGAACTGCAACCATTCACCAAGTATTTACTATGCACTATGCATGGTTTTATGTGGTAACAAGCATATTAACTCATTTTATTCTCTCAACAGTCTCGTAGAGCAGATGCTAACATCACCCCCGTTTTACAGGTAAGTCACCTGAATCCCAGAGAGTTTCAGTGATGAGCTTATTATCACAGTTAGTAAGAAGCTAATCCTGTGCTGTCTGGTTCCAATAATCCAAGCTTTTAAATGCGGGTGAAAACACATACTACATGCCAAGTGAAGAGAAGGTACTCAAAATAAGCATTTTCCTCAGCGTTGATGGCCAGATGGACATTTGAGATGACTATGGATTACTTCTGAGAGATGTTCTACATTGCTGCAGGTTGTTATTCTTGGAAAGCATGCATGCTCCTATCTGAATGTAATTATAAAGCTTGAACATCTTTCTATATTAAACTTTGTGCTCTTATGGTTAATATTATATTTTCTCCTTGGCTCACAGGCAGCAGCCAAGTTTCAAATTGTATCTTGAGACCCAGGTGGCTTCATCTGGATTTTATAAGAGAGTCTTTGCTACATTCTATCAAACATGTGAAGACATCAAAGCAGAGGCCCAGAGAGAAACAATCCTTGTGAGAAACTCCATCTTCATCTTGGAAGGCATTTTGTAGGTTTGGAGATTGGAGATTCACAGAAATGATCTCCACTTAGAAAGGTGGGATGTACCAACCAGCTGTAATGTGAGGCCACTTAGAAGGTGCTGCCCCTGCTCCACGTCAGAAGATGCACGATGCCCCTGTGTGCTTGTTGCTGTTGGGTATTGAGGACACAGAAGAGACAGAAGTTGATTCTCTGTAGTTTCTGACTCACCCTTCATGGATACTGGTCATGGTGAATGCTATTGTTTGGATCTTGAATTCCCCCAACCCACCATGTTGAAAGCTTGGGCCCCAGTGTGGCACTTTTAGTAGGTGGTGGAACCTTTAAGGGGTGGGGCCAAGTGTGAAGTCTTAAGGTCTCTGGAGATAAGACTTCAAAGGCAATTGTGGGAACCCAGACACTTTCTTTTCCCTTTCTTGGCTTCCTGGCCATGAGGTGAGAGGTTTTGCCCTACCACATTCCCCCACCTTGCCATCGCCACCCCCCCCCCCACAACCAGGACTGAAACCTCCCAAACTGGTATCTAAAATAACTTTTTATCTTCATAAGTTGATGATCTCAAGTGTTTTTTTGGAGTAATGGAAAACTGACTGATATAGTGAGCAAACATAAAGGTATCTTTTTACCTTCTTGATGACTTAAGGCAGCAGATCAGTTCATTGCAGATACTTACAACTAGAAAAAGAGAGTAGAGAAGATCTATTTGTAGATTTGGGACCATATATTTGGAAGAAGACTTGAGAGTGTTCTAATTCATATTCTCACTCTGTTCATGATCATCTGCACAGCCTTGGCACAGGGCTACGTCACTTCTGCTTGACTGTTCCCAGGGAAAGGGAGCCACGACTTCACAAGGCATTAAAATAGTTCTCTGGGCATCAGTGAATGTGCCTGCTCTATTTTCCAGATGTAAGAGCCTTTTCAAATACCCAAGGGCAACTCTCAGCCTCTCCCCTCTCTACAAACTTTGTCTTCCTTTCTTCAAGTTCAGTGATTCTGACTTTTTCAACTGTTCTTCATGCAGCATGATTTCAATTAGGTTACCAACTTGGTTGGCTGCACTCCAGTGAACTGATACCCAGTTCTTGGTGAAATGACTCATGAGCAGGGTGGTAAGTGACCGGGACCAGCCATCTGAGTTACCATCTCAACTGTGCTACCAGCCCTGAGAAGTCACTTTTCCACTCTTGGCTCTGAGTACGTGGCCACCTTCACCAGGATCTCCCTTGTGAGATCTCCTCTTGTGAGTCAGCTATCCCCCCATTTAGTACCAAGAGGACAATCCAGCCTCTCCCCTGGCATGATCCTTTTTAAATGCCTCTTAGCTCTTGCTTTCTGGAATAGTGCATTCCCTTCGTGTTTAATATCCCTAAAGCAAAATTAATTTCCCTCAAATCTACTCTTCCTGAGCTGCCTAGTTTCGTCATTAATACCACAATTCTCTCAAGTGCTTAGGATTTTAAACATATGTTATTGGTTTTATTTCCTCTTCTTTCCCAAGATATTCCATCATCAAATCTTGAATGTCCTTTCTTTATTATATCTTTAAAAATTGGCATCCTGGGGCACTTCTATTTATTACAATTATTTTTAAACCTCAGTATTTCCCTGGGGTATTTTCTGTGGAATTATATCTTGGAAATGTTCTATGGAAAGGGCACATGGTAAAATAAGTTTGAATGATACTAGCTACATATGGAAATCTCCAGGAAAGGTGGATCAATTAACTATTTCTATGTTTAAAAATTCCCTCAAACTTAAGTGTCTTATGACAGTGACAATTTTTTATTCCTAACAAATCTGTGGGCTCTGGGACAGTCTGCTGCCTTGGCCATGCTGGGCTGGGCAGTTCCGGTCTTCTTGAGACTGACCCAGTCTTCCCTCTGGTCAGTGGATCTATGATGGCCTTGGTCAGGGCAACTGGCTCTGTTCCATGTGTCTCATCTTCTCGCAGGACAATCTGGACATGCCCTTAGGCAGTTATAAGAGTCCAGGAAAAGAGGTAGAAATATGCAAGTGGTATTTCAAATCTTTGCTTATATCAAGTCTTCTGTTGACTGGCCAACCAAGTCTATGCTTCTGTCCAGAGCCAGGGTGGAAGAGTCTACCAGAAGACATGGTGTCTACTCTCTTTTCTGTTACCGTAACAAAACACTTCATATTTTTACGAAGTAAAAAGGCTGAGTGCTTTATAAAGTAAACAGGTTTATTTGCTACATGATTCTGGTGGTTGGAGGGTCCAAAGAGCAGGACACCTTCTTATTTCTCTCATGGCAATGTCCTGATAGGGGCTCCCTGGCTGTATCACAACATGGTGGAGAAACAAAAGGGGAGTGGATGCCAAGTATGTGAGCTGGGGTCTCTTTGTGACAACCCATTTTCATGAGAACTGACGAGGGAGGGTCCTGTGAGAACTTCATGAATTTGTTCTAAGGGTGCTGTCTCCCACTGGGCTTCATCTTTTGCAGGTATCACCACCTCTTCATCACCACACTGGACCCAAGGTTCTGACATCTGAACTTTAGGGGGACACACTTAAACCTTAGGACACAGGTACAGCAAGGCGTGAGAAATTAGTTCCATGGAAACATTCAGTCTTCTGCTAAGGAACAGCCCATGTTTTCCAAAAGACTTTTTTTTTTTTCTTTTTGGAAAGCACATCATACAAACATTGTGCATGGCCAGAAGGAGGGTTTCTAAGGTAAAGAAATGCATGGGGAGAGGGAAGATATTCCTATCTCCCTCTCACATCTCATCTTCAGCCACAGGAAAGTAAGATGATACTACTGCCTCCCTCACCACCACCCCCTTTTTTGGTACCAGGAAGTGAACCCGGGGATGCTTAACCCCTGAGTCACACCCCCAGCTCTTTTTATTTTTTGAGACATGGTCCCACTCAGTTGTTGAGGATGGCTTTGAACTTGTGATCCTTCTGCCTCAGCCTCCTGAGCTGCTGGGATTGAAGGCATGCACTACCACACATGGGTACTGCCTCCATTTTTCATGATTTTCTTTCCTTTGTGTAGTTTTCCTCTAAAAGAGGAGTTAGAATTTGCTTGATCCAAACCCGAAATTCACTGGCCACAGAAAGTTCATGCTTTCTCTGACTGACTTCTCTTCCTCTTCTGTAGTAGACCAAGAAATGATCTGTCTTCTCGGGCTGGACCTTCCTCTCATCTGCATTTTCACTCTTGTTCTCTAATGTGGTGAGTTTTCCATTTTCTGTTTTCATACAGGAAGAGGCAAATCCTCCCCCCACAGGGTGAATTCACAATCCTTTAATTCTGCTTCAGGACTTTGGTCTATACAGTTGATGAACGGCAATTATCAAGAATACAAATAACAGTAAGTGTTGGCAAAGATGTGGGGGAAAAGGTACACTCATATATTGTTGGTGGGATTACAGATTAGTACAACAACTCAGGAAAGCAGTATGGAGATTTCTCAAAACACTGGGAATGGAGCCACCATGTGCATGACCCACTATTCCACTCCTTGGTGTATATCAAAAAGATCTAAAATCAGCAACTATGATGACACAGCCACATCAATGTTTTATAGCAGCACAATTCACAAAAGCCAACCAAGGTGCCCTTCAATAATGGATGAATACAATGTGGTACATATACATAATGGAGTATTACTCAGACATAAAAAAGAATAACATTATGGCATTTGCCAGTAAATGGATGGAACTGGAGGCTATTTTGCTAAGGGAAATAAGCTAGATGCAGAAAGCCAAAATTTGATGTTTTCTCTGATATGTGAAAACTAGTCCAAAATAAGGAGCGGGGGATAGGGAGAAAGGAAAGGATAAATGGGGGTGGTTCCATCAAAATAGAAGATCAGGGGATTAGGGGAAGGGAGATGGGGTGGGATAAGGGAAGAACAGTGGAATGAATCTGATTAACTTTTCTATGCACATTGAATCTCACCATGATGCACAAGACACTAACTATATAAAAAAAAAGGCTAAAAGTAAATATCAGAAAAATAGATTAGTAGAGTATATGGAAGGGAACAAGGGGAGGGATAGGGAAGGGAAAGGGAAATATTGGGGAATGAATTAGAGCCAACTATATTCTGTGCTTTTATTATGTCAGAATGAATCCTAATGTTATGTAGCTAAAATAATCAAAAAAGAAAATTAAAAAAGAAAAAAAAATAGAGAAAGAAAGAAAGGAGGAAGAAAAGAAAAGAAAGAAGTAAAGAAAGAAAAAAATGAAAGGAAGAAAGACACTGGGTTCTGCATTGGCTTTACAGATCTGGGGATGGACAGCTGAGGTGGCCATGCTTACTTCTATTTTGAAGCACGAGTGTTGTGTTTCCACACTATTCTCAGAGACTAGCTCTTCCCCCCATCCAGAGGGTAGTATTAATGGGCACTCTCTCAGCTATTAATAAAAGCATGACCTTATTCCTCACTTGGCTACTAATTCTAGTTTGCATAGCTCTCTTGGCAGAGTGAAGCATTGCTTACAAGGACATTCAATTCTTTCAGGCTGCAGTCATTTATCTCACTCACAGGGTACTTACCGTTTTCTGCTTTATGTCATATTTCTTCATGCATGAGACTTTTTTTTTCCTGTCCTAAAGTATAAGTTTCTCAAGAGCTGGAATCATGTCTTGAACTTCCTCATAGCTTTCTAATACCCGTGGTGCCTCCCATAGGATTTTGTGTTTATATACCTACTTAAAAAATAACCAAACGAAGCCACAAAAGTTATGTTGTGAAAATGCGGTCAAATTTCAGCAAATTGAAGTCATGCATGCAGGTTTTTATCCACTTTCAAACAATCATTAAATGCTACCAGATACAGTGCTTGAGACAGGATGTTGTATATCATGAATCCTAACAAGGAAAGAGATAGACCAGGAGAGATTGAAATGATTGCATTTTGATGGTAGTTTATTGCCAGAATGAAAGAGGAAATGGGAAGAAAGTCAAGAAAACATTGATGCTTGGATTTGGTTTCAGGGATGGACGAATCCTTGGCTTAACTTTTGTTTTGCTTTCACAGATAAACTTAGACTTGATTATGGAGTGTGATTCTTTCAATTCACAAAGGGTCAAAATAAAATGTTACACAAATGTGTGAGAGGATAAATCTTCAAACTTATTTTAGGGTTAGCCAGGCCTTGGTATAATATATTCTCACTGATAACAGTGGTTCTTTAAATTTGCATTATACTTTATGGTACAAGCTTCTTTTTTAAAACCAAAGTTCTCTACTGTATTTAGAAGAAAGCCAATTGTTCAACAATACAAAGCATATAAAAATGCACACTTTTTAATGTTATCAAATTGTAGTGTGAATATGATGAATTCTTGTTGGGTAAATTCTGCTCTTGGAACTTAAGTTATTAATTAAAATCCAGCTTCAAGCATATTGACAAGAAAGGTACATTTATGAAAAGTTTTGAGGGTAAATGTTGGCAAAGACTGCATCACACAGGGCCATGGTTTGGATATGGATTGGGAGTCCTCCAAGGGTCCATGTGTAGGATGCGTGGTCCTCAGGGTGGTGTTATTGGGCAGTGGCAGGACTTTAAGAGGCAGGACCTTTGGGGCGATCATAAGGTCATTGGGAGCCTGTCCTTGAAAAAGATCAAGGTATTTCTTGAGCAGCCTCTTGACAAGAGAGGATGGTTATAAAAGGAGCAAACTTGGCCTCTGCCCCTCTCTTCTTCCTACCTCACTATATGATCCCTTTTCCCACACAAATTCCACCATCTGCCACAAAGTCCTCACTAGAGTCAATTTGAGGCTGCTACCATATCCTCAAATCTCTAGAACTCTGAGCTAAAGATAACTACTTTTCCCCATAAGTTAACTTGTCTCAGGTATTTTGCTATGATAAGGAATAGCTGACCAATGCACACACTAAAGAGCAAAATTTAATCCAAGTTTGCCATTACAAGCCTGCAATGAATTCAATTGTGTTCATTCCTCAAATTCTATGCTGAAGCCTGCACCCCCCACTGCGATGGCATTTGGAGATGGGATCTTTGTAGGGTAATTGGGTTCAGATGAGGTCGTGAGGATGGCCTCATGATGGGATTAGTGCCCATGTAAAAGGAAGCACTGGAATTGCTTGCTTCCTCTTTTGGACAGGCAAGGACACAGAGAGGAAGGCAGCCCTCATTAGGGACACGAATCAGCTGGTAGCTTGATCTTGAACCTCTCTGCTTCAGAAATATGGAAAATACATTCCTGTTGCTGAAGTCACCCAGTCTATGGTATTTTGTTATGGCAGCCCACTCTGATTAATATAGGATGCTGTTGGTAATAACACCAGGCCACTAGGTGTAAACTGGGACTGTTCTGGACACATTGGAGTATGGAAACTCTACCCACTCAGCTTCTCTCTTTGTGAGACTCCAGTCTCCTCTCTTCCAATCTTGAAAAATGTATTAAATGTTCATGCCATCAGGGAAATGCAAATTAAAAATATTGTGAAGGTAACACTACACACCTCCTTTCATGGTAAAATGTCAAAGACTGTGCAGTGGCAGGACTTTAAGAGGTATTTTCCCTAGCTCATAATAGCAAAAACAAAAACTGGAAATAAAAATATCCTTCTTTAAGTGAATAAATGATTTGTAATACATTCATATTATATCTGTATGAAAGAACACTGTTAGGCAATAAAATTAGAAAAAAACCCCACAAATGTTCATTAATAGGTGAATGGATAAGCAAATTAAGGTCAATCCCTACAATGGACTAGTACTAAGAAAAAAAAAAAAAAGAAAGCTGATATTTGCTGTATGTTACTTGGATGAATTAAAACCACTAGGAAGCCAGACACAAAAGAATATGATGTAACAACTCAATTACATGAAATTCTGGAACTGGCCAAACAGGTCCCTACTGACACAGGGGTCAGGGGTTGTCTGGAGTAGGTTGGGGTGGAGGTGGAGGTCAGGGGCTCTGGGAAGGTTCTGGAGTTGTGGGAGCACTCCACATCTTGACATTGGTTGGAGTTATCATGGTAGACGTTATTACAGCTCATGGATCTGTACATGTGAGATGGCCGTGTTTTATCATGTGTGAAATAAAGTTGATTTAGAAAGGAAAAAAAAAATTCTAGGGGATAATTTCTGCAATAATCTTGAGAATTCTCACCTTTCTCATCAGCTCACCTATGCTCTCCTGAACAGGGAAGGCTACAAATGTTGGCAAAAAACTATAACTATGTACTGATCTCCAAACATGACTTGGGGTGCCCTCGGTTCATTGTACCACAAACATATGTCTGAAAAATGTTAGAAAGTCTTGAATTGTGCCATTGCAAGCTGTTTTGAATTATTACCTGTAAGATGGTCTTATTTTATATATTTAATGTGTGTACTTGCCTAGGCACAATGTTTAATACTGAAAATTCCAAAACTTTTGTTGCATCCTATCACCTTGTCCTTGGGACTATTTTTCTGATCACCTTTATCCTTTTTTCTAAAGCTTTCACTTGTCCTGGATTTAAATGCCACATAACAGTAAAAGTGTAGCCTCGAAGTAACTAAGCACCAAATTCTGTGAGGATTGGTCATTAAATTATCCCAACTATAAGCCGCCAACATAACTCAGAGGGTGGAGACTGGCATCTGGTGACCAGCTGCTCAGATTCCATTTAAAAAAAAAAAAAAGACTTTAAAAGTCTTCCAGATGAAACAAAGTATGCAGGTGGCATCATTTAGCTTCATGACGTGACTCACCAGGCTTCAGAAACTGAGTCCCCACGAGCTTTCCATCCGAGCTGTTAAAATGTCGAAAGAGAAAGTAGCTGATGGCGGAGTGAAGGATCTGCTTCCCTTTTCTCAGCAGGACTTGAGTCCGAAGCTGGGAGGGGTCCAGTCCATTACTGAGCCCAGTTGCCCTCCAGGCAGGAGGTGGGACTGTGTAGAAAGTTGTCAACACAGAGTTCCTCCTGGCCACCTCTTCTTGGCCGACTCTGATGCCACCAGCCTTTGCCCCGTGCTTCGGTCCAGCGCTCACCCAGCCCCAGTTCCCAGAGCTGAGCACTGCTGCCACGAGATGGCTTCCGGCTCTCTGGACTCCCCTTTCATGAGTCCCCTCTCACCTCTCACTGCTGTTTCTAGGGCTGCATCCTTGAACCAAAGGGCCATCGTTATTTTACTCCAACGAGGTTTCCCAACGATGGCACCGAGGCCAGGTCCCTGTTTCCTGCCCACGTCGCCGCCCTCGGGTGTGGTTTGAGGCCTTTCTGCAGAAAGGTCCCTGATCCAAGAATATCTCCTCAAAAGTCATTTAAATGCCATCTGTGCCTATTTGCTCCTATGAATGGCACACCCCTCTGGAAGGGTTTCCTGCCTCTAGACCAGCCACAGTCACATGTGCCATCAGCGCCTGGAGTGTCCAGCTGCCACCTGACTGTTGACATGCCACCCCAGTGTAGACAGGGATTTCAGTTCATCTCATTCATTAGGAGAAGCCTGTCCCACAGCAAGTCACCCCCTAATTATTGAGAAAATTTATAGTTTATTCTTTCAGTCACTTGTGCTTCAATAAAAATGAACTTAATACCTCTTGATTATGTAGAAATGATATTTGGAAGAAAGAGAAAGGGAGAAAATACGCTTGATTTTTAATCAGGGGTTTTGGTTTAGATACCAGCTGTTCTGTGCACAGCCAGGTAACCTTGGGCACGACTTGGAGCATTTAATGAGATGGTACACACAAGTTCAGTCTTTGCACTGCATTTGTAACCTGTTTTGTGATGGCTTCTTGTGCCATGCGGTTTAAGAACTGACAGTGTGAACGAATCAATGATTCTAAACACTGTAAAATAGCTCTTCTCAAACTTTCATGAGAATTATGGATGTGGTAGGTGGAATTCAAAGGTAACCTTCCAGACTCCCAGGGAATTAGGGTAGGACATCTTTTGGGGAGTCCAGAAGGGCTGCACCTTAATCCCAGGAGCCTGTGAATGAGGTGAATCATCACCAGGGATGTCTTATTATATGTGCTCCCATTGATTTCACAGGAGGGAAAAGACACGGGGTGGGGATGACAGAATCACATGAGCCTCTACAAGCAGAGAGCTTCCTGCAGCTGGTGGTGACACAGGCTGTCAGAGAGATGTGAAGCAGAGGATTCGAGGCAAGTGTACTCAGTGTGCGTTGTGATTTTGAACCTGGAGGGGTCCACATGAGAAGGAATGTGGGCAGTCTCTAGGAGACAAGTGAACCGGCTCCCAGCCAGCGGAGAAGGAAGCATCTCAGTTCTGCAATGAGAGGCAGTAAAAATAAATTCTGCCAGCAACCTCAATAAGCCTGACACTGATTTCTCTGCAAGGCCTTCAGACAAGAGCCCAGCTTGGCCAACACCCTGATTTCATATTTGTAAGATTCTTGAGTACAGAAACCAGCCAACTCTTAATCCATACTGCTCCCAACACTGACCTACTGAACCGCAAGCTAATAAATAGTGTTGTATCCAATCACTATGTTTATGGTAATTTGTTACACAGATAAAGAAAATGAGCACACTTGAGGCTCTTGCCAGGAAGACGGATCTGACTCAGTAGGTGTAGATGGGGTCTGGGATTCAGCATTTCTTACAACCTCCAAGGTGGTACCAATGCTGCTCAGCAGCAAGACTGAAGACATGCATTACAATGGAGTCAGTTGCTATGGCGTGGATAGATGTCTGCCGAGGTCCAGGTGTGAAGGCTTGGTTCTCAGGGTAGGACTTTTGGGAGGTGGTGGAACTGTTATGGGACCTACTGGGAGGTCCTGAGGTCATTGAACACATGCGCTCAAAGGGGATTGTGGGACCCTGGTCTCTTTCTCTTCCTGTTTTTTCTTTGCTTCCTGGCTCAGGAGGTGAGCAGCATGCTCTGTCTCTCTGCTCTTCACCCCACTATGTGCCACTTCACTATAGGACCAATGAAATGGGGCCACTTGATCTTGGATTGCAACCTCCAAAGCCTTGAGTCTAAATAACCCTTTTCTCAGCTATTTTGTTATAGTGATGAAAGCTGACTAATACATTAGTCAAACTCTTTTCTTTCCACTAATAATATTTTATGCAGAAAATAAGTATTATCTTTTCCTAATAACCTTTTTTTTCCCTAGGAACATTTTATATTTATCTTATTTAACAAATTCAGTTGTCTCTCCAGAGCTTAATGTGATGGAGTGGAGAGAGCAAGGGCTTTAATGTCCTTCACCTGGGGCCAAATTCCATCTCCTTTTGGATAAATTATCTAAATTTTGGGAGTCTCGATGTCCTCATATAAAAGGGCTTACAAAAGCCTTTCCCAGGATGTGATGGTCAGTTTTATGTGTCCATGTGGCTAAGATACGTTGCCCAGTTGTTTGGTCAAACACTAATCTAGATGTTGCTGGGAGTGTATTTTGCAGATTGATTCAACGTCTATAATCAGTTGACTCTAAGCGTAGCAGATTAGCTTTGATAATGTGAATGAGCCTCTTTCAGTCAGTTGAAGGTTTTAGAAGGAGAGACTGAACATTTTCCAGGAAAGAAGGAATTCAGTCATGATAGTAAGATAGAAATCCTGCTCTTGTGTCTAGCCTGCTGGCCCAATCCAGGGAATCTGGACTTGCCAGACTCACAGTCACATGAGCCAATTCCTCAAGTTCTCTCTCCCTTCTCTCCCTCTTTCTGCCTCCCACCCGCCCTCTTCTTCCCTCCCTCTCCTAGGTTGTTTCTCTGGAGAACTCTGATTGTTTCACAGAAGTTAAAGAGAATATTGGCATGCTCTGGAAGTTCCTTTGAGAGCCCTTTATCTGAAGTGTGAGGGACCAGGAGTGTTTTCGATTTCAGATTTTGGAATACTTGCATATGTATAATGAGATAACTTGGGAAGGGGACCCAAGTCTAAATACAAATTCATGTTTCCTATACGTCTTACATATACATAGCTTGAAAGTAATTTTATACAATACTTAGTGTGTCTTCTGTTTGACGACACCTGTCACGTGAGTTCAGATGTGAATTTTTTACTGGTGTCACGCCAACCCTCAAAAAGATTCTAGATTTGGAGCATTTGGTTATGGAATTTTGGGTTAGGGATGCTTATTCTGTGTTAATAGATATTCATTATTATTTTTAATTAGTATTGTTCCATGTCCAATAAAATGATAGGAATTCCTAGTGGATTCCAGTATTTCATGCCACATATTTGGTCACATCTGTTGGTGATGCACTCAATTCCTTTCCCTATTCAAAGGGTGAGTGTAGTAGAGGTTCGACAGGCTTCCCATATTATAGCTGGTGGAGATGATTATCTTTGGCATGCAGCCAAATTGGGGATCAGGTTATAATCATTCAGTAAGGGGACCTGAAAGCAATTGTTGAGAAAGGATGGTCAGGAAGGAAGTGCGTCTCCAGAAATTATGCCAAGCATCATCATGATAATGGTGCTGGCTGTCCACTTTGAAGTCCTTGTTCTGATTGTCCACATCTGCCTTCCAATGGGCTTGTCAACAGCTTTGCAAACCAAAGAAACCAAGGGTGGGTTGGCAGTGCTGGATGCAGGTAGAACAATTGCTTCACGTAGGAAGAAATTGGAAGTGCCCACGTTGAAAAATAGGAGCAATCTTGTGTATTTGTATAGCTTTTGCAGTGTAAGAAGTTTTCCATTATCTCATCTAGCTTTCTCCAGTAGAGCATTGCTATCTCCGTTTAAAATCAGGGCATGGGGGCATCCTTTCTGCAAGTTTACTCAGCAAGACAAATGGAGACCTCAGATTGAGCCCAGTTCTGTCTGGTTTGGGGACCAGCCCTTTTCCTCTGTAACATCTTGTAGCCATCTTGTTATGCTATCACCATATCCCAGGGGTTTACCAAAATCATTGGCATCCAGGGATAACAGACATTTTCCTTTGATCTTCCTTTCTAGGGTAAGTGAAGAAATCTATGATCAGGGAGAAACTAGAAGGGCACCTGGCTTTTGGTTGTTGGAGGCATTGTTTTATGACCAGGGCAGGAAGGAGGAGGAGAGGGGGGTGTGGAGGATGGGGACTAGGAAATGCTTGACAAGGCTGAGGTCATTATTGCTCCAGAAATGAGGATTAGGGGTTTTTAATATAGACCAAACAAGAATTCTCAAAAAGAAATAAATTTTCCTGGTGATGAGGTACATACACAAATGTTGGAGAAGCTGAAACTCATATTTTTAGGCCAGGGGTGAGGATGGCAGGAAAATTGTGAATTCTCTTTCTTTGTGTACAGGTCAAGTCAGAGTCAAGGTCATGCTGGAGAAGTGAGGAGTCTGGCCAAACAAGACATGTTCAGGGCAAGTTCTTGAGGACACTAGCCTCCTATTCCTATTTCTAGGACAAAACAGTAATATCCTCCCTAATCAGAAAGTAAAAGTTCATGTCCCCTCTACCTGGGAACCTGGAAGAACAGAAACTACAGCCCAGCTCTCCCTTCTAAGTTGGAGGAGAGAGAAGCCCTTGATATCAAGTAGAAGCTCATGCTAGAAAATTGTGCCCCACGCAAGAAAGGGTTGAAGTGGAAGAGGTCTGAGCAGTGCCAGCTTGTCACCTGCAGGTCACCAAAGAGTGGACAGATCAACCAAGCCAAAGGCCCAGCTCTCGATTCTTCCTCCTGATTTATGTTGTAGCCTCCTACAGGAGGCGGTAGTCCTGATATTTAAGTTTGCATAGCTATTAAGTACTTTTCTGAACTATTTTGCAGTTCAAAATATTATTAGCTCCAGTACCACCATCTTAATTATTGAGGGCTTCTGTAACAAAGCGTCCCACACTGGGTGTCTTATAAATGACGAATTTAGTTCTAGAGGCTGTGAGCCTGAGATCAGGGAGCCAGCAGCGTATCTGGGCTCTTGTGAGGGCTTTCTTTTGAGTTACAGGCTGCTGACTTCTCACTGTGTCCTCATGTAGTAGAAAAGAGCAAGAGAGTCATCAGGATTCCTCTTATCAGGGCACTGGTTTTTATTCATGGGGATTTCTTCCTTATTATCTAATTATCTGCAAAAATCCCCACCTCCTAGGACTGGGGTTGTAGCTCAGTGGTAGAGCGCTTGCTTCGTATACATGAGGCACTGGGTCCGATCCTCAGCACCACATCAAAATAAATAAATAAAACCAAGATATGTGTCCATCTACAACTTAAAAAAAATACTGAAAAAAAATCCCCACCTCCTAATATCATCCCTTTGGGGGCTGGGTGAATTGGAGGGGGTGTGCACAACATGTAGCCCAACATTGGAAGAGGGCTTATGTCTGGGAAACTCTGTAAAGGCAGTGTTCTGGGTAGGCGTCTGACAGTCTCCTCCTGTACTGGGCTGAATAGTCATCCAAGATTTCATGTCCACTGGGAACCAGAGAATTGGACCTTTTTTTTCGTAAATAGGTCATAAATTTGATTACAAATGTAATCAAATCAAGGATGGTGACACAAGGAGATCATCTTGGATTATCCAGTGAGATAATATTATATTATCTAAATCATAGAGAAGGGGGTGAGGAGAAAACTGACGGAGACAGAGAGTGGAGGGATGCGACCAGGAGCCCTAGAATTCTGGAGCCACCAGAAGCTGGGAAAGGCCAGAAAGTGACCATCCCTGTGGCCTTCAACACCTTGACTTTGAACTTCTGGCCTCCAGAACTGAGGGGATACACACCTGTTGTTTAAAGCCACCTAGTTTGTGGTAATTTGTTACAGCAGCCCTGGGACACTAACACATGCCCCGTGGTCCTCAGAGGTGGCAGCACTGGCTGCCTGGGCAGTGGGAGCATCATCTGTGAGGCGGTAGCCCTGTGAAAGAAGAGGGAGGCTTACTCCCTCCCTGGCCACCTGGGTTTATGCTGGCCCCACTGCTCACTGCTGTGTGACTGTGGGCATAGAGTGAACGTGCATGTTTTCTCAAGTACAAAAAGAAGAGAAAAAGAAGGGTAAGAAGGTCAACTGCTTCTTAATGGAGAAGCCAGCGTGTGAATGTTGCTGGTGCTCACGGTGGAGGCAAAAGAGAACTTGGAGGGCCTGGCAATCAACCGCTCAGCCTGGAAGTCATCTAGAACATTCTGATCACAAACCATTGGTCAGAAGTAGTCATGTGACCTTGCCCCACTCCAGGAATTACCTGGAAGGTAGAGACCTAGAAATATTTGGAGGCTGTAATTAATGACTAACTTGGCTTTTATGAGAACTGAGTGAATCAATGCCCAGAACACTCCTACTACAGTGCCCATTCCTGCTACAGTGCCCGACACAGTGAGTGTCAGAGGATGCACTTGAAGAGTCCACCTGGTACTGCTTCATGATCCTGATGGAGGCTTTCATGCTCAGTGGCTTGAAATTTCTCCATATTCCTTTTCTTTTCTAAGCCCCATGGTCCTTTCCAGGGGCAGTAAGGGAGTGAGGGAGCGTGGCGTCTGGAGCCCTTCTCAAATAGAAGCAGTTCAGGGTCCTGGCTGTGGATGAACTCTTCAACCTTTTGGAGGAGATACAGGATTTGGAAGGATTTGCAAAGAAAGCAGCAGAAGGAAATCAGAGGTCAGAGCTATGCTCAGACAGGAAGGCGCTGAGCACCACCTGTCCATAGACCCCTTGCTTCGAGAAGGTTGCAGCCTGAATTCCTAAGCAGATGGTGGACCACAGCATCACAGGGTGGACACTCTGTATCACTGACCCAGAAGGCTCTCCAGGAATAATCTCTCTGATTTAAAAAATGTTATTACTATTGACGTGGTTTGAGTAATTAGATTCTTCACTTTCGCCCCTGAGAATAACTTCCTTCAATTCTTTTGAAGTCACATGGCTGTCGAGGAAGGAAGGGTGACTCTGTGCGTGAATGCTGATGAGAGGAGAGAGGTGCTGATCCAAGAGGGAAAGAGGTTCATTTCATTTCCTGTAGAAGAGCTGCCAGAAGAAATCCCATTTCATCCATCAAGACACTACTATATGCCAGGCAGCAATCTAGGAAGTGAGAGAATAGCCCTTTGTACCTCTGTCTTCCTGGAGGGGGAGATCAGCTGCCAGCCCAGTGTTGAAGTCCAGACTGTGGCTCTCTAGTCACGTGCTGGACAGAGCAGTCTGTTAAACCAAAACTGGTTATAACTTTGGGATTGTTTGGTTGGCTCATCCTGACTTGACTATGATAAATCAGGAATCTTTGATTTATCTATGATAAGTCTTTAAACTTTTAAATGAGAATGATTAGTCATACATTTGTCCTTTTGTGAAAGGTTACCACCCACCCACCTTGGGGAAGGCTGGGTTCCAGGCGCTAGACACAGTGATGCTCAAGATAAGGAACGTCCCACTCTTCCCTCGCCTCCCCCAGACAGACCATAAAGGAGAAGGGAATATAGACCAGATCCCGCCAATTCTTAGATGTGCATCTTTAAAACTTTCAGTTTGGAAATAACTTTAAACTCAGAAAGGTTGCAATCAGAGTAGAACGAGAAAATGCAGATACAGACACTTGTACGTGAGACATTCCGACACATGCTTAACAGCCAGATTCTTGGTGAAAACAAAACAAACCCAAACCACAAAGACCTTTGTCTTGCTTTGCAGCATTTACTGATTTCCAGTGTGTAGGTATAAATATTCGTGGTTATGTGGAACAATCAGCTCACAAATTCTGCAAAATATAAAAATAGGCTCCAACGACCCAGTGCAGCTGTCTCTAGCTCACTGCTGACACGCACACGTGTGTGAGCCAAGCACATACATGTACATAAACACGTAAGCGCACTTTTGGAAATCATGAGTTGATGGTGACTCAAACCTCCAATTCCTATCTGGGCAGCAGTTCCTTGCCTTCCCTCATTGTGTATCTCAATGAATTTTCTCCCTCAGAGGGAGCCCTGGACCCCAACAACATCACCAGCACGGTGCTCATTTGCTCAGCCCCATTACACATGCCATTTGCTCCAGCCACACACTTAGAAGAGCAAACCTACAGGGAGTGGGACTTCCCCCAGACTCCACTGCACAGCACTAAGGGGATGCACCCCCACACTGTGCCAGTTACTTGGATTTGTTACACCCTTCATCCAGCACTATGGTTTTTGCATTCATTTAAAATACATGTGGGTTTATTTATTTTTAGTTTGTTTTCTAATTTAGATTTCCATTCCTCCCTCTCATCATTTGTTGGTTTAAATATTTTGAAATATGTAGAACATCAACATGCTTCTGAAAGTCAAATTCATACAAAAACTCATAAAAAATGCACCCCTCTTGCAGTCCTCCTACCCTGGTAGCCCCCAACTTAAGTATTATCTGCTTGATCTTTCCTAAGTTTCTGTTTTTTAAAGATACACAGTTATTTATGTCTCTTTTCTTACCTTTTTTTAAAATTGTACAGAAGAGATAGGGTACTTGGTAGGGTTTTTTTGCACTTTGCTTTTGTCATTTAATATTGTCGTCAAGAAACTTGTCTGTATTATTTCCTAGAGCTCTTGTCCCTGCTTCTTTTCAGCTGTAGAGTAAGTATTTCATGGGAGTATTCTCACCATAGTTTTTTTTTCAGCCAACATGTTGTATTTGAAAATTTACATCATTTCTAATATTTCTGTTATCAGTAAATCAATGAATAACCATTAATGAATAATCAATTATGTGCCTGTGTATTTTCATATTGAAAGTGTATGTTGGGATAAATTCCCAGATATGAGATTGCCAGGTTGTTGGATAATTGTTCTGTTGTTTTCGCTAAATTTTCCTTTACACAGTTTTTGCCTGTCATTTTGTACTCTTTCCAGTCAGGTATCAGATCACCCATTCCCTGCTTCCTCACCAGTTGTCAAGGTTTGAGATTCCTGTCAATATGATGGGCGAGAAACATGGGATCAGTGTAGTTCCAATTCACTTTTGTCTTATTATAAATAAAATCGGGCATATAGCATTTCTATATGCTTAAGATCATTTTCATATCTCTTTTTTAAAGATTTTAGATGAAGTTTTCCCCCACATTTTTGACATCCCTGAAATGTGGATGCAATACTGATGATGTCATAGTTTGATAGCATTTTGTTGCTTTATGGGACGTAATGACACATCTTACATGCTATGGAATCCTAGATTTGATAAAATATGGCAGATAAATAAGGAAATGTGTCTGGTTGTAGTGAGTGTTTGAAGAAATAGGGTAGTACAGGGTAGAAGAGCCAGAGTCCAGCTTGTGGACACCATGGTCCTCCATCAAGTGTCTCAGTGGTCACAGTGAAGTGGAAGATCAAAGCCAATTGTCTGTGTGGCTCAGACACCAAATTGCCCTACAATCAGAGCATCTATGGAGTCACTCAGCTCTATCTAGCATTTGGGGCAACTGCTTTGTGCTTAATGATGGAGATTCAATTATTTGCTTAATAAAGATTATGTCATTTGAATTGCTTTGATGTCATAACTTTCTCTACCATGTTGTTATACCTTAAAATAAAATGCTTAAAAAATAGGACTGGATTTGAAATCTGGAAGTCTTGGGTTTAGGCCGAATTTTGCCCAATGCCATCTGCATAAAGCTGGAAGTCGGAATGGCCTGGGCAGGCCTCACTTCCCTCTTCTAGAAGACAGAGCTGGCGATTCCAAGATGAAAGGAAGACGGAACGCATCAGACTGATCTTTGGAACAAGAGAAGTTGGTGAGTGCTGCCTGCTTTGTACTTTTACTTGCTTTATATTAGATTTGATTAAGATGTGGTTCAAAAGCCAGAGTTCTGGCAACTCAAGGTGCCAAACACACAGTGATCTATTTATTTGTGGTTTTACTCAGTGTGGACCACAGGGCTCTCAGTCAGGACTCCCAGCTCCCTTTGAATTTCAGAGAATGAATAATTGTTTAGTATATCTTAAATATTACATAGGACAGATTTATGCTAAAATAGTGTTTTTCTTTGGCTGAACATCACCTGGACGTTCTATATTTTTACTTGCTAAATCTGGCAATCTTGTCATGGGAATGAGAGGAGATTTTCAGATGAGATGTCATATTCTGGGTCCAAGTGGCTAAAAGTCAAAATTTCATGTCTGAATTCATGAGTAAGAATCACAGAATGTGATAGATCTCTCTCTCTCTCTCTCTCTCTCTCTCTCTCTCTCTCTCTCTCTCTCGACTCAGACACCAAATTGCCCAACAATCAGAGCATCTCTGGAGTCACTGTATCTATAACTATACCTTTCTACATTTATAAATACATGTAGTAGGATGTTATTTAGCCTTAAAAAGGAATGGAATTCAGATACATTTTACAACACAAATGGACCTTAAAGGTATGTTAGGTGAATAAGCCTGAAACAGAAAGATGAATATTACATGATTCTACTTTGATACTTAAAATACTTAAATTCACAGAGACAGAAATAGAATGGTGGCTTCCATCATCTGTGGGAGAACAGGGAGTTGAGTGGATGGGGAGTTTCAGTTGGGATGATTACATAGGACAGATTTATGCTATTTATTCTGGGGGTGCAGGGTCCTGGCTACATGGCAGTGGGGCTCACTGAATGCCTGAACTACACATTTAAAAATGGCCAACATAGGGGTGCTCGAGTGGGACCACTGGCATCAGCACCTGCACAGGAACTCCAGCAGCCACTCCCACGTAGGATACCCTGCCGCAGTCCATGCAGGAACTCCAGCAGCCACTCCCGTATGGACCCCCATCTGCTAACGTGGGGCTCCCCTGCTTGCCTCTATCTTGGGGCACTGCAAGCACTGCCACAGTCCCTTGCATGTGGTAGCCAGCACCTGGGGACCCTGCACTAGGTCCAGAGACAGCCACCAGCTGTGGTGAGCCGTTCCTATAGACCGTGGCCGCCATTAGAAGATGGCGCCGGCTTCCACTGTGGCCTGTGATAAACAACTCCTTTTTTGGAGAGTTGACACGTAATCCCTTATCACCCTATGAGAAAGCTCCACGTGGCAGCTTTGCATTGGGGCTTGAGGTGCTTTATTAAGGCTGGGAGGGGCATCCAAGAGGGAGAAGAAGAAATATCAAGGGCCTGAATAAACTGCTGAAAGAAGATTCCTGAGTTGCATCTTCCTTGCGGGCAAGGGGTCGCGACAAGTGGTGCCGAGACCCGGGAACCAGAACTTTCAGCAGTCAGGGGTGGTGCACCGGTTAGTCCCAGGTAAGTGGGATCCGCGACCAAAGCGGGGCAGCTCCTCTGTAAAGAAAGAGAGAGCATTACATTTTATTGCAGCTGCACTGTGTACTTTCGCTTTTGTTTTTTGTGCTTCCTTTGTTGTTGTGTCATGGGTGCCGCATCTTCAAGTCCGCTTCTCCTGGCCCTAGATGGCCTGTTATGTTCCAAGGGCCTGGAAGTGAAACATAGTACTTTACAGAGATTTTTACAGAAGATAGATATCGCTGCACCGTGGTTTGCATTTTCGGGCAGCCTTACTGTACCTAGTTGGGATAAATTAGGCAAAGATCTTGACTTTGCTTGTGAGCAAGGCATATTAGAGGGTGGTGTTATACCCCTTTGGAAAATGGTCTGTAGTTGCCTTACAGATGGTAAATGCCAAGAAGCTGTGAGTGAGGGTCAGGCCGTTCTTGAACAACTACATGAGGAAAAATCTGAAAGATCACATAGTGAAGTGGCAGAGAGTATCAAAAGTAACAGTAGTGAGAAGGCAAAAGAGCCTGAAGATAAAAATAGGAGAAGGCTCTACCCAGACTTGACCGAATTCAGAACGCCTGAGAACACAAGCGACTCAGAGAGTTCTGAGGACCTTGATATATTGTTACAACAACTACATAAGATAAAAATGAAAAAGAAGAAAAAGGAGACACAAGGCGCGCATGCCTACTGTAAGAAGGGGGAGGGATCTAATATTGGTCAACAGAATTCTGAGGAGGAGGAGGTTGAAAATTTAGAAGAAGATATGATGCCTGTTGCCCCACCCCCGTATGTGGGGGGGAGCCAAGGTTCCGGGAGATCTTTTCATGCGCAAGTTTGGAGGACAGTTAATACAGATATGGGACTTGCGTACCCGGTGTTTCAGGACAATAACAGGGGAAGATATCATGAGCCTTTAGACTTTAAGATAGTTAAAACCTTGGCAGAATCCGTCCGCACTTATGGCATAGATGCCGCTTTCACTCTCACTCAGGTGGAGGGACTTACTAGATTTTGCATGACTCCCTCAGATTGGGCTAGTCTGGTGCGCGCTTGTGTCTCCCCAGGCAAATACTTGGACTGGAGAGCATTTATGCTAGAGGGCGCGGTAGAGCAGGCTGCACAAAATCATGCAGTGGGACGCCCTGCCTGGGATAAGGATATGCTTTTTATCTAATGCTACATTACCTTCCGCAGCAGTCTGTCTCCAATCTCCGTTCCTGTTTCTTTTGGCTAATGTTACATTACAGGGGATGCTTAATTGTTCTAATGTTACTTGCTACTTGTCTGAGTGTTGGAATGGCTCCTGGACTATGGCAGTGATTATGAAAATTCCAACCTTTGTCCCGATCCCGGTTACTGCAGATCCAGAATCCTTTCCTATTGTTGAATTGATTAGAGCCCGTAGAGATTTTGGAATTACGGCAGCTATAGTGACAGCTGTGGCGGTATCTGCTGCTGCAGCAGTTACAGCTGGAGTAGCCATGGCCAGCCAAGTACAAACTGCTGCCACTATTAATCAGGTTATTCAACAAACATCCACCATACTTGAATCCCAAAGTAAAATTAATCAACACATTTTATCTGGGATTTTGGCTGGTAATCAAAGGATAGATTTGCTTCAAGCTCAAGTTGAGGAGTTGTCTGATCTAGTACATTTGGGTTGTGTTGACCAACGTGCACATTTATGTATAACCTCTGTCAGATTTTATGATTCCAGAAATGCCTCCCGCATCATCGGGGAGTATCTATCCGGAACCTGGTCCATGGAAGCAGAAAACTTGATCCAGTCTCAACTAACTCAGATTGCTGTTTTGAACAGTACCCATGTCGATCCCGTGACTTTGGGTCGATTCACCGATTGGATATCTTCTGCTTTTTCCTTCTTCAAAGAGTGGGTGGGGGTAGGCATTTTTGGTGCAATGTGTTGCTTCGGTGTTGTACTTTGTTTGTGGCTTCTCTGTCGCCTTAAACCTCGCCATGCGCAAGAGAAAGCTATGATTGTACAGGCTCTTGCGGCCTTAGAAAATGGTATTTCTCCACAAATCTGGCTTGCACATCTTAAACAGTGATTTCTGGGCAGGGCCATTGCACCCCAAGTTAATTTCACATTGCACTGGGATTGGCGTGCCCTCTTTCCTATGCTCTCCCAGTGCTGAATAGCTCTTGCACTCTGCAGGTCTTGTTACCATTGCACGCAGATGGGTTTCAGGACTGGTCTTTCTTCTCGGCTACAGACTCTTTACCTTCCTCTGGGGCTTAGGGATTGTGTTGCCAAGTTAAATTTTGTCATCATTACCAGGCTACCTGTGTTATCCTACTTCTCATCGTCGTCACGATGCAGGATGCGAGGCAAGGCACTGCACTTGAGTGATCCCTCAACGGACCTCAAGGAAAGCATGTCCTATTGCATGCGGGTTTGACGTCCACGCCCCGCCCTACGAAAAAAGGCGTCGGCTGATATGGGATCAGGTCTGGGGAAGGCGCCTCCTTAGGACTGAACCATACATTGCAGCCACTTCTGCACAGTGGGATAGGACCTCTACTTTCGCCTGCATTGTTTTATAAAACAGAAGGGGGAACTGTGGTGAGCCGTTCCTATAGACCGTGGCCGCCATTAGAAGATGGCGCCGGCTTCCACTGTGGCCTGTGATAAACAACTCCTTTTTTGGAGAGTTGACACGTAATCCCTTATCACCCTATGAGAAAGCTCCACGTGGCAGCTTTGCATTGGGGCTTGAGATGCTTTATTAAGGCTGGGAGGGGCATCCAAGAGGGAGAAGAAGAAATATCAAGGGCCTGAATAAACTGCTGAAAGAAGATTCCTGAGTTGCGTCTTCCTTGCGGGCAAGGGGTCGCGACAACCAGCCACAATACTGCAGGCCACAGAGCTGCATCTCTGAACATGCCACTCAATACCACTGCCTGGCCCCATCTGACCTGACAGCCCTTCAATGAAAGCAGAAGCCTCCATTTTGGAACATTAAACTGAAAAGCTTTTCCTCAGCAAAAGAAACAGTGAGGTGAAGAGAGAGCCTTCAGAATGGGAGCAAATTTTTACCACATGCGCACCAGATAGAGCCCTTATCTATAGGGTATATAAAGAACTCAAAAATCTTAACACCAACAAAACAAATAGCCCAATCAATAAATGGGCCCAGGAAATGAACCGACACTTCTCAGAAGATGATATACAATCAATCAACAAATATATGAAAAAAATGTTCAACATCTCGAGCAATTAGAGAAATGCAAATCAAAATTTGCATTTAAGTAAATTAAATTTGCATTTAATTTACTCTAAGATTTCATCTCACTCCAGTCAGATTGGCAGCTATTAAGAGTACAAACAACAATAAGGTGAGGATGTGGGGGAAAAGGCACACTCATACATTGCTGGTGGGACTGCAAATTGCTACAACCAAACTGCAAAGCAGTATGGAGATTCCTTGGAAAACTTTGAGTGGAACCACCATTTGATCCAGCTATCCCACTCCTTGATTTATACCCAAAGGACTTATACTACAGTGATGCAGCTACATCAATGTTTATAGCAGCACACTTCACAATAGCTAAATTGTGGAACCAAACTAGATGCCCTTCAGTAGATGAATGGATAAAGAAACTGTGGTATATATACACAATGGAATATTTCTCAGCAATAAAAGAGAATAAAATCATGGCATTTGCAGGTAAATAGATGGAGTTGAAAAATATCATGCTAAATGAAGTAAGCCAATCCCACAAAACTAAATGTTTTCTCTGATATATGGATGCTGATCCATAATGGGGGTGGGGGGGGGAAGCATGGGAGGAATGAAGGAACTTTAGATAGGGCAAAGGGGAGGGAGGGAAAGGGCGGGTGCATGGGGGCAGAAAAGATGGTGGAATGAGATGGACATCTTTATGCTAATACATGTATGAAGACATGAATTGTGTGACTTCTTTGCGTACAACCAGAGACATGAAAAATTGTGCTCTGTATGTGTACTATGAATTGAAATGCATTCTACTATCATGTATAACAAATTAGAAAAAATAAATAAATCTTAAAAATGGCTAACATTGTACATTTAATGTCTATTTTATTCACTATGGAAAAGTTCAAAATTCAGGTGTGAGTTCCTCCCTTCCCCGGTTCTCAGTTTTCCTGTTAGCATGTGGAGAAAGGTGGTGGCTGGCACTGAGCCAGCAAGGGAGCCCAGGGGGCCACGTCTGCCGATTCAAGTTGCCTGTGGTCTCCCTGAACACAGGAGTCCCTCATCCCCACCACACCTGGACGTCTAATTCGGTGGTGCTCAGGTAAGGTCAGAGGCTTGTAATTGCAGGGAGCCTCTCTGGTGCATTGAAAGTAGCAGAAAAGGCTGGTTGACCAGGAGAGTCCAGACACCTCATCAAGGACTGGTAGCTGACATAGCTAACAGCTATCACTGGATGCTTGTAGTCACACCAAGCTTCTCCTTCTGGAAGAAGCATCTTCACATTAAAAAAAAAAAAAATGGTGGGGGGATGGTGGCAGCGTTCAAAGCCATGGAAATTCAATCTAAGCAGAAAGTCAAAAAGCCTAAGTAAAATATATCTAGGTTGATTTCCTGTCCTGGCATAGATTTTATTAATCCATTTTTTTCTTCTTTATCTTTCGGCTTTACTCTTGTATCCTTTTCACATTTTCCCCTGAAGAATCTAACTGTGACTTTGAATTCAGTTCTTTGAGAAACACTGCCACACACAATATTGATCTTTGTCTGATTTGTTCCTTTTATCAGGGAAAGAATGTAATTTCCGACTAGGTGTTAATCTGTAGATTAAAAAGGATTCCAAATTGTCTTTAGAGAGGACATCTAGAATGTTCATTGCTAAAAGAAAGAATACCAAATTTACTTATTTGAAATGACTTTCAAAGTCACTTTTCAGGAAAATAAAAAATAAAAAAGTCCCTGCCTGTATCTCAGAACTCTAGAAACATCTTACTGTTTTCTGTTTTGTATTAAAATACTCAGTAAAAATCACTTCTAAGGATTTCCATGGTGCAAATGGGTAATCAAAGCAAGCTGTCACCACGAATGATACTCCTTCTTTGTTTTACATGACACAACCTTGTCTGGCCTTCCTGTCTATAAACGAGGCTAATGAGGTCGGCCTGGGAGTCAGAATTCCAAAGGTACTGCTCATTTAGTCATTCATCTTGACAAAACCAGGAAAACCCATCTATTAGGAGCTTGAATGACTCCAGGAAGGAAGCCTATGGTACCACTGTTTATATTAGTCAGTGTGTATAAAAATAAATTTTTCTCAAGGGTCGGAGGAGAGGGAACTAGAGAGCAAGAGTGTCAATTTTGGACATGGAGTTTTGCTTGAATTCTGGCTCTCTCTTTACTATTTTAGCAGAACGATTCAACCTCTTTGTAAATGATAGATAATCCCCACACTTCACTCTGTAAAAGTTGCCAGAGTACAAACAGGACATTACATTCTCTACAATAATAATAGCAGCCACAAAAATAATAATAACTATTTCAACAGCAATTCCTTGGTGGTCCCAACTCTATACCAGATGCTCTTTGAAGAGCTTCATATTTAGAAGTCACACTCTTTCAATAGAGCTTATCTCTATCCCACACATGGAGAAAGCAAGACACTTAGAGAATTAGGCAGTGTCAGTAGGGGCAGCCCTGTGAGGGCAAGGGCTTTTGTTCATATTCTGTTTCCTTTACTCCTTGGAATCCTTGTGTACACCTGACAACCTTCACAGTGGTCAGGACAGGCCTTGGCCCCTAGGACAGTGCCTGCTATCAGGAGAGTCCTAATAAAGCATGTGATCAGCACATGCTTAACATCAAGTGGAGAGCCTGTCGCAGATTATGTGGCCAAAACTGGCTGCCCCCACTCTCCCAAGAAGCTATAATGCATAGGTTCTGTGGTATTCACCGAGTGGTTACCATGTGGAGGGCTGTGTTTTTTGTTTTGTATTTTTTTTTAAAGATGCACTTTTTAAAAATACCTTTATTTTATTAATTTGTTGTTTTATACGGTGCTGAGGATCTAACCTAGGGCCTCAAATGTGCTAGGCGAACGCTCTGCCACTGAGCCACCACCCCAGCCCAGAGGGCTGTGTTTTGAATGTATAACCTCATTTAAAGCTCACTGCAACTCTGTACCAGTGGTAATATTATAACCCCACTTGGTGGATGCAGACACTGAGGCCCAGAGAGACGCTTACTTGCCCAAGGTCAAACTCTATATATTATCTATATATTCTAATTTGTTAAACATGAAAGCTGAATGCATTTCAATTCATAGTGCACATATAGAGCACAATTTTTCAAGTCTCTGGTTGAACACAAAGTAGAGTCACACAATTAGCGTCTTCATACATGCACTTAGGGTAATGATATCCGTCTCATTCCACCATCTTTCCTGCTCCCATGCACCTGCCCTTTCCCTCCCTCCCCTTTGCCCTATCTAAAGTTCCTCCATTCCTCCCATGCTTCCCCTCCAGTCCCCACATGGATCAGCAATTAGTTTTGTGGGATTGGCTTACTTAGCATGATATTCTCCAACTTCGTCCATTTACCTGCAAATGCCATGTTTTATTCTCTTTTAATGCTGAGTAATATTCCATTGTGTAGATATAACACAGTTTCTTTATCTATTCATCTACTGAAGGGCATCTAGTTTGGTTCCACAATTTAGCTATTGTGAAGTGTGCTGCTATAAACATTGATGTGGCTGCATCACTGTAGTATAAGTCCTTTGGGTATAAACCAAGGAGTGGGATAGCTGAGTCAATAGTGGTTCCACTCCAAATTTTCCAGGGAATTTCCATACTGCTTTCCAGTTTGGTTGTAGCAATTTGCAGTCCCACCAGCAGTGTATGAGTGGGCCTTTTCTCCCACATCCTCACCTTATTGTTGTTTGTACTCTTAATAGCTGCCATTCTGTCTGGAGTGAGATGAAATCTTAGTTTTGATTTGCACTTCTCTAATTGCTAGAGATGTTGAACATTTTTTCATCTATTTCTTGATTGATTGTATATCATCTTCTGAGAAGTGTCGGTTCAGTTCCTTGACCTATTTATTGATTGGATTATTTGGTTTTTGGTGTTTAGCTTTTTTGAGTTCTTTATATACCCTATAGATGAGTGCTCTATCTGATGTGCATGTGGTAAAAATTTGCTCCCATTCTGAAGGCTCTCTCTTCACCTCACTGATTGTTTCTTTTGCTGAGGAAAAACTTTTCAGTTGGAATCCATCCCATTTATTGATTCTTGATTTTATTTCTTGCACTATAGGAGTCTTATTAAGGAAGTTGGGGCCTAATCTGACATGAGGAAGATTTGGGCCTACTTTTTCTTCTATTTTGTGCAGGGTGTCTGGTCTAATTCCTAGGTCCTTGATCCAGTTTGAGTTGAGTTTTGTGCATGGTGAGAGATAAGGGCTTAATTTTATTTTGCTGCTTATGGATTTCCAGTTCTCCCAGCACCATTTGTTGAAGAGGCCAAACTTTCTCCAATATATGTTTTTGGAATCTTTGTCTAGTGTGAGATAACTGTATCTATGAGAGTTTGTCTCTGTGTCCTTTATTCAGTACCATTGGTCTACAAGTCTATTTTGGTGCCACTACCATGCTGTTTTTGTTACTATTGCTCTGTAGTATAGTTTAAGTTCTGGTAGAGTGATACCACCTGCTTCACTCTTCTTGCTATGGATTGCCTTGGCTATTCTGGGTCTCCTATTTTTCCAGATGAATTTCATGACTACTTTTTCTATTTCTATAAGGAATGTCATTGGGATTTTTATTGGAATTGCATTAAATCTGTATAGTGCTTTTGGTAGAATGGTCATTTGACAATATTAATTCTGCCTAATTCTGCAAGGGAGATCTTTCCATCTTCCAGGGTCTTCTTTAATTTCTTTCTTTAGCATTCTGTAATTTTCATTGTAGAGATCTTTCTTTCTTCTTTTTCATTGAGTTGATTCCCAAGTATTTTATTTTTTTTGAGGCCATTGTAAATGGAGTAGTTTTTCTAGTTTCTCTTTCATAGGAGTTGTAACTGATGTATAAAAATGCCTTTGATTTATGGGTATTGATTTTATATCCTGATACTTTGCTGAATTCATTTATTAGTTCTAGAAGTGTTCTGGTGAAATTTTTGGATCTTCTAGGTATAGAATCATGTCATTGGCAAATAGTGATAACTTGAGTTCTTTTTTTCCTATCCATATCCCTTCAATTTATTTTGTCCAATTGCTCTGGCTAATTTCAAGAACTATGCTAAATAGAAATGGTGAAAGGAGACATCCCTGTCTTTTTCCAGTTTTTAGAGGGAATGCTTTCAATTTTTCTTCATTTAGAATGATGTTGGCCTTGGGCATAGCATAGATAGCTTTTACCACATTTAGATATGTTCCTGTTATCCCTAGAGTTTCTAGTGTTTTGAACATGAAGGGATGCTGTGTTTTGTCAAATGCTTTTCTGCATCTATTGAGATGATCATATGACTGTTATCTTTAAGTCTATCAATGTGATAAATTACATATTTTGATTTCTTTATGTGAAGCAACCTTGCATGCCTGGGATGAACCCCACTTGATTGTGGTGCACTCTCTTTTAAATATGCTTTTGTATTCAGTTTTTCCAGAATTTTATTGAGAATTTTTTAATCTATGTTCATTAGAGACACTGGTATGAAGTTTTCTTTCTTTGATGTGTCTTTGTCTGACTCTGGGATCAAAGTGATATTGGCCTCATAGAATGAATTTGGAAGTGTTCCCTCTTTTTCTGTTTCTTGGAATAATTTGAGGAGTATTGGTATTAGTTCTTCTTTGAAGGTCTTGTAATTCAGCTGTATATCTATCTGGTCCTGGATTTTTCTTGGTTGGTAGGCTTCTGATGACACCTTCTATTTCATTGCTTGAAATTGATTTTTTAACTTATGTATATCATCCTGATTCAGTTTGGGCAAATCATATGACTCTAGAAATTTATGGCTGCCTTAGATATTTTATTTTATTGTAGGACAAATTTTCAAAATAGTTTCTCATTTTCTTCTGGATTTCTGTAGTGTCTATCACGATACTTCCTTTTTCATCTCAGGTGTTAGTGATTTGAGTTTTCTCTCTCCTTCTCTTCATTAGCATGAATAAGGGCTTATCAAGTTTATTTATTTTTCCAAAGAACCAAGTTTTTGTTTTGCCAGTTTTTTTAGTTGTGTGTTTTGCTTCAATTTCATTGATTTCAGCTCTGGTTTTAATTATTTACTGTCTTCTACTGCTTTTGGGATTGATTCATCCTTCTTTTTCTAACTCTTTGAGATATAATGTTAGGTCATTTATTTGTTGACTTTTTCTTCTTTTAAAGAATGAACCCCATGCAATGAACTTTCCTCTTAGTACTGCCTTCGTAGTGTCCTAGAGATTTTGATATGTTGTATCAGTGTTCTCATTTACCTCTAAGAATATTTCAATCTCCTCTTTAATGTCTTCTGCAATCCATTGTTCATTCAATAGCATATTATTTAGTCTCCATGTGTTAGAGTAGGTTCTACTTTTTATTTTATTATTGATTTCTAATTTCATTTCGTTATGACCTGTTAGAATGCAGGGTAGTATCTCTCCTTTTTTGCATTTGCTGAAAGTTGCTTTGTGGCATACTATATGGTTTATTTTAGAGAAAAATTCATGTGCCACTGAGAATAAAGTGCATTTACTCATTGATGGATGAAATATTCTATATAAGTCTGTTAAGTTTATGTTATTGATTGTATTATGGAGTTCTGTAGTTTCTTTGTTTAGCTTTTGTTTGGAAGGTCTATCCAGTGGTGAAAGAGGTGTGTTCGTCACTCAGAATTATTGTGTTGTAGACTATTTGACTCTTGAACTTGAGAAATGTTTGTTTGATGAATATAAATGCTCCATTGTTTGGGGCATATGTATTTATAATTGTTATGTATTATTGATGTTAAACAGTATGTAATATTCTTTTTTATACCTTTTGATTAATTTAGGCTTGAAGTCTACTTTATTTGATATGAAGATGGAAACCCCTGCTTGTTTCCGCAGTCCATGTGAGTGGTATGTTTTTTCCCAACGTTTTACCTTCAGTCTGTGGATGTCTTTTCCTATGAGATGAGTCTCTTGAAGGCAGCATATCGTTGGGTCTTTTTTAAAATCCAATCTGCCAGTCTATGTCTTTTGATTGGTGTGTTTAAACCATTAACATTCAGGGTTATTATTGAGACATGATTTGTATAAGTACCGCACATTAACTGATTGTGCAAATGGAGCATCCTGAGACATAATTTGTATTCCCAGTAATTTTTTTTTTTTGTAATTTAACTTGACTTGGTTTCTCCTTTGATTGGCTTTCCTTTAGTGTAATACCTCTCTTTGCTGATTTTCATTGTTGTTTTTCATTTCCTCCTCATGGAATATTTTGCTGAGGATGCTCTGTAGTTTGACTTTCTAGTTGTAAATTCTTTAACCTTTGTTTGTCTTAGAAACTTTTTATTTTGTCATGAAATTTGAAGCTTAATTTTGCTGAATATAAGATTCTTGATTGGCATCCGTTTTTTTTTTTTTTTCAGAGCTTGGTATGTGTTGTTCCAGGATCTTCCTGCTTTCAGGGTCTGGGTTGAATAGACTACAGAAATCCTAATTGGTTTCCCCCTTGTGGCTGTTAATATTCTCTCCTCATACTGTATGCTAGGCATTTCATTATAATGTGCCTTGGTGTGCATCTGTTGTGATTTTGTACATTTGGTGACCTGAAAGCCTCTTATATCTGATTTTCCAATTCATTCTTCATGTTGTGGAAAGTTTTCTGATATTATTTCATTGAATAGATTGTTCATTCCTTTGGTTTGTAACTCTATGCCTTCCTCTATCCCAATAATACTTTAATTTTTTTTATGTTATCCCGTAATTATGGAATGTTCTGCTCATGGTTTCTTACCATCTTCACTGTGTGGTCAACTTTATTTTCAAGATTATATATTTTGTCTTCATTGTCTGAGGCTCTGTCTTCCAACTGATCTAATCTGTTGGTGATACTTTCTATTGAGTTTTAAATTTGGTTTATCATATCCTTCATTTCAAATATTTCTATTTTTTTTTAAGAACCTCTGTCTCCTTATTGAAGTAATCTTTTGCTTCCTGTATTTGCTTATGTAACTCTTTATTGAAATGATCTTTTGCTGCCTGTATTTGCTCTCTTATGTCTTTTAATTCACAGAACATTTTAATTATGTACATCCTGAACTCGTTCTCTGACACTTCTTCTGCTGTGCTGGCCAAGGATTCCAACAATGTAATATCTTGATTTGTTTGAGGCACTTTTTTCCCTGTTTTCTCATGATGTTTGTGTGTCTTCCCTTTTAGCACTACAAATCTGAGGTGTTACGGTTTTGCCCTATAGGTTTATAGTATCCCTGCCAGGTTCCAGTACCTCTCCTTTAAGGGGAAGAACAATATTAAGAGATCCCAATACAAACAATATACAGCCTGAAACAAATAGCTGCTATTAAGATGTTTACGGTTTGAGTCACGATATACAGAAATGTTGAGTTCAATTATGTTTATAATATAAGCTAGGTTTGCAGAAGGGTCTACAGTTTCTGATGGTGGACAAAAAGAGGACTGGGGATGGGGTGTAGGATAAGATGTTGAGGGGGTAGGAGGTGAGGATATAGAATTATTAGATCCTAGGAAGGTTGAGAGAGGAAGATAAAGAAATTGGTTAGTAGCAGGAGAAGAGAGAGAAAGTGATTTTGGGGAGACAAGTATGTGGGAAGACAATAGAGAGTGCCCAACAAACAAACAAACATAAAAATTAAGAAAAATTTAAAAATGTAAAAATAGGAGATAAAATACTATACAACACAATTGTAATGTACTATTCAGACATCCCAGTCCTCAGTAGCCTGATTCATGAAAAAATATTTTGTTTCACAAATGTTGGGGATGTGAGGGCAGGAGGAGAGAGAGAGAGAGAGTGAAAAAGGGGAAAAAAGAGAAAAATTCTTGAAGGAAGATACAAGGGTTGTTTTTGTTGGGGTTCAGTATCTTTTCTGCTTCCCTTCTCATCCAGTAGAATAGGTGGGTTGCCGGTTGTTTGATGGCATCACCCTCAAGATGGTGAAGGCTATTAGGGTGGGAGGGTTGGTCTTGGGGGCAGAGCTCCTGGAGGTGGGAGCCAGTCCTTGATGGGAGACTAAACTCCTTTGGGGCGCCCCCCATGTGATGTGGGTGCCTGGTCTTATCTCCTTATAGCACCTGTGGACCTCACAATTCCTGGTCTCTGATTTAGTCTCTAAACATTATCTCACTCACCCCCTCCCTTTCTACTTCCCAATCAGAAACTTTGCTCTCTGGAGGTCTTGTGGGCTGTGCTCTGGGGGCTGCGCATCTGTCATGGAGAGCTGTTTTGTATTAGGCGGTTCAGGGCCAGGCTTTGCGAGCTACGTGGCTTTGCTACTGGCCATGTAGCAGCAGGCACTGTGCTAGGTTAGTGGCTGCAGCGGAGAATAGGGAGTTGGGGACTTTCACTACCTTTACATTGTTTGTAGGCCCCAGCTGGTGTTGAAGGGAAAGCGAGGAATGAGAGACGGGTAAGCGAGAAATGAAAGACAGAGACCAGGCGGAGATACGCATGAGATTTTATCTGTCAGAGATGACAAATAAAATCCAAAACAAATAAAATCCATCTCTCTACAGCAGAGAGAGGCAAAACAGGCGTGGAGATGGCCTTTATTTGGAAAGCAAAACCTTTTCCTTAGAATGGTGACTGTCACTTAAGATGGCAGTCCAGATGCTAAGCAAGGACCTTAAAGGTGTCCCAAGCTGGGAGTTGCCCCAACTAAAGATGGTGACAAAGGTGTCCCAAAATGGAGGCAGCTATTTTCAGAGATGGGGTGTTGGGTCAGGTTGGGCTAAGTGGTGGTGTTGGGTGGCGTGTTCATAGAAGCTCAGTGGTGTGCAGTATTGTGGCTGGTGGCTGTCTATAGACCCTGTGTGGTGTTCCCAGGTGCAGGCTACTGCATGTAGGGTACTGTGGCAGTGGTTGTAGTATCCCCAGATTTGACCAGGGGAGCCCCATGTTGTTAGATGGGGGTCCTCACAGGAGTGGCGGCTGGAGATCTTGCATTGTGTGGGCAATGGCAGCTGGGATTCCTGTATGGGTGGGTGGCCAGGGGTCCTGTGGGTGCTGATGCCGGTGGTCTTGCATGGTCAAGTGTCTGGGAGTCCTGCACTGAGGCTGAGGTCCGGAGACCTGCATGGGAGCAGCTGTTGGGTCCTCTATTAACTTGTAGAGAAACAGTATTCCGACTACTTGAATCCCAGGTCCTGGAGCAACACAGAATGCAGCCTCCCTCTAGCCCGCCATCTTGGATCCCTTCCCAAGGTCACACTCTTAATGAGAGGTGCAGCCAGAACTCAAAATCACATCTGTTTTTCTTGGAACATCTTCTCCATTACCATGCAATATTCTTATATTTCAGATTTAAAATGGAAACCAAGCTCAATAAACACAAACCCAGCTACACATTTATGGGAGGGAATGTTAGCTACTTTTCTATTTCATAGTAGCTTTTTCTCTTATTTTCTTGATTCAGCTATTACTCTTTTTGCAGGTCAGCTTCAATTCCAATATCTTGGAGTACATGCCCTCTGGGGTGATGCCCACAGTCCTTGTCATGGTGTTCAAGGATCTTCACAAAGTGGCCTCCACCCACTGGCACATTGTCTCGGCCAATAGATACCTGTTGAGTGAACTTTGCAGCTGATTTCTGCACATGCAACTGCAGTTGGCAATGTCTGCCTTGACATTGTTTCATATCTTTTACTTCCCTCACAGTGACAAGATATAGACTCAAGGACATCAGACTTTAAATTAGCATTTGTTAAAATAATGAAAAACTAATATACTCTCTATATTCAAAATCTTTCAAAAGCCATGAAAGAGATATCTGTATATTGTCATGGATTCCAGCAATTAAGTTGCTATTTCCTCATGAAACTTCCTGCTGATGCTATGCTTACAGAGCTTAGTGGGCAGGACCTGTTAATTCCAGGAAGGCTGAAGGGCATCCAGAGATCACCGCCAGCTCCTCACTCTGCTCACTTCGTTCGCAGACACAGCAGGCGGGGGAATTGCAACCAGAGTCAATATTTTGATGAAAATCCTCCAGATATTAAGATACTTTATCTCCTTTCTGAGTATTTAGCCATCTAAACATTTATCTATCCAGCCTTCCAGCTCATCACCATGTGTCTACTCGATCATCCATCATTTTATAAAGCAGGAGACTAGGCCTGAAAATAATGAAACAGGAAGGGACTGACATAAGGTGAACTTGTGTAAGAATTGGCTATTATTATTCACTTATCTGGGTCTTAGTCCATTTGTGCTGCTATAACAAAATACCATAGACTAGGTCATCTACAGAGTGTAGAAATCGGTTTCTCACAGTTCTGGAGGTTGAGAAGTCCCAGATCAAGGTGTCAGCAGATTGGGTGTCTGGGGAGGGTTCACTCTCCACTTCATGGGTAGAACTTCTTGGGTAGAAACTTTTACTGCAACCTCCTATACCAGGAAGAAGGAACACTTCGTCTGCCCTGGTAGGCCAGGAAAGCATGCTCCTGTTAATCTATTTATGAGCTTTCTTTGTAAACAGTGGAACCCTCATGAGTTTATCACTTCTCAAAAGCCCCCTCTCAATACTATAGCAGTGGATATTAAATTTCGACATAAATTTTGGGGAGAAACCAATAGTCAGACCATAACATCGAGTTAACATCTGTGGGCACTGCTGATGACTGCGCTAAGTCCCAGGGATGCAGGACACCTCCCAGAGCCAGCCAGGCAGACATTCAACACCACATGACTAGCAGATGGGTAAGAGATAAGAAGCGCCTATACCTAGTTGAGGGTCTCCAGGAGACCCAAGGCCTCTTCTAGCACACGTGGGCTTGTGTGTTTTCCAGTCAGCTTACCAGAATAGTAAGTTGTGATAGAAAGGACACAGGCTTTGGAGCTAGGAAGGGTCTCCCTCATCCTCTGTTGCCCATGTGGTCTCAATTTCTTCTTCTCGGACGTGGGGAAGATCATCTCAACAGTAATGGAACAGACGCTCCTTCATTAGGCCAAAGTCAGGATCAAACGAGATGAGGTGTGCTAACATATCCCAGAGAGTCATGGCGGAGAGAAGGTGCTCAATAAAGGCGACCTCCCTCTTGTCAGTGGATTCATCACAAACCAATTAGTCTCCAGAGACTTTGGTCGTATTGCTATATGAAAGAGAGGGTGCAGGTTCCCTAATATTCACTCACCAATTTAGATTTAGCTGTAGCCCATTTTCATTATTTTCAAAGATGCAAGTGTGCCCCCGCCCCCCCCCCCATCAAGTCCCCCCCCCCCATCAAGTTTCAAATGCTTCTGTTATGTGCAGACTCAGTGAAGTGCAGGAATCCCTGGCTTTGAGCTACTGTGGGAAACAGCTAAATAATGAATTTAAAAAAAAAAAATCTGAACACTTGAATTTAGCCACAGGTAGCTGCAGAAGCATTCCAAGTGAGTTTTGAGACGTCAGCAGGAGAGTTCAGTCTCCTGGAGAGACACTTGAAAAAGAAAACACTCTTGTGGCTGTGCACAATCTGATGTGCGATTAACAGATCATCATGTTGAGAAGCTTCTGATCTTCTAGGCCCACCTTTGCCAACTTGGTAATTGTATCTACAACTGAGTAAGTCTCTTCTCTCCAAGTCTTCATTTTCCCAGATATAACCAGAAGGATTTAGCTTGTAATCTGCTTTCAAACTGTGCAACAAGGACCCCTTAAGGTTTCAAAGAGGTACTACTTACTGTTCACTCTGGGGCTGGTGGTAGGGGAGGGAGGTGAGAGGTAGGATTCTATGGACCCCATACCCTCCTCCTAATTGGAAAGTTCCACTTACACTTTTATATATACTGGGCTTCTGGGAGGATGCCTTTATTTCATTCTATTTTATTTATTTATATATGACAGCAGAATGCATTACAATTCTTATTACACATATAGAACACAATTTTTCATATCTCTGATTGTATACAAAGTACATTCACACCAATTCGTGTCTTCATACATGTACTTTGAAAAATAATGTCCATCACATTCCACCGTCATTTCTAACCTCATGCCTGCTCCCTTCCTCTCCCACCCCTCTGCCTTATCTAGAGTTCACCTATTCCTCCATGCTTCCCCTCCCTACCCCTATGAATCAGTTTCCTTAGAGAAACATTCGGCATTTGTTTTCTTGGGGGATTGGCTAACTTCACTTAGCATGATCTTCTTTAACTCCATCCATTTACCTGCAAATGCCATGATTTTATTCTCTTTTATTGCTAATGAGTAATATTCCATTGTGTATATATGCCACATATTTTGTGTATATGTGTATTTGTGTATATATGCCACAGTTTAGCTATAGTTCTTGTTAAAGCCATCAGCTGAGACAATTTCAGGTTGCCGTCTAGTTCTTGGCTTGAGGAATTCTGTTACCAGTGTAAAGGGATGTTGACCAGCTCCAGGGAAGCAACCAATCAATGCGACTATTTTTAGGCTCACTTTTAGATGTGGAGAGCAGCACCCTAAACTTGAACGTGCCCCTGAATCATCTTCAGATCCTATTAACATGCAGATTCCAGTCAGGGGGCCTCTCATTATTTCTTACTCCATTAAGTTCCCGGATGCTGGCTAAGGCGGCGGGTCCCTGCACCTGACCCTGAGTAGTCAGAATGCAGAAAACACTCAGCTCACTGAGATGGACAAATAGCCCTGTGTGATCTGGTCAACCTTCAGTTAATCAAAGAAAACCCCCAGTTTCTGCTTCTGGACTAATTTCAGTTTACCTAGTCTCCATTTTTAATCTCTGAGAAGACTTTTTGAGGGACGGTGTTGGTTTTCTATAGCTGCTGTTAATAAAGTGCCATAAGCTTAGTGGCTTGAACAACATAGTTGTGTTATTCTACAGTTCTGCAGGTCAGTAACTCTACAACGGTTCTCGCTGGGTTGGAAGTCAAGGTATCTGTAGGCTGCGTCTGTTCTGGAGACCCCAGGAGGGGCCCCTTTTCTGGTTTCTGGAGGTTGTCTGCCCTCCTTGGCCCATGGCTCCCTTTCCCATTGCCAAGCCAGCAGCTACAGTTTGAGTCCTCATGACCCCTTGATCTCTAGGACCCCTGTGGTTCCTGGGCCAAACCAGAAAATTCAGGATCGTCTTCTGATCTCAGGGGCCATCATTTACTCACCGATGTCTTCTCTTTCACCATGAGAGTAACATATTCAGAAGTACTGGGGACTGAGATGAGGAAGTCTGTCCACCTCCAATGATAATGTATGAAGTGTCCATAAGTCACAAGGAAACATTGTGAGGACGTGGGAAATATCCAGGTGGGAGAGGAAATCTCCACAAGAGGATCTGGACCAAGTGAGGACTGGAAGGTGACCCTGGGCAGTACAGGAGGAGGAGCACCGTCCAGGGTGAGGTAGGGAGGGTGCGGCCAGGGCACAAGACTTCTGATAGAGGGGAGGACAGAGGACACCAGAAGGACTAGCCTTAAGGGACAGGCTGAGAGAGTGGCTTAAGCGCGAGGACAGAGGGCATCAGGAGGCACAGAACTGCACGGGAATCAATAATGGGGCTTAATCAGCATCTTCTAGAGAAGAGGTCCCCTCCCCTCTTGCCACCAGCAGGGAGGCCCCAGCTAGTAGAGCATAATAAGCAAAGTGCAAAAGTAGAGAGGAGTTCTTGGCAAAGGAGGCCTCTGTGGTCACTGAAAATTGAAAACTCATGACAGAAATGGAGGGTGGGATTCAAAAGAAGAGAATGTGGCGTTACAATTTATTTTGACGTGGGATTGCAGATGGGAGGCCTCCAAGCACATATTTCTATTTGAGCTGTCAGAAGAGGAAAAACTTATCTAAATGAGGGCTTCATGGAAACCCTGAAAGGGCCAGAGCTGCCTGTTAAAGTCCCCCTGTTACTTTTTGGTTACTGTGGGGTGTTGATTACAAGCAACACCTACATGGGACCTGTGCAGCCAAGTGCAGTAGGCAAGTCTGGACTTGAACATATGTGAAGATCTGATCAATTGTTTGACATCCCATGCAGATGGTAGACCAACAGTCAGAGTGTGACCTGTCCTTGCGGTCCATTCTTTCAGGATTCCTCTATCTTGTGTTTGTCTGCTAAGGGTCCTGCAGTGATGGGGACAGACATGAGTGGTGGGAATGTGAGGTTAAGGGATAATTCTATAGAATGGACCCACCGTGCTGACCTCCACACGCTCTAGCTTTTAAAAAGCAACATACTTGCAGCTCTGCTTGGCTTAAGTCAACAGGACATGTGACATTCCTCAGTGAATTACCTGTTATCTGCAGGAGGAATGCAGGCTCTGAAATGCTGGTAAGAGCAACACAAGTGATCCTATGTGTGTGAGAGGGGTACTTTTGTGACCCTTACACAGACTAGATCCTGGAACTCAGGGAAATAAAGATAATTTCCCCCAACCCCAAAATCTATAAGAATAGGTTGCAGTTAGACAAAAGTGACCTAGAGCTGTCATGGCATCAGGGACTTGAAAGTCTGATATCTTGCTGTCAGTAAAATGTCAAGAGGTCTTCCTGGGAAGGATTCTCTGGAAACTTCCCTGGGACCCCAATAAAAGTGGAGGGTAGGAGAAGCACATGGTTCCTCTTTTCTCTGAGAGGACTCACTCTCTCCCTTTGTCTCCTTTCCAATCCCTTCTAACGAAATCATGCCTTAACTCTGAGTGGTTTGTCTGAAATCTTTCTGACTTGATTGCAAGAATTGGGGTTGGAAGGAAGGCCTTCAGGTTGCCTCAGATCCACAAAGGCCCAGCTCCGTAGCAATAGCAGGTTCCTTTAACCTGGTGTTACGCAGTCTATGCCACTGTCATTTATGACCCCTCTCCCAGCCATCCAGCAAACCAGAGCCATCTGTTGAAATGTCTTCAGGGGCTTCCTGATGCCTCTGCCTATAATTTGAGGTCTACTATGTTGGACTGAAGCCTTCTTTTCATGTCTCCCCAAATATGCTCCAGACCAGTGAATAAATTCCTGTTGGGATTACGTCTGGCTCCACCCTGCTTCCAGCTGTTAAATCATCACTTTATGTCACACCTTGTCCTCTGCTTGAGGTCCTCTATTTTCTGCAGGTCATCCTATCTGTGATACAGGCTAGTGTGAGGGCAGAGGGGAAAGGGGAGAGTTGGTGATTGAGCCACCAAGGGCCAGGGGAATGCCACGTATGCGTGGTGAGATGTGCTGCTGGGGCGATGGGGCAGGGCAGGTGTTGGCACAGAGAAGAAAAAGGAAGGACAGGGGCAGGAAGCAGGAAGTCGTTCTCCCAAAGCCAGCCTGGAACACCTTCATGCCAGAAGGTGGAGGGGGTAGAAGAGGTGGCTGAGACAAAGATGACGCCTGGCTTCAAGCTCAGTACCTCAAGTGATTAAGGGAAGTGGAAGAGGCTGCCAGCAGCATCCACATTCCTGAGATGGCCTGCAAGGTCATCACCATGTCCCCTGCCTGCTCAGCCTGCTCGTTCCTTTACCCCTCCCTTCCAGTGACACAGGCCTCCTGGGGTCCAGCCCCAGCCTGGTTCCTCACACCCTGTGCTGTCTGCATTTTTCATTTCCTGTTCTTTCATCAGCTCATAATGCACTTGCCCGGCTTTGTTCACCTCTCATCTTTCCACTTCCTCCTGGGGCCTATTCTGAGATGCCCTGGGCCTCCCTCCCTGTACTCCAGCTGATCCTGGCGCATTGTGCTGCCCGATTTCCACTTCTTCTCTTGTTTGTTTGCTCAGTGACTGTAGACGACGGCCTGCTCATCTGGAAATGGCCAGTGCCTCGCCTAGCATGCTCAGAAGCATTTATTAAATCAAATTCAATATCTTGGGGAGATTTGCTGACATGGCAGGTAGAAGTCCCAAATGTGAAGCTGCAAGGTCAGAATCTAGGAATGACAGTGGCTTTACTCCCTAGCGGGAATGGAGCTGAACTACGCAATGGACATCATAGATGCCTTGCATAGATCAGTACAGAGGTTTTCACAATATCCATGTGATGCCCCTAGCCAGTCAAAAACTATTGGTACTCCTGCTGATGATTTTGTGTAAATCAAAATGTCATTATGATTAGGGTCAAAAAATGTTGACATTTCACATTAAAACCTAGAGGATAAGGAGGAAGCTCATGAGACAGAGTTGAGAGAGGGCAACTTGTGAACAGAAGGGTCCTTGTGCATCAGTTAGCTCTTTACTGCTTGGCAAACCCCTCACCAAGAGGAGCATAAATTATGTCTCACAGTCCTTGCGGGTAACTGGGTAGCTTCCTGCTTAGGGCTGGCTGATCGCCAAGGTCAGCTGGCATCTTGGTGGGACTGGAGGTCCGGGTGGGTCTGTTCTTCTGTTCAGGGACTGCGGGGCTTTTGTCTAGTGGGCCTCTCATGAGAAGCCTCATCCCTGCCCCAGTGGAGCCTCAGCTTCTGGTAGTTTTGTTAAGCTTCTTCACGTTGTTTTCTCCAGGTTGCAAACAGCAGCTGAGAGAACAAGCCCCAGGAACTAAGTACCAGCTTGCATTACGTTTTCAATTGTCCTGAGCCCAAAGCAAGTCATGAGATGAAACTGTAATGAGCCATGGACCCAGGAAGTGATCTCCCTGTTTTAGGAGATCTTCAGAGTATGAAACAACAAGACCCAGAGAGTTGTGAGTGGTAGGAGGTAATGATGAGAAGATGGCTGTGTGTAGGACCCAGTGATTTGATTTGGCCAGTCAAAGGTGAATAGATGTTACTTCCATGCAAATTAAATACTTGCCTATGATGGAAATTCTTACATTACAGGAACCTTGAAAGCTCCTCCTGACATAAAGGAGAAACATTAAGATATCACACGGAGAATAGGCAACCCAGAGTCATCCAGACCCCTAGTAAACTTGATGTGAAAGAGAAATAAGCCTTTATTGCTTTGAGCCACTGAGGTTGGGGGATTGCTTGTTATTGCAGCACATCATAACTCCCACTGACAAGTACAGACATTGAAAACAGAGCCGCTGAAGCCCTGGAGATTGATGATCTTACCCGAAGAGAGAAGGTAAGTGTAAAAGATGCCCAGGACAGAGTCAGAGGCAGTCCTAACATTTACAAATTAGGTAGACAATGAGAAGCTGCCATGATAGAGGCAGATCTTTGGATCAAAACTGTGCATATCCTAAACTTCCTCTATAAATCCATATGTGATAGGGATGGATGGTTTTCATCTGTACAGAGCTACTCCAAGGGAAGAAGGTGACACCTTTGGGTTTTCCTGGGTCACCTCACCAGGAAGTAAATTTACTGAAGAATCAGTTGGAAGGTATACAGATCAGACAAACTAACCCAGGTACTTGCGACACCTTTCATGTAAACAGGGCATCCATAAAGCTGAGAAAAGGGGCTTCGGAGACCATCCATTTTGGTCCTTCTTTTCATCTTCTTCTTCATGATCACTTGTTTGCCCTGTAAGCCCCTGGGAGACAGAGGCTTATGTCCTCTTGTCTCTCTGACTCCCTTTCCTACACTAGGGAGATAGGAAATGTTTTCAAAAATATGTGATTTCTGGTTAAAATCTGCAGAGGCCAGGCATCTGAGGATTGGCTTTACTTCATGGGGTCATTTGTTGCAGAAAACTTTTGCTTTCTGCCTTCAGAGGCATCCTAAGCACTGTGGAACGGCAGACCCCTCTCCCGCAGAGGAAGTCTGTGAAATGTAATTGCTTTTGGCACTGCATTCTGACCTGACGATTCTCCTGGGCTTAGGGAGAAGCCGCCAGCATTTGAAACTCTGCTAATTTCTTAGGTGGAGTTCTTGCAGGCCTTCCTCATGCTGTGTGTCCTAGCTGTGCTAATTGTGTTATTTAGAGAAGCAGCATGGAGTGGTAGGGAATCGCTTGGACCACTCAGGACTGGCTCTGCCAAGCTACAGCTCTATTTCACTTCAAGTTTCCATCAGATGCAGGTGGCAAGGGCTGATGATGCTCCAGGGACAGACCTTCCATCCTCACCACTAAGTTCCACTGTCATAAACAAATCTGGGGGATTTGGCCCTGCATTTGGAGCTAGACTGCTCTCTTGTGGGCAATTAACTCAAGATCCTGATTTTAAAACCGTTTTTAAAATCAATTTGATTCCAATGCCTTTGACCTGGACTAGGCAGGAGAGCTCTTTTCTCCTGCAGGTCCTTCCAAGTCTGCGGAAACTGCGGAAACTTCCAAGTCTGCACTGCACTTTCAGCTGTCACGTTTTCTCGGCTTGGAAGTTTCTCCAGGACAGTACCTGGCTTGGTCTTTGACAGTCCATCATCCCAGGTCGCTCCGTTCTCCAGAAAGCATCCCTGATGCATTCCCCTAGCCGCGTCTGCATTGGGGGCCTCTGCTCTGTGCTTCCATGCACCCAGGGTCTCTGCTTGCAAGGCATTTGCCACCCTCTGCTGTAAGTCCCCAGCAGGACCTGCCAAGTGTGTTTCATGCTGTGCCAGGACAGCAGGCACAGGATCCCCTACACAGCTCACAACAGCCCAGTAAGGTTCATGCTGATGGCCTCAGGCTAGTGCCTTTGCAGATGAGGAAATGGAAGGTTTCAGCCATTAAGTAACTTGCTGAAGGTCACCGCATCAAGGCACCCACTCTGGCTGGGTCTGCTCCTGACTCCCCTGACACATATGGTCAGGAACGGTGCGGTGTCCATCTTTGTGAGTGAGCACTCAGCACTGAGTTAGTGAGTGGTAGAACTCCAGCCTGACCAGCCCGCTGACCTAGTACCGAAGTGAGCACATGCAGGTTTGCTCTTGTGAGGCCGGGAGCTCTTCAGGAGAGGGTGGCAACTTTTGTAGCCGGTGTCTACTCAACATTGGTTGTGTTCGCTGGCACAGAGCAATTAAAAAAAACAGGAGAAGAGCGAACACATCAGTTAACCTGTTTACCAGGTGCCAGGAGTTCTTGGAAGCACTGTACATCATTAAGGTTTTTAATTTTTATAACAACCCTACGAGGAGGCAAGTACTCTTATGCCTTTTTCAAAGATCAGAATACTAAGTAAAGAAAAGTCAGGTCACTTGCTCAAGGTCGCACAGCTAGGAAGCTGCAGGTCTATCTAGGGTCCCAGCTGGTCTGCAGATAGTGAATGCTTGGCGTAATTGCCATAGCAAATGAAACAACAAGCGGTGGTTTTCTGCATTTGGTTTGCTAGCGATGTAGCTTCCTCCAAATTCCCAGAGCACCTCAGGAGTACAGATGACTAAGGTGGAAGCCAGAGACCGGGGGGCCTTCCCCACAGAAGCAGCCAGAGTTCCTGCATGGGCATATGGTGGGCAAGAGACACCTGCCTGGTCTCTTCATATGATGCCAACTGAGGCAATATCATGGTTGCAGGAAGCAGAAAACCCTTGTCATATATCACACATGGAGGGACAAGAACAGACATGGGAAGTAACAAGCTGCTTAGAATCTCAGCAAGACAAACATCCTCTCTAGAGAGAATCAGAACGGCAGAGCCCACAACCATCTCAGAGATTACTCAGCGGCACCTCCTCATTATGAAGAAAGGAAATGAGGTCCAGAGAGGTTGCTTGCTTGGTTAGCATCACACAGCAACTTGAGAAGTGTTATCAGGAACATAGCAGACCAGTCAGAGAAAACCCAGCCACACAGGGAGGAGTGGAAGTAGCTTCTCTTGGGCTCGTAATATGTGCCAGGGACTGTGTTAGGCTTGTCCATGTCTTATTTCCTTTGACCCTCAATCCCAGAAGATCTGAGAGATCATGTTTCAGTGAAGCAGGTCAGACTCTGAGATTCATTTGTCCAAGCTCACGCAATCCCTCTGTACTTGAGTGGATGGATTTTGAAAATACCTATTTTGTCCGGAGGTTCTTCAATTTTGAAGGTGTGGCAATTATTTGGTAAGAGACCAGCTGCTCAACCAGCATCTTCGCCACAATAGAGAAAATGACTCAGGATGCAAGGAAGTTAGTGCCGCTCTACCAGCAGGGAAGGCTTTTCGCCTCCCAACTCTTTTCCCTAAGTGTGACTTTTAAGAGCTAAACACATTGACTCTTCCATTTTTAATCCCCAAGTTTTGTTTTCCACCTAATCTGGATATTGAGTTCATCTCAAACACAGTTGAGAGTAGTTCAACATCACAAAGCACATGGCCCAGGGTGCTGGGCCCAACCTACCCTGGAAGTCTTCTCTCTGTGAATCTGGGGGTGCCCAGGGTCCTTGGGGGAGCCTGGGGTATTCTGCTCTTGACAGTCACTCTTGCTCCTCTGTGGAAGGTGAACTGAGAAAGTCGGGTGCTGATTGTCTTTCTCAGAGCCTGTGACTCTCTCCCTCCGGTTTCAGATTGGTTGTGTTCCCAGGTTTTGTGTGGAGAGAGAGAGATGTGGATATTCCTGGGCTGGGCAGATGGGTTTTGGCACTTTCCCGGAGTTGACAGAGCCAAAAGACCTCTATAAGTTGTCTGTCCATGTAGTAGAATCTTTAATTAGTAGCACACCTGTCTGGGCAGAAGGAAGGAGGCAGGGACTTGGAAAGGTTACCCAGAGCCTCATCCCTCATTAATGGACCAGGAACACTCCTGCTCCCGATCACTGTTTGGACCTCAAGGTTCTTAGTGGTGTTGCTGTGCTACAGTGTCTTCTAGCAGCAAGAGTGTGGAAACAGTGACCGAGTCCGAAAGCTCTCTGCAAGGGAAGCAGGAAGTTTGAGACAGGTTTTCTTCTGACCCCATCCATGATTTATTCAACGTTATCTTCCCAAATCACTTAGCTTCTTCATATCTCAGATTCCTCAGTGATCAAGAGGAAAAGAATTCACATGCCCCTTTGAGCAACCCACAGGATGTCATTAAAGGTCAATTAGTTTAAACCTGAAAACATTCTGTGGTTGTGGGACCCTGTCTGACATTTAAGAAGAGATGGATAGGCCCTCATGAAAATAACAAACACTCGCAAGTACCTGCCAGGTTTGAGGCCTTACGCCGTGCACTGAAGCATTACTATTATGCTATTTTATGTATTTAAATTATCTGGAGATCTTTAAACATGTCTCATTCAATCTATTGTTTGGCGCTTCCTCACTGCAGGGAATTCAGGGCCCAAATGACGCCATGTCCGCCTCTCGCTGTTACTCAATTACAATGGTAACCTGGATGATACAAAATCCCTCTAAGCCATCAGTCATAGCTGACAGCCTGGGCTGCTTTCCTGAACCTCATTTTTCCATTTCAGTATAGTTAGACTCACACCAAAGAGCTGCCAGGGCAGAATGCATCATGAGAAAGTTAATCGGTGACTTGTCATTGATGACAGAACTATAGACCACATCGCACGCACATCCTCAGGCCTCCCTGTCCGGATCCTTGGGGAAGGCTGATTTCAGGCTCCTTCCGCACACACACGCTGCTCCCTGGGACCTCTCTGATTAGCACAGTGTTCCCTCCAATACAGCACACCTGCGTGCATCGTTGATAACATGGCCCCTGGGGCTAGAGGATGAGGGGCCATCTTCCCTCTCACCCCAGACCTACTGGACGAAGCTGAGCACAGCAAAGCTCTCTGGACAACATCCCTCCTTGCCACAGAAGCTTTCTTCCATAGCATAAGTCATTCTCTGCCAGGGAAGATCTTGCCACTTGTCCCAGGGCTTCGAGAGTCACATTGCTTTCCCAGTAGGTCGTATGACTTTTTGGAAGTTAGTCATTACATTTGCCCACCCAGCTGCGGCTAGCCTTTCACCCCAGGTCTGAAGAGTACGTTCTCATCAGAGGTTGAGCCTACATCTTCACAACCGATCTAAGAGGACAACCTTCCAAGGTTGCGGTATTGGTTCCAAGACACATTTCTCTCAGACCCTGAAGAAGACAGCAGGGATGCAATTGCTCATCCACTTAAGCCCGTCAGGAAGGAAATAGCTTAGGAGAGGAAGGGAATTATTAGTTAAATTTCCATGAGATTGCGGGCCAAGGCTATAACATGTCACCACTTTTCAAATATTGGGGAAAAAAAAAAAGAAAACGCAACACACTCTATCATTTTTTCTGGCTAAATGAAACTTGCACTTTTATTTATCCAATTCACTGAAGAAATTGTATCGAGCTGCTTAGAAAATTGCAAGACTGTCTACCAGCAAAGCCTGTATCAGGAATGATGTTTGCCTCATGCTGCCTGCACTTTGTTTTGACTCACTGTGCCCATGGAGGGGAAGTGGTATCTGTCACTTATGGGAGGGAGCTGATTTGTAGATAGCATATCCTGTGATTTTTGTCTTGCTCTGTGACCCCTTTGCCCAAGATCTAGAACCGACTCCACCAAGTTCATTACTGAAAATAATTGCTATCCCCAGCACTTGTACTAATGAGAACATAAATTGATGGCCCAAATTGAGAGCCTTTAACCTGACATCTGGGAGCATTGTTGAGAAAGACCAGGTGCTCCCTCCTAGGGAGCTAATGGCAGATTAGGACCAGCCTCTGAAGCCCTATTTTGGCCCTGCTGCCCAGCCAAAGTGAACGTTGGTCTCTTCTCCTCACTCTCTCAACCCATCTCCTGGCCTGGGGGGCGATCTTGTGCTGCTCTCCCCAGGAAGCCTCCCTGTGTAAATGACCAGCATTTTCATAAGCTCTGGGCATGTGTGGTGTCACGGATCTCGACATCTGAAATGCATTCTGGGTGGTGGGGGCCCTCTTGTTTCTGTAGACTATCAGAACACCCAGAATATGTTAGCTATTATCATCATCATTATTAAAGTTGAATACTGGGTTGTTACATTACATATAAAAGTCTCAGCGCTAATGGTGTTTGACTTGGAACTTATTCACTCATTTGACCGTCATCCTTCTGGAAGGAATAAGCAAATAGTTGGTAGTGTTTTCAGAAAGGCTGGGGAAGGGTCATTTGCCCCAGGAGAGGGCTTGCTCCCTCGGTTACATCTCTCCTAGGGTGTGAAGCAAATCAAGCTGGAAGGTTAGGGCTGCAGTACAATGCACCATCTGCACCCAGCACAGAGCCATGCACTCAGCCATTGTATGCCTCCTGGGCAGACCTCTCCTTCCCCAGGCAGTATGTGCATGGATGAGGAAGAGGAGGCATATTATGCTTCTCTACAAAGCACAGCCCTGTGGTTCAGGAAAATCCATTCCATGATGCAGTGACCCACCCCTTCCTTAGAAGTGTTCTATCCATAAGTCCGGAGATGCCCCGGGTCCTGGAGAGCCAGGAGCCTGCTCACGGGGTGGTGTCCAACCCAGATTGCTCTATGTCCTTCCTTGGCAGACGCTTTTGTGCATCTACAGAGGTGGGGTTGGACCAGTAGGTGCTGAGGACATGATTATTGCAGATCATTTCAAAGTCCATGGCTCTTCCCTAGGATTGTATCTGCTCGGTCCCATCCTGCAAGTCTGGAGAGATTCAGTTCCAGGTGTGGAGGGGAAAGAGGACATTTCTGGGCTGGGCTGGGCTGGGCTGGGGGCTTGACATTTGCTCATGAGTTGGTGGAGCTAAGAATCCATTTTAAGTTACTAATTTAGTAGGGAAAATGAAGGTCAGGGCTAAAGAAGGGTTTTAAGGCATCACATCTGAGGTGGTTTAAAAGTCTGAAAACAAGAAAGAGGTGAGGGGTGAAGGACTGTGATGACGTGTAGGAATCAGAGTATGAAGCAAATTAGAAGCACACTGAAGTCCAGGCTCTCAGTAAGGTGAGCTACAGGTCCATCTTAATTCACTCAAGCATCTGCACTGCATACCACATGCTGCTCACTGCTTAAAACAAAAGTAACTAGATAGATAACCAACACTGCTTTTTTTCTCAGACAATAGGCAGATGAGCAGGAATTTACTGATCAACTGCTTTAATCTGGATGAATCAAGGTCAGTCTCCTGAAAGGAGTCTGGACTGAATACACCAGTTCTGACAAAGTTGTTGGGAAAATAATTCTGTTGCTTTTTTCTTTCTTCTCCAGAATACATTAATCCATTTGAAGGTTGTTTTAATCTGCTTCACATCATCTGGCCAAACCACAAACACAGATCCACCCACCGGACAATGTTTTCTTGATTCAAGGGTTGTTGAAACAAAAGGAATATAATTTATGGTTTCAGTGAAATCAACCCAGTAACATGAGATTTTATAAACTCCACATAAACAAAGGTACGATGATTGGGTTCAGAGCAGCCAGGCCAAAAGCATGACATCGGCTAATGTATGCTCTCTCTGGTATGCAAAGACTCAGTTTTTGAAGCAATGACATAAAGGGTGTAAGCTTTGAAAACCAGGCAAACACATCCATGAAGACCTTTGAAAGTGAGTCAACTTTTCCCACGTGCGCTGATGATGTGTTACTTCAGTGGAATCTGGAGACAGGTGCACAGGGGAGCCGAGGAGTATCTCAGGTACAGAATCATCCCTCCAGGACCCTAAAGACAATGCTGTATCTTGGTAACAGAAAGAAATCACCCCATTTACAGTCATCCAGCACCTTTTTAAGAACTTGGCTTCCCCACAAAATTGTTTCTTGCTGCCATAATTGTTTTAACATGATGATCCACCCCAAATTGGTTTTGCAAAACTAACTTTATATTGCATGATAACAAAACCAGCTATTCATGAAAATTAATTTGGTGTATCTTTTCACCTAAAGGTACTTTTTTTTATTCTTAAGCAAGAAAAAAAAAAAAAAACCTTGGCAAAGAGAGTGCAATTTAGACATTCTCTGCAGTTAATTGCTTAGATGTTTGTTTTTGACAATTAGCTGTCTACAACATGTCAGACTATGGTCTAAACCCAGTGGGTTGGTTAGCCAAAGACGATGAAATAGCTGGAGGAGGTAGAAAAGACAGCTAATACAAACTAGAATGCCTTCGCCGCTTTACAGAGGGGAGGTGAGAGGGTGGGAGCAATTACGGCCATTGCTGTTGAACATTCCATTACCTCCCCCCTGCCCCTTGCACTCTTCTCAGTCTACGATCACCCTTTCAATTTACTCACCAACGGCTCTAATCTGGATGAATCATCATCATGCATCAGAGGAGGCCTTGCTAAACATCATTAATGCTGCATAAACTGCTGCATCTATAAAACATTTGTCAACTATAATCTCATTTAACCACAGAATTCTGCATTCCTGAGATGATCTCCTTTTGTTTTAAATGATACACTATAATCCTTGTTTTCAATATTATTCACAGACTTTTTCTACTCTTTCTCTCCATGACAAATTGGAGCTCATTAATCTCCATAATGGATAATTTTCCTGCTCCTTGATATCTCCTTATACAACTACACTATCCTCATGGCTTCAGTTTCATAGTAGGGTTGATGACTTACAAATGTATATCAGTCAACTGTCCCTTTCAATTCCTCACTCAACCTCTCCACTAGAGTTATTCAAAGGCATCTTAATCTTGCTGTGTTCAAATCTGAACTCAGGATTTCCCTCCCACCATATGCTCACGGTGATTGACCACAAAGCCTAGCTAGGATACCCAGAAACCCAGGGTCCTCCTGCACCGCCACCCTTTTCTCCCTCAGTCCTGTATCCACTCACTAGGAGACCACAGGATTTGGCCTTCTAAGTGCATCTTGAAACTGTCCACTGCCATTTCCACTCCTTTTCTATTTCCAGTCGGCCCAGCTCATTGTTTTGATTGCAGCAGAAGCAGCTGATGCTTAGGGAATGAGCTTCTAGGGCCTCCCAGGTTAGTTCATGTTCAAGGGTTTGTACATGACACGGGACTGCTTCCTTCTCCACTCATCACAGTCTCCAACTGTACACTGAATTATGTGGTTACGTGATGGATATCTTCTTCTTCCATGGTAGCTGGGAGCTTGCCTTACGTTGCCCTCAGTATAGCCTCTGCATTCTGGAACCATGCCTAGAACCCAACAGGACTTATGTTGCTGCTTAATGTCAGGGTAGAATTCCTAACTCTGCCATTTGTACCTATGTGGACTGGAGTGTGTGTCCCTTTTTTTTTTTTTTTTTATTCCTTCATCAAGTCTTAGATTTCCTTGTTTATAAAATGAAGATAAAATTGAAGTAAGATTTACATGAGAATAATGTATTTAAAATATTTCTTTTTAAAAACTGTGTAATGTGATGTATGCATAGAGAAATAATCACCTCGATAAAGTGAATTTACATACCTACCACCTCACACAGTTACCAATCCCTTTCTTCCTTCTTTGTGCAAGAACAAAAGATCTACCCTCTTGCTTAATTGCTCTGGATAAAATCTCTATAACTATTCCATATAAGAGTGGCCAGAGTGGACACTCTTGTTTTGACCCTGATCTTAGAAAAAAATGCTTTCAGTTTTCCCCATTCACTATGAAGTCAGCTATGGGTTTGTTGATCATAGTCTCCATGATGTTGAAGTATAAACCCTTTATACCTAATTTGTTCAGAAATTTTGCCAAGGAGTGATGTAGAATTTTTCAAGGGCTTTTGCAGCATCTATTGAGATGATCATATGATTTTTAGCCTTCATTCTATTTATGTGATGTGTTATATTTATAAATTTGCATATTTTGAACCATCCTTGAATGGAATGAAGTCAGTTTGATCATGGCATATGACATGTTGACATGCAGTTAGGCCAGAAAAAAAATAAAATAAAAGATCTACAAATAAGAAAGAAGAAAGTTAAATCATCTCTATTTGCACATGATGTGATTCAACACAAAGAAAAATCTAAAAAACTCCACCAAAGGACTATATGAATCAATAAGAAAGTTTAGTAAGTAGCAGGATACCAAATCAACATACAAAACCAGTAGCTTTTCTATACACCAATAATGAATTTTTTTTTTGTACTGCTTACTGAACTCAGGGACACTTGACCACTGGGCCACATCCCCACCTATTTTGTATTTTATTCTGAGATGGGGTCTCCCTGAGTTGCCTAGTGCTTCACTTTTGCTGAGGCTGGCTTTGAACTCGTGGTCCTCCTGCCTCAGCGCCCTGAGCCACTGGGATTATAGGCATGCACCACTGTGCCTAGCCTTACCAATAATGAATGTGCTGAGAAATCATGAAAGCAGTTCCATTTACGACACTCACAGGTACACACAGAGATATTTGGCAATAAACTAAACGAAGGAAGTAAAAGACCTCTACAATGAAAATCACAAAATGCTGATGAAAGAAATTGAAGAAGACACCGTACAATGGAAGGGCTTCACATATTCATGGACTGGAAGAGTTAATATTGCTAAAATACCCATACTACCCAAAGTGATCTTCACATGCAATGCAATCTCCATTAAAATACCAATGACATTTTTCATAGAACAAAAAAGGTTTTCTAAAATTTGCTTGGAAACAAAAAAGACCCTGAATAGCAGAAACCATGTTCAACAAAAGAGCAAAGATGGAGGCACCACAATGCCTGAGCTCAAGACATCCTAGAGCCACAGGAAACAAGACAGCATGGTGTTGTTGTAAAAACAGACACATAGACCAACGAAACAGAGCAGATAACCCAGAAACAAACACACACGTCTACAGCTAACTGATTGTCAACAAATGTACCCAAAACGTACATTGGAGAAAGGAGCCTCTTCAATAAATGGTGCCGGGAAAACTGAACATATGCACGCAGAAGATTGAAATTTTACTGCTATTTCTTGCTTTGTACAAAAATCAATTCAAAACAAATCCAAGACCTTCATGTAAGACCTGAAACTATTAAAGGAAAACGCAGGGGAAACTCTAAGATATTGATACCGGCAGTGGTTATCTGGGTAGGACTCCCAAAGCCCAGGCAACAGAAATAAAAATAGACAAGAGGGATCATAGCAAACTCAAAGCCTCCTACATAAAAAAGAAACAATGAACAGAGTGAAGAGACAACCCACAGAATGGGAGAAACTATTTTCCAACTATTCATCTGACAGAGCTTTCACAACCAGAATATATAAAGAACTCAAAAAACTTAACAATGAAAAAACATGGATGTGTAACCGGTGTGATTCTGCAATCTGTATTTGGGGTAAAAATGGGAGTTCATAACCCACTTGAATCTAATGTATGAAATATGATATGTCAAGAGCTTTGTAATGTTTTGAACAACCAATAATAAAAAATGAAAAAACAAGCAGTTCAATTAAAAAATGGGCAAATTATATGAATAGACACTCTCAAAAGAAGAAATACAAATGGCCAATAAATACATAAAAGAATGCTCAATATTATTAGTTACAGGGAAACGTCAATCAAAATGAGAAACAATCTCAGTCTGGTTAGAATGGCCATTATCTGAAAAACAAACAATGCTGCAAAGATGTGAAAAAAATGAACTCTCATACACTGTTGGTGGGGATGTAAATCAATACAGCAAGTATGGAACACAGTATGCATATTTCTTAAAAATCTAACAGCACTACCACCTGATCCAGCTATCCCACTCCTGAGTGTTTGTGCAAAGGAACTGAAGTCCGCGTGCAGAAGAGAGAGCTTTGTGCCCATATTTATTGAAGTATTATTCACAAGGGCGGAGATATGGGATCAGTCTAGCTGCCCACCATCAGGTGAATGGATAAAGGAAATATGGCATATACCATGGAACATTGTTTAGCCATAGAAGAAGAACAAAATCCTGCCATTTGCAGCAAAACAGATGAAACTATGCTTAACATCACGTTAAGCAAAATGAACAAGACGTAGAAAGTCAAGTACTGCATGTTCTTTCTCCTGTGTAGGGTAAAAAGCTTGATCTGAAAACAGAATAATGTTATGATTTGGATCCAGAATGTCCTCCAAAGGATCATGTGTTGAAGGCTTTGCCCCTAGGGTGTCGATGTTCAGAGGCAGGGCTTTGGGAAGGGATCAGATCATTGCAGCTCTGACCACATCCAATCCATTGATGGGCTCATGATTGAATGGCAGGTGCTGCAAACCGCAGAGGGAGCAGCCTAGTTGGAGGAAGCAGCACATTGGGAGCATGCTCTATGAGTATATTTTGTTCCTGATCTTTCCTTGCACACACACTTTTTAGCTGCCATGAGAGGAGCGTCTCTGTGCCACCATGCCCTCTCTGCCATGATGCTCTGCCTCACCACAGGCCCTCAGTAATGGAGTCATGCAACCACGAACTGAAACTTCTGAAACCATGAGTCAAATTAAAGATTTCCTCTTCTTAAGTTATTTTTCTCAGGTAATTTTGTCATAGCAATGAAAATATGACTAACACAAATAGTAATGTAGGAACTGGGAAGGATATATTGAAATATCACAGAAAATCACATGAATATGAGTTAATAAAAGTAGAATTAGATAAATAATCAAATAAATCTACCCTCAGCAAATTTTAAGTATATGATATTATTTAACTATAGTAACATTGCTGTATTTTAGATATCCAGAACTTATTTATCTTGCATAACTGAATCTTCACACCCTTTGACCATCATCTCTCCATTTTCTCTCCCCTTAACCTCAACTATTCTACTCTCTCCTTCTAGAAGTTTGACTATTTTAAATTCTACATATGAGATAACATAGTGTTTGTTTTCTTGTATCTGGTTTATATCACTTAGCATAATGTTCTCCAAGTTCATCCATATTACCACAATGACAGAATTTTCTTCTTTTTGAGACTGAAATAGTATTCCATTCTATGTAGATGCCATATTTCCTTTATCCACTCATTCACTAATGGATAGTTAGGTCTTTTCCATAGCTTGGCTATTGTGAATAATGCTGACATGAACAGGGGTTTGCAGATATCTCTTTGAGATATTGATATTGATTTTCTTTGGATAGGTACCCAGAAGTGGGATTGCAAGATCATGAGGTATTTCTATTTTTAATTTTTTGAGAGACCGTTATATTAGTTTCCTTAACAGCTATACCAATTTACATTCCCACCAAGAGTGTACAAGGTTTCATTTTATCCACATCCTCACCAACATTTATCTTTTTTTTTTTTTTTCGATAATAGCTATTCTAATAGGTATGAGGTGATATCTTCTTGTGGTTTTGATTTGTATTTCCCTGATTATTAATGATGTTGAACATTTTTTACACACCCATTGACCATTAGTATGTCTTTTTAGAAATGTCTATTTATGTTCTTTGTCCTTTGTCCACTTCTTAAAGACAATTGGGGTGGGGGGGTGCGTGAGAGAAGTTTTAGGCTCATAGTAACATTGAGAGGAAGATACAAAGATTTCCCAAATATATCCTACCCCACATACACACAGTCTTCCCCATTATTAACAGCTAACTCCAGAATGATACCATTTTTTTATAATTGATGAATCTATCTTGATATAACATAATCACAGAAAATTTATAGTTTAGAGTTTACTCCTGGCATTTACGTTTTAAGGATTTGGACAAATATATTCACCATTATAATATCACCTATTTCATTACCCTAAGAATTATCCAACTCCAACTATGAATGCCTCCCCCACCCTCAGTCCCTGGCAACCATTGATCTTTTCTACTGTCTCCATAGTTTGGCATTTTCCAGAATATCATATAGTTGAACTCATGCAATATGTAGCCTTCTCAGATGGACTGCTTTTATTTTGCAATTTGTGCTTAAGATTCCTCTATGTTTTTCATGGTTTGATATCTATTTGTCTTGGTGATGACTGGTATTCTATTGTCTATGGACCATGGTCTACCCATGGACCTACTAAAGGGCATCTTCACTGCTCCCAGTTTGGGCAATTACAAATACAATGGCTATCAACATCTAGGTTTTAGATGTTTTTGTGTGAACATGTCTTCAACTTCTTTGAAGAGATACCAAGGAGCATGATCTCAGTATCATATGATAAGAGAACGTTTTGTTTTTAAAGAAAATGCCAAACTGTCATCTAAATTGTGTCACCTTATATTTCCACTAGCAAAGAATGGGTGCTCCTGTTGTTCCACAGCCTCATCAGTGTTTGACATTTTCCCTATTCTGAAATTTGGCCATTCTAATAGATATGATGATGATGATAGGTGATGTGGGTCATCTTTTCATATGATTATTTGTCATCTTTTAGTGTGTGTGAGAGACATCTGGTAAGGTCTTTAGTTTATTTTAAAATCAGATTATTTTTTGAGTGATAAGAGTTCTGTGTCTGTTTTAAATAACTGATCTTTTATCAGATGTGTCTTTTACAAATATTTTCTTCAATTATATGTCTTGCCTCTCATTTTCTTAACATTTAAAGAGGAAAAGCTTTTAATTTTAATTAAAATTATTTCTCTTTTAGATCATGCCTTTCTGTGTTGTGTAAAAAGTTATCACAACAAAGTCATCTAGGTTTTCTTCTATGTTACCTTCTTTTGTTCTTTAATTATCTTTATTGCCTTTTAGTATCCATTGTGTTCTTTTCTTAATAGTCAGATGTGATATCCCGGGTCAAGGGATAGCTGGAAATATGTCCTTAGTAATGAAGTGGTAAGGCTAAGTGTCAATCTTTTAGCCTCTGACAGTGAACTTCACCAGTATTCCTCCGTGTCTCCCTGAAACCCCTTAGGTGGACAGGATGGCTGGAGCTGGGTATTTCTCTCCCTGCAGGTCACACAGACTCTGATTAAACCTCAGCAGGTTAGGTTTTTGTTGAATAGTTGTCCCTGAGGGCAAGCCTTGATAAGAAGAAGCCAGTGATTAGATGCATTTTTAAATGGTTTCTTCCTGTCTCCTGCTGCCGGAAACCTGAGGACCCGTTCTCTGATACTTATGGTGAGAACCTGGTAGAGCTCCTGTAGGTGAAGCTCACAAAAAATGGGGGGGCTACCTCAGGACTGAACCCTCGGGGCTTTACATTCAGACTTGTCCACAGAGCCTTCAGGGATCCTCACTTACGCTTGCTTTTCCCACTCTGGCACGTTTCTTGAGGAGGTTTCTGCTTGTCTGTCTCTGCTCTGGAAAGCTGCTACTCCCTGCATCCAACCATCTGCCTCTCCAGTCTTGCGGGCAGTGATTGATACTGTGTCCTCACCCCTTTTACAGATATAGGAATATTTGTTCATCTTTCAGCTTCTTCTCCTCCTTCCTTTTGTGGTGCTGGAGATTGAACCCAGGACCTGTGCGTGCAAGGCAAGCACTCTCCCAACTGAGCTATACCCCCAGCCCTCTTTTTCTTTTACTTCTAATTTTGTTGATGTATTGTTTTCCTGATTTTGCTGAGTTGCCAATATATATTTTCTTGTACATCTTTGAGCTTTATAAAAACAATTCCAGGTGCTCCTTGACTTAATAAGAGCCTACATTCTGATCAATCCCTTGTGCATTGAAAATATCATACATCAAAAATACGTGTAATATACCTAACCTCCTGAACCTCATAACTAAGCAACACAATACAGTGTAGAGTAGCAACTGTTTAACCTTGTGAGTGTGTGGCTGACTCACTCTGGGGTCCAGCATTGTGAGAAAGTTTTATACCATGAACCCAGGAAAAGGAATAAATGTCTTTAGGAAAAGGTAAGAATTAAAAAATCAAAGTAACGTTTCTCTATGTATCATTTTAACACCACTGCAAGTTGAAAAATTGTAAGTCAGACCATTGTAATCGGGGGACCATCTATATTTTGAATTTCTTGTCAGGCAATTTTCAGATCTCTATTTCTTTTGGATATTTATTGGAAATTTATTGTGTTCCTTTCATGGTGTCATGTTTTCCTGAATATTTTTTCTTAAATGTAGGCTTGCACTGGTGTCTGCACGTTTGAAGCAGTCCCCTCTTCTGGTTCTTACGGATTGACTTTGACAGGGTTGGCTGCATGTAGGCATAAGGGCACTGGCTGGTTGGGCTGCACAGGGCACTGGGTCTGGTCTTGAATCCAGGGACCCATGGAGACACAGGAGTATGTGAGAGAGCTGGCTCTGGTAGGGTGCAGGATTGTCCATTCAGGGGTTTGTAGCAGGGCTGAATCTGGTGAGACCTGTGGCACCGGGTCTGCATGGAGCCTCCTGGGGCACACAGTGAGGCTGTGTTATGAACGTTCAGATGCTACTAAGGTTTAGGGCACATGAGGAGGCCCTTAATCCAGAAGCTGTAGTGGTGGTGGCAGGTCCAGGGGCAGGTGTGTGTGTGTGTGTGTGTGGTTGCACTACATCCAGGAAAGCTTAGCAACATGGTCTCTGGGAAGCTCCATCAGCTGGGGTTCATGCTGGTGTAGACTGTGGGAGTCTTTGTCAATGAGGGCTGGTAGGGTCCTCCTTTTCTTCTTTCATCTAAGGGGCTATCACAGCCAAGTGTATTTTGGGGAATGAGGTGACAAAGATAACATGTTCCCTATACTTTTCTACATAGTCATTTCAGTTTCTGTGCTCCACTGGTTGCTGCATTTCTTATTTCAGAGCTCCCTTGGGGCTGTTTTCATCTGTTGATAGTTGTTGGATCATTGTCTTTGTGTAGGTTCAGTCCATTTGGGCTAATACCATAAACCAAATACCATAAACTAGAAGGCCTATATACAACATAAACTTGCTTCTCACAGTTCTACAGACTGGAAGTCTGATACCAGATGGCAGCATAGTTGAGTTCTGGTGAGGGCTTTCTTCTGGGTTGCAGACTACCAACTTCTCCTAAGGACATTTATTCCCAATCATGATCCTACATGGAGGGATGATGGCCGGACTCTCCTGTTCCACCGCCTTGTTGATGTTATTTCCTGAAATATTTATTAGAGTGGCACTGTCAGAAAATATCTACCTTCTCTGCATATAAAATATGAAAATATTACAAATAGAATGATTTTGTGGTGACATGAGGAAGAGGTGGTTTATGACCGGGGGGCTTTGGAAAAGAAAGTTCTGTGATAGATGAAGCAAATTCAAGATCATCTTTAAAATAGGTTGTTAGGCTATGGATATAGGATCATAGATCTCTAAACAAGTTCAAAGAAAGACCACCCAGATGAAAAAAACCTTAGAAAGGAATGAAAGAAGAGCAGATATAGAGATACCTGAGTCCTGTGACTATTCAAATACTGAAGACAAGAAAGGCTTAACCCTTAAACAACCTTTTTTTTAATTTTTAATTTTTGGATACTAGGAATTGAACCCAGGGGCACTTAACCATTGAGCCACATTCCCAGTTATTTTTTTCTTTCTTTTCTTTCTTTTTTTTTTTTTGTTATTGTATTTTTATTTACAGACAGGGTCTCATTGAGTTTCTTAGGGCCTCAGTAAGTTGCATGATCCTTTTGCCTCAGCATCCTGAGCTGTTGGGATTATAGGCATGTGCCACCATGCCCAGCTTAAATAACCAATTTTAAGGAAAACACCCAAGGACACATTGGAATTACTTTGCATGTTTATTTTTCTCAACAGGCTGGCATATTTCCTGGGCTCTAGTCATGGTCATGAGTGATAGGAGGGCTTCCTGTAGCTCAAACACTACCCACAAAGTATAACAGATACTCCCAATAATACAGTACTAACATTGCTCTGGAGTCTTTGGAAAGCCAAGGATGCCATAATTCCAACAGGGAATAGAGCATATTGACTCCTGCTCTAGGAACGTGTATCTGTGTAGAAAGGTTTCTAGGTCTTTTTCCACTATGTGAATTTTGAATTGTTATACTGGCTCTTTCTGTTAACTACAGCATAGTGTGTGGTCCACATAGGTGGGTACTATGAGCACCTCCTGCATCACAAGAATAAGCACTCTGAGTGGAAGAAATGGTACAAACAAACCAGTGTATGAAGGAAATAACTTGAAGGGAGGGCATCAGGAGTATGACATTTATGAAGGAAGTAAAGGAGATAAATCTGCAAAGGAAATTTGGCACTAGGTCAGAAGAAGTCCCAAATGTCATTTCAGAAGGCTTGATTTTATTCTCTGCGGGCCATGCAAAGTCGTTTGTAAGCAGATAATTGTCAAAATAGATTACATATAACAGGATTGAGGCAGTGTAATAGAGTAGTTAGTAACTCATTCTTTGGACTTAGACTTTGGATTCTACCACTTCTCGAAGACTTTGGGCAATGTGTTTGTACTTCCCTTGATGCTGTGACCTGCACAGTCCAACCCAAAAAACCAACAAGGGGTAATGGGGGAGTAAGAAAAACACTCACACAGAGATATTAAGAATAAAAGGCTGAGATATGGTGGGACACTCTTCTTTGGTGCAGAAATAGTGACTAAAGAGTTGGCCCAGCAAGTTTATGTATAGAGGGTCTCATAATCAAGAGGCCATTGTTCCTTGTGTACTAGAAAGTGACAGGGCTAGAAACATTTTCATAGCTATTCTACTGTTGCAACCATTGGAGCTTCCTGCAGCACTCAGGAAGCCATTGTCTAAAGTTACAGTTGGGCAGGAAGAGCAGCGCCTGTGAAACGTTGTAGCGATCTTGTTAGTTCAGACTCCTCTATCCCTGGGAGCTGGTATCTGAAATTTAGGTCAAGACCTAAATGGCTCTGTGGTTAGCTCAGAACTTCATTTAGAACAGGGCATCACCATGCAACTTGGCCATCTCAATTAGCATCCTTGCACTGAGAATATTCCCAGAGGGCATAGCCTCTGGCACAGGACAGTTTCAAATTCCATCATTCAGACCCTGCTCCCAAACAACAGAATAACGATATCTATCTCATAGAGTGCTTGTTGCTATTAAATAAAATAATAGATATAAAAAAGAAATCCCTTAACATTTATCAGTTTCGTGGAGGAAAAATTTCACTTTTTTTGGCATGAAAAACAAATCTTTTTACCAAGATGACTTTGTTGAGGAAAATGCTTTGATTATTTGCCTTATAGCTGAATACCCAGAGCCTCTATAATTGTGGCTACTGAGTCTTCTAGAAAAAATAAATCTAAAATGCAAAATAAAAGGAGAAAAAATGCAAGTTTTAAGGAGAAAATAGGTGAGTTCAGCTTTGGATTCATTGAGCTTGCATTGCCTGTATGAAGACAGGGTGTGTGTGTTTGTTAAGCATATAGGAATACGTATCTAGCCCTTAGGAGTGGGTTTGGGAATAAAAGTAAAAATGTACAAAAAAAATCTGCAGAAGAATTTTATTTGAAGTTTTAAGCATTTTTCTAGTTTGCATCACTTAATTAAGTTTATTTATGTCACAAACCATCTTTATAATGCCAATAGCATTGCAGATACCTTCTAAGCCCTTTACAAATATTGTCATTGACTCTTCAGAAGACCTCTCTGAGGTGAGTGCTGTCATTGTTTTTGTGTGATGAATCAGGAAACTGTGTCTAGTATCCCAAGGGTAGTAGGTGGCTGAGCTACTAAACCCTGAGTGCATGCTCTTAATCTCCTTGTTTTACTTAACCTCTCTAAGGGCCTTGCCCAAATTCCAAACTCTAAGTGCTGAGGCAGGATTCCAGGTATAGTCTGTCTCATTCCATGTCCACGGTCTGGGCACTGTGCATGGTCATTGCCTTCCAAAGAGTCATTGCCTTCCAAAGAGGCCAAGAACCAAATAAAAAGAACGTCCTGCTGGATAAGCTGGGATTCTTAGATTCAGGTTCTCAACTGCCTGCTTTCATCTAGTTCACATCATGTTCGATTACCTCCCCAGTACCTCCAAAGTAAAGTACTAACTCTGGTCTCTTTTGGATTCTGCCAGTTGTCCCCACTTTATCACATGAATTTGGTTTCTCTTAACCTCCATGTTCAGCACCACATGGCTCTGGAGCTCTCCTCCTCCACCTGTGACTCAGAGATGAACCATCTTAGCCGTGGTAGACCTTCCGGCTGGATGCGGCTGCCAGGACCTCTGTTTCAAAAGAATAGTCCTCCTCCAGGATAAGTGAGCCTTTCAGACAAGCACAGGCAGCAGGAGTTGGTAAGATCCTGGCGGGAGGATGATGCCCTGAACACAGGGAAAGGGTTGGTTGCCGCAGTCCATCTGCAGCAAAATAACCTGGGGGGTGACGAACAACTTGTGTACATTGATACAGCAGGAGTGGGAGCCGTTTATTGTAGGACAGGAGGGGTATATATACATTCCACACAGCTTATCTTAATTAACATAAACTAGATACAGCAGTCAACCAATAAGGGATCTCCACACTTAATGGCTGGCTGGCGTTACTTCTCAAACCACTCCCTCTGGCAAAATGCCAGGTGCCATCTTGACTTGTTTACAGACCCTAACCGTTGGTGGAAGTCAGTCCCAGTTCTGTTCACTTGAAAGCCCATCCTTCCACTATACCAAAAAGCCTATTGCAAAATGAGATGAAATAAAAGACATGGTAGAAACCTGAGGAACAATCAAAGGAGGCAGTGAGAATAATTAGAGACAAAAAGAAAAAAATGCACTTCTGCATGAAAGTTAGGGGGAATATCAAGAGAAGAGGAGTAGCCAAAGGGGCAAATATCCAGAGTGAAGGTAGCTATGGGCTGAAGAGGAGCCAGAGGATTTGGTGACCCTGAAGACAGCAGTTTCAGTGAAGGTCGAGGCAGAAGCTGGGAGTGCACAGAAAAGGATGATGGAGAGAAGGTCATTTACCAGTTTTAAAGGGGAAAAGGGGAATCAAGGGCAAAGGAAAATTGGGAAAATGTCAAAAGGGGAGAAATTTATGAAGAAAATGAAACAAAGATAAGATGGATGAAAATGACAAAAGATTCTGTCTCGGATGGCCTCTGTCTCCAAAGTGTTGGAAATGTCTGCAGAGGAGAGTTGAGGGTAGATTGAGGTTTTGAGAGTAGACTATTTGGAAAGTCCCCCAAGAGGGTACGGAAGCATCAGCCACAGCAAAAGAGAAACACATTGTGGCAGCAGTGCATCTGGCTTGGGTGGCAATTCTATTGGACTTTCACCTTAAAATGGGGTTTGGAGGTGATCCTAATCCTTAGACCCAGGAGTCAGGTCCCTGGAAACCTTAGTGATGGAATCACTCTGCAAGGTACAGGGAGACATTCTAAGTTCAAAGGACTAAAAACCAATAAAGAGATCTATTTCTGTTCTCAGGCAGTTTGAGTTAAAACAGCATAGACATTTAAATCCATACTGCAATATAGTTTCAGTCTAGCTGATGGATAGCAGATCAAGCCATCGTTCCTCGGTGTTGAGGATTCCATATTTGTGAATTCATTAATTTGCTGAAATTCACTTGTAACCTCTCAGTCAGCATTTATGACACTCTGATGGTCATTCAGGATTATGCACAGAACATCAAAATACATGAGTCACCCTGTAGACTCATTCCCAGCTAAGGCTGAACAAGTCATCTCTCTGCCTTTCTGTTTCAGCTCTCATACAAAGCAGAAGTCCTTTTTGAAGGTCTGTTTACTGCCATGTTTTTATCCTCTTGTCTTTTTTGGAGGTTTCTCTGCTTTATTAAAATGCCCCTCAAGCACAAAGTTCAAGGCTGATTAGTGTTTTTATGCACAAGAAGGCAAGAAGGCTATGATGTCCCCTTCCAAGAAAATATATATGCTAGATAAGCTTTATTCAAGCACGAGGTTCAGTGCTGTTGGCCTTGAGATCAGTGTTAATGAATTAATGTCACAGAGAGGGAAGATCTCTTTAAGCATAAACACATGTACAGCAAGGTTACATATTGATTGGCTGACAAAAACGTAACCAGAGACTTGCAGCGATGTGCCCTTTCTTTTGCCTAAAAGCAGAGGTTCAACAATAACGGTGATTTGATAGAAAATAACGAGAGGCAATAATAAGAATCAACTATAAATGCAAGAATATAAGTTACAATGGAAACATAGAAACGAAGGTGATCAATTTTGGGGTGAAGGTTAAGCACCCTAAGGAGGTCTGTTTTCTAAGACGTATCAAAAAATTCACTAGGAAAAACACATCCAGTCCACTAAAGGCAGTAGAAGGAAGAGGAGTCACTAATACCCCAACATTCCATCTTTAAATTAAACTTTGTCACGTGCAAAATGTTTAAATCACAGCACAAAGTTGCATGACATTGGAAACACATGTGTTACTCCATTGAATGGAGCATTGGCATTTTAGGGAGCTTCTGAGAAGCTGTGGGGTTTGGAGAGTCTATTCCTGTCCTGCTGACAGCTCAACACCCAGGAAAAATCCCAGCCAGTCTCAGGAACCAGCCTCTTCCACCCCACTTGCCTTTAACCCTGTTGGATCTCAATTACTGAGCTCCACAGAGTTTCTCTGAGCCCTGAAGTTATCTATAAGATGGTACTCCCTGGTAATTTTCACCTGTATTTCACAAGAAGCTGTGTGCTTAATAATGATAAAATAATACTACCTTACGGATACTAACCTTTAACATTTGTACAATAGTTTACATTTTCCAAAACTGTTTGCATCATAATTACCACAAAGATAGTATGACTCCTGATATTCACCGATGACAATCAGAAATGTTAAATGACTTCCTGCCTCTTACAGCTCATACATGGGATGGCTGAGACTCATACACAGGACTTGGAGATTCCAAGTTAACGTTATTTCTGATATTTTGGTGATCTTTCGGTTGAGTTTCAGGCTGCTCCTGATTTTACTGCTATATCTCAAAGTCTGATGAGACAGTAATGATGGTTAAAAATGTTTTCCTACAGATTCTTGATGGCCACTGTAACTAGATTAACTCTGCTCTTATCTATTTTTAAATTATTAATTCATAGACTTACAAGCAAGTTTATATAATTCCTTATAATGGCATGGGTAAAACTTCATTACCTCTGGAATTTAACACTCATGCACTCTCACACTGAGGGAGAATTGATGTGGCCTTGGCTTTGTTTTTGTGTTTGTCCTGCCAGGGTTTGAATCCAGAGCCTCATGCCTGCCAAGCACATGTGCTGCCACTGAGCTATGCCCAGCCCCTGACCTTTGATTTCAGAAGAAATTTCTTGATCTTTTACCTCAAGCTTTTAGTTTTTCAGACATGGAAACTAAGAGCAAGAAGAGGAGGCCTTTCTACTTTTGAGAAGAAAGTTAGTGGTCCCAGTTCCCTCAGGGATAGAGTATTTGCTTACTGGGGTGGCAGCTGAGGAGAGAGGGTGGACCAAGGCTTAGGGGCTAGAGATCCCAGGGTTGATTCCATCCTTGTGACCCGTTACCTCCTCTTCCCTGGGTAATGTGCTTAACTTCCTCACATACTAAAATGGGAATGGAAAAACCAGTTGGGGCTTACATGGGACCATTAAGTGATATTCTGAAATCCCTTGAAAGAATCACACAGATGGAGATGAAGACTTTGGTTTTATTACTCAAGAGGCTGAACTGAAGAATCTGGGTTTCTAAAATGTTCTCAGTGACTTCGGTTTCCTTTACCTTTTAGGCAGAGGCGCAGACTCCTCATGAGCTTACTGAATGGAGGATCAGAGACCTGTGTCCATTGATAGGAGTTAGTATATGCAGCTGTCACCAAATTGTTTCTCAGTGTCACCTGTTAGTGAGGGTTTCCTATGTCCCTCTGGAAGGATATCCTGTACAATTCCCCTTCTAGGATTGTTAACTGAGGTGCTATGTGGGAAGCCCTTGGTGGATGCCCACTGCATTGTGTGTTCCATGTACAAATAGATTACTGATCACAGAAGAAAGACCATAAACCCTGACCCTTAGTCTAGTATCCTTTCCTCTGTGATAAAACCGATGGGTATCCACATTGTTGGGCAGTCTGCAATATGGGTTAGAACGACGTTTCCAACCACATTCTGTTTTCTGTAGCATAAAACCAACAGGCAGCAACTCCAAAGACAAGATAGCTAGTACACACAGTGCCTCCTTAACCTGTCCACCAAACAAGACCTGGAAGTTCAGCAGCATATGGTGTGTGTGTGTGTGTGTGTGTGTGAGAGAGAGAGAGAGAGAGAGAGAGAGAGAGAGAGAGAGAGAGAGTCTGTGAGGAAACAGAGTATAGTCCAATAAAATAGACATAAAATATGTAGAAGGAATTTATTAGGCACTTGGTGTATACAGAGCACTGTGTCCAGAACTGTAGAGACATTATGTTAAGACTTCATAAACTGCAGGATAGTGGTGTCCTGATTTTACAAATAAAGAAACATCCAGAAATGAGGGTTTCAGTCAGGTAACCACTATTCTTTAGATTTTAAAGAAAAGCAGCAGCAGCTCTGCCTGAGTAGAGAGCACAGAGGGCCTAGAGAGAGCCTGCCTCCCACCAAAGCTGGGGTTCCAATGTTGATGACTTCCCTCACTTAAAGGTCACCCAGCCTCGAGAGCACAGGGCATTGCCCTGTTTAATGACTTGGGTGACGAAAAATAGGGACAAGTTGGAAATTACCTTGACCCAGTTTTTCAGAGTAAAGGACACTGAATCTGCCCCTGCCAGGACTGCTGTGCCCACCTTTGACCACTGATGGCCAGCAGGCCACTGAGCGGACCTCTGCTTCATCTTGGCACAGATGAGAGCTTCTTGTGTGGTCAGTCTGTTTGCATCTAAGCCTTGTAGTGAACTGCTTGCCAAAAGGTCCATCCTATGTGGCATGTAGACCTTCTTCTTTCCCTTCCAAGCCCCTTTCCCGTCCTTCCCTGGGATGGCCAGGAGCGGCTCCCCAGAGCCAGGACTCTCTGTCAGGAAGAGCACCTGTAGGCAGGCACAGAAGAGTCCCAGCACAGCCTGTGTCCAAATCCAGGCCTGCAAGTATTAGACAACATCCCCCTCCTGGAGGGGCATATTTCAAAATCCTTTCTCCTAAAATCAGACTTTTAATGAACCCTGCTAAGAAAGCAAAATTCCTTTGACATGTTTATAAATAGGCACATTTGCATAATTCTGAACTTTGGTCCCCAAGTATACGCATGGCCAGGGAGGCTGTATTTACTTTTTAGATACATTTCCATAAAAAGTAAAAACCTGAATGGCAGCTGTAGCTTCTTCTTCAGTCATGAATGATGCCAAGCCACATTTCCATGTCTCTGGGTACCTGGAGAGAATGGGGTCAGCCCTGGCTGGTCTGGCCAGTGGGATTTTGTCTTCCCTCCCCCTCCGGACTGCCTCCCTGCCAGTTGCTTCTTATCTTGTCTTGAGACTCTGGGCTGCTGACACAGGAAAACAGCTTTATCTAGAATTGGGAGGAAGGATTTCTCTGCCTATTGCTAATTAAGGGCCTATTGGGAGTTAATTCAATTGGGGGTGGAGGCTGAGAAGAAACTGTTTTCCCAGCTGTTGTGTGAGCCAGGCCAGGCCATGATATCATGGATGGTGTTCTGCTTTCTGTCTAGTTCCTCCTCGCCACCCCGCCCTCGGCTCCTCATCTCTTTTTTCAGATTGAATTACAATGAGATTGTGTGTAAAGCAAAAATGTTCTTGCTTTATTTTGTAAGATATTATATTTCTATTTTTTTAAGAAGTGTTTTTGACAGTCCTTCCTCTTGGGTTCAGATCTCTTCATATTGAATGTGGCTGTACTTAGCTTGACTCACCCATGCTACAAACCCAACCCCCATTTTCTATGTCTGCCTCCCCCAGAGGGCTTTCAGGGCTTTGAATGAAATAGTTGACTTCTCAACTTGTAGAAAAATATTTTGACACAGTTTTGGCCAATGAGAAATAAATTGAGTTTGTAAATCTACCCTGTCGTCTTCTCTTTTTTCTGCTTCGAATGAAATTCTGATAGCTAGACGTGAAACCACCTTTATGGGGTGATATATATATATATATATATATAAAGACTGAAAAAATAAAAATCTAGTTCTGATATCAGATCAGATTTCACTTGATATTTTAAGTAGAATGCCTATCCAACAGTACATTTATACTATTTAATTGAATCATATATATGTAAGTACACACACACACACACACACACACACACATGCATATGATAGTCAAGCATGGTTTTGCCATTTAGGATTCATTAGTCAACAAACTAGACCAAGATTCTTGTCCTTGAGCTTTTAATTTAGAGATGAAAACAGACATTAGTTAATATCTATGATAAATAATGTAATTATACAGAAAGAAATAGATGCCATGAAAAAGAAAAAGTAAAACAAGGTTAGGGGCATGGGACTATAAAGCTAGGGACCTGCTGCCACTATAATAGGGTCTTAGGTACGGAGCGGGGCATACACTGGGTGCTTGGTAAATTTTTGTTGAGCTAATAAATGAATCAATAGCTCAGTCAACTTCTAGACTTCTTGTCAGAGAAGAAAAATAGTCTATATTTATAATTTACTGATAAATTTTCTGAAATAGAGGAAAGTTTTTCTCATCAATACACCAAACTACATTCTTTCATAAGTTTCTTGGTGAGAATTTTGATCTGAGAATATCTTAATATCACTCTTACCCTAAAATAAAACTAGATTAGGAGAGATTTTCTTCTACTTTAGTACTTTGGAAGATTTACTTGAATATCTTCTGTTATCCATTCTTTCTAACAGAGGTCAGCTTTACACTGTGACCCTTTGAAGGACATTTGACTATCTCATCATTCCAAGATTTTCCTTTTGTTTTTGATGTTATAAAATTTCAATGTAGTTGATAAGTTTTGAGAATATTTACATTTATCCTTCATGGGAGTGTATTTTTTTTTCTTTTAGTATGTATGTTTCAATTTGAAGATTCAATTCTGTTTTTCATTTGGGAAAATATTCGATATTTCTTTCAGTGTTACTCTCCTCATTCTCTCATTTCTCAACTTGTGGAACTCCTATTAGTTATTTCTTCAATACAGTCTTTTCTCTTTCATATCCCTTAATTTCATGTTCATATTTTCAATCTCCGTTTCTCTTTGGGCTACTTTCTGGTTGATTTCCTCATATCTATTCTATAGTTTTCTTATCCTATCTTTAACCATGTCTTGCCTGCTGTTTAATGAGTCTTTCTTTCATCCCTTGGTATCCACAGGGGATTCCAGGACCCCTTGCAGGTCCAGTGATGCTCAAGCCCCTTTTATGAAATGGTATAGTATATGCATACAATCGACAAATATCCTTCTGTGTATTTTAAATCATCTCCTGATTACTTTTAGTACCTAATATAATGTAAATACTGTGTAAAGAGTTGTTATACTGTATGGCTTAAGGAATAATGGTAGGAAAAGTTGTAAATTTTTTTGCAAAACATTTGAGCTGTGGTTAGTTGATTCTGTGGATATAAAGCCAGCAGAATGGAAAACTGATTATCTTCAGTTCTTCTTTTTTTTTCTTTAATTTTCAAACCTATCTGCTCTTATAGGCAAAAAGTCCTGTTTTTATCTTTTCTTTATTTCCTTGGGTATCTTAAACATGTCTTACTTAAAGTTCCTTTCAGATTACTCTATTAGCACTACTTGCTTAGATAGGAAATATCCCATCCACCAAATCCAATGGCCCTTTCTTTGAACAACTGCTGTGTTTTGGCGCTTTGTAGGTTTTAGACCATGTGCTCATTGTTACGGGAATTATCTTCTGGAGGAGTCTTGCTGGCACCTGGAGGAAACCCTCCTGGGATCCTTGCTTTTTCCTCTCCGTGGGTAAACAAGATGAAGTTTACATAAGTAAAATTTAAAAACAAATCCAAACAAAGGCCACACTACATAAATATAAATTAACACACCAGGAAGAAGATAGTTAAGGGTAATTCAAGGAAGCATTTGTGATAGCTGGGTTTGAGGACCTTTGGTGAGAAACAGTACTCCCCCGCCATCAGCGCACCTTACAAGTAGATTTTTGTTATCACAATTCACATTTTTTTCAAGAACATTTGCAAAACCACTGCACCACCGTGGAATCTGCCATGCTCAGTCAAATGTCCCATGTTCTGTACTCCCCAGAAGGAAAGAGAGGGCAAATTCTCATGGCTTTGCAACAATCACAATTTTTTTTTTTAAAGATGTTGGTATCCATCCTTTCAATAATCTATTGTGTAGTTTGGAATGGAGAATTAATCTCGATTTGTTTATTTAACCCATTTGCTGAGTAAATGAATGAACTCCACCGTGACAACCTTTGCCACTGGCAGGGAGCATCCTGCCATGGTGGCCATGAGACTGTCCTTCCTAACACACAACCACAGAAAGCAGAGTCCAATGAGACCCTGGATACCGGGCTGTGAAATTCCACTGTAGTATTTGCACCATGGGTAGATAGTGGCAAGAACAGGACAGTGGGGATACTAAGTATGGTCAGGGACCTCTTGGATGAACAGCTTTGTCTGAAGGACTCACTGACTGCTTTGCTGAACTCTTGGTCAATCTATAATGCTACCGCCTAGCCTACTCTCCCTCTCTCCTTCACTTGAGTCAGACTCTCATTGCGTTCTGATTAGCTCTTAGAGAGGAGGACCAGAATTGGTGGATAGCCTAGATGGGCCAGTAGCAAGGAGGAAAGAGAATCGAATCAGATGAGAAGAATGGATTGAAGAGGGCAATTCAACACGAACATCATAATTACCTTTTATGGCCATGATCAGATGCCTCTCACAAAGATCTGGTACACAGATTTTGGTTCATAGTGGTGGTCAAGATAAGAGAGGCCAATGGAACTGTGAAAGTCCTGAACAAAGAGCCAGTTGGGGATCAGTAGCACTTGGTTTCCTGCAAACTCTACCTCACCCTTGACGTGGGGCACCAGATATCTGGAAGGACACAAGGGTCCAGTAGGCTTTTATACAGAAAGATCATCTGTGGATTCTAGCAGATGAAAGGGAACAGGCCAGGATGGAAACTCAGGATTCGTTGTACCTCTCAGCAGTGATAGCTGGAGGTGCTGGCATCTCTACCAATCTTGCTTCACTTCAGTTGCCCCATTTATAAAATGACGAGAGTAATCTCAACACCAGAGGGCCTGGTGAAGTTACAGACCATGTGCACATAGTGCCTAGTGCAAAGTCTGGTGAACTGTGGGTGCTCATATCATGGCCCTGTTAAAAAACAGAAAGCCACAAGTTCTGCAGGAGCAGAGGGTTGTCAAATGCCATAGTAAATGTGTAGCCCATCATTTTTATAATTTTGATGGTGTATTATTCTGAGATCAAGAAGTTTTCTATCCTTTATGTTCTTGTGGAATAAGACCAATTTTATGATTCAGGAAGCTTTCATTTGCAAGCCATTCCTTCCATTTTCAAGATCAACTCAAATGACTTTCATTAAAAAAAAAAAAAAGTAATGTATTGTGTCTGACACTTGGGAAGTTCAAGGGCACCTGGCCTCAGGAATGACCGAGCCAAGTGTCCACATGATACTCTGAGGCTCCTCTCTCTCTCTCTCTCTCTCTCTCTCTCTCTCTCTCTCTCTCTCTCTCTTTCTCTCAGTGTTATTTCATTCTAGGCAGGCTCTCTTCATAAGGAAGCAAGATGGCTTGGAGCCATCTCTGGTCTATAACATCTTCCCAGAGGAGAGAGGGCATATCTTTCCAGATAATTTCAACAAAAAAAAATCTGGGAAGGCCTTGGTTGGCCTGGTCTCACTCCAACTCACTCTCCTAAGCCAGTTGCCATGGCTAGAAAGCTGAAGTGTCTTTGACACTTCAGGGCCTGGTTGTGTCCTCCTCTCTAGAAATAGGGATAGGACATGCCGGGAGGGTTCCCAGAAATTTTTGTTCAGCCAAAATCATGTGCTGAACACATCTGACCACAGACCATTCTCTGCCAGTTCAGCCAGTTCATACATTATTACCACGAAAGAATCAACTTCAAAGTTTGCTATTTTTAAATTAAGTGGATTAATTTTACAAATCCATCCTCAAATTAAATGAAATTATACAGGTAAAACACAGAAGGATATGTCCCAAAATATTAAACTTGTGGGGTTTCTAATGGGAGAAGATTAAAATTATTTCCCTTTGATTTTCCTTTTTCATTACTGAACAGTCACTAGAGGATCGCTTCTCTCTCTAGAACCTGAATTGTTCTTTCTATCCGGTTCTAATTGGTTCTATCCAGTCTCACATATTGGGGGACACACCAGAGGTACTTGTTGGAAATTCAGATTCAACCTCTGAATTTCCAACAGGTACTCTAACTCTAACTTTGGAGATGGATCTTGGGATAGAATTAGACATGGAATTTTCTCTGATAAAGAACTTGGGAGGAAAATCTCTCTGCTGGTTGAAGGAATAAAAATGGTATCTCAAATATTCTGGAACTTGAGTGTATAAAGGGACCATCGACTCTTGACAGTTCCTAACTCCCATGACTGAAACATCTCAAAGATATTGAAGTCGGTTATTTTTTCCTTCCATCCCCTCTCCCTTTCCTTCCCTGTTTCAAGGACATGTGTAAGGAATAATGTGTCCTCAGGAGCCGACTGCTCCTGGTGGTAATGAGATTCCTTCTAGCAAGAAAAATATTGGGGCGCATCTGTGCTGCGCTTCACTGGCACGAAGAGATGTTCTAGATGACGCAGACGCTGCTGGTCTCCACGCTCCCTGCCTCTGGCACCAGTTCTTTCTTAAAAACAGATTATGCAACACTTCATTTATTCATTTATAGTCAGTAAACATGACATTTTAAAAACTAGGAAAAATATATAGTAAATATAAAGAAGAAAATGCAAGTCACTCGTAATTTCACTTGACTTCCATCCCAAGGAACTCCATGTATTTACTATTTTGGCGCGCATCATCCCAGGTTTTATGTGTATACTTCCATTTGATTTGGGGGATACATTTCTAAAAGGAACTCGTCTCATTTAAGAATAGAAAACATTAAGGTTGATTTTTTTTCCCCTTAGGAACTAAACATAAAGTGGCAGGAGATGTGTTCTTGGAGCACATGAATCTCCAGCCCTCAAGCTGAAGGCCATGGTCGCAGCACACATCTCCAGGCAATTCCGCAGGCTTGTTTCTTCAAGGTTTTCATTACTTTTTGCAGTTTACATGAAGCCACTGTTTCTTTTTATGCATTTCTCACTCCAAGAGTCACAGATCAGTGTATCATTTCTGGTTGATTTATGACCTTCTTCGTAACACCACTTAGATCTAACATTTAGTTCCAAAGTTACTGATTTTGGAGAAAGGTTTTCTTATTCTCATACCACCACTTAATGAAAGTTTGATGGATTGCTTTTGTGGATATAAAAATAAAAACGATTTAAAAAAAAAAGTAAATCTTAGCCTAGCAGCACGATCACCCTGCAGTTGAGCAGGTAAGGCCAGGCGTCACAGGTGTGTGAATCCCAGGAAGGAGTCTTCCCCTGCCAGGGAGGGGCCCAGTGAAAGCACAGATATCGATGACTTAAAATTCCCTAAATTCTGGCAGTTTTAAAAACTCTGATGGATTTATATTATTTTGACTTCACGATGAATTTCTCAATGTTTCTATATTTTATTACTATAAAGCCACAAAAAACTGTGACTGACTTTCCTTCTCTGATACCTTGGCTCTTTGACTTAGCAGAGGCTCCTTGGTTTACAGTGCATGACACACAGACCACAACTCAGGACTCAGCCAGAACGGGCTCTGCTCTCCCTCACGCTGTTTCAAATGCTCTCACCAATCAATGGAAGGCAGACATCTGAAGACAGTTTATGCAACTGCTGGGTCATTTGAATCAATCTCTGTGAAAAGGTGTTCCTGATTCTCATTCCAGTTTCAGAACTCCAAAATCCTTAACGAAACCCAGATCTTCCCCAAATCCCACGTTCAGGAGGAAATTCTCTGAATATCCATCAGTGTTCCAAGTGTGTGGATAGAGTAGCAGGGCACGGGGTCTGCTCTCCCTGGGAGTCGTGATGGTGAGACAGGAAGTAAAGAAGAAGCTGCCTGAGAGACTGCTGTGGATCGGGAAGGACCAGGAGGAGTTTGGTTTAATTTAGTGAGCGAGGAAGACTGACCCATGGAAGAGATGTGTCACTGGACACCTGAAGTGTCACTCTGCCTTGTGAGAAGCTGGGGTTGGGATGAGAGGAAGAGAGCAGTGTTCCAGGGGATGGGATAGATTGAAGATCTGGAGGAAAAAGGGAACATTAGTTTCTGAAATGCATCCAACTGAGCCGACCCCAAAGGAAAATGATGAGGAACCGGAAAGAACCTTCTGGAAACAGATTTCAAATTGACATAAGGAGACATTCAGTGATGCTGGAGTTGATCAGGCACATCATGGTCCTTCTCAGTGTTTGTCCCTGAGAGTCTTTAGGTTCACTGGATAGGGAACTGAGCCCTGGCAGGATGTCCGAGAAATGATAGTCTTTGATTGGATGAAACACACTATTCCTAAAATCCAAAGCCTATCATCAGAGTCCCTCTCCTTTCCTGAAGTTTTGTGTTTTCCTTTTGGCCAAATATCAAAGAATATCATGGAGCCCCTGTAGCACCGGGCATGGAGTACAGCGTGTGCTCAGCACCGACCTCATCCAGCTGCCATTCATCAGAAGACCTAAGGGTGCTCCTGGGCATTTACTTAGTGGAAAATAGAATTTTGAAAAGTATCAAAGAGTATTTTTTACTAGATTTTAGAACTGAAAGGGACTTTGGAAGCTCACAAGTCAACATCTCCTTTTACAGATAAAATATGAGAGCAGAGAGAGAGCCCACTGGGGCCCGGACACGCTCTCTTGCTAGTGAGGACAGAGGCAGGGCTGGTAGACAGCCCTCCTGACTCCATTCTTTCCATCCCATCCGGAAGATCTCCAGGAAAATAACACAGGTATATTTAAGGAAATTCAATTCAAGTCCAAAGAATAAATATCTGAGGAGCTTCCCTGGGCCAAGGGTCCTCATACGTGGGCTTTCTGTGTGCAGGAACAGTCTGCAGGCCCGTGTGGGCTCCTCCTAGACTCGCTGTCCACCTGGCGGGCTCCTGAGGGGCCAGTCTCAACGTTGTATCCTCAGAAGGACCGCCGAATGTGCGGTCTGGAGGGATCCCCTCTTATCACCCCTGGGTGCCCAGCTGACCACCCTGAGTGATACAGTAGTAACGCATTCATGTCCACCTTTGGTCCTATAGGTTGATGCATCTCATGGAAGAAATCTGACCAGTTCTAAAGCAGAACTGTGCCCAGAAGTAGGCACTTAAACAGAAGCGTTTTCCTTAAATATCTTTCCAATGGTGTGAAAGAAAGAGGTGGGCTTTGATGTCGATTAACCTGGTACTCACGTTTACAAGCAAAAAATGACCCAAATAGAAAAATAGTACCTTAGAGAGGAGATACAAGAAGCTGTCCTCATCATCTCTGGTGGCCCATGACTGCCGTGGCCAAGTGACTGTCCTTTCTCTCGACCTGTGCTGTCTTTGGCAGAGGTTCCAACGTGTGACCTTTCTAAATTAAAGTTTCCCCTGGAGAAGGACTTTATGAGAGGAACTTAACAATTAGGAAAGAACAGATAGGTTTCTGACGAGCGGGCCAGATGTGCCACATCGGAACCCGCGATGGGAAACGCCTGCCCAAGCTGCAGCAGCTACGTGAGTTTCAGTAATTTAGTTCTCCTCGGCCCCGCGGCCGCCGCCCAGGGAATGGAAACAGCGGAAACAGCAAGTTGTTTCTTTGTTGGTTTTGGTCCTTCCTTTAAGAGATGTCATCGCAAATAGAACAGGAGAGAGGCCCAGCCAAGAGCACTTCATATTGCTCTCTGGGTTTCTTGTGCCGATTGACCTCAGCCTCTCCCACCATGAGAAGGGTCCCTCCAGTGCCACTCAGCAGGGGCAACCAGCTGAAAGATGAAAAGCCCCTTGTGTCTGGGGACACTTCCAAAGGCTGTTTGGAACGGTTTACCCAGGATTTTCTTAAATGATTTATTACTCTATAAAACCAACATGGCTAAATTAAATTATAAATAAGTCCATTGCAAAAGGCAGGGAAATGCCATTTGCTTTGCTTTCCATTGGAAACTTCTCTGCGGAGCTGGAAAGCATTCGGCTGCTATTAGCCGCAGCCCTTGCTGGGAGGTTTTCATAGACAGTGGTTCTCAACCTGTCTACACAAGGAGAATTTTCATTTTTCTGGTATCTTGAGATCATCTAGGCAGGGATAGTAGAGGCTCCAAAACAGGGGAATAAGTACAGATGTGGCCACTTTGGTTAGCATGACTTTGGGAAGGTTGTGTAAACCTCCCCCGGCCTCAGTTTACTGTTTTATAAACTAATGATAACAGTGATTCATATTGAGGGTGCGTAGAGGTTTATATGGGAGAACATATGGCCAGCGCTATTTGGTAGGTGCCACTGTGTAATAGGTGCTCAAGAAATCCTATTTTTGGGCTGGGGATGTGGCTCAAGCGGTAGCGCGCTTGCCTGGCATGCGTGCAGCCCGGGTTCGATCCTCAGCACCACATACAAAGATGTTGTGTCCGCCGAAAACTAAAAAATAAAAAAAAAAAAGAAATCCTATTTTGTCCCAGAGATTGGCAACTGCAACACTGCGATCAGTGTAATCCTCACTCACAAACTCCAGAGAACACCCGAGTGTGTGTATGTGTGTGTGTGCGTGTGTGTGAGTGGGAGAAGGAGTGGTCATCAGGTGCAAGAGCCACTGCAGAGTGGTCAGAGACCTTAGAGAAAGTGAAATTTCAATCTCTTCACTTTAGACACAGGGGAAATTCAAGGCTGCAATGGGGGAAGACGTGTTCACAGCCATCTCAGCAGGAGGAAAGGGCCAGGACTCAGACCTGCTTCTTGTTGCCTGTTACCCGTAGGACAATTCCTCCCGGGCGATAATGGGCAGTATTTATTAAGCACCTACCAGGTGCCAGACATTTATGACGTCCCTGTGGAGCGGCTTTCTTATGACTCTCATTCCATAGACTCTGAGGTTCAGAGACGCAAAATTCCTTCCCCAGAGTCACACAGTGGGCACGTGTGAAGCACCCTGGATTAGCAGGATGCCAAAGGTCATTACACTGTTCTATATCACTGGAAATAGGTCTGAACCTCCCAGTGTGTTCCAGTCCCAGAGGTCAGAACGTGTGCAGATGCAGGGGTACCCACTTAGTAAGCCAAGCCTCCTCTGCTCATTTGTCCCATTCCAGATGTGAAAGTTCAGTCAGCAGGAACACCTCCGGCCAGGAAAAGAACCACTTCCTGCCCGCCTTTTCAGATTGTCTTCGCCTGATGGAATTCAAGGGGCTTAGAGCCCAGATTAGCTTGACAGGGTAACAGAGGAAGCTATCTTCATTCCCACGAGCGCTACGTCCAAGTTGCTATGAGGTAACTTCAGTTCACTGTCCACTTTCGACTGGGATGGCCAAGCTTCAGAGTGTCCCCACGCCCAGGGCCGACCAGTGTCTCAGTGCCCAGACCAAGAGTGGAAACAGGAAGTCCCATCTACACCCATCCCATGGTTGTCCCTCGGCTGGTGGAGGGATCTCTCGAAGGGCTCCTTGGGAACGGCTGCTGCAGCCCAGGAAGACCTTGGCAGATGAGCCACAATAGACAGGAAGATAGACCTGGGCAGGAAGGCTGCTCTCAGCACAGGCAACGTTTACTTTAGCACCATCTTCTCTTTTCTGCTGAGTTTTAGACCTGTGACTTTCTAACAAATTGATTTTCTGGCACAAAACTTCAACCTGATCTTGCAAAAAAAAAAAAAAAAAGGGGAGTCCGATGGTGCACCCCATAAAACCTTGTGCCAGAGACTCCACAGCTTTGAGCCTTTGTTTTCTGAGAAAGCAGAGCTTGGGATTGAAGCAGAGAGTGGCTCTGCCATTTCCTAGCAAGGTGGCCTGGAACGGGCATCTTACCTTTTCTCGACCTCGGCATCCATGTCTATAATAGGGAACAATGACAGTATTTACCTCAAAGACCGGTATGGAGTCCTCGAGGCCACCTGAGCCCATGTGAGTGCCGTGTTGGAGCAGTGGATATTATCACTGTGTTGTCTCATTGGTTAATGGAGTCACAACAGCAGGACATAGGACTGTTCTGAGGAGCAAATGACCAGATGATTCTGAAGGGCGAAGCACACAGAAGGTGCTAGGAACTGAGTGCTGAGGCTCGTGCAGAGAGTCTGACCAGAGAGGTCTCCATGGGTTGATTTGGAGAGTCTAATGCAGTTGGCCAAGTCTTGTCTCTGCCAATGACCAAACGTGTATTATACAGATCTGGCCACTAACTTGAGCAGCTTATTGTTCCAGGGGAGGATATTGAGGAAAAAGGAAAAGGTCCAGCAGGCAGCAGGTGTGCTAAAAGCAGAAAATGCTGGGTCAGGAGCCCTGGCTTGCAGTACTGACCACAGGGCAGAGCTTCCTAGCCCTGAGCAAACCTGTCTTCCATTCCCTCTTCTGTCAAAAGAGCATCAAGGTGATGTCCCACGTTCTTTCTGAAACTAGTATCAAGTAATTTAATATTGTCTTGGGGCACTTCCATCTGATGCTGGTAGGAATGTAAAACGGCACAATTATTCAAGTGACTAGTTGAGCATCACCAAGCTCAGATGGTGTACGTGGCCACCTGCATTATGCCATGTCTCCATGAGTTTATGTTTGTTGTGTTCCAGGTACTGTTCTAGTTGCTGGGGAAATACCAATGAACAAAACATAAAATTTCAGCTGCCAAGGAGTTGATTTTCTGGCAGGGCCTAGGAATAATGATAATAATAATAACAAAAAAGTACTCAAAACTGAAAAAGTAGTGAAGCTGTGTACACCTGCTGTCTGATTCTCCACTGTGTGGGAGCTTGGCCTTATCCAAAGTGCAGCAACTGACACATAGTAGGTCCTGTGCATAGGTTCCATGAACAGACAGAACCTGGATCCGGTTTAGATACAACATGTGCAAAGTCAGCACGTTTTTGGCTGAAGTGAATTATGTCTTTTGGCTTCCAGAGCAGACCTGGGATGATTACATGACCATTATTTTAAAGCTGAGAAGCTCATGGGGAATGAGCTAGTCTCCTCCCAAACCAGGCCCGCGGAGGAGGCTGCAGAAGAGGAGTAAGTTGCACATTGCTGCCCCCTGGTGGTGGTAAGGCATATAGCCACAACTCCATGGCTGTCACCACTCAGGCATGACACCATCACTGCGGAACTGGAAATAAACTCTCAGTGTGGTGGCCTTATCTTTCAACTACAAGAGTCTGAACATTCTGTCCTTAAGGCGCCAGTGGGTAGAATAGGAGGATGATTTCAGATGAGCCAGTACAATGCTACAGCACTGTACCATGGTAGAGCAGGATTCTGCTCAACTCTTCAGAAGTTTGTAGTTACAATGGGTCAGAGTTCATGGGAGCTTAAGCTATTTTCCAGTTCTATTTCTAGTTCCAGGAATGTCTCCCAGGGAGCTCCTGTGTGGACTTCAGGGACTCTTTGGACTTTAATTTGGGAACATTCCCAGAATGCATAGGGAAGTTTGAGGTCCAAATACCTCTGGAACTCTGGACTAGTTGCCCCAGGTGAGCCATGAAATGAGATGTGTGTTCACTTCCCCTGTGGGCCTGGCTTGAATATTCTATCTCATTTAGACACACATTCACACGCAACTCATATCAAGATGGCTGGTAACCAGGTGGGTTCTGTCTTGTGACCAGTTTCCTAACTACCTTGAACCCCAGTTTTCACCTCCTATAAAAGAGAAAAATAACACCTGTTAAATTGGGCCACTCACCACATAAATAAAAATAGTCATGTGAAAGAAACCAGCAGATTATCAGGCAACCATTAGGCGCTTAATAAATGCTTTCTAAAGCAAGTGTGTTCAAAACTGACATTCATATACAGTTATAAAGCATTTCAAAATTCATAAGTGATATGAAAACTGTAAGCCAGAAACCATCTTTCAGGGAAAATTTGTAATCGATATGCCTCATCCATTTTTTCCAGGTATATATTTCTATCACAGGACCTTTTTTTAATTAATTAATTAATTTATTTATTTATTTTAATTAGGTATATATGACAGCAGAATGCATTTTGATTTATTGTACACAATTGCAGCACAACTTTTCATTTCTCTGGTTGCACATGATGTAGTGTTGCAGTCATATGTGCAGTCACACATGTACCTGGGGAAGTGATGTCCATCCCATTCCACCATCTTTCCTGTCCCCATGCCCACCTCTCCACCTCACCCTACCCTTTGCCCCATCAAAGTTCCTCCATTTTCCCCATGTCTCCCGCCCCGCCCCGTTATGGATCAGCATCCTTATATCAGAGAGAACATTCAGCCTTTGTTTTTTGGGATTGGCTTACTTCACTTAGCTTGACATTCTCCAACTCCATCCATTTACCTGCAAATGCCATGATTTTATTCTCTTTTAATGCTGAGTAATATTCCACTGTGTATATATACCACAGTTTCTTTACCCATTCATCTATTGAAGGGCATCTAAGTTGCTTCCACAGTTCAGCTATTGTAAATTGAGCTGCTATGAAAATTGATGTGGCTGCATCACTGTAGTATGCTGATTTCAAGTCCTATGGGTATAGACTGAGGAGTGGGATTAACTGGGTCAAATGGTGGTTCCATTCCAAGTTTTCTAAGGAATCTCCATACTGCTTTCTAGATTGGTTGCATCAATTTTGCAGTCCCACCAGCAATATTTGAGTGTGCCTCCCCCCCCCCACATCCTTGCCAACAGTTCTGACTAGCGTAAGATGAAATCTTAGAGTAGTTGCTAGAGATGTTGAAAATTTTTCATATATTTATTATATCTTCTTCTGAGAAGTATCTGTTCAGCTCCTTAGCCCATTTATTGATTGGGTTATTTGTGTTTTTGGTGTTACATTTTTTGAGTTCTTTATAAATCCTGGAGATCAGTGCTCTATCTGATGTGTGTGTGCAAAAGTTTGCTTCCCAAATATTGGCTTTCTCTTCACCTCATTTATTGCTTCTTTTGCTTTGAAGAAGGTTTTCAGTTTGAGTCCATCCCATTTGAAGGCCATAATGAAGAAAATGTTGATGACTTTTGTGTTTAGAGGTGATACAGCTGACCCCATTTCTACACACCCTATTTCTGATTGAGAATACTGTTCTGTTATACAGGATGACGTTTCCTACATTGTATATCCAGGAGAACTGTCCTGAGTCCTGCTATGTTTGGGTCTGAATATTTTTGTTCCCCAAGTTCTCACACTAAAAGCTACGAACTGACACTATCAGGTATGGGCGTGGGCTGGTGACTGGGTCACTAGAGCAGAGTCTTAGAGTAGAATTAGTGACCTTATAGAAGAGATTCTGGGGAACTGCCTTGCCTCTCCCATCAAGTGCGGGCACTTTCTGTGAACCAGAAAGCCGACCCTTGTCAGACTCTAAAGCCCCAGGTGTCTTGATCTTGGACTTCTCAGACTCCCAAGCTACAAAAAATAAACTTCTGTTCTTTGTAAGCCACTCTTTTCGTGGTCTTGTGCTGTAGCAGCCCACATGGATTAGGATGAATCAACTGCTTTCCTTCCTTTCACTTCAATCTTTACATTTCCTGTTTCTATTACCAGAACAGTAATATGTGATCATTGTACATAAAATCGAAATGTTACAGAAACACATGGCCTATAAAGGAGGAATTTCCCATAATCCCAAACTTCTTTTAAAAGTTTGGCATATTGTTGCATTTGTTTTATTCCGTGAACAAATACCAACAAGAGTGTGACTGATAAGATTGTACAAAAGTGCAAATTGCTCTGTAATTTCAGTTTTTAACAACCTCATGCATCTTGAATAAGCTTCACACCAATCTGAATTTCTCTTTCTCTCTCTGTAATGGTTGTGTAGTATTCCATCGTAAAGTGTACCGTTGTAACTCTGAAGGGTCCCTTCCAACCTTTCTGATGCCTTTGTTCAATAGAATATCAAATATTCCATCCATGCAGGGTCTCTGGAAGATGGAAGAAAAAGAAACATTGAATGGCAGTACTCTTGTTTGAGACCACAATACAATCAGTGGCAGGGAACAGCTACACTCATGGAGGCCAAGGGTCCTGGAGGCCTTGTGGATGGTGGCACTCTGATAATTCTATCTCACTTGCAGGAATGATACACTGTAACTGGTGGGTTCTTAGGGTTTGTAGGTTAGGCTTCTGTTCATATGTTATTCATTCAATCGACAAACATTTGGAGTGTGTAGTATGAGATACTATATTGGAATAAATTTCCTTAATAGATGAAAACTGGTCACTATTCTCAGGCAATAATCAATAGCATTTCCCTTGAAAGAGTTCATTTGCATTTCTATGAACAAGAATAATGTGCATTACCCTCAGTTTTCTACAATGTACAGAGTAGTGAAAGAGGCAGTGAAAGGCAGAGATAATCCAGAAGAGCATAATCAAATGGATCCCCAGGAAATTTTCCGGCCTATTTCAAAAACTTTCTGAATTTTTAAAGACAACAATCACTTTTGCACACGACTGGAAAATGCAGCATGTGAATTTAAGGCCATGGAGATAACGGCAGTCGGAAGCAGAAGAGTGAGCCCTCATGTAACCCACCTTTCCAACAAGCCACGCATCCTCCCCGGCTCCAGTTAGCGGGTGAGCCTTGCGCTGTTCCTGGTGTGAGTCTTGAGCCTCTGTTTCTTGCCCTTAGCTGGATTTCCTTGGGAATAGGTTTCTTCTTCATTGACAGAGGATGTCTGACCTTTTCTCTCTAGTTCATTCCTGTGAGATGGTTCTGACTGTAGGATCCTATCTAATCACAGGGTCACTTGGATGAGACTGGGTAGAAGCCACCCTGTCTCTCACCAGCTGGGCTCAGAAAGTAGAGAAGAAGTGCAGGCTTTGGGTTGAGGCTTCAAGCAGCACTTCTGAAGAAAACTCAATTGATCTCTTTGGGGTCCTGCGCTGTGAGCACATCTGTCAGCTGAAGTAAGCCGCCTTTGGAATTCAAGCAAAAAATACTCCATCCCCAGTTTGTACACAGTGAGTTCTTCCCCTTTTCCCATCTTTGAAGGGATTTGAAGAATGAGGGTAGCACTGGGGACCTCGAGGCACTCCCAGCCATCTCTGAACCTGTCTTCTGTTAGTTTGCTTTGTGAATTGTCATAATGGTTAGCAAAGTCTTTCTGTTCTCTCTTCTACAATGAGCCACCTTCTTCCTTGATTTCCATCAAAACTCTCCACCCCCACAAGATCCAGGTGAGCATCTGACTTCACGGTGTGCCTGCTGAGCATGGGACGGCATCACAGGGCAGGTCACTCCGAACCTAAGGCTAGCATCCCACTTTCCTTCCTTCAGTGTCTCTTTAGCTACTCCCTCTTTCCTTTGGGTTTCTTCCTCTCTTTTCTTCATTTTCTTTGCAGAGAAACCCAACTTATTTCCAACCTCTACCGCCTCCTCCAAGTTCAAATCCAGATCTTTTAAAAGAAATTTGGCTAGTTTACTTGTTATGTGGTAGCATTTCTCGGTTTCAATTTGCATTTTCCTGATGAAAAATCATTAAGTATTTTTTTATTTGTTTCTTTGATGACTGTGTATTTTAAGGGCCTTTTTAGATCTCTTTTGTCTTTTATATTGGGTTGTTTCTTATGGACATATAAAGATTTTGGACATAAATTCATTCATTATCAGATATGTGGTTCTCAAATATTTTCTCTCAGCCTTATCTTTCACCTAATAGTGTCTTTTGTTTTTAACATTAACAAAATTGGTCTATCAATCTTTTCCTTTAATAGAATATGATTTGGGCAGTATATCTTAAAACTTGCCATCAAACTCCAGATTCTCAAATTTTCTCCTATGTAATCTCCCATAAATTTAAAATTTTGCATTTTACATTTAGGTCTATGATTCATATTGAGCTAATTTGTACATCATATATGAGGTATGTATTGAAGTTCATTGTTTTTTATATGAACACTTAGATATTTTAGCAGCATTTACTGGAAAGATGATCCTGTCAAAATTTAAGAGTGCAGGCATCCTAGAGCCTGTTTTTACAACAATACCTGCTGTTTTGTTTACAAAACAGACACCTTTTTGTAAAAACTGACACATAGACCAATGAAACAGAGTTGATAACCCAGAAGTAAACACACAAGTTTACAACTAACAGGTTTTCAACAAATGTACCCAAAACATACGTTGGAGAAAGGAGCCTCTTCAATAAATGGTGTCAGGAAAACTGAACATAGACCCACGGAAGATTGAAATTTTACTGCGATTTCTCACCTTGTACAAAAATCAATTCAAAACAAATCCAAGACCTTCATGTAAGACCTGAAACTATTAAAGGAAAACACAGGGGAAACTCTAAGATATTGGTACAGGCAGTGGTTATCTGGGTAGGACTCCCAAAGCCCAGGCAACAGAAATAAAAATAGATAAGAGGGATCATAGCAAACTAAAAGCCTTCTCTTCACTTTTGCTGAGGCTGGCTTTGAACTCGTGATCCTCCTGCCTTGGCGCCCTGAGCGCTGAATTATAGGTGTGCACCATCGCACCTGGCCTTACTAATAATGAATCTGCTGAGAAAGAAATCATGAAAACAATTCCATTTATGATACACACATGCATACACAGAGATATTTAGCAGTAAACTAAGGAAGTAAAAGACCTCTACAATGAAAATCACAAAATACTGATGAAAGAAATTGAAGAAGACACAAACAAGTGGAAGGACTTCGCATATTCATGGATTGGAAGAATTAATATTGCTAAAATGTGTCCATACTACTCAAAGTGATCTCCAAATGCAATGCAATCTCCATTAAAATACCAATGACATTCTTTATAGAATCTATTCTATCTGTCTCTATTGAATTACTCTCCTTAGTTTGTTAAAGTCAGTTCACTGTATTGGGGTGGGTCTGGTTCTGGGCTCTCCATTCTGCTCTGTTGATCTATGAAGCTATCTTTTCACTAACTCTACACTGTCTTTATTACTCAGCTTTATAGTGAATTCCACAACTCGGTTCTTTTTCCAAATGGTTTTGGACACTCAATTCTTTGCCTTTTTGTAAAAAATATTCAAATTAGCCTAAAATTTTTATAAATAGCTTAAAATAATTCTTCTGAGGTTTTTATTGGGACTCCATTGAATTTTACTAATGTGCCACTGTGACAGTGGAGGAGGGTCATGAGGGTTCTTCAAACAAACCCATGGTTAGGCCTGTCTTAGCCCCATCTTTCCCTCACTTGGCAAAAGACATGGTACTGATGATTCTTGAGACTTTTTGACAATGTACATTTTCTTTGTGGTAAATCTGATGGCCTCTTGCCTTTTCCCATTGCTTTTTAGGATTTGATATCTTGGAGTCTTTTAAGCCAAATTGATAAATCTTTTTTTATTCCATCTTAGCAAATATTATGGCGAAGTCTCCTCTTTCATTCCTTTTGCCTTTGTGAGCTTATCCCCTTAAGATGTTTTTGATCATTTTGTTTTTATTGGGGTTTCAAAAGAGAGCACAGGCTCATATATGAATCAAATCAATGATCTTTAACCAGTGTTCTATTATACAAAACCATTTTACACTAGTCACACTTGGAAAAGGGTTTTAGTCTCTGCATTTAAGTGAAACATAAATGTTATGAGAATAGTTGTAGTTAGAAAAGTGAAATGCTTTATTTTTAAAATTTTTATTTTTCCTTTTTAACTGACACATAATGGTGGTACATGTTTATGGGGCATAGCATGATAATTTGATACTTGTATAGGATGTGTAACCATCATACCAGGGCAATTAGCATTCCCATCTCCTTATACCTTTGTCAATTCTTTGTGTTCAGAGACTTTAATCGCTTTTCTCCTAGTGTTTCATAAAATATGTAATAGTTTGTTGTAAACTGCAGTAACCCTACTGTGCTGTAGAGTGCTAGCACTTACTCCTCCTAGTTGGTTATATTTTGGTGCCCATGATCTAATCTCTCTTTCTCTCCATCTCTGTCTCTATCTGCTATTGGTTCTCCTTCCCAGGAAAACTCTGACAAATGCAAAAAGTTATATCCTCCACCACCATACCTGATACCAGTTTTTCTTCTTTAGACTCTAGATGCTCATAAAAGAATTTTAATCAAGTATCTTAGTTTTTGTGCTTCTCCCCACTAGTGACTTAAAATGAGTCCTGTTGATACCTGATATGACAGTGAGTATTTCATTAGACTCAGTTTGTTTTCTAGTCTTTCCAAAGTTTTTATAGAAAAACAAAACACTGGAGTTTACTTTTGTTATTTAATGCTGCTATAATCAATTATCACAAATTTAGTGGCCTAAAACAACACAAATTTGTTAAGTGACAAACCTGGAGTTAGAAGTCCAACACAGTCCCGCTGGGCTGGAATCCAGGTGGGGCTGCATTACCCTCTGGATGCTCTAGGGGCAGTAAGTTTCTTCCTGTCAACTTCCTTTGACTTGAGGTCTTCTTCCTCCATCTTTAAAGCCAGGAAACTCAGGCTGATTCCTTCTCCTGTCATGCTCCTTATCCCCCGCTCTGGTTCTCTAAATTCTTCCAGCCTCTTCCACTTTTAAGGTTCTTGGCATTGCATTGGGTCCATTTGTGTAATTCAGGATGATCTTCCTGTTCCCAAGGCAGCTGATTAGTGAACTTAATTCTCCTTTGTTATTCTATCTGGCATATTTATTTATTCTGAGGATAAGAATTTGGGCATCTTTGGGGGACCATTACCCTGCCACAGAGCCCATACTGTTTCCTACCATCAGTGATGTTCTCTTGAGCCAATTGCATAAATGCCATGTAAACCAGGTTTGGGAGCTGTTATAGATTGAGAGTTTGTGCCCTCCCTCCCCAATCCATATGTTGAAAACCCTAATTCCCGGATGATGTATTTAGAGACGGGAACTCTAGCAAACTAATTAAGGTTAAAATAAGGGGAGAGCCCTGATCTGATAGAGTTTGCATCCTTACAAAAAGAGACACCAGAGTTTTCCCTGTCTTTCACAATCACCCAGGAGAGTCACATAAAGACTCAGTGACATCTGCCTACCACCAGGAAGACAGCCTGCACCAGACACCAAACCTGCCGGAATCCCGATCTTGGATCACCAGTCTCCAGAATTGGAGAAAATGACATCATGTTGCTTGGCCAGCTGGTCATGGCATTTTGTTTGGAAGCCCAAGCAGACTAAGGCAGGAGTAAGCCCCACCTACCCTCAGTCAGGGTAACTTTGAAATGTCAGGAGCAGAAGTACAGAGAGTGGGCTCTGAGCGAGGACCATTCAGTGTACCCTGCCCTCTGTTTTTTTTTTTTTTTTTTATGGAAATGAAGAGCACTAGTTAAAACAGTGAATTGGGAAGCAGGGGTTGATAAGAATTCATTCTCCACTCTTCCATAGGACTATGATTGAACTCTTTAAGTGTTTGGAACCCAGAATGCACACATAGAATTAAATTATAAGCAAATGAATTGTGTGTGTGTGTGTGTGTGTGTTTGTGTGTATGCGCACGTACGTGCATATTTCTGGGGAGGGGAGCCTGTAATCTTTGTTTCATCTGAAAAGAATTTTACCCACCAAAAGTTTAATCTTTTACATGGGCCTGTTCTGTTTTGGTTATTTGGGCACAGCCCATTTCCACTCTTAAACTTGAGACTTTCATAACAGGAACTATTATCAATAGATTTTACAACCAACCCCTAGTACTTACCACTATGCCTAGTGCGTAGTATGTACCCAATAAATATTAACTTAATTTTAAGTTGGACCATTGTATTTGTGAGTTGAGGAACTGCAGACTGAGGTCTGGTAATTGTTTCAGTTTCGGTCACTTTATTCCAAAAAAATCTAAATATGTTGATAATAATATTCTATTCATAGAGCTTCATGCCAAGTGGTGACACTTCATCCTTTAAGGGGAAAAAAGCTTAATTCACTTTTTAAAAGTTGTTTTGGAGTTTTTAAGAGGTGTTCCAGTGTTCTGTGGTCAGGCCTTGCTCAGCCTCCAGCTGCGTTGCTTCACTGCGGACCCCGAGTTGGCACCAACGCCTTGTTGAAAATATTATCAGTGGTAAGAGACCTGCACTGACAATTTTATTAGCACAAGTGAGGGTCCCTAGGAGGAACCGAGGGTAAGAAGTTTACTGATTACAAGGCTGCTCTGTCTAGAAATTTAAATAGCTGGCCATTTAGATTCATTGGGCCTATGACTTATGACCACTAAAATACTTTCCTCTTAACAACTGGGGAAGAGTTAGATTGTGCTTCTCCATTGACTTCTCACTGGAGCTGATTAACACTGTCAAGCAATGTGTTTGTAATTACTAAATGGCCGGGAGGCTTGGGCCTCATGTGTGTGTTCAGCAATGCCAAATGACACTCCATCTCCTCAGTCTTGGAAGAGACTAATATATTTTTTTTTTCTTTTTTGGGGCTGAGAATTCCAGAATTATCAATCAAAAATTGGATAGAAACTTAGGCTCATCATATCCAGCACTGAAAAAAAAAAATTCCTTCTATCACAATGTGTTTCAAACATTCTTAAACTGCAGATCATAGGGAGAAGTACATTTCACCCCACAAGTGAGCACACATATACATACACACATTTTAAAAGGAGTTCACAATGCTTATGATATATATTGATAATTTTAACTTTATTCTTTTTATTGACAACTGATGCTTATCAGTTTCATTATAATTTCTCTTATTTTATTGCATTCTGGTCGTATGTATATGTGATATAATATATGAAAGACAGAAGATACGATGTATGTCAGTACTGGCTGTGTACCCAGTAAAATGACTTCATGTCTCACTAATGTGTTGCGGTTTGGAGTTTGTGGACCTGAGAAGATAGAATTGCTAGTAGGTGTTTTGTCATTCAGTTTTCACTGGACAATTATAGCACTGAGAATTTTAATACTTTATAAACAGTATTCCTATGTGTAATGCTTTTAAACTTTTAAAAATATTTAATTGAGAAACAAATACTGAGTATATTTGAGGTATATACAATGCAATGATTAGATATGTGTATACATCATGTAATGATTTTCACAATCAAGTTAACTAGCATATCTGCCACCACTGTGTTGGACACCTAGAACATGCCTGTCTAGTCACTGAGAGTCTGTACACTTTGATGAACATCTCCCGACGCCCACCCCCAACCACTGTTGCACACCACAGGGTTACCCAGGGTTCCACTCTCTGCTGCTCTGAGTTTGACTTTTCTTAGATTCTCTGTGTAAATGAGATCACCTTCTCTGTCATTATGTGTCTGGCTATTTCACTGAGCATAATGTCCTCAGGTTCACTCATGTTGCCACAAATGGCAACATTTCCTTCCTGAAGATATGACATTTATAAAACTTCTGAAGGGTTGGCTTCTAATCACACCATCTTACATCATGCACTACTCAAGGCTTAGGATAAAGCACTTTCTATCTTTAAGAAATCTTCCTTCTAAGACAGACTTGAACTTGGGTAAGCTCCAATCTCAAAGTAGAGAACCATTTTGCTAGTCTGACTATCAGGATTCTCCCGTACCATTAGGGCTCACCCTCATTTGATGTAATTTCATAATCCTAAGTGCTATATACTATTTAGTTGAAAATCTATTTTTTTAAATGTGAAATTCCCCTCAAAATTTGTGACCAATCTGATTAAATAAACTTTTAAGGATATCGTTGACATGATCTGAAGTCTAAAGTATGCAAATTTTACATTGTTAATTTATTTTCATAACATTATATTAATATACAATAAATTATAACATGAACAATATCATAAAAATGAGATTCATTTAAAAACATTTGTTCTATTATCGCATTTCATGAAAAAGCTTTATCCAACTCTCCATATGCCTCTTTGATGTCACTTTTTGATGATTGCTAAATCTAATGGAGAAAAACTTTGTTTTGGGTTCACGGCTTCAGAGAGTCAGTCCATGGTTGGCCGACTGCACTGCTCTGGGTGGAAGGTGAGGCAGAAGGGCATGGCAGAGGGGTCGCTCAGCTCATGGCATCCAGGAAACAGAGCAAGAGCTTGGAGCCAGGGACACAAGAGGATCCCCAGAGGCACACCCCCAGTGCCTAATTCCTCCAGCCAGTTTCCATTTATTTCTCAGTAATCTATTAAATTATTTGCCCATTAAATGGATTAATCCACTGATTAGGTCACAGTTCTCATAGTCTAATCATTTCACCTTTGAACATTCCTGTGTTGCCTAATATGAGCTTTTTGGAGAGGACGCTTCGTATCCAAACCATAACCATAACATATGTTCAGAGCAAATCTCCATTCCCATCTAAGTGGCTTGGGATTTAAAACTGTTTGGATTCACGATGTTGTCACTGGCTTTATTCCAAGCCATCAATGTTTCTTTTTACCATTTTTTAAAATTCATTTTGTGTAATATATACATGGTAGCCATTTAGTAAATTATAGATTTTAAAATAAGTTTTTGAGATATGATTTACGTATGATATGTTGTGGCTTAGGTATCAGGCATCCTCCGAAAGAAAGCTCATTTGTGAGACAATACAAGAAAGTTTAGACGTGAAATGATCAGTTTATGAAAGTCTTAATCGAATCAGTGCATTAATCCCATGAGAAGGATTAACTGGGTGGTAACTGAAGGCAGGTAGGGTGTGGCTAGAGGAGATAGGTCATTGTGGATGTGCCTTGGGGTATATATTTTTGTCCCTGTGAGTGAAGTAGACATGTCTCTGCTTCCTGGTGCCATGTTTCCAGTTGCTTTCCTCTGTCACACTCTTCTGCCTTTATGTCCTGTCTCATCTGAGACCAAAGGAATGGAACTGGCCATCTGTGGACTGAGACCTGTGAAACCGTGAGCCCCAAATAAACTTTTCCTCCTCTAATTGTTCTTTTCAGGTGTTTTGGTCACATTGGCAAAAAAGCTAACTGGAACAGGAGTATAATTCTGCTTTTAAAATGTGTAAGTCAACGGTTTCAGTGTGTTCACAGAGCAAGGCAGTCTTGAGCACTCAATTTTAGCACATTTTCATCATCCCCCAAAGAAACTTCCTATTCTTAGCAGTTGCTCTACAGTTGGTCCCAAACCCCCAGCCCTAGGCAAGCACTGATCTGTTTTCTATCCCTAGAGATTCACTGGAGATCTCATATAAATGTCAGTATTTATGTAAGTATACAATGGGTTCCTTTGTGATTGGTTTCTTTCACTTAGCATTATGTTTTAAGCCTCATCCATGTTATAGCAAGTATAAGTTTTTCATTTTTTAATTTAAAATTGTTTTAGATGTCATCTTTAAAAGTCATGTTTAAAATGATAAGCAGTGCTTCTATCTGGAAAACCATATAGCTCCACTCCAGAAATAATTGCTAGATCCTTATTAAATTCCCTTTTTATTTAAAAAAAATCAATGAAACATTGACATTGAAAATCAACATTGAGTACATTTCTGGCTAATTGCATCTTCACAAATAGTTCTTTGTTCCAAATAAAGTAATAAGAATGACTCTTAGAATATGAGAAAACTTGCAGACCCTTGAAAATAAGACATTTCCTTTGTCCTGAGAAACAAGTTTTGGGGAAAGCCCCCATAGGTGTAGGCGTGTGTGTTATGTGGTGAAAATCAAGGGGTCATGGGAGCTTCCAGGCACCAAAGGACGGAAAGCAGTATTTCTTGCAAACCTAACCCACAGCCAGGTGCCATGCTTGGCGCTCTCCTTGTCTTGCTTCGTCTTCACAATTCTCTATGAAGCAGGAAATATCTGAATTAAAGAAACAGAGGGAGCCCCTTGGCCCTCCTTGCTTGGTCTTTTCCTGAGCGCCATCTCTGATCAACTCCTTTTATTCTGATTGGCACAGTATGAATCATACTCACTGCCGAGGTCTGAGTGTGTCTTGCAAATTCACATCATGAACTTGTCACTGTGGTAGTGTTGAGAAGTGGGGCCTTCAGCGGGGTGATTGAGTCTGACAGTGGTGCCCTCGTGGATGGGAGTGGGACCGCTCTCCTGCTCCTCTACCATGTGTGGACATGGTTTGGACCCTTTTGGTCTTCTGCCTTCTTCTGTGTGAGGATACAGACACATTGAACCTGCCATCACCTTGATCTTTGACTTCCCAGCCTCCAGAATTTTGAGAAGATAAACTTCTGTTCCTTATAAATAACCCAGTTTTAGCTACTTGGTTATGGCAGTGTAGACATTCACCATGAATTGCAATCAGAAGTTCCATGTCTTCAAGTGGGGTGTCTCAGTGTTGAAGTGCTCTGTGCCTGAGACAGAAAGGCTTACTAAATACCTTCTGTGCTCTGCTACCTTTTTTTTTTAATAGCCAGGACAGAGTCATAGTATGCATTTCTGGGAGGGAAAGTGTAACTTCTATATGGAAACAGGAGAGGATGGGGTGAGCTTCCAAAATCTCCTTGTTTGCTGAGAGTGCCCTGAAGTCATGAGCAGAGTTGACAACATGAGCCACAACACAGTGTTGCTTCCATAGGACTGGCTCTGTGAGAGTGTGGGGAACAGAGTCTGCCTGACTAAGCTAAACTGGGTAGTGCTATGAGTAAGGTACAAATGGGTGTAAGTCCTGGAATGTCAGTTTTTAATTTGTCACCGCAGCATCACCTATCTACTTTGACATGGAACTACGTTAGGCTGCATTTCTTTTTAATTCAATCAACTTTCGTTGAAAATCAACTGGTAGGCTGATGATTACAGACTTCATGAGTGTAGGGATCTTTGAGTGGGGCTCTGTAGACAGCCTCCATTTCCTCCACTGAACGCTGAACCAAGTGGGAAACAACAGAGCTCCCAGGCAAGGGGCCCACAGAGCATCTTGAGAAAGCCTGATATTGCCGATATTTGAAAAATCAGACCAGTCTGATTTGTAGCACGGTCCCTTCTATTAGAAAGATGAATCCACCCAGCGACAGGGGTGTTTTTTGGCACGAAGGAGCCAGTGCTCACTGCAAACCACTCACTCCCAGGAGAAAGCCGAGAAGATGGAGCCAAACTACAACGTGCTAATTTTTCCTTCTAAACTCTCCATTCAGAGCCGTCATTCCATCTTCCCTGGGGAGCAGAGAGGATTAGAAGTGCTACACTAATAGCTCCCTCCACATGGCAGGCAATCAGGAATGAGAAAGCTTTCTCCCTAATGATAGGGTTGCTCTAATACTTGGTGCAATGCCTGGTCCATCATAGCTCTGCCTAAGTGCTAAATGTCATTGCTGGCACGATGACAAATGCTAGGACCACTGCCTGAAGGACAGATCCAACTCCTGATGTGTTTAAATCCTGATAAGGGAAAGAGGTAGGAAGAGAGAACCTGCAATGCACGTAAGGGGTCAGTCCCTGGCCAGTTTCGAGTCACCCTGAGAGCAGCAATTAGGAGCACCTGAGTCTGATGAGAGGAGGATGTGGTGTCCGAATGGTGTCTACAACAGTGGGAGATCACTGGAAAAAGAAAGGAGGCAAACATGAAGCAGGGAAACAGGAAAGGGAAACGCAGGAGAAAAACATGCAGAAGGTGTCAAATAGCTTAATGCAGTGAAAGAACTGCGCGGGCCACAGGGTGAGTACTGGAGGTAAGGAGGACCGCAATATACTGAGAGCTGAGGCCGGGAGAACACAGCTGTGGTTCTGCAGGACTCGGGTGGATTTTAAGTGAGGGCACGACAGTCGAATTTCCCCTTGCTATGCTCAGAACAAGAAATCTCAGAAGAACTGACACTTACAGGGGTTAAAATCGGGAAACAGTTAAACCATGAGGTCATTTTGGGACTTGGAAGTGGCATGGATGACACTTAGGGCCACTGGACTGGAAGATTCACAGGGCGAGTGGATGGAGGATTTTAAGGATACGGGGAAGTGCCCTGGAGCATTTCAAGTCATTGGAAGAAATTGGGGGAAAAAAAAAATACTGAAAAGACACACTCTTGGCATGGTGGTGAGCCTAAAGAATGTCAGCTTGTGGGCTCCAGAAGAAGACGGTGTCATGGGACAAGGGAGGACCAACAAGGCTGAATGCTGCTGTGAAATCAAGAGCCCCAAGGACACAGAGATGGCTAGTGAATTTGGCATCTCCAGGTCACTGCTGGCTTTGACAAGGGAGGTCTCCGCAAGTGCTGGAAGAGGGCCCGCAGGGGAAGGAGGAGGTCTGGGTGCAGAGGAGGTCACTGCAGATCTCTGTAGGAGTGTTGCTGTGAAGGGCAGCAGCTAAGTGTGCAGGGTGGGAAGGAGTCAGGCAGTCCTGAGACTCTTTCTTCTTTGTAATTGGTAGATATTTATGTGCTGATAGGGATGATCAAGAGTAGTTCTCGAACGATCTTTGTGGGTGATCGAGTTAGAATAGAGTTTTTAAAATAAATTGGAAGGAGACACACACACACAAACACACACACACACGACCTGCTTGGGATGAAAGAGCAGAGAAGAAGCACATTAAAAACCATTTGGTCTCTCTTTCTCGAACACCCTCCGTCATGGCTCCATAGCGTAATGGTGGATCCCTGAGTCTCTGACCTTGAGTGAGGAAAACACACTGTGAAAAATGATTGGCACGTCATTTTTACTTTGTGGGAAAGAAGTGGTTGGAAAGAATTGGCTAAAGAGGGCACCCCTGAAAGGATTTATTTATTTATTTATTTATTTTTGCATTATAATTTTTATTACAGATATAGAGCACAATTTTTCATACCTCTGGTTGTATACAAAGTATATGCACACCAATTCCTGTCTTCATACATGTACTTCGGATAATGATGTCCATCACATTCCACCATCATTTCTTACCCCAAGCCCCCTCCCTTCCCCTCCCACCCCTCTGCCCTATCTAGAGTTTGTCTATTCCTCCCATGCTCCCCATCCCTACTCTACTATGGATCAGTCTCCTTATATTAGATAAACCATTTGGCATTTGGTCTTTTGGGATTGGCTAACTTCACTTAGCATTATCTTCCCTAACTCCATCCATTTACCTGCAAATGCTATGATTTTATTCTCTTTTATTGCTGAGTAATACTCCATTGTAAATATATGCCCCCCCCCTTTTTGGCCCATTCATCTATTGAAGGGCATCTAGGTTGGTTCCACATTTAGCTATTGTGAATTGTGCTGCTATAAACATTGATGTAGCTGTGTCCCTGTAGTATGCTGTTTTTAAGTTTTTAAGTTCTTTGGGTATAGACCAAGAAGAGGGATAGCTGGGTTCAATGGTGGTTCCATTCCCACTTTTCCAAGAAATCTCCATACTGCTTTCCATATTGGCTGTACCAATTTGCAGTCCCACCAGCAATGTATGAGTGTGCCTTTTTCCCCACATCCTCACCAACAATTATTGTTGTTTGTCTTCATGATAGCTGTCATTCTGACTGCAGTGAGATGAAATCTTAGAGTAGTTTTGATTTGCATTTCTATAATTGCTAGAGATGATGAGCATTTTTTCATGTATTTGTTGATTGATTGTATATCCTCTTCTGAGAAGTGTCTGTTCAGGTCCTTGGCTGGGTTATTAGATTTTTGGTGCTTAGTTTTTTGAGTTCTTTATATACCTTAGAAATTAGGGCTTTATCTGATGTGTGAGGGGTAAAGATTTGCTCCCAGGATGTAGGCTCTCTGTTTACATCACAGATTGTTTTTTCATGAGACTGAGGAAAAGGAGATCCCACAAGGAGAGCAAGTTGATCCTTAAAAAGTAACTTACAAATTAACTTCCATCTTTCTGGGCAAGACAATGCCCCTTTAGGTTTTTCATAGGGTAGAAGAACACATACCACCAGCATTGCTTTACCTGACAGCAGATTATATGCTGGACTTGACTGAGTTTCTTCCAAGGAGAATTTATTGCAATTTCAAAGATGGCTCTTAAAAGAGATGACTGTTTTGCATTTTTTATGCAGGTCCTAAAAATGTGTCAGCTTTGATCTACAAAATTGCCTTGTATCGACTTCCTGTTTCTCTTCCTCTCTCCTGACTCTTTCTGCTTCCTCCATCCTTTCCTGACCTCTTGCCCAACGGCCTAGCTTCCACTCACCTCACCCCAGGTTTTGTGGAGCTCCTGATTGGCATCTCTACTCTAAATGTCATTTGGAAACTTCCCTGTCCATAGGGTGAGGTGCCTAGCTGAGGAGCCCCCCAAAGCTGTAAAGCCATAGCAAGTATCAATCAGGCCCTCTAGGGAAATGAAGGCCAAGATGCCCAGTGCACAAGGCAACAGAAATCAAAATAACAAAAGTTCCTGTATGTTTTGGATGAGTATTTATCTCCTATTATGAGCTGGCACATGGGTTCAGTAGCTATAAAATAAATACCTGACTTACCTGTACACCTCAGTTATGACAGTTTGAGTCCTAATGATGTGATTTTGGGGGACAGTTAGCCCTTCTCAGGGTGTCTGGCTCCATCTGTGATGTCCGGGGAGCTCAGGGACACCAACATTCCTCTGCCCACTTCCTGTTATGCTGCTTCCTTTGCTTCCAGTGGCCGGTGGGACGGCCTCCACCTGGGAGGAGGAGCTAGAGGTTACTCTTTCTGCCCTTTTGGCCTCAGAGGATGTTGGCCTCGTTCTCACCTTTGGCTCTCCATCTCCCAGAACAGGACCACGTACAATGCTCCACAAACAACAGGGATCAGCTTGTGGGACAGGACTGCACTGAACTTTCAGGGATGGTGGAAGGGCTGCATGAAGTGGGCAGTAACTTACCATCCTTCCAACTGACCGAACGTCCTGGGGATTGTTCTTAGACCACCTCCTATCCTGACCTCCTCCATGTACCCTTTCCTCCCATGCTGGAGCATTCAGTGGACTTCCCACCACAGTCGTCCTCCCCGCTCAGGCCGTGGGCCCAGCGGATCCTCTGATGCAGGATTTATGCCTGACCCTTCTTCCCTTATCAGTACCAGCATCTTCCTAGGATTACTGACAGTGAGGACCTGGGTCCCCTGTAAGGGAATCCTCAATTCATGTGGCAAGTCTGTCCGGTGGCCCCAAAGAGACAACCTCACAGTAGTCCAACATGAGTACATTACTACAGAATGAATTTCTTCAGTGGAAATAACCCCAGAGAGTGGAAACACAGCTTTCATGCTTGCATGTGAGGAGAGCGCCATCAGATGACGCTCAGGGCTCTTGGCCTTTTCCATTCTAGGTGAGAGAGGGCGACTGTTCTTATTGGCGTGGATGGGAAGGAGCTCCGTCTGTCTCTCTGTGTCTCTCTGTGTCACTGCTTATTTGCAGAAGTGAACATTCAAGAATCATTCTTTACAGGAACACCCTGCCGTCTTGAATTCTGGGGTGAAGTAATAAATATTTTCATTTGTGTTTACCCAATGCTTAGAGTTTTCTACCAATTGGTTTCCAAACTCAAAAGGGGAAAAGGGGAGAATTACTTCAGCTTCTTTAAACTGAAGCCTGCATGCTGGAGGAAACAGTCTGAGGTTGGTGTAGCTGTTGAAGTCCATTTCCATTCATGGTCATGGACATCATGTTAGTCAATTTTCACGGAGGTAGACGAGGGATCAGAAAATGCAGTTTTGACTTGAGTAGGCCCTTTGTGTTGTGTCCAGGTCATTTCTGCAAAATAAGTTCTCTCCATTCTAGGAATGGTCTGAGGCTGATGGTACGACTTTCCTCTCACACATACGGGGCATCTTTACCCTCTGCTGTTTGCTTATCATCTTCTAGTTCATGGGTGGCTGGAGTCTGGGCTCTATGGTCCTTGTAGCAACTGCTCAAGTTGCCCTTGTGCAACATCAGCCACAGCACATAAGTGACCAAGTATGGCTGTGTTCCAGTAAACTTTTATTTACAAAATGAGTAACAGGCTGACTCTGTTTGCCAGTCCTGTTTTACATTACGAGGCCAAAGCTCCTCAGGTTAGTATTCAAGTGCCCTCCTTACCCGGCCCCTACCTTTCACGATAGCTTCATGTACTATTGTTGCCTACTGTTTGCCAAACTGGCCCCTCTACTTAGAATCCAGAGGTGCCAGTTGGTTTTCCCACCCTCCAACACACACATGTGCACACACACACACGACACTCCTGCATGCAGAGATCCTGCTGTTCCATGACGCTGTGATGTTATGTTTGCTGTTTTATCTGCCTGAAAAGACTTTCCACTCTCTTCATTTGGGAAGTCTAATCATCCTTCAGGGTTCTAAAATGACTCTCCTTGCTGGAAGGCTTTTCTTAGCCATTTATGCTTCTATTTACTTAATGAATTGGTAAGAAATTTTCCCTGACTGTCCAGGGGGCTCCTGGGGCCAGTGACTCAAGTCTCATTATTGCAACATCCCTGGAGCACAGCACAGTGTCCAGCAAGGTTCAGCTGCTAAATTTTGTGCATAACTGAGGCAGTGAAGTCAAGCAACCAAGAGAAAAAGGGGCGGGCTGTTCAGCAGATGCTATAAATGCCAAGTTTAGAGATCGTAGAGCTCACAGGCTTGTGGATAAGTCTAGGAAAGTCTAGGATGGAGGGCTGTCATATTGTGTGGAAATACTGGATCCTCTAAATGATGGAATCTGAGGAATAATCTGGCATGTTTCATATTCTTTATTTTCTAGTTGAGTCCAGTGTAAGCAGCTTCTATTTTCAAGAGCTCACAATGCAGTTGTAGGGCAAGATGTCAGTCAGTGAAACAGAGAGACATGGGAAGAGAGTACATCGTCAAATGCTGGGGTCTATAGTTCAGAGTCAGTTTGGAGAAGAGGATGATGAACAGAAGCAAAAATGGGTTGAAAGAAAAATGTTGTGTTAAGGTAAAAATACCAAGCGTATCATGACATTTATGCCTTTTAGAATCCTTTCTATTGACGTGTAAAATATACCACCCAAATTTTATATATATATATATATATATATATCATAAGTATTCAGCTTGATGAATTTTTGCAAATCAAACAGATCTCTGTGATCAATATCTCATTTAAAAAACAGACTCCAGTATCTTGGAAGCCCCTTTATATTTCCTTTATCACAACCTATCCCCCAAGAGAAACCACCACCCTGACTTTTAACATCACTCATATAACTTTTGCCTATTTGTGAATTTCGTATAAATAAGAAAACGTATAGTGTGGACTCTTTTGCATCTGGTTTGTTTTGCTCAACGTTACATTCTGAAATTCATCCAAGTTATGTATAGTGGTAGTTTGTTCATTCTCATGAATGTTTATAATTCCACTGATAAATATACCACATTGATAAATTCACTCTTCTGTTGATAGGAAATGAGTTGTTTCCAGTTTTCCATTACTTTTGAATACTGCTTTCTCTGCATGTAGGAGTGTCGTGTGTATGTGCACATATATATATTTCTGTTGAGTATATACCTAAGGAGTAAGATTATTGGATAATAAATTACATATAGATGCCCCTAAATTTACAATGGGGATACATTCTAATAAATCCAGTGTAAATTGAAAATATCATAAATATTAAATGCATTTAATATTCCTAATCTACTGAATACCTACCTTAAATGGGCTCAGAACACTCACATTTTATATATCATAAGTATTCAGCTTGATGAATTTTTGCAAACCAAACAGATCTCTGTGATTATATTACAGTTGTATAAAGCCATATCATGTAATATTTTATAATAAAGTATTGAATTTCTGCTGCAGTTTACTGAGTACTGTACTTAAAGTGAAAAAACAGAATGGTTGTATGAGTATGCTTTCATACCATTACATAGTTGAAAAATCATAAACAATTAAAATTGGGGACCATTTGTATCTATTCAGCTCTCGTAAGTAAATTTAAACTGTGTTCCCAAAATGATTGTGTCATTTTATATTCCCATCTGAAGTACAGAAAGCCCCAGCCGCTCCACATCCTCTTCAACTCTTGGTTGTATAAGTTTTATTAATGTTAGCTGTTCTAAAGTGTGCATAGGAGTTTTAATTTGCATTGTTTTGATGACTAATGAGGCTAAATACCTTTCTAGAAATGAATCAACCATTTATATACCTTTTGTATTAAAATACTTTTCCCTTTTCTGTTAGGTTGTTACCTTTTACAGGGTTCTTTATATATGTTGGATCTATGCTCTCTATGAGATATGTGTATCAAAGTCTGGCTTGTCTTTTCATTAGTTGCCTCTCTCATTAGTTTTTATTGAACAAAAGACATTCCCACAATTTCTAATCTTCCCTTGAACAACTGGACTCTTGATCCTCCTAGTTTATAGACTCACTGGACCAGAAGTTCAGTTTTCTATTGCCATTCGGGATTTCCATTAGGAATATAGAGAGATTGAAAACTGTAACTAAAAGAAATTTAGATATCATCTCACTCTATTTCTTGTTTTTATTTGGGAAACTATAGATCATAGGATGGGTGATTTACTCCCTGTTACAGAGTCCATGAGCAGCGCAGTCAGGATTAAGGCCAGAGGCTGTTGTCTCCTACCCCAGTGTCTTTGCATAAGCACATTCACAGTTCATTAACTTAGAGTTTGGGAACAGAGTTTGGGGAGACAGCACAGTTGCTAAACTGTGTTTACTTCTGTAAGACTTTCATCAGCCCAGGGCCAGACGACTGAGAGAGCAGACACTTGTGAGCCTGGTTCCCTCTGCCCCGTAAGAGGGAGCCGCAGCTCATTTTGGAAATTCTCAGTATGCATTGCTAAGCTCTGCTAGGCTGTGCACAGCTTGATAGTTACTTCTCCATTCTAAAAATAGGAAGGAGTTATTTATGTTGGCCAAAAGCTTGGGACAACAAAGAGAGATGGAGGGCTGCAGTCCGCCACAGTTACCCTCTAATAAGTGATTGTGAAGCCCTGATTACCCCAAGTGCTTGGGAAGTTATAAAGTCAAAGCAGCAATTCATCTCACCCTAAAGAGCTGGTGAAATTGCCTGTCAAGGTCGAATCTCTTCTCGCCAGGGCCAAGTGCATCTGCTGAGGCAGCAGTCTGCCTGAGGGGAGGGACAGGCGTCCCCACAGGCCACTGCTGCAGGAAGAGTCCTACAGAAAGAGAACACCCAGAGTCTCTCTCAAGCAGTGTGGAGGTTAGCATTGCCCCCCAGGGCCCACAAGCTCTGCCTGCCATCCTGCTATCCCCTGGGGAATATTCTGTCCCTTCCTCTGCCACCTGGTAGGCAGACTATATTTGTAAGAAACTAGATCTGACCAGAATTGCATTTCTACTTCAAATTAGCACTAATTATTTACATGTGTACAAGACATCAGAAGGATAGGACATCAATGTTGTATCCCAAACATGTAGCTGGCTCTGGAGAGCCGCACTATGGATGATTTCTCTGGTCTAATCTGGATTTTCCAATTCTCATTTCAATCCTAAGCCTTAGGAAAATTGTCTGGCTCTGTAAGGTCAAAACTAGCCAGACACAAGAAACTTCAAGTAGTTTGATCTCAGGCAACGAACTGATTTTATTGTGGTACTTTAAGTACAATAAAGGCTTTAAAAATGCTGTGTTAAAATAAGACATGCTAGTATCTACCAAGTATTGAGTAATTTTCATTCCTAGCCCATCCCCTGCTCAGCGCCCAGTTAACTATTTAATCCTCACGACAATGCTATTAGGTGGAGACTATCGCGGGTTCTATTTTGTAGATGAAAAAACTGAGGCTCAGGGGGTTGAAGACACTGTGAATCAAGCACTCCACCAGGAAGGGCAGCACTGGGTTCAGAGCTGAGAGCCCAGGGCCCTGCTCCCAGCCATCACATCTGTGCCCCTTGACCTCAACGGCAAGTCTACGGCAAGAGCAGATGCTGAGGCCCAGGTGGTGAGCGGGGCTGCATCGTCTCGGTCTGCATGATGCTTCCCCACAGCAGATGCTCAGAGAGGGTTTGCTGGGCACGTGGAGTAGTCAGGGCAAAATAAATAAAGGGACAAACACAGCTCCCTGTCCTCAGTTCCCTGTGGAGGTGCACCAGCCCAGAACTAAGCCATGACCTCCCTGGCTCCGACGTTAGACCCACTGCCTTCTGGGACAGGAGGGAGGGGAGTGTTAGGCATGACCAGCAGGGGGAGAGCCAGCACCAGCTCCTCTCTCCTGACAGCAGACTCTTCCCTCTAGGCTGCTGTCCCCTCTGTTTCACCCCTGGCCGTTTTCTTGAACATTGCCCAGGGATGCAGATGTTTCTGGAGGAGATCGTCTTTCTGTAGGACTCTTCCTGCAGCAGTGGCCTGTGGAGACGCCTGTCCCTCCCCATAAGGAGAGCTTTGCTTACTGAGCACATACTGTGCACCACCCCTGATTTACCTGTGAGCGGTATTTAGACTAAATCCAGCTGATGTAAAGAAGGAACGTGTCACATGAGCCTCAGCCACAGGATTCAGAGGGCTGTGAATACCTGCAAAATCCTTCCCATCTCATGTGTGTGCACACCAGAGGTGTTTCCAAGGCTTCTGTGCTTTTATTTTTATTTCTTCCTGAGAGGACTCAGCTTTTCTAAGAGTCTCAAAGGGGTGAATGATCCAATAAGATTTAGGAACCTCCTTAGGAAGAGAGGGTTAAGGAGAAGCTGCCCTGACCTGGGAGAGTCTGAGAGCCTTTCACTGTAGTTAAGCCTCTGGCTTTATGACTGAATGGATCATTCAGGCAAGAGTGGAGCGGTCAAGAGCACTGATCAATGAAGGATGAATTACAAACCCTTAAATCTGTGTTATCTAAGCTACGTTGGAATAGAATGAAACATCCTGTACTGGTGAGATTGTGAAACCAGTTTTGTAATCAGAGGACTCCATAAGAGTGCCGGGTGGAGGTGGGGGAAGGCTGACAGGACAATGTATGTGTTTGTTTCAGAAACAGAGAGGAGCAGGGAAGTAGGGAGAAAGTTCAAGGTTATCCAAGAAGTGTGATCCATCCTACTTGGACAGCACTTAACAGTTCACAAAGCTCCTTCATAAACATGCACTCAAAAGCTCTTCAAAATAGTCCTGGAAGGTCAGCAAGATGTAATATTATCAGCTGTTGATCTACAAAGAAATGGAAGCACAGAAAAGTTAAGTTATCTCCCCAAGGTCACACAGTTTGCCAGTGACCACAGTTATATAAGATAGTTGGATAGATTTTTTTTCCCCCACTCTATTAGTATAGAACACATTAATAAGAAAGACACTACTGCCCATTTGTCCCTAATTTGGGACCAAAAAATAATAACAGGTGGATATGATGTTGGCTTCAAACTCAAGATTTCACATGTTGTACCAAGTTTGAAGGTTCTTAAGTCTTACTGGATCATTCACCCCTTTGAGACTCTTATGAAAGCTGAGTCCTCTCAGGAAGGAATAAAAACAAAAGCACAGAAGCCTCGGAAACACCCCCGGTGCACACCCACATGAAGCGGGCAGGATTTTGCAGGTATTCAACCGCCCTCTGAATCCTGTGGCTGAGGCTCCTGCGAAACATTCCTTCTCCACGGCAGCTCCATCTAGTTTACCTACTGCTCAGAGGTAAAACAGCTCATGCAGACAGTAGCACTCAGTGTGTGCTCAGGAAGGAAAGCTGTCCTTCAAACTCGGAAGGACACTCAAAAGCTTGAGCCTGAAGCCAGCCAATCAAGTCCTTTGTGATGAACAGCTCGGGTTGTGGAGCTGGCCCGCCTGTCCCACCCCAGAGGCACGCCTGCTAGGGGATGCAGACAACCTGGCTGTGCAGGACAGTCGCTGCCCCCAAGTGACCCTCACCCAGGAGGGTCAGGAATTGTGAATAAATACTCCAAGTCTAGTGGCCCTTCGTGATGTCACCCACACGGTTTCTGGGAAAGTTACTGGCAGCTCAAGGCTCTGGAAGAAGCCTCACTAACCCTGGGGGTTTCCTCTCCTTTCCTGTCCCTTCTCGAGGGAATTGCCTTTGTTGACATTTTGGGACTTACAAGAAAGTGCCAGGGCAGCATCAAATACGCAAGCAGTGTTTGGGGGAGAGGCCTGTTTTAGAACAGGGCAGGCAGCAGGAGAGTCTTCAGACGGGCTCTGGTCTGACCCCGTGAAGGAGAGCGGGGAGAGAAGCACGGGTTGAAGAGTCGCGGGTCACCCTGGTGTTCTAGAAACATTCTTCTAAGCTGATGGAGTCACTGAGCCAAAGTCACCGGGTTGAGGGATCCTGCAGCATAGGGCCACTTGTGCATTACGCCTTGCGTTCAATCACTGCGTGGTAAGAAGCGTGTCATCACGGTGAGTGTGGAGGTACGTCCAGGAGGGCAGCAGCTGGACCACCTCTCGGTCACGCATCTTTCAACAGGACCTCTGTGGTCCTTCTCCTACGTATTCTGGTCTCTGGGCCTGATTCTGGGGATTCCAGTTTACATCATGGCTTAACAATTAACTGCCGTATGGATGGATGAATAAAAAAAGAGTTTCATTCCCCCTGACGGTCAGCATCCACAGAAGCTAAGAACTCCTGTGCCGCTCCCTTCCTGCAGCTGTGACCTGAATGTTCTTCAGAGGTCCTGAGTCACATTTTTTCAGAGTCCAGGTCCTCACCAGTTTCACTGGAGGGAAAAAACAAGATGAGACAGAATGGAGCAGGAGATGGAGGAGCAGACATTGCTGCGTCCCCGGGGTCCTGTGGGCATGAGTGGGCATCTCAAAGAGGGCACTCACAGGAATGGGGAGGGGCTATGTGCTCGGCTCTGTCGATCACCACTGTGTGACCTTGTGCCAGTCACCCTGAAGTTTTCAAGAATCCATGTAGCATGTGGGGAATCTGCCCCCCAGTTTCCATGAGGACCGAGGGAAAGTCCACAGAGGCATTTCACAAGCTGCACTAAAAAGTGTTGGGTTTCATTTGAAGATCCCATACCAAACATAGGCTATTGCCTCCCTCATTTTCCCCAGATCCCTAGAAATGAAACAAAAGGAATATTTTGAAAATTGATGAGCCTAAAATTATTATTCCAAATTTAAACGCCCAGAGGTCTGTGGTTATTATAATGTCCAATATTGTCTAAACATCACTTTCATGTGTTGCCCCATGGGAATTAGGGCCTGAGAGATAATAAGTCCCAGAGGAAGCAGCTGCTCAGTAAAGCAGAGCTGTGATTTTTTTTTTTTTAATGTCATGTACAGAAGAGGCAAGGGGAGGGGTTGTCACTGGAGAGGATGCACAGGCTGGGCTGCCAGCCTTGCCATTAGCCGCCTCCTGCAAGCCAGTGCTAAGAGGAGCACAGGAACAAGGTGCCAGCCAGCTGGGAGCAGTTGGCTGCAACGTATGAGGTGCATTAAGTAACTGTCCCCATCCCTGACTTACAGGTTTCCATCTGATAAGGGAACCATTGGTCTGGATCATGTTTCAGAAAGTGAAGGAAACAGAAAGACGCCTTCACTCTTGTGCTTTCCTGATACTGTCTCACCTCCTGTGCTGCTTTGTTAGGAGTAAACTGTCCTAGAAAATAAAAAATCACAACAACGACCTATGGAGATCTCCCACGGACTAATGGGAGAGCCTTTGTTCTGAGAAAAATCGAAGATCAGGAAGTTCAGAGATGTAAACGTAGGGTTGCTGGACTTGTATGAAAAGCCCAGTTAAATCTGAGTGTCAGATAAACAATGATTTTAGTATATATATGTCCCATGCAATTAAAAACTTTAATTACAAAAAGACATAACTTTTAGTATAGGCATGTCCCATGTGAAAAAATAAAAATTAAAATATAAAAAATACTCAAAATTTTTATTGTGTATCAGAAATAAAAATTCAGCTGGGAAACCTACACTTCCCACTTCAACAAAAACATACAGCTAGTTATGATCACATCTAAACTCAAGATGTTCTAGTTGTAAAGTTTTCTACTACATTGTACCAATCCCTCAATATAAGAATTAAATATGGGCCAATATTTTGTTATGACATGTATGGCATTTTCTCACATCCCATATTACTAAGCCCTTTTTAAACCAATCACTTGCATATAACCCTGATCTCAGAGTCTGATTCTAGGGGAACCTCTCTTGCACAGCAAGAGACTTTAGGCTTCCTCACTCAGAACTGCCCCCTAACTTTACATGGGAAGCTCGTGGCCCCCCAAAGCAGGGACAAAACTGGCTTCTTTCAGCCCATGGGTAGAGAAAGAGAGTAACAGCAACATAACCCGCCTGCAGAGACAGCATGGAAGTTTCTAGTAGCCACACCCAGAATTCAACCTTGGGGTCTACCCAGAGCAAAAATGCAACTTCTCTGGTTTGCATTTTTCTTAGCTGTGTAGCCTCCAAGTCTTGTTGTCTGACTTCTCTAGAAACCATGTAGCATCCAATATGCTTCCCACCAGCTCGTTTCCCACTTAGGTTCCCCAGGATCATCTCCTTGTGTGAAAGACACTGAGGAAGTATTTGTCGATACCGGGAGAGGTGTGCGCAGCTGTGGGCCCTCAGGAGACGGTGCAACTGGGCTGGTTGCCTGAACTGGTTTGGGCTACGGATGATGAAAATTCATCTAATCAAGGGATGGGATTCTGGCGGCTGAGGTCCAGGTAGCACTCGTGGGCCACTGTGATAAAAGTCCCAGTGAAGGTGAGGTAAGGGGACCTCGTGACTCTGCTGTAGAACTCTGAGTAAGAAGTTCTAGAACTGTGGGCGTGTGTGATTGTGTCTAATGGAAGCGAGTAGCTCAAGGAAAGGAAATATCAAGCACTCAGTCCTAAATTCCTGGCCTCACAGAAAGTCCTCAAACTGGGGACTTTCACTGACTGGACTAGAGACTCCTGGGGTTTGGGGACTCTGGACAAAAGCCACCTAAACTAAACCTTGGTCATTAATGGCTCAGGCCAGACGTGTCTTCTCAGAGCCAGAGATTGTCAGTCACGATTTCAAGTAGGCTGCCCATCCATGTCCACTCTGGGGGCCACAGGAAGAAGGACTCAAGCCTCCATACTAAGACCAATTTGACTGACACTGTGGCGTGGACGGGCAGTTCACACGTAGTCAGAAGAGGAGACACCAGCCCGCTCTGTCGCCTGCTACGCCTTCACTCATCCCACCTAGGGATTCTTCGGATTTTTTGCCGGGTGAAGAAAGTTCAGCAGGTCCACGGGAGAGGTGCCTCCCCCTGAGGTCTGTGCCACCCAGAAGCTGCTTCCTAGAGACATTGTGAAGAAGACCGGCGGTAGAGAAAAAATGACGTTCCAAGAAACATGTCCAGAAAACAAAGAAACGAAGGTAACTTTAATACTGTATCTCAAAAAAAAAAAAAAAAAAAAATTAGAGAGAAATCTCATTTGACACCACAGCATTTTAAAAGCCCCTTTCTGCTCTTCCTCTTAACTGGCTCCCAGAGTCTCCTTGAAGCCTCTGTTCCCTCCCTCATCTCCATCCTCCCCATCACAGTTCACACACCACCCCCCTCCAGCTGTCTGCAAACCTTGGCTGCTTCTGGGACAGATAACTCTCCTCTGTTTGTCTGCTTGGCCCCATGACAAAATAGCTACCTCAAACTTTAAAATCAGGCCCCAAAGTAGGGAGAGTGCTATAGCTTGGATCTGAAGTGTCCCCAGAGGGACCACCAGCCTGTGGTACTATTGGGAGAAGGTAAAACCTCTAAGAGGAGGGACTTAGCTGGATGCTGTGACTTGGGAGGCCGAGGCAGGAGGATTACAATATCAAAGCCGTCCTCGGCAAAAGCAAGGGGCTAAGCAGCTCTGTGAGCCCCTGTCTCTAAATATAAAACAGGACTGGGGATGTGGCTCAGTGGTTGAGTGTCCCTGAGTTCACCCCTAATATTCCCATTCCCACCCCCCAAAAAAGAGGAGGGACAGAGTACAAGAAAGTTAGTCATTTGAGCTATGCCCTTAGCAGGGCTATCGGGAATCTGGTCTCTTCCTCTCTCTCTACTTCCTGGTTACCTTGAGGCAAACAGACTTCCTTCACACATGCTGCTGTCATGATGTTCTGGGCTGCCACAGGCCTAAGCAACTGGGCCCAGCAATCTTGGAGTGAAACCTCTGACGTGGTGAACCAAAAAAAAAAAAAAAACCTTCCCTTCTTATAAGCTGATTATCTCAGGTATTGGGTCACAGTATGGAAAGCTGACTAACAGAGGCTAGGAGATGGGTGGGAGGGGGAAATTCTCAGTAAGCATTATCAGATTTACCTTGGTGAGGGATAGGATGGGAAGAAGGGAATAAAGGTTGTGGTACCTCCTACACATCACATAAAAACATGGCTTTGCCAACAGGGAATTTTGTTACGACACCTATCTTGAATCTTAGTTGTCTGATCATTATAATGGGAACTCCCATTATAATGTGTTGGTTTGAATAATAAAAGAGATAATACAATGTATACAGCCTCGTGCTTGGCACATGGGCAACAACAAGGACTATAAAGGAAAGTTGAAAATCCAACAAGTCTTTCTACTTCCTTTTGACCATGCTTCATGCAAGTTAGCTTAAATGTTTTTACAACATTTAATCTAAAAGGTTTTCAAACATTCAGAAAAAAAGTTTTAAAAAATTACAGTAAACACCCAAAGATACCCAGCACCTAGATTCTACAATTTGCATTTGATTATAGTTGTTTTATCATGTATCTATCTATCCCCTCCTCTGTCCATTACGGTCAGATTATTTTTGTTCCATTTTAAGATAAGTTGCAAACCTCGGTACATTTCTCTCCGGACACTTCACCATGAATACTGTTTTATTTTTAAATGATCTCTAAGAAGGACAACGCAACATAACCTTTTATATTCGACAGGAGTGCTGCTAGTTCTCCTTTTCTGCCAAAATGTAGGTCAGCCTCTCTCTCTCACTTTGGTCAGCTTCAAAGTAGCATATCTCAAAGCGTGTTTCACGGAACCTGGATCCAGTGTATATGGGGAAGCAAAGTATCTGTGGTCAAAATGATAGAAAGACTGGATTAAATATAGTTTTGTAATGTTTTGGACCTGCAGAGTTCTCAGAGCCTTTTTTAGGCTAACGTGCATATGGTCACAGGGGATCCACTCACTCAGCCTATTTGATCAGAAGAACCCCCTTTTCTTCTGAGCAATGTGACACATAGGGGTTCCATAGAGTACATTTGGGGCAAGGATGCCTGTACCTAAGTTCTGCCCTCTTTGCTCTTTTCCTCAGAGCCCATAATTTCCCCTGATTTCTGGTTCTGCAAAGTTAGTTTCTGCAAAGTTCCTCCGGGTGTCTTAGATCATATCTGTTTCTAATCATTATGATCCTTTCCATCGTCTCTCTCTCTAGAACACACCCTCTTTGTCCACAGTACTATCACAAGTTTGTAAATGTGAAGGTCAGCTCTGCCCTCTGGGAAATCATCTTTGGGATCAAGGATGGAAAGATCATAATTCGGTTGATATCTCACATCTCTCATGTGAAACTTCGTATAACCCTGACGTCTGGTTGGGGCACCCTTGGTCCTCCAGTTCTGCCTTCCCATTCAGAGGAGATCATAGGTAAAAGATTCTGAAAACTGCGAGTCACAAATAAAAGTGCTGTTTTTATTACATTAGTGTTAGAGAAGCGGAATCATAGGATCTGGAATGACTTTGACAGTGTCTCCAGACTGGTCCTATGGTGGGACTGCAAGGAGGCACGGTCCTGGTGTTTGAATCTCTCTCCAGAGGGGTTTCGTTTTCAGTTCCCCTTTGCAACCTGCCAGGGGGTTCAAACAGAGCATCTTGCTGCTCAGAAATGTTCTAAATACTGGCCTTTCTTTAGCAGTTGATGGCATGTCTTGATTATGAAAGTCTTAAGAGAAGGGAAGCATGATCCCTCTTTACACTTCTGTCTATTTTGTGACAAGGACCAGAAAGCTTCACTTGCTAAACCACAACAGGGAGACTGAGCAAGTGAAGGTCTGATTCTCTGGTAATGATCCATGTCAGAGGGTGGAGGAATGAATGAGCAGAATTCATTGTTAAAGGGAAAGCACAGCTTAAGTATGCAACTGCGTGGACGCCTTCCTCCAGAGAAAATATAAGTGCCGTTTTAATATATCTGGTGGAACTCTCAGTGTTGAAAGCCTTGGGGTCCCCTTCCTGGGCAGCCTTGATTTTCTTGTTCATCCTTCAGTAAACTAGACAAGACCCCCTGCATTCTTTCACTTCTCTGAGCCTCTGAACACACTTGCCTTGGCCTGAAATACCTCACACATCCCATACACCTAGGCTGCTTACAAGCACAGATGCAATGTCTAGGGATGGTTTCACAAAACAGCATAGAACAGGTCACATATACTGAGTGCTAAAGAGCATAAGTATCAAATGAATGAAACTAATGTCAATTAATCATCAGCTGAGGTTATTTCTAGTATGTGTCCAGGAAGAAGTGAGCTTTGAGAAGTTTGGAACCTGCACATTTACGGACACTATCAATTTGTAAACTATATGGATATGATAATACAGAACATTGTATCCTGCTATAAAACCTATTGCATGTTCTTTTCTTGTGTGCTTATATCAAAAGGTGCTCTTTAGAGTTCGCTGCTTTAACTCCTAAAAGTTCTAATTAAAGATGATTCTCGACAGATTTATGCACAAAGCTGATCCCTCTTGGATTCATTCATATGCATGTGATTCACCAAACACATACGATGTGCCTCATGTTTGAGGATCCATATGCTCATGCTTTGTTTTGAAGCAACTCACAGTTAGAGGAAGGCAAATAAATCTATAGTCCTAAGATAATGTGGCATGCACACTGTGGTGGAGATGCTGTGTGAGGAATTTTAGGATCACGATGGGGGGAGGTTTCATAGAAGTGGGGACACAAAGCAGAGCTTTGGAAGGTGGAGGAGGACATAGCCAGATGTACATTTGATTGGAAGCACCTTAATGGCATGAATCCTCAAGCCAAGACAAGCTTAGTTTTGTCCCTGTCCTTTGTACTTGTGTGACCTTGGATAAGTTCCTTCAGTTTACTAAATTTGTCACCTATTTTGTGAAAGTTGGGAGGAGAGATTCCTGGGCTTTAGAGTTGTTTTGTTAATTAAATGTTAAATGTAGACCTATGGCAGGTAGTAGCTGTATTCTACTTCCTTCTCCTGTCCTTCCCTAAACATGATACGGTGTTGGCGGCTGTCCCATAAAGCAGTGCACACGTTGGATTAAAATTCCTACAGGGAAGCTTGGGGTGACTTTGGGTACAGCGAGAAGTCTTTCTCTGACCAAGGAGGATCTGATACAAACAGACTTATCTTTACAACTAACTGAACATTCAGAGGTGCCAGGGGTGCTACCGTCTTTCTGCTCCTTGTTCTTTCTGTACATTGGGGTCTCTTGCTGGCTGGGAATCGTGGTGTTCAAAAGAGACCAGGTTTGTCACCAACATACTGAGCTGCTGGGTAGCTTTGTGCTTCTAGCTCTAATGATATCAAGGGCATTTAAAGTTTCAGATCTATGTGTAACTACAAAAATAACCAAAGGGATACTCAAACAGACTTTAAAGAGACATGTACCCCAAAAGTGCTTTTCCTAGTTTTTAACTCAGAAAAAGAATCTAATAAGGCAGGCTGTGAAAAGGACCTAAAATGCTAGTTTCATTGAAGCTTTGACTTTGCAGGAATTTTTCTAAGTGACCTGATTTCAAAGCACTCCATTTCCCCAGCGCGGCCTTTTCTGTCACATGGTCCAACATCAACCTTGACATTTCCATATGTACTTCCACAAAAAAGGCTCTCCACGAACGTCTCCTGAGCAAGGCTTAAATAGAACAAGATTGAAAAGCTTGTCAGATGGTTTTCTCCTCTGCTTTGTTCAGAGAGAGGAACCTCCGCTGTGGTGGACAGATTCTGGATGCTCTTTCTCCACGCCTCTGCCTCTTCCTTCCACCTCTAATCTCTGTCTGCCTCAGGCTATAGGACCAGCTCTTGGGAATGAAAACTCTGGACAGTCTGAGCTCTTGGGGGTGCCATCAAATGCTGAGGACACGGCCTGAGTTCATTCTCAAGCTTTCTCAGCCAGTTGGTGAAAACCCACAACCAACTTTTGAAGGAACTTCAGAGTCACCAACCTGGCATTGGGTGTCTTCCTCCCTGCCGGGTGCACCCCATCTCCACTGCACTCAACAGCTCACTGTGCCACAGTCTTTTTGCTGGCTGGGAGTTCCAATTGTACATGCCACCCCCCTCCCAGCGCAAAGTCCTCCTTCTCCTCCTGAAACCACCCCTCACAAAACACCTGGGAAACTTAATTGTTTTCTGAATTCTCTTGTCTTTTCATATGTACTGTTCTTTAGATCTTTATTTTCAATTTTTATTTTACCTGACACCATTTGTGTTCATATGTCAAGAGCCTGATATTCTTAATGCTTCAGAAGAGCCCGAACTCTCTTAATTCATGATCATATTTTTTTAAGATTTCTATTTTATTATTTTAAGAATTTAGAATTTTTGATTGATATAATACTTGCACACATTATGAGGTATGATAATTTTTGGAATATTAGGTAGTTATCCACTCAGGGCAATTAGCATATCTATCGCCTTCAATAGTTATCATTCTCTTCTGGTGAGGACATCCATAATCTTCTATATATTTTGAGATATATAATGTGTTATTGTTAATTATGTTTACCTGCTATTTCTTCCATCAAACAACAGCACTGTATCCGTGGACCAACCCATCGCTCTCTCCCCCATTCTGCACCTATTCTCCTCAGTCTCGTAACCAATATTCTATCCTTGTCTATGGGTGGAATATGTTTAAAGTCTACCCAAGAGTGAGATCATATCTTTTAACACAAGTAGAACACCTTGCCCACAACAGGTATTTCTGGCTCTGCCATGATCAAGATTGCTTGCTGCTCTAACATACAAGTTTCAAAATGTGCAATGGACCAACCATGGCAGAAGGCTGTTTGTCATTATAGATCACCTGAAATAAGTGGCATTTTTCAGCAGGTGGCTTTCCTCCCTGTAGCAAGTCAAGAAATCCATGCTCCATTCATCAGGCATTCAGACTCTCCCTCGGATGGGCTCCAGGCTCACCCTGGGGTTCACTCCACCCTAGAAGCTATAGGGGGAAAAGGCATGGAAGAGTGCTTGTGGACTGGCACCCTGTCTGCCACTCACGTCCACTGGCTGGAGCTCAGTCACACAGCCAAACCCGCCGGCAAGTGGGCTAGAAATGCTGTCTAATTGAAGCCCAGAAAGCAAAGCAATGGCTTGGAGCCCGGAGTGCTGCCTCTGCTATAGGTCACCCTACAGCTGTGAGCTTCCTTCCCCAGGCTATGCTGTGGAGGAAATGATAACACACGTCAGGCAGTTGTAAATATTACATTGTATGACAATTATAGAAACTTTCTTTTCTCTTGGAAAAATAAAAAAAGATGAATGAAGTGATCCTTCTTTTCCTTTCACTGTTAACTAACAATTCAGCTCATCAGACTGTCCTACTACCCCACCAAGGGAGATAAGGGAAAGTAGTGTATTGTTTTAGGGGGAAACACACACACACACACACACAAAGATGTTCTCTATTAATTCACTTACTCAGAAAATTGAGTTGGCCATAACACTTCATTCCCTATGCAACTTAATTAGTGACTAAGTGACTAATGGAAGTTCTACTAGGCCTTGTGAGTGAAATGTGGGCCTGTGTGTTTGTGTGTGTGTGTGTGTGTGTGTGTGTGTATACCCAAACTTCAACTGCCATCACCTATGCACTGACTGTGTAACAAGCTTGGAATTTACACATCAGACTCTGAATTGCACCAATAGGACCTTCCCATAGAAGGCACTCCACAGATTGACACAAATCTTGGCCCAGAAACACATTGATCACGGTAGGCTGATGGCTGTAATGAACAGTCTAAATCTCAGTGGCCTGAAATAATAAAGCTTTACTGCTGGCTCATATCTCAGTTCAATATGGGCTGCGGAGGGAGTGAGGTTGGGGTGCTCTTACCATGCAGTCTTGGGGAATCCATGTCCTTCCCTCATGGGCAGGACTTCTTTGCTTTCTCCAAGACCCTTGGAGTCCTCTACTGGATCCTAAATTCCGCTGAGGGATGAGGAAAAGCTGGAGTGCAAGAAAGCTACTCTCTTAACTTTGGGCTGGAGGTAAGACATAAGTGGGAACTTACCATGTGCCTGAGAGGCAAAGCACTTGATATCTCTGAAATCAGTTTCCTCTTGTATAAAAGAGAAATAAATGACAAAGCAACTGTGAATATAGCACACAGGAGGTGCCTAATAAATGTTTGTGGCTGCTGATTCTCAGTTTACTGAATGTAGTAGGAAATCCTTTTTGTTCTCAAGGACACACTGGAAAGCACTAATCTAAGGCTTTTTAAAGAAATCCAAAGTACCATTAGAATGAAGGGTGAGGAACCAAGGGAAGAGGAGAGAAAATGAGCCAAAAGAAGAGAAGATGTAGCTAACCGAGGGTGTCAGTTGTACCAACGGTTGCTGCCCTGTTTTTCTCCATGCTTAATCTCAGGGGAGGTTTCGGGGTGACAAGGACCTATGACTCAGAATTCCCATGATGAGTCACAATAAAGGTGGAGGTAGGAATCATGTCGATGCTCGAGTCTTCTGCAGGTAATTAACCAGGAGACCAAGCGGGGAACTTGCATCAGGCCTACAGGAAAACAGTCACACTATGAATCTCTTTTATAAGAACCGCAACACCTAGAAGGCCACGCATCCTGCCCTCAGCAGAAGCAGCACTAGCCCAGTTTCCCACATGAATCACTCCCTTTGAAGGCAGACCCAGCCCCTGCAGAGACCCGGGACCTGTTTTTCATCGCCCCCTCCCTTTGGTTTCATCTTTCACCACACTGTTCATGCCCAGCGTAGTGACCTATTTTGATTCTCTACAAATGCCTGGCGCTCTTGCACCTTAGATTTGCAAGGGCTCTTCCCTGACCCTAGACAATGCTTCAGTGTTTTCTTTCTCTTTCTTCTCCCCGAAGTCTCAGCCAAAAGATCACCTGTCTCAGGGAGCCTTCCTGTTCTACGTGGATGCTTATCCTGTGAGTTCTGGTGACTCCGTCTCACCTCTCCCAGCACCTGTGACAATGATGACCCACACGGACATTTCCCATATATGATGGATTTCCTCAGGATAAGACATTGACCTTTATGTACCAGTTGTGTGTCACATAATGCACATGGGTCAAGTAACCATTACCATTTGCAACGCTTTTCAATGAATGACATTTTTAATATCCACAATAACCCAAGAATGTAAGCACCATAATAAGGTATTTGTGAATATATTACCTAGCACATATTTATGCATATAAATACATATTTAAATATAATTGTAACTCCAATTAAAATGAGAAAATAGAGCTTCTTTAGAAGTATATAAAGATGAGGTTCAAATGGACATCTGTTTAATTCCAAGGGAGTTGTAATTTTCTCAAAGAAAGAGACATCATCAATTAAGGGAATCAATATAATTAGTATGAAGAGTGTTACAGGGGATACAGTTCTGAGCTGTTTTCCTGCCTGGGTTCTGGGCTAGGGGTTTTCAACACTTTCCGTTGGGGTCACCACAGTCAGACTGGTGACTCGTGGCAGCTACAGGTGAGACACGTCTTTCTTTCTTTTATTTATTTATTCTGATTTGTTATACATGATGGCAGAATGCAATTCATTTCATAGTACGTATATAGAACACAATTTTTCAAGACACTGGTAATACACAAAATATGTTCACACCATGCGTGTCTTATACATGTACTTAGGGTAATGATGTCTAACTCATTTCACTGTCATTCCTACCTCCTTGGACTCTCCCTTCCCCACCCTCCCCTTTGAACTATCTAAAGGTACTCCATTCCTCCATGCTCCAACCCCAGTCGCCATTATGCATCTGCATCCTAATATCAAAGAAAACATTCAGCCTTTGGTTTTTTGGGATTGCTTACTTCACTTAGCATTATATTCTCCAACTTCATCCATTTACCTGAAAATGCCATGATTTTATTCTCTTTTAATGCTGAATAATGTTCCATTGTGTATATATATACCATAGTTTCCCTATCCGTTCATCTACTGAAGGGCATCTAGGTTGGTTCTACAATTTAGCTATTATGAATTGTGCTGCTACAAACATTGATATGGCTGTGTCCCTGTAGTATGATGTTTTTAAGTCCTTTGGTTATAAACTGAGGAGAGGGATAGCTGGGTCCAATGGTGGTTCCATTCCCAGTTTTCCAAGGAATCTCCATATTGGCTTTCCATATTGGCTGCACCAATTTGCAGTCCCACCAGCAATGTATGAGTGTGTCTTTTTCCCCACATCCTCACTAACACTTATTGTTGTTTGTATTCTTAATAGCCGCCATTCTGACTGGAGTGATATGAAATCTCAGAGTAGTTTTGATTTGCATTTCTCTAATTTCTAGAGATGTTGAACATTTTTTTCATATTTGTTGATTGTATATCCTCTTCTGAGAAGTGTCTGTTCCATTCCTTGGCCCATTTATTGATTGGGTTATTTGTGTTTTTGGTGGTAAGGTTTTCGAGTGCTTTATATATTCTAGAGATTAGTGCTCTATCTGATGTGCTTGTGGTAAAGATTTGCTTCCATTCTGTAGGCTCTCTATTCATCTCACTGATTATTTCTGTTGCTGAGAAGAGCTTTTTAGTTTGAATCCATCCCATTTATTGATTCTTGGTTTTAATTCTTATGCTACAGACGTTTTATTAAGAAAGCTGGGGTCTGACATGATGGAGATTAAGGCCTACTTTTTCTTTCATTAGCAAGGTCTCTGGTTTAATTCCTAGGTCCTTGATCCACTTTGAGTTCTGTGCATGGTCTTTACAGAGGTAAATCAAGTAAAATGGGATATTGAGAATGGGAACTTACCAAATGTGACTGGTGTCAATAAGAAGAGATTAGGACATTCTTAGAGGTGAGACCACATGAAGACACAGGGAGAAGGTTGCAACTACATGCCAAGAAGAGAGGATGCAGAAGGAATTGACACTGCCAACACCTTGATCTTGGACTTCTAGCTTCCAGAACTAGAAGGTAGAGAAAATAAATGTCTATTGTTTAAGCAACCCATTCTGTGGTACTTTGTTATGAAAACTCTAGCAAACTAATAGATCCTCCCTCATCCTTCAGCACCTTCTAAACAAGAGAATCAGGGGCATGTTGGGGAATAAAAATGGCTGACCTACTTTTTAGAGATGAGCCCATGGGTCCTGGATTCATAATCACTAAGTCTGATTCATTCATCTTTTTTTTTTCTTGTAACTCATTTGCTTATCAAATAGTTGTTAGAAGTTTTCCAGGGGCCAAGCAGTCTACTTGCTTGTTAAAGAAGCTCCAACATCTTCCAATCCTTCATGAGGGTCACCGCGGGCATAGGACCAAACACAATTTAGGCTTCCAGATATCTCTCTAATCTCCATTCCTCCTCCTTTCTCATGAACACAATCCTGCTTTTTGAGTGTTGACATTATGGTAAGTGGACACCAGAACCCCATGTAGACAGAGGTGGCCACTTGACAAAATCTGGCCAATGGAATAGAAGTCCTGGGTGTAACATGGTGGACACTGGGACACCTCATATAGATCTTCCTTCAGCGAAAGGCTTGCTGCCCCAGCATCTGGAAGAACTGCGAGTGGCCAGCCTTCAGGGGCCAGGATCTTCAGGCATGGTCTTAGCTGTGGAGAGCTGCCGTCCTGGGATGGCCCATGAAGAGGCTCAGGGAGGCAGTGTCATGGCCTAATCATCTCAGCTGTGGCTCAGGAGCTCCACAAGGAGTCCTCCATGGGCCTACACAGAGGCTCTCCTTCCTCCTCTGCCCATTCCTGTTTCTGTCCCCCTCTTTCCAGAGTGTCAGTTCGATGGCACCCCTTAACAAACATCTCACACACCAACTCTTTCTCGTGTAGCTCCAGAAGAAGCTTCAGAAAGATGAGGCTGCTCCAGCTGGCGTGTGTTTTCCCCATTGTCCTATCCCCACTTCATATACTAATGCACACTGGCTGTGGTTCCAGCAGTCACCTTATAGCCATAAGGCAACGTCAAGAATGGAAGCCACACGCTGAAGGGTGTGGAGCAAAAATCAAAATAGCCAGGATCCCTGACAACTACAAACCACCATGCTAGTTATTCTCGTCCTGCTTATCTCCACATGTCTTGTTACCTAATAAAAATGAAACTCCTGATATATTTAAACCACTGCTTTAGATTGTGGGTTTCTGTTAAATGCAGCCAAATATAATTTCCATCTGTACGAAGCATTAAACAGATATTAGTATAAGTGTTGCATTTGTTTTAATGCAAAGTCTGCTATCAAGGAGAATTAATGTATCTAATAAGAATACGTAATTATGGATGGGGTGGTGCAACATTTTCCACCAGGGTTGAAAATGTCCCTTGAAGGTGGAAGGAGTTCAATGCTTTCTAGTTTATTTTTAGCTTGTTTCTGATATTTTCTAATTCAAATAGTTGAGTCTTGACCAAAGAGGTAGGTAGATGGTAGATGAGGGGTAGACATGGACAGATTGGCAAGAAGATTAAGGAATGGATCCTCCAGTTTGCCCGGGTTCACTCTGTATCCTTCTCTTCCCAGTTCTCTGCTCTGTGAAGCCAGCCTGCCTGGACACATCCATGGAAAGAGTGAGGACACTGGATAGCTATTACCCAGTTCCCTGCCTGTGGTGCTTTCTGTGGGATGTCTGTGCCCCTCTACCAAAGGTCACTGTTCCTCTCAAGTGACTTCTTTATGTGAAGCTGTCTTTACCTTAGATAATGGTTAATCTAAGAGCTACAGATAGTCCAGGAGGTCTGTGAACTTTAATGGAGAATTTGAAAATACATGTTTGTAATCACTAACCTCTAACCCATACTCATCACTGAGTTCAATGATCAAGTTAGGCTACACATCATACTGGAATTAGCAATGCCCGTGGCTGGCTGCTATAACACATCTTTTCATATCACTTCAAAAAAGGCATAGTTACGTTGAAGATTCTTTTGTGCCCGCCACTGCATCAGACCCACCACTAGATCTTTCATGTCGTGTGTTAATAATGAAGTTCCTCTGTCAATAAATTGCAAAGTTATTTGACTCAGACATTTCATTCATTGGATTCCAGTGTAATTAGCTTCTTTGGTAATTGTATTTTATCAAGTCTATTAAAATCATTATCTCAGGATAGGACATTTGGAGTCTATCAGAGTGACAAAAGGCTAGAAGCCCATGAAGTAAACATTTCTTCCCCTGGTTCTTTCAGCCTAGCAGCGGTGACTGCCTCCATTGCCTTCATCTCGGGGTGCTGCACCACCCCTATGGTTTCCCTACATCCTCCACACCTCTGCAAGTCCTTCAGTTATCCTAAGGTCAGCCCACACTGACTGTGTCTTTGTAGGACACTGATTGACAGACCCTACACAGGATTTTGACTTGCATGTCACAAGTGGCACTGGAAGCTTGGAAGGGTCACTGGATTACTGTGAGCTTCTGTTTTTCTCAGTTGTAAAAGGAAGAGAACACCCAACATCAAAGCATTCAGGCGGTTATTGATCAGGAAGAATCAATGCAATATGTTTGAATATTGTTTGACACACTGAAAGCATCACACACGTCATGTTGCTTATGGCTCCACTTTCTTTCCCTTCCTCTTCTACCCTTTTTGTTTAACCAGCAGTTTAGCAGGACCAAAATGGACCCTGACAGCCTAAAGATAGGTGGCATTTCAGGGAATAATTGGCACTTGTGTTGTTTCCATAGTTAGGACTTCAAGGCTGAGGCACAGAGAACTGTGTTCAGTCCCTTCCTCTGTAATTTTTTAATTACACGTCTGAATGAAGTAAGTTCTCATTTAATAACCCAGAACAATATTCCTAAAACATGGATAGCATATAGACACCCTTTCTAAGAACATTTTTTTTTAAAAAAAAAGAACATAGTGATCTCTCAGTTTTGTCCCATTGCTCTGATTTCAAGATTACTTACATGTATACAGATACATTGAAGATATTCCCCATGCTTACATTTCTTATACAGCTATGAATCAAAATAAAGTTGCTGATTAACCACAGGAGAGGGTATTAAGATGATAAATGGAACATATGTGGAAATGTCATTTTCCTACCTCAAATACATAGAAAAAATTATCTACAATATTGATGTAAAATAAGAATACTCCACAAAGACCAGAAATTATACAGAATTCCTGAGAGGCTTGAGGCAGATGGAATATGTATAATTGACAAGCCATAAATTTACCCAGGGCACCCATGCTTCCAATTGGGAGTGGTAGATGGTCTTTCTCGATGCTCAGGCAGGATGCTGGAGTGAGAGGAAGCTCTAGGGAACTCTCAGTAGTCAAGGTGACTTCTACAATGGAGAAACATGTCGTGCCTCCCTCCTCTCCTCACCATCACCCACTTGTGAGGGTCATGGAGGAGGGTCTGTACCTTGGCAGGAGCAGTAAACAGAGGCATTAGGGCTAAGAGGCAAGATAGCCCCCTGAGAAGCTTGATGCACTCAAGGAAAACAGAGTCTCCATCAGAATGCAGGCTACTGACCATACCAGTGAGTGATTCCTTTGACTTATCATCACTGGCAACAGGGAGTATAACTAAGGTGTCAAGTGGATAAGCAGAAACTCCAAAATGCAGAGACCATTACAAAATCAAGTATCACCAAACATTAAGAAAGTCAATCTAATACGTGTAGACTTAGTTCTTTGAGAACTACGAAAACCAAATGAACATACAGAGAGACGACGAGAGAAGGCATTGAATCCAAATAAAAAGAACCAACTAGAGAGCTTGGATATAGAAAATCATTAACCTAAAAGGGAAAATTAGTAGCTGTACTGAATGTCAGAATGTGCAGAGCTGAGGGAGAACCAGTGACTGGAAAAGCCACTTGAAAAATATTCTGAGAATACCCCAAATGAAGACAGAGGTGGAAATATGAAAGAAAAATTAAGAAACTAGAAGGAGAATTCAAAAGTCCTTTAGAAGGGTTCTGGAAGAAAAGAACACAGAAAAATAGAAAAAAATGGTAAAATACAAACAGAGCAATAAATTTGAATAAGAAATGAGTATTCACCTTTAAAGGACCTACTAGGTACTGGCAGGAGGAATATGAAATGATCCCTATCGAGATGTATCATGGAACCAGGCGCGGTGGTGTACGCCTGTAATCCCAGTGACTCAGGAGGCTGAGGCAGGAAGAGTGTGAGTTAAAACTCAGCCTCAGCAACCTAGCAAGGCCCTAAGCAACTCAGCGAGACCCTGTCTCTAATAAAATATAAAGAAGGGGATGTGGCTCGGTGGTTAAGCACCCCGGGTTCAATCCTTGGTACCGAATTTTTTAAAAAATGATATATTGTGGAAAAAAATTCAGACCACCAAAGGAAAAGAGGAAATCCAAAAACATTTCAGATAAGAAAATTTCAGAAAGCCCGCCTACAAAAGAAGCAGAATCATATTGACATAAATATTCTCATTCACAAAATTAGATGCAAGAATGGAATGTACAGTATCATCAGGTTTCTACACTCAGACAAACTATTGTTCAATCTGAATAGGAGGATGAAAAAGACACATATCACTGACTTGGACATGTCATTTGATTGCCCTTGAACTCTAACTAGAAGTTTTACTTGGAAAAACAAACCACAGTAAATCCAAGGAGGAAGATGTGTGGTAAAAGAAGAAAATGGAATCAGTAAAATATATTAATAATAAATAGCAGTTTGGTTTATTAAAAAGCCTGATAAATAAATCTCAGACGACCCCAATATCGTAGCTGAAAGTAGACCAAGGAAAAAGGGAAAATTAAAATATGGTTAGGTATTGTCCAATTTGGGAAGAAGCCATAAATACCAATTAACCTAGATGGTAACAACAACAAAAACAATAGACAACCGTGTTTAAAAGTGTGTGTTTGAACTGTGCACAAAGAACTTGCCAGAACTCTGTGCTCAGAGACTGGACTCTGCTTCATCCAGGTTTCCACCCACATGAGGTCATGTCCCTAAAGACGGCCTCAGCCCACAGGCTGATTTCCTTCAAGAAAACACAATGCTGCTAGACCTAAAAATGTACATTGCCCAGACCCACACCACCAAACCATTTTCAGATATTTCTATATGTCCCCTTCAGCAATTTTCCATTTCTCTTTAGCCTCCCCTACTCCCCACAGTTCCTTATTACCCTTCTTTGAAATCCCCTTCTGTTCCTTCCCTGTCCTCCCTTTAAAATCTTAGCCACTTTTATCTTTGCTGGAGTTGAGTTCAGTTTATACTGGAGTCTCCTCTTCTGCAGTAGTCTGAATAAAACCTATCTTGGGGCCTTTAACAAGTATCTGGTGCTGTTTCTCACTGACAGTGTTTAAATATCTGGATAAGGATGTGTGTAATCAGTCGGGCGCGGTGGCGCATGTCTGTAATCTCAGTGGCTCAGGAGGGAGGCTGAGGCAGGAAGATCTAGAGTTCAAACCAGCCTCAGCAACAGTGAGATGCTAAGCAACTCAGGGAGACCCTGTCTCTAAATAAAATACAAAAAAGGGCTGGGGATGTGGCTCAGTGGTTGAGTGCCCCTGGGATCAATCACTGGTACCCCTCACCCTGAAAAGAATTAGTACAATAGGCTCTGCTTTCTGGGTCTGTGGTGACCTATGACCTACTTCAGAGAGTGTAGTCATTAAATAAGTTCCCTTTGAAATCAATGGATGTGTAACTGATGTGATTCTGCAATCTGTATATGGGGTAAAAATGGGAGCTCATAACCCACTTGAATCAAAGTGTGAAATATGATATATCAAGAACTATGTAATGTTTTGAACAGCCAACAATAAAAAATTTTTAAAAAAATAAATAAAAAAAAAATTAAAAAAAAAGGTCCCTTTGAAGAGACACTGAAGCCAAGAGCCGAAGAACATAATGAGGCAGACTTCCCAGGAGCTGGGAAGAGGATTTCAGGTACAGGCTGAAGCAAATACAAAGGCTGGAGCCACAAGCAGAAGTTAACACCTGGTGGGGGGGAAAGAGAAGAAAAAGGGAGAGTGGTTTCTGGGGAGTTTGGGGAGTAGCTAGGGGACCTTAGAGATCTTGGGGCTGCTTGGTATTTTGGCCATCCATGTTTCTGCCTCGAGGTCGGTGATGCTTCGGAATGCTTTATGGCCCATCTGTGCCCTCATCCAGCTCTTGCCTCCAATGGGAACTTAAAGAAACCAAGGACTGTGTCTCCTCGACCTTGACATTTTCCCAGAATTCGACACATTGCTAGCTCAGAACAAATGCTCAATAAACGGATAGCTATGCATCCCTGTGTTTTTATTTTATCTCTATTTAACAAAATTTGAAAATTCTGCCAGATTTGAAACGGAACAGAAAAGACAGGTACCACATACCTTCTAATGATTCTTCAAAGAAACCTTAGGCAGTCTAGTCAGAAAAGCTATAGCTGCAGACAAACCCAGGCTTCAGTGGGGAGGGCGCTCCCCAACATTTAACATGCCTCTGATCTTTCCAGCCACACCCCACCATTACCTCCAATGTTCATCACCTCAACATACAGGGAAGCTTAGACCCAGGAAGCTGGAAAACTCACTCCCATTCTAAAATGCTAAGCACTGTGTGAACCACAGCTGACTTGGGACACGTGCCCACACCCTGCTCACTGTCCCACTGGAACTGTTCTTGCCAAATTCAAAGACTGACTCATGAAATTCTTCTCACCAGGACATCATTAGGCACCCTGAGGCAGTGGGAAGAATGGCAGGTGGCAGTAGGCTGACCCTTCTACCTAAGAGAAGCACCTCAAAGGACTTTTTGTACCCTTTGATCCAACAACGTGAAATTAGATGACATTTCACTCACTGTGGTGAAAGATGCACTCAGATGAGGGCACTTCAAGGTATTGTTGACCGGCATCACGAGACGGATTTAGCCCCCTACCCTGAATCATGGAGGACATGAATCTATTCTTCGAAAATGGAAGTCTTTTCATGTCTTACCTTGGAAACACTCAAAGGTGTTGTGAGCGCATGGCTTTGCATTCTATGTGGCTTTCTACTTACTCTTGTATGAGGGAGAAGTCTTTTGTCCCTTGAGGATATCTAGAGTAGTAGGCAAGTTAATTTTCTCCATATTAAGAAACAGAGTTATCTAAACCTTTAAATCAGTGAATACCCTCATCTCAGTCCATACTACAGGTGATGCAGGCTGATGAGCAGAGAGGCCTCTGGCTTGGGCATTTTGAAAACAAAAGTCTCACTGGATGATTCTGACACACACCCATAATCAACTTATCATTTAAAAAAACAGAATGTATTTTGACTTTCTTTTTATGCTTTTCTTGTGCTTGGGGTGTGTGTGTGGGTGTGTGTGTGTGTGTGTGTGTGTTTGTGCTCACGGAGTGCCGGTGTGGAGGTGCATTTTGACTTGTGCTGCTCATTCTCTGGGGAAGGCAGTTTGAGAGGCATTGCATGCTGGAATAAGTCCACGTGACAAATTTCCTTACTCATCCTCTTATAACCTGGTTTAGACATCATGAAGCCTTTTCTGATTCACCCAAGCCAATTTGATCCTCGTCCTCTTTTGACTCTGCTCTATTATGAGCAGACATTTACCAAGGGTCTTTTAACCCTGTGCAGTAACTGATGCCTATCCGTCTCCTCCAGCCTATAAGGACCTCCACGGCCTGTGTCGAACGTGTCTCTCTCTAACTTCCATCCACTGTGAACGTTTGCTGATTAAATGAGCTTGAATGGGGTAGAAATAATTCCCAACCTTGGGGCTGCCTGTTCAGAGACAGACACAACAGCAATAAGTAAGATTCAAAAGATATTTTTAGTGTTAAATAATTTTAGTGAATATTGCACATTTACTGCCAGGAGTTTAGCTCTAGCTTCATGAAAGTTTATTTGGGTGGTAGTTGTTTTATCAACTTTGCTTTAATACTGCTGTCAGATGGGACATCGTTGGCTACAATTAAATCAATAATGAAATTATTAATCAGTCAATAAGATTTTCCTTTGTGGTAGGTATAATCAATGAAAACATTATATCTTTGTAGGAAAAATAAAAATAGTGAAGAGAAGTAGACCACTGGAACTCTGGGGCCCATTGTCTCAGTAACCTGTAAGTAAGAGTTAGAGCGAGACGTGAGTGATTCCCTCAACTAACTGAAATAAAGCCAGACAGAGGAGCCTTCTGGGTTTAAAGGACCATGGAGATTTCTTGGTTTCAAAATTTCCCCACACTCTCGCAAGGAAAAGCACAGAATCAACCAGCAGAACAAAGTTGTGTTGCTAGGCAACAGAGACCTAGCCTCCAATTCACTTGTGAGCAGAAGAGTAGAAAAGGGGAGGCTGTGAGTCTCCAGAACAAGAGAACTTAGGCCACAAGCAAAATAAATCCAGAAATAGAAAGCCCAACAATAATTGCTAAAATACAAAATACAAGTTGTTTTGAAAGCACATGGCACTGTTCACGGAAAGGTTCTTCTGTGCACAAGAATGGAGGTGACATCATTTGAAAAATGTTACTCTGGAAGATATATATATATATATATATATATATATATAGAGAGAGAGAGAGAGAGAGAGAGAGAGAGAGAGAGAGAGAGAGAGAGAGGTGTGCCACCCGCTGGAGACAAACCATTGAAGGAAATAAGCAAAGAAGATAAAACACTCTTTTAGTGAAATAAACTCTCATGTGCTTCCTACCCCAATCATCCATTAAAGAAATTGCTCAAAGAGGGAGGAACTGAAAGAAAGGAGAGATCTTAAACGAGGAACCCCATTAAGGAAGGGAATAATAATCAGGAAAACCAGACCAAATCCCTTTAAAACTAACATAAATATTAAGAAAACAAGAATGAAAGTATTTCTGTTGATGAAAAATTCTTACCAAGTAATCCAACCAACATGCAGAACAACCTGAGACATCTTTAATCAACACTCCAAACGGAAGCACTTTAGGAATATCGAAAAAGATCACAGGTCAGAAACATAAAAACTAGGAAGAGAAACAGACCAAAAAAAGGAAAGCAAACAAATAAACAAACAAACCCACACAAAACCCAGAAAGAAACAAAATGAGCAAGAGTGGAATGGGAAAGACATAGATCCTAAGACAAAAATATATATGATGAAGACTAAATTACAAAGTAACTGGGAGGAAGATAGATGGAATACAAATTCAATGATGAATATAAAAGAAAAATAGGTAAACAATCAAATTCAAATAAATAATACTGATATGAGGAACAAATTAAGAATATCAGAAGAGAAGTGGTAGAAATGCAAAGGAATTGACAAAGGAGGTATTATAATACACCTATAACTGGCATCCCCAAGTAAGAAAGCCAAAACAACAGATAGAGATAACATTTCAAATTATAAGTCCAGAAAAGTTACAGATGTAAAAGAGAAACTAAATTTACACATAATGATTTCTAGTGGATACTAGAAAAAAATTGGCCTGGTATTAGTAACTGTGGTACATAGACTAGAAAAATGAATAGACTTAAAAAAAAAAAAGAAGAAATCTTTGAGTTTTCTAGGCAAAAGATGGAGTATCTTAGGCAAGATAACCAGTTCATTATCAGACTTCTTTTTTTTTACAACTAATAAATTTTTTAATTGGTTGTTCAAAACATTACAAAGCTCTTGACATACATATTTCATACATTTGATTCAAGTGGGTTATGAACTCCCATTTTTACCCCGTATACAGATTGCAGAATCACATCGGCTATACATCCACGTTTTTACATAATGCCATACTAGTGACTGTTGTATTCCTCTACCTTTCCTATCCTCTACTATCCCCCCTCCCCTCCCCTCCCATCTTCTCTCTCTACCCCATCTGCTGTAATTCAATTCTCTCCCTTGTTTTTTTTTCCCTTTCCCCTCACATCCTCTTATATGTAATTTTGTATAACAATGAGGGTCTCCTTCCATTTCCATGCAATTTCCCTTCTCTCTCTCCCTTTCCCTCCCACCTCTCGTCCCTGTTTAATGTTAATCTTTTCCTCATGCTCTTCCTCCCTGCTCTGTTCTTAGTTGCTCTCCTTATACCAAAGAAGACATTGGGCATTTGTTTTTTAGGGATTGGCTAGCTTCACTTAGCATAATCTGCTCTAATGCCATCCATTTCCCTGCAAATGCCATGATTTTGTCATTTTTTAGTGCTGCGTATCACTCCATTGTGTATAAATGCCACATTTTTTTCCCATTCATCTATTGAAGGGCATCTAGCTGGGTTCCACAGTCTAGCTATTGTGAATTGTGCTGCTATGAATATCGATGTGGCAGTATCCCTATAGTACGCTCTTTTAAGGTCTTCAGGGAATAGTCCGAGAAGGGCAATAGCTGGGTCAAATAGTGGTTCCATTCCCAGCTTTCCCAGGAATCTCCATACTGCTTTCCAAATTGGCAGACTTCTTAAAAACAGCTGGCAAAGCAGAGCAGCATTGGAGTAGCATTTTGTGTTCACTCAACCAAGACGTAGCTGAGAGAACTTTGGCAAGAAGACTAATAAGAATAAAATATAGACATTACATCTTCTGACAAAGAAGAAAAAATGAAACTTTGAAGATGGTTGGAGCATCTGCTTTCTGGAAACATGGAAAAGACACCCTTTTCTGTATTCCTACTGTATATAATGCTGAAAACGTAAACATTGTATGTAGAACAAGGTAAGAGTCAGCAAAGTGGGGAGAGGAGAAGAAAGCCTCCCTGGGGACTTCAAGATCCAACACATGATATGGTGGTGTGTCCTGGGTTCTCCATTTCCTCCTGCAGCACAGGTTGGATTCTGGAGAAGCAACAAGCTGGAAAAGCCAATGAGTACAGACAAAACAGCCCTAGGAAAGTCCTGCACTCTCAAGCCAAGTGGCTGACATGACAGCCAGCAAGAAAGGAAACTTTCAGACCAAACCGCTGGACTCCCACAATACGTCACAGGAAGGAAGGGCATTGCTACTCCCAACCCCCACTGGAAAAGACCAAGTGGATGACCTGAATAAGATGTTTCAAGTACTGTAGAAACAAAACAAAACAAACAAACAAACAAAACCCCTGTCGATCCTAGATTTTAATTTAATCCTCTTTAGGAATAAAGAGTAAATTAAGGCATGTTATGAAGGAAAATTTTGTCTTTGAAGATCTACCCTAAAGGAAATTCTGTAAGAAACTTCCCCAAGTAAAATAATAATAAATAATGAGAAAAAGAATAAAGAGGAGAAATATTGAAACATCAGAAGGAGGAAAGAACAACGGAAATAGTAAAATTATGGGTAACTACAGTAGATTTCCTTAACTAGATGAAATGGTTCTCAGTGGATGGAGGAAAAACACATGACTATTGTATTATAAACTGAGACATCTAAGAATAGAAGTTCATTGGATTAGACAAAGGGGAATGAAGGGAAGGGAGAAGGGAAGGGAATAGGAAGGATGGTAGAATTAATTAGACATAACTTTCCTGTCCTTGTATTTGAATATACAACCGGCGTAACTCTGCATCATGTACCACCACAAGAATAGAATCCTAATTAGAATAAGTTCTATTTCATATATGTATAACATGCCCAAAATACATTCTATTCTCATGCATCTCTAACAAGAACAAATAAAATAAAATAAATAAACTGGGGGCAGCCAGTAAAGGGCCTTAACTGGAGGCAGGGGTTCTAGAGTGTGATGAGTTACACACGTGTAATTTAGTGCCTACAGCAACCACTGACCAAGCTAACAAAGAGATACTGTCAAAAATGCACTCAGCCATAAAGAAGAATGAAATGATGGTATTTGCTGGTAAATGGATGGAACTGGAGAACATCATGCTAAGTGAAATAAGCCAGGCTCCAAAGTCAAATTTTTGTCTCATATGAGGAAGCTAGAGCAAAATGGTGGGGGGGGGGGGCGAGTAGAGGTAGGCCTTATGAAAATAGAAAGGAGGTCAGTAGAATAAAGAAGGGGACAGAGAAGGAGGGAGAAGGGATGCAAAAAGGGAGGAACTGTGGAATGAAATTGATGAAATGATGCTGTGCACAATATATGAATATACCACAGTGAATTTTACTTTTACATATATCTATAAAGCACCAGTGGAAAAAAACAACAATAAATAAATAGAATAAAGACCAGTAGAGGGAGGAAGGGAGGCAAAGAGGAATGACTGGGGACTGAAATGGAGCAAATGATATCCCATGCATGTATGATTATGTCAAAATGAAATGAGCCCCCCTAGTATGTAGACTTATAAGGTGCTAATAAAACTATGTTTAAAACATCCACCAAAAGCTGGGGAAAGAATATCTCAGACAGAAAACACAGCAAGTACAAATTCTCTGAGTCAGAAGCATGCAGCAAATCATACCAGGACTATCCTATAGATAAATCAAATTGGAATTCTCAAAAGTGTCCAATTAGCGTATAGGAAAATAGAGAAAAAGAAAAGAAAATAGAAAAACAAAGGAAGCAAAACGATGTCAGACTTGAGTTTTATTGTGCCAATAATTGACAATAACAGTCTCCAAACCACAGAGATTCCTAGGGAAGGAGGACCAATTAGCAATCTCCTGGGGAGGGAAGGAGAGGGTGGGATCATAAAGAGACAGCACCAGGGACCTCTCCGTGGTAATGGAATGATTTCGTATTTTTATTTCAGTGGAGATTATGCAAAGCTACATACATGAAAAATGGGATAAAGCTATACATCATCATGCCAAGAGTAATTTGTGGTTTTGCTATGATATGAAAATGGTTTATCAGTTGTAATCAAGTATTAGAAAATTGCAGACCTTTCTAACTTATAACTATTGGTAGAAACTGAGGGAAGGATGCTTGCAATTTCCTGTGGATCTAGAACTGGTTCATGAAGCTAATAAATAAATAAAACTCACAAAGTAAGAGTATATAGTGGAAATGAAAAGACATTTTTAAAATATGCATGAAAGAATACCTTTTAAAACTGACATAGAAAATAGTAAATGTTAAGAAGGAAAATAGGAAATGAGTGGAATGTGAAAAGAAATAATAGCAAGAGAAGTGCTATGCTAAAAATAATTTTGTTCTTCTAAAAATCCAAAGGGTGGGGGAAACATGCCAAATAGAGAATGAAGCGCAATAACTGTAATGCAATACTCACATACACCACACCACGAGGTAATAAGACAAAAGCGGGGACCACTGCATGTTGGTCATGTCAATAAATACAGATGGGTTTAACATACCTATGAAAAGAAAATGACTTCAAATTGGCTTATAATGGAAGAACTAACCTATAATATATATACCAGAGACATTTTTTTTAAAAAAATGAATGATTTTTTAAAAAAAATTACAAACAAAGGGATGGACAAAGATTATGTCAGGCAAATGGAAATAAATCATCCAGGTACCTGTTTGTGGAAACTATTTGTTTGTAACAAATCTCTGGCTCAGACTGCCTGGGCCTAATCCCCACTTGTTCTCATCACCTGCTACTCCTCCCTCTAGCCATGCCGTCTTGCTGTTGCTCAGAAATTTCTCTTACCTCTATCTCAGTGCCTTCTGCCTGAATCATTCCTTCTTGGGTACCCACTTAATTTTTTTACCACTTTCTTTGTGTTTCTTTCCTTAAGCCTATATGAAATAGTTATCTCTGGCACAGAAATATCGAATGGCAATCTCCATAGCATTTATCCCTACTTGTCATATGCCATATATTAGTCAGCTCTTGCTGCTGTAACAAAATCCCATACACTAGGTGACTTAATAACTATAACTATAAATATATATATACATATGAAATATATATATCATATCAGAAATATATATATATATATATATATATATATATATATATATATATATATATGTCAGAAAGAAAGCCCTAATCAGGAACTGAACGCTGGTACATCTTGATTTTCAGCCTCCAGAACTGAGATATATATATGCAAAACTATATATATGAGCAAATATATATATATATAAGCAAATATATATATGCAAAACATGTGTGTGTGTATATATGTATGTGTGTATATACATATGTATGTGTATGTATGTGTGTGTGTGTATATATATGTATATGTATGTGTGTATATATATATATATATATATATATATATATATATATATATATACATATATATATCTCAGTTCTGGAGGCTGGAAGTTCCAGATCAAGGTGTACCAGTGTTCAGTTCCTGGTTAGGGCTTTCTTTATGATGTGTACCAGGCCACCTTCTTATGGCAATTCTTGCCTGTTCTTTCCTCAGAGAGAGCATGCTCTGAGTTTTTCCTTTTATATGGATCCTATCTTTATCACATGGGAATTATGTGATATCTTTTAACCTTATTTATTTAACCTTAAGATATCTTTTAACCTTATTTATTTCCTAAATACCTTATCTCCAAGTACAGTCATATAGGGCTTCCACATAGCACATTTGAGGGAAGACGATTCAGTTCATAGAATGACATATGTATTTGTCATCTGTGCGATATGGGTTCCTTGAGGGCAAAAACCTGCCTTTGTTCTGCTCACTGCTATGTCCCCACTGCCTCAAAGATCACCTAACATAATCAAAGTTCCAGAAAAAGAAAAAAAAAAAACAAAAAACTGAGCATTAACAAATACATGGGGAAAAAAGGCTGATGACTTTAGACATGTTCTTGCCCTCACTCATTTTCTCATCTCTTGCTTGTTAAAAGCAGATAATATGTAAACTGTCTCACAGTAGTGTTTAAAATTTAAATGAGGCAATGCATGCAGAGCGCTCTGCTTTGTACCTGGCACATGGTAAGAGCACCAGGTAGATGAGTGTGGTTGTTCTTCTTGTCACCAATGTGACAGTTATGTTGAGGTTAATCCTTGACTGACTCCATTCCAAAGCTAAGAGGATGGAGGAGACAGGAGAGAGCAGGCAAGCGCAGTGTGAGGGATGCTGCTTACTGTTTCTGCAGGACGTTATAGCAGGGGCTTTTCTTTTTCCCTAGTTTATACTTTGATGTGAAATTTGGATGTTTACCTGGCTTCAGAATAAAGACACCCTGGGTTTTACAGCCAATGTAGGTAGTTAATATCCTGCGCCACCATCCCATTTTATTTTTTAGAATATTGCTCCCATCTGACCTCTACACAGGTCTCCATTTCCATGGGATGATGAGACCTCATTTGAAACTCTGTGTGGAAGGAAATGTGGCCTTTTGCTCAGCTTCCCATCCAGAGCCACCTTGGCTGGGAGGACCTTGATAGTTCTGGACTGATCCTATGACACAGTTGACAGCCAATCATGCTTGGGTGCCCCAGACCCCTCAGAGCAAGAAAATCAAGCAGGAACTCTCAGAGTTAGCCAGCTGCCTCACAGTCTTCTTTTTATTTCAATTTTATATCATGAAAAACGAAAGCATCATTGTACCTTCCTGTCCATAATCCTCACTGACCCACACCAACAGCTGACAGAATTCTTGGTCAGAATCGAGCCCCGGGTGAATCTAGACCTGTGCATGCTTGTCCTGGGGAACCTGAGAAGTGTGTGCATGTGTGTGTTCATGTGCGTGTCACCCTCCTTACTGCAGAGCTCAGGGAAATGTACAGTGATACTGGACTTTGGGGAAGGAAGTTGTCCCTAGCACCTGCTGATGAGAGATTTCTAGAACTTACAGGTGTCTATTTCAATCATCTAACCCAAAGGTGATGTCCACTTCTCTGTATAGAAGACAGCTGCAGATGCACAGACTTCTAGACCAAAATGTGGTCTGTCACTACCGACAGACCTCTGATGTGCTTGTTGTGAGGTCCCAGGTTCCCTTGATGTCCACCTGGCAGGGTCCTCTGCCTCTGTTTGGGGAATGAAAATCTTGACAAAGCACAGTTATCTTCTGTTGAAAAAAAAATGTCGAGAAAAGGCAAACCTTGAACAGTACCTTAAGCTATAATCAAAACAGAACAAACCACATCCAAAAGATCAGAATTACTACCGCTGTTACTTCAGACTGCCAGGAGATGGGGCCGCATCTAGTTTTTCTACATTCTTTTGCAAACTCCAGATATTGTAGGGGAAACCTCTATTTCTTAAGCTCATGCTATGGGGAACAAGTTAGTGTAAACTGGTTGGCTCAACTTTGCCTTTGTGTCTTGCTTTTCTTTCGTATGAATATCACTGCATATTCATAGGGAATTATTAGACAGCTCCCCCTCCCTCTTTTTCTTTTAAATACAAATGATGACAACTTCTCAAGCTGGGCTTTGAAAACAAATGAAATAGAAGTCACAATCCTTCCACTAGGGTGTCACCTCCTCTAGTCTTTTACCCAGGAAAATAGAGGTTTAACAGCATTTTCTGTACACATTTGGCAGGGCCTTATTTTCAGCCTCTGAAAGTCTCAGAAGAAAGGAGAAACACCAGCCGACACAGTTATTATCCATCCCCAAGGACCAGGCCTGGGAGATCTCATTATCACCCCAGTCCACATCAGGAGGTAAAATAACAAAAGTTGGTGAAGCCGAGGCCATTGGTGAATGTGTTGAGGAGAAGGCAAGATCTTTGAAGGATGAAAAGGAGGATGTGGGAAGCAGGGAAAAACAGGAGAAAAATACCCTGTTTTATTTTATTAAGTTTTATAATATACTGGATTCATCCTCTGAAATGTCCAACTGTGTGTGTGTGTGTGTGTGTGTGTGTGTTCTTCCATTAGTCAAGGTCTAATTTCCCCCTTCATTCAATTCCTTTGCCCCAGTTTAGAAAAAAAAAATGACTGGAGCCTGGCAGGATGGTGCACGCCAGTTAATTCCAGTGATTCAATAGGCTCAGGCAGGAGGATCACAAGTTCAAGGTCAGCCTCAGCAACTTAGCAAGGCCTTAAGCAATTTACCAGAACTGTTTCTTACAAAGAAAAATAAAAGAGGCTGAGGATGTGGCTGAGTGGTTTAGCGCCTGTGAGTTCAATCCCCAGTTCCAAAACAAACAAACAAAATGATTGGAATCAAGGATGGTGAAAATTTTCACAACAATATCAAGAGTTCCAAAATCAAGTTCAGCACTTCTGACTGAAATTACATAGTGGCTCCTGGAAAATCGGCCTCAGGAAGCAGATTCTGTGAAATCCTCATCTGGTTCCTAAGCAGGACATGGTACACAGAGAATCCTTGTTATCAGAAGGGAGCATCTTTCCATGGGTTTGATTGGATGGTTGGACCAGCCCTTCTCAGACAACTTGGTAGCACATGATACAAGGAAACTGAAGATTTTACTGTCTAGTTTTGTTCATGACTAAGGTTCGGAAGTACATAGTCCGGCTATGGCTAAATCATGCTTGGTTTGAATCATTCTCAGGAGAAATTTCTCTCTCTCTCTCTCTCTCAATGGAATTAGCAGTTGGTTCATGTTTGTTTTTTTCTTTTTGTTTTGTTTTGGATTTTTTTTTTTTGATGACACTCTGGTGTAGCTTAGAATCATTCAAGTCTTGGATTTCCACAGTTACATATGAGAGTGCACTGGCTAGAGATGCCATTTTCATGTGTCTGATTTCCTGAGCTAGCCCAGGGAATGTTCTTTGGGACTCATTTCAATAGTAAGTTCTGAGTCACATTGTGTTCTGTTGGCAAGGTCAGTGATATTTCAGGGAATGCTAAAGCCTTGGGTGGTCACATCTAGATAAATCCTCCTAAGCCCAGGTTTCTGCCAGCCTCCAAACAATCCAGTCAGAATGGCTAGGGCACTCACCAGTCACAGGTGTTACAGAGATTCCTATCAAAGCTCACCAATGACGTGAAGGCTGACCAACTGGCTAAGCCACCTTCAACTAACAATTCTTGAAAAATGTTGTGCTTTGCCATTGACAATGTCTTCCCACCAAGCAGGCGAAGGGGCAGGGGTGGAGGATAGTCCATCTCCTAACCTTTCTCCCTAGATCACTCAAAAGGTGGTGTACTTGTCAGTCAGCTGACTTGAACCCCCATCTTGACTTTCCCTACCACTTCCTGGCCAGCTCTTATCTTTTCCTATAAAGTGGGGGAAATCACTGTGGTCGGCACTGTGCATGAAACCTGATAGGGATCCAGCACCCATGTCAGCCATTGCTCCCCTTCAAACTCATCTGCAGATGCAAGATGGGAAAAGTGCAAGGGCTTTGTGAACAATCCATGTGATGATTTTCAAATTTTTTTAAACATAAACCCATGGGGAAAAAAAATCCAAGACTAACATTTCTGAAGAAGAAGTGGGACCTGAAAGATGAGGGATCCTGCTCGGCCCTGGTTCCTCTCCCTCTGCCCTGGAGCATTCCTGAGAAGGTCTCCAAAACCCTAAGAATTCCAAGGTTTCTATTCCAACTGCCACTCATCAAACCCTAATCTACCATTTTAAAGTAATGGGCTGAGAGAAGGAAAGAGATGCACGTGTTTCTAGATGGCTGTAGAAAGACCCAGTCAGAAGGAAGGGTCTTTGTCACATACCCTTGAACTAGACCCTAGAGATAAAATATGTGGATCTTCATCTACTCTTTTCTGAAGTGAGCATCAGCTGTATGATTTTACAGCAAGCAAAATATTTTGATTCAAAATTGTCTGAAACATTAAAGATGTTTGGTCACAGTTGATCCACTGTCCCCTGCCTTTATAAGCTGGCAGCTGAGACCAGCCATTGTCATGGAAACAATGACGAAGGCCTCCTCGGCTTAGGACCAAACATGTGGTCCCGATGACCTGATAGGATTCAGAAAGTGAAAATGATCCAAAAAAGGCTTATGGGTCAGGCTTCGTGAGGGACACTGTACCCTTGAAGGAAGCGTAGAATATCCACAAGGGGACAGAAGAACAAAGGCCATTCACTGCAGGCAAATTTGTGGAAAGTTGAAGAAACAACAACTGCTCAATTAGTTTGGTAGGAGATGAGGATTCTAGCAAAGAAGTTGAATGGATAACATTGGAAGGACTGGGAAAACAATGGATTCCACCAAACAGGACACTCCTGGAGATGCTCAGCAGGAGAAGCTGATGGGTAGCATCACGTTCCAGGGAGATGAATCAAGTCCTAGGTGGAGGGTGCACTTAGGGGAGGAATCAGGGAAACGAATCAGGAGGCAATTAGAGTAGATAGACATGACATCATGTGGGCCTGGACCTGGGGGGTGGCATTGAGACCAGAAGGAGGGGGAGGGCGTGAGGAACTATGCAGAGGGAGAAACATACTTTGGTGACTCAGCGGATGGTGTGGGAGACAGAGGAGATGGGGATGAGCACAAGAGGTGAGGCCGGGGTGGCCAGCTCCGGTGACGGAAGCTGGGCAGAGCAAAGCACTTCAGAGGAGCCAGCTGGGTTTGTGGCTGGTTGAGTTTGCAGGGATGGGAGGACCTGGGTGAACCTAGAGGGTGTGTTTAGTACTGTGGTTAAGGCGAGGGGCCCAGGAGAACCACGGTTAGCTCTTCCGGTGCTTATCTTAATAAGGAATATAAATCATAGCCCAGTGACTGATACTGAGTAAGGATATCCTCTCTCTTCTCTCTCTTTCTCTTTCTGTGCCTCCTCTGTCTCTCTCATCTATGTATCTATTAATCTTGAAAGAATCATAGAATTCAAATCTAACACGGAACAAAGATAACTATATTGAAATCACTTGAAGGATGATAATTGAAGATGTTTCTTTCCTGGAGAAGAAGAGCGGGAGACGACTAAGGTCTCTATTGTTGCCAAGGGTCCTACAGGGAAGTCGTCAAAGAGGGACACACTGTCGACCCATCCACAATTTATTACAGAGGTGTTGGGCTGCAATTCTCCGTGGAGAGTTCTTGCTTAATGGAGAAGCAACACAGAGCTCCGGAATCTGACCTGTCCTACACCGCAGGTCAGACAGGTCTGCAGGCACTGGGTCCTTTCTTCTGGATCCCAGACTCTGGTCTGAGCCTCTCCTGAGGTCTTACCATGCAAATAGTAATAAAAGGCAAAGTAGACCAAACCCAAGAGCAGAGCTGACCCCCCAACACCGTTGCTCTAGAAGCCAATGCCCATATTATTATAACTGCCATTCGGAGTTAAATAGAGAAAGAAGGGGAGAGAGGAAGGAAGAAATCAGGAAGGAAGGGAGGGAGAAGAGTGTGATTTTATGATCAGCTCTCTCACTTGCTTACAAGAGCTCTCGTGTACCCCAGCGACTTTGTCCAATTGTGTCCTTCCTGTGAGCAGTTCAGAGGCGCCATCCCGGCAGGGTGTGCGGATGGTGCAAGAAGCAAGCTTCACCTCGTGCTATCCGCGAGCCACAGAGGGGTGGAAGTGAGTAGTTCAGAGACAGAGAAGAGCAGCCTGTGGACAGGAAGAGAAAGTGGGCAGGGATGAGAGCATGGGGAACAGAAAGTGGAAGGGGACCAGGGTGCACCCAAAGCCAAAGAGAGAATGGGAACAGGGCAGCAGGGGCTGGAGAAGCACAGTTGCTCCCGGGGGCCACCTCTGCCACTTAGGTGAAGTGAGCGTCACTCAGGATGGACGCCGGGTGGACATCTGTCTAAAGCCCCAAGGATCTAAGTGGTGCTCTTGGAACCACCATCTTGACTCAAAATTTGGGTGACCCCAGGAAAAAATGATTTGGCATGAGCACCATATGCCAAGACAGCTGGACACCAGATCAGAAGCTCCAGGCATTCCCTCGTCACCACTAATCATCTCTGGAGCAGACCCCTGTGTTGGGGCCAAGGACGTCATCATCCATCACCACAAGCAAAGAGCAGTTATTATGGTGTTTGCTATAAAATGACCTTTTAACAAAAAATGGTAACAGAAAATAACTCCTATTGGTTTTGTTTCTAGCAATAAAAGATGGCTAAGGCCCCTGGCATATGATTTAGAGCTTGATATTTTTTTTCCCCATGGCTTGATTCAAAGTTTACCTCTCAGGTCATAACATTTAAAACCCTAAGCACCTGGAGGTTTGGTCCAGGGGGAAGGGTCCCGCTGTGATGCCGAAAATCAGCTTCTGATGCCTGCCCCACCTTTCCTACTTTGCAACCTTAAGCCTGTAACAGCTTCTCTGAGCCACAGTTTTCTCCATAATAAGTGGAATGGAAGATGTATCTCCTGGATCTTGCCCAGGCTTGTGGTGAGAAGCAAAAGAAATAAAAGGTAGAGTGTGATCTGGAACACAAATAAACTGGTTAGAAACACACAGAATATATTCAACCATTTGTTCCTACATCATTCATTAAACTCTGCTAGTTCTTAGTAGCAGTCAGTGCTGCAGCCAACCTTCTATCTGAAAGACTACTTTGGGCAAATGCTCTCAATAACGTGTGTAGTTAGTAACAGATTCAAACGTGTTCCTTCAAGATCTAATAGTTTATGTTGAAAAAAAAAATCAGGAACTTTGAAACAGCAAAGGTTTATTTCTTGTTCTCATTGCATGCTTATCACTAGATTCCACTCCTGCCAATCACCTGGGGCTGGAACCAATGGAGGCCCCCCTGTCCCCAGGCTGGTCACCACACCTGAGGAATGCTGTTCTAGGGTTCTCATGTCTGTAATTGAATGCCCAACCAGAAGTGACAACTCTCAATTGCACGCAACAAGTTATTGGCCACAGAACTGACCAGGGAAGATCATGCTACCTGGAAATCAGAGAAATGGAAGCCTTTGGAGGGCAGCATTTTTAGGAACCTGTATCCATCCATAGAGACTCAACATTGGACACAGGTGGTGTTGACAGAGGCAACGTCTGTCTGCATTGATTAACGAGCATTCACTGGGCACCTCCTAGCCATCAGAAACAGTGCCCAGCACAGGGGATGCAAACCTCAGACAAGTTCTGTGTCCTCAGGTGACACACTAGAAAAACCCACTGGACACTTCTGGGCACCTCAACCAGCCACTTCATACAGTCTGAGGGCAGAGGAATGCATTCCTGGAGGTGGCGGGTCCTACTGGAGCAGTTGCCAATAAAGAGACTGGGGATGGAAGGGGTTCTGGGAGATAAGGGCAGCACAAAACAAGGGGCAGCCTCCTCCAGCGGGGACTTGGTGCTAGAGCATCAGATGGGAGCCAGGATGGTCAGAAAGAGAGTCTGTGTGAAAGGAGGACCAATCAGGAGATGGGGACAGCAAGGGGTTGGGGGAGAGACCTGCTATTGGACAGTAAAGGGGGACAGAGGCAAAGAACCAGGCAAAAGAACCCTGGAATGCTGGCCTTCAGCTCTGAGCTCCCCAGAAACAGGGTGTAGCATGCTCGTGGGAGGGAGCCCGCTGCTGCGTCCACCTGCTTGGAAGCCACACTGAATGGCTGTGTTACCTGGACATGCGATTTGCCCTGTCCAAGACTTAGTTTCTCCATCTTGGAAATAGGAACAATAGACAACGCACTCGCATGTCTGAGATTCACAGAATTAGTATGTGCAAAGAACGCTGGCCGTGGACGCTGGAGTCTGGCCAGGATTGCAGAAGTATGGACCGTGTTCACAGTGGGGGGGGGTTCCCGCCTCTCCCAGCCAGGCCCAGCCTGCTCTGCCAGCTGAAGTGTCAACATGGGCGGCTCCTGACTGAAGTCCAGGCCGACAAAGGACACTGTGCACCCAGGGGACCTGAGCAGGGTCCCTTCTGTTTGCCTCCCAGAGGCCTTCCTTTTCTGGAAGCAGCTGGCTGGAGGGTAGGCGGGCTCTGAGCCGCAGGCTGCTTTCTGCTGAGTCACCTGCTGTGCGAGGTCCTAGCCCAAGGAGCCCGCTCCCAGAGCTGTTCTGTTTTGGGGGTGGGCCGGGGAGGGTGGTAGTCTTTTCTTTTATAAGGGTGATCAAAAGCCTCCAGTGAAACAATAGAGGTTGTTTTATGGGTTTGGTGGGCTGTGTGCCAGCGCTTGGCCTGCCAAAGCATGCCAGCAGAGGAGGGACTCTTGTCTCTGGGCTCCTTGCCATGAATTTACATCAGCCCTCCATAGAAGGAGGCAACAGCCTGGGAGGGCTCGGGTTCCCATCTGATTTTTACAGCAGAGAAATGATGTACTTTCAGTGGAGATTTGGAGACTCGTTGCTTCCACAACTATGCACACTGGGTAACAATGCTTGCTGGCTTCTCAAAGCAGTTGGTATGTGCCAAGCTCCTCTCCAGGACTTCAAAGCACCCTCTCATCCAGTCCTTACCAACTGGTAAACTAGGTTCTCTTCTTATTCCTATCTCACCTGTGAGGATAGAAACTCTCAGAGAGGTTAAGTTGCTGGCATGAGGTCACACAGTGGTAGGTGGTAGAGAAGACAGCCTGATGCCAGGACCCATATCCTGAGGGGTATGGTTTCCAGGGGGCTGAGGGGACTCATGGGACGTGTGCATCAGCAAGTCTTACATACAGCGGGGGGTGCAAGAAATGACCTCCATTGCTGTTATTGCTACTAACTAGTCCTTCGAACAAACAGACAACAGCAGTGAACAACCTCACTACGTTGTCTTGTGAAGCTGGTTTTATTCATGGAGGGCAGGAGAGCAGAGACCCCAGGGACGTGGACACACTCTGCCCTCCTACTTCTGTGTGCTTCTGGACTATCTCAGGCTGACCTTGTTTGCAAGCCAAATGACCTTCAGTCTCTATATCCTCATTTCATGGTTTAGGACTCAAGTGTGTAGGTCGTAGAAATTTCACAAATTCCAGACAGGCTTACGGCATTTAAAGTACAACTAACAAATATGTAATGCCTGCCTTTTTTTTTTTTTTTTAACCTCCGTGTGGGTCAGAGACGATTCTCAGGGAGCAAGAACTTTGCTAAAGCAACCGGGATCTGGGCCAATTTGCTCGCCAGCTTGTGACCCGATAATACCAAAGCTGCTCAGGGTGCTTTGGAGAGTGTCCTGGGAGAGAGCTTTTCTCTTCTGCCTGTCTCTCCTCCCAGCCCATGAGAAACTGGCCTTGGCTGCTGACACCCACTGCACTTTCTTCACTTGGTTACTGTCACAATCAAATTACAGATCAAGCAGGTGCTGATGAGGCCTGTCACTACACAAAATTAATTTTAAAAAAATTTTTTTAAAAAAGGAAGTGACCCAGTTTCCTGAGGCTTGTCCCTCCGGGGCTCTGAGCATGCCCTTCCCCCTGCAGTGCATCAGAGAGTGATGTCAGTTCACTCTGCAAGCTACAGAGAGAGAGAGGGCTGGCGAGATCTGCAGTGAGCAGCCTGGGAGCTCAGTGCCATTTGGGCTCCTGTCCCCACTACCGTCGAGACCATTCATCTTCAACCTACGGTGGAGCCTTCTCAGGGCTCTGAGTTTTCTTGTTGTATTTTGTTCAGCAAGGCGTTCAAGATTCCTTCACAGAAATCTGTGACGGGGCCGGGAAATGCTGTGTGAGCTATGTCCTCGTGAAGTCACCATCTGGCCAATATTCATCTTGCTTAACGAAATACCAAGGATGTCCTTCAGCACAGATGCTGCAGGGCCAGAACACAGCACACAAGTGACCGCAGCCATAAACCAACATGCAATCAAGTGTAATTAACGCACCTGGTGCCCGCGCCGGCGTTCCAATCCCTGGCTCTAAGTGGGATGGCTTCATTTTTCATATGTGGCTTTTGTTGTTTTCCTCTTAGGGTCGGGGGAGAGGTTTGCCGCTTCAATCAGCCCCAGTATCTCCTGCAGTAAATAAGCCACCGTGGAGTCACGGGGGTTGGTGCAAATAGGAGTGTTTGCGCGTGGTCAAGAGGCTGCATCACGCGCAAAAAATACAATACTGAGCGGCTTTCCATGTTGTGAAAGGGCCATTGTCCCGGGCGTGTGGAATCTGCCCTGCTGTTGGTGCCCGCAGGATCCAGACCCACTACTGTCCTACATGGGCTTGTGCGCCAGATGGAAGAGCAAAGGCATCCCAAGCTTAGAAAAATAAAAGACAAAAGCTCCAAGCAGTCCACCCTGATTCCACTGTCAGCAGAATTCCCCAGCCTCCCTCCTTCCCTTCCACGCCTGCCCTGACTTTGCTGGGGTTTTGAAATGGTGATGGGGAAGGTGAAGTGTCTTGCCTCTGTGAAATGGAAAGTTGCAGGCTCTCTCTTTGGATAGCAATCAGCAAGGTTAGCACACAGGGTCAGGGTGGCGGGCAGAAGTTTCAGAAGGGCCACAGTGACCATGATGTCTCTGACCCCCAGAGCCCACTTATAGCCCGAGGGCCATGCAAGGCATGGAGCAGGGGAGTCAGGCAAAGCCTGAACCTGGGGTTCAGGGACATAGGGAAAGAGACCTGGTCTCCTTTGCAGTGTTCCTGCTCTGTCCAGAGCGGGGGCATGCTGCTCCCATGGTGACCTTGCACAATCTGGGGGCATATGGAACTCTGGGCTCATCCTCTTGTGTCACTTGTACACTATTTAGAAATTGCAAAATTGCAGGCAGCAATTAAAGGTTTCAAAGGCCCTTGAGTGTCGTTAGGGGCTTGTCACTGCCTTTCTCTGAGCTCCAGGATGAATGACTCCCAATTGTCTCCTATCAAATTAAAGCTCCTTATCATAGGCTGTAGCATCCTCTGCTAATTGGCTCCCGCTTACCCAATTCATCTTTTATTCCAAAGCACCTTGTCCCTTGTCTGGGAGCCATCTCCAAAGCCTTCTAATTGCCAGCACTCTTCAAATCAATTCTATTCAACAGATGTGCCTTGCATTTCTTCTCCAGTGTCAGGCCCTGATACAGGGGGAGGCAGGAAGGTATATGAGCCAGAGGACCCAGGCATTACGGTATAGGGCAGCTTTCGGTAGCGCCTGGGAGTGGAAGGCAGTAGTTTGAGCCTTGGTCTAAATGTAGGTGCTGAATCATCTCAGGCAAGTTACTTAAACCCTCTGAGCCTTGGTTTGAGAAGCCTGGAGATAAAATGAGACATTTATGCAGAACTACTGTAAGAAGTTAATGTGGATTTCATTCATCTCTTGTCTCTCGTCTGCTGATCTCTATGTATCACACTTATGTTTCACACACGCACGCACACACACACACACACGCACACGCACACACACATACACACACATCCCTGAAGATCTGTCATCATTTTCACTGGCTCCAGATGGGGCATGAAAGAGCAATAGTCACCTCTGCCTGCAGAAATCTGCAAAGCCTTCCTAGAAGGGAAGAGACTGGAGCCAAGTTTTCCTTCTTTGGTAGACCTGAGATTTGGGGATGTTGAAGGTGGCCCTAGAGAGGCCCTGAGTGGGAGTACACATCCCCCAGGCCCACCTCATCTGACTTCAAGATAAGCCTCCACCTGTGGTGCTGGGCCATGCTGTCCTCCATGCTTCTCAAACTCTCCTTTGCTGTTCTACTTTACCTTCCAAGTTCAAGTGAGCCCGGAGCACCACTCGGGGCTGGCCAAACATCCTATGTCACCTGTCTGTGTTCAGCTGGGAAAGTCTTCCAGGATGGGGGCCTCGACGGGGATTTCCCCACAGCCACATTTCAACAGTCCTTTGCCTACAAGAGCGCTGTCACTTCTCCAGCAGGCTTAATTCGCGGATGGGGAAGAGGACAGGGAGGAAGAGGCTCGGGGTGGGGAGCAGAACCCAGATAGGAATCTGACACCCTTTTTCCAGTGACCTCAAATGAGTCACTACTGTCTTTGATCCTAAATCTCATACCACCACTACAAGGACCTCTTGTTCTCAAGCAGATGCAGAGGGAAAGGTGCAGCCTAAAGAGGACCTTTATTTCCCCAAGTGAAAGAGCCCATCGGGTTTACACTGGTGTGTTCGCCTGGCAGGGCCTGGAGTCCCTAGAGCTGCCCACCTTCCCTCTCCTTCCCAGGTAAATGAAGCCCCAGTGGGGGCCCTTTTCACCAGCCACAGGGTGCTGATGTCACCTTTGGGCCCCCTTTATCAGAAGGTGGGGTACATGGTGGTAACCTGCACAGCTCCAGTGAGAAGCCTCAGAAAACCCTGGAAGGAGAATCTCTGCTTGGAGAGATTGACACTCGCCCAGGTTTCCCTGCCAGGAAGTGACTGAGCTGGGATCACACTGAGACTTTTCTGACACCAAGTCCATGCTCTGTCCACCAGCCCAACCAAAAAAGGACGTCCATCCTGCTCCCAACTCGGAGCACCACGATGTCACTAGAGAAAAGCATGGGACCAGGAACGACATGGGGAACAACCCCAGGGTTGGAGCTTTCAAGATTCAAACTTGAAAAGTGAAGGGCAGAGTCACCACAGAGGGCTGGGGGTGCAGGGGTGCCCCCTTGTATGGTGGGTGGATGCTGTGTGGGGTTAGAATTGGGAGTCTAGACCCCCAGGGAGAAGAAACAGGGGTATTGGAGAGAGGGTGCGACTGCGATTAGCATCATTCAGAATGTATTTAGGGAGCAGCCACTGAGTAAGCACAGATCTGTGAGTGTATGAGGAGAAAGAGGAGCAGGGCTCCCTACCAGCATGACGTGTTGTTCTCTCCCTTTACTTACATCCGCAGTGTCCGGGTGGCACCTGGGCTCCACCAGTTGGAATCTACAAAGTCTGGCTGTTAACACCCACTCCAGGGGACCCGGTGGGAGCAGTGTCTCCATTGTCCCTGCTCCATGCAGAACTGCCCAGGGCAGGGCTGCTAGGTGTTTCCCTCTCTCCTGAAGCCTCTTTCTTCTCTTCTCTGTCTTTGCATGGCGGGGGGGACCTCCATCAGAACGTGGGGGAGCCCTGCCTGCCCTCTTTCTGCAGCCTGTAGCAGTGCTGTTGGGTCTTCCAAACTGAAACCTTCAGACCCTTTCCAGAGGAACTCCCGCCCCACAGGTAAAGACTGCCCATTTTAACTTTTCCATCTGTCTCTTCGTATAACTCCACCGGGGAATTATCCCCACAGAATCCTGCCCATTTATTTCCTTGGTATTAATGAATAGTTCCTCCCCACAAAGGGCGAGAGGAGGAGGAAAAAGTTGTTGAGAGACAAAGGACAATTATGAAAAGCCTTGAAATGGGGAGACATCCCTGGCTTCCCCAGGCTGAGTGGACATGGGTCACACTTGGCCACAAGCTCAGCTGGTGCACCTGCAGTGTTGGGTGTGATTGATTTGTTTGTGTTCCTCTCAATGGACTCTGAGCTTACAGGACTGGCCCCCTCCTTATTCATGTTCCGTGAAGATGCATAGTAGGGCCTCTGTAATCACTGGGTGAGTTGGACACATAATATAAGGTATGGTGGTCTCATAAGAGTGTTGCCTTTGGGCTTAGGCATTTCACATCCAGCAGTGTGGACCCTCCATCAGCATGCCTAGGTGGGAATTCACCCTCTCCTACTTAGCCTCATGACTTCAGATAATTCTGAAGGATCTCCCTAATTCTTAGTTTCTAAAACTATAAGACATAGGCAACAATGATAGATACTTCATAAAGTTGTGGTACATATCAGATGAGATTATTCATGTAAATAGTCCTGGGCCTCTACTAAATGCACAACAAAGTTCAGCTGAGAAAGAGAGAGAGAGAGAGAGAGAGAGAGAGAGAGAGAGAGAGAGAGAGAAGGTGGATAGCTTTGTATCACGATTAAGGACATGGATGGGGCTAGACTTGAACTGACCTTGGTGGGCAGGGGGAGATAGCATGGGACACACGATGTGTTGTATGAGTCAGATTTTCGTCACCACAACAAAATATCTGAGAAAATCAACTTAAAAAGAGGAAAGGTTTGTTTGGACTCATAGTTTCAGAGGTTTCAGGCCCTAAGCAGTTGGCCCCAGTGCTTTGGGGTGTGTGGTGAGTCAGTAACTACACCACGGCAGGAGCACGTGGTGGAGGAAGAAGCTCACTTCGTGGCAGCCACAAGGCAAAGGGAGAGAATCGCTCCTTCAGGCTCCGCCACCTCCCCAAAGCACCTGCTGGGACGAAGACTTCCACCCATGGCCCTTTGGGGGACATTCAAGATGCAAATTGTAGCTCATGACTGGTGTTTGTAGGATTTCCAAGTCAAATTTCGGTGTCTGGATGCTCTGCAAACTGCAGTCATGTCCAGTTTAGAAAAACTGCCACCTCCGCCAAGACAGCTCCCTTGACTATACAGTGCTCCTGGCCAGACACTGTCCCAAGAGGCTGTGTCCTGGCCTTCCTCAATGGGCTTCCCCAGAGCTGCAGTGGCTCCACAGTACAATTTCTTCCACACACGATAGCCTCACCACTCAGAACTTGTCTCCTTTTGCAAAATAGGGAGCACATAGGGTCCTCTGCTCTGTGTTGACCTTCGGAGTGAGCATGCGTTAGTGAAAAGTGCAAGGTCGCCCTCCAGGCCCTCCATTTGCCATCTTGATGACCTGCCCCCTCCTATCCCACTCCAAGGTAGACTTCATTAAATCCGATAATTGGTTTCCATTTGAGAAATGTGTAGGGCACCAGTCGGCCCTGGGAATGCAAAAGTAACACAGAAACGGTTCTGTCCTGAAACTTCTCTCTTGAATCGAGGAATCCCAAACATCAATGAAAATGACCAAAGACAGCCCAGATTCTTCCTCCTCAGCCCTCCCAACACTCGCGCAGCCGCCTTGGGCACTTTCTAAGTACAAAGCACCAGCTTCATTAATCATTCAAACAATATTGCATCAGAGAAATGTGCCCAGGGCCACCCAACCACTGAGGGCCCAGTCAGAATTCAAACCTTGACCCCCACCTTGAAACCGTCCTTCTGCAAACTAGCCCTATCTTGGTCAAACTCTTCTCTCCCACCTCCCTGCCTCTCTCCACCCACACTGTGGCTACCCACACTGCGGCCACCCAGGCCAGGGCCCCCATTTCCAACAGATGACTCAAATCCCCAGTGCCCTGGGCTCCCTGCAATTCTCTTGTTAATTCTCAAACCTCCCCCAACCATGGTCACTGGAGTGAGACTTCTTAAATGCAGATGTCATCATGTCGGTGCTACTGAAGACTCTTCAGTGGCCTTCTGAGGGCACAAGGAAAGGTCTAAGTTCCTTGATGTGCATCCAGAGCCCTCTCCGACCTTCCTGGGGAACCTTCTCCGGTGCCTCCCTGCCCCCTCCAGTTGAGAACATGAAACTGAAGTCAGCGCCCACCATGACCACTTCCTTGGGTCTCTGCTGGGTTTCTGCTTTCTCCCTCATCCATCTGGGGAAATCCCGCTCATGTCTCCTCTTACAGGAATTTCCTCGGAGACACCATGCGCCTAGTGAGCCAACCCACCCTGCGACTTCCTGTCTACTCTAACTGCTAGTTATATTAGGAGGCAGAGGAGCTGGTGAACGAGAAAACCAGGATGTCCCTGACCCGAGTTGGGGTACGGGGAGGGTCCTTTAACTCCGTCCTTGGTAGTGGTCTTGGGGAACACAGCTCACATTTGGTATCAGAGATGGATTTTGAGGAAGAATTGGATTGCATTTAGGTCATCATGTCCTGGATTCCCAGCTGTCACCAAGGAGAGTGTCAATATTGAAGCCTGTGGAGTAGGACGGAAAGTCCTCTAAATAAACCCCGATGGCCGTGTCTTTTGTCGCCAGCTGGTGGCAACCCGCCAGGTGTCCTGCAGCACACTGACATTGTAAGAGATCTGGAACGAACGGCAAGTATAGGTGAATTTGATATTTACCAAGGTTCATTCTCTCTAGAAATATCACGTTCCGTCCATCAAGGAGGGGACCGTGACTGTTGACGTTCTTATTTTACTGGCCAGGGACATCTTCTGTTGCCATCAGAAAACAAACGCCAACCCTCTGACTTTGCCTTGAGCAGCCCCACGACTCTCCTAAAAGGACACTCTCAGGGCTGTTTGTCTCTGGGCCACCAGAAGCAGGTTCCGTGAGCCCCACCTCTGCCATCAGTCACAAAGGGAACACAGACACAGTCACCCCAGTAGACATCACACTCTGTCTTTTAGGAGCCTCTGTCTGATTGCTGGATCTGACTTCTGTTTGGTTCTATCTAACTTTAAACATGCCAAAAAAGGAAGGCCTCCTTCCCGGGAAGTTGGTTCTCTATTTATGCACATTCATATTTAAATTTTATTGCAACCCGTCTTTCAGACATTTTTTCCCCCTTTTAAAATTCTGACAACATATCTCCTATTCCAACCCCTTCATCTGCGTCCACATGAGCCCCGACTGGCCTTGTTCATGGATTCTGAATACACACAGGCTATAATTGTATCTTTTGTCTCCAACACTATTTTTTTTTCCCCAGGTCTTACTTTCTTTTTGTTAATGTCAACCCTTCTATTCTCTCACTTTATTTACAGTGCTTCTGCCCTTTTTAGAACGTGAGGCTTGCTAGAAGGGTTATTAATTCCCTGCCGCTAAGGCTGGACTAGGCCATCTGTCACGGTTGCTCACCTGATAAGACAACATTAACAGCAACCAGCACTTAAGAAGGGCTTTGTACTCGCTGGTCTCTGCATGTGATTCTTGATCCAAATTCATTGTCTTGTTTAAGGCTTGGTATTTCTATTGTTCCCAGCTCACAGGTCTGAGAAGGAGGCTCAGAGAGGTTGATTGACACATTCAAGGTCCCTCAGGGAAGAGCAGCATTTGCCTGCCTGTGACCCAACATTTAGCGCTCGGCACAACATTTTATCTCGTGCTTTTGTTGATGACTGTTTTCATTTCTCCTTCTTTAGAATATCCACAATAAATCAAAGATGATAATTAATACAGAAAAATTAGCTCTGGGAGTCCAACACTCCTGGACACATTGCGATTTTTCTCACTCCTCCTTTAAGGTCTCCCACTAGAGGTGAAATCTCATTTCCTTGTATAAATCCGTTCAAATTCATTTTTAGAAGTTACAATTCGACAAGCAGCTCCAACGACACACTGAAGTGGAGTCTGGGACTGCAGACGCCTAGCAGGTCTGCCACGGTCTCTGTTCCTCTCTGTTTTCCTGGCATGTTGATTGTCCTTAAAAACCAGCCTCGTCTGGGAATAGTGTGCATTTGTTAATTACCTTTACGGAGCCAGCAGATGGTGCAGAAGGCACTGCAGTGTCGGAGGACCCAAGCCAAAAGAGAGCGGGAGAGAGGGTGGCATCTGTTTATTTGTTTAATTTCTTTGCGAGGAAAATGGTGGGTATAAAAATAAAGCCAGTCATCAGTAGGCATTTAAAAATGAGGAATGCTTTCACCAGTGGTTTAAAATAAAATCCCCTTTCTGCCTCTAAAGCTTTGGCCATCAACAGCAGTATCTGAAACCCAGAACTGGCCATGTTGAACTCAGTGCAGGTCCATTAGCCAGTCTTGGATCCCGGGCAAGTTTACCTGTCAGATGCAAATGAAGCTGCTCCATCACAGGTATGGCATCCCCCCCACCCCAAGAAGTTCCCACATACAGGCCACCTGCCACCTCCTTCTCCTTAAGCCGGTGGCCAGGTCAGGTTAAATTAACAGAGGATAGTGTCCTTTCCACAAGTTTGGTGGTAGATGTCCAAATTGTAAATCTACACTACCATCCTTAGAGTCAGAGAACATTCCAGAATATTAAGCTCACCCAAATAGAAATAACTCATTTCAGAGAGTAAGAGTCTGGCACCCAAAGCGGCTGAAGCCTTTACTGCTATTTAGTGAGCTATTCAGTGAGCTATTCAGTGGCTGTCTTAGCCTACATGGAGCTGCTGTAACAGAATGCCTGAGACTTTATAAAGAAACAGCATTTATTTCTTACAGTTCTGGAGGTTGAACAGTCTGTGAGCTTGGCCACCGCCTGTGGGGAGAGCTCTTCTGGTGCACCCTAATGTGGTAGTAGAACAAGCCACACATGTATAGGAGAGCACGAGAGGCCTGCTTGTGTCAGGCCACACTCTAGATAATGGGATTCATCCATACACAAGGAGGATCCCTGGGGACCCCAGCATCTCCCAGCAGGCCCCTACATGGTCGCGCTGGGAACTGAGTTTCCAATGCATATACTTCAACATTCAGGCCACAGAAGTGGCTCAAATAGAATTAGAATTAGGCTCCAGGGCTCAGCTTGCTCCCAGACCCCCACTCATCAGGAAAGCAGAAGAAGGAGAGGGACAGGGCTGTCAGGAGGGCGGAGTGGCCAAGCCTGCACAGGTGGTGGCCACCTGACTCAAGAGACAATGACCTCGAATGACTGACATCAGGTGTGGGAGGTGGCGAGAGAGGGTGCTGGGCATGGCTGCAAGGGCCTGTGGTCACGGAAGCGGCACCAAGGAAGGTGAGTGGGAAGTGCCCTGGCTGGGTCAGCACCTGCTGGGGCAGGTGGGCTGGGCAGGGAGAGGACGGGACAGGGACACACCCAGGGCCCAGGCCAGAAGCTCTGAGCCAGCATCGTGGGGGGGCAAGTGCACAGGCTCTTCTGTGCTCAAGGTCACCCATGACCTTGGGCTCCCAGACCCAGTGGTACCTTTTCTGACCCCACCTTCTTCCACAGTCAATCACCAGCTTCTTCAGAGACTTTCTCTTCTCAGCTCCCAGGGCCCTGCCTCCCTCTGGTTGCCCTCCTTCCTTGGTGGCCAGGCCCTGTCCACTGGTTCATCTTCCTCTGTGGTGTCCCTGAACACGGGTGTCCACAGGCTTCTCTTCCTGGACTCCTCCTCTTCATCTGACTCTTCCCAGACGTCATCAATGGACCAGTAGTCCCCAGTCTTACGTCCCCAGCACTGATCTCCACCTTCCTGTGTAGACACACAGAGCCGATGGCTCATCCTCTGTAATCGTCACCACCTGTGGAGCACAGAGGTAGCAAATCAGAAGGCTCTGCTCAGGTCACACGTCAGCTCCATAGATGGTAGTTTCCACTGTGACCTTGCATGGCACAAGGGCTAGCTCACCAAAGGCTCTTTTCATTAAGGGCATGAGTTCTATTGGCGAGTGCTCTGCCATCTTGCCCTAACCAGCCCCCAGAGACTCTCTGCCAAAACTATTGCCTTGGAGTTAGGTTGCCACAGATTAACTTGGGGCACACAGAGACGGAGGCCATAGCAATGATCATTCCAATTCACATTCCCGCTAGCAGTGTGCCTGAGTTCTTCCTGTTTCACATCTTTGCCAACACTTGGCCTTGTCAGAATTTAAACTTTTGTCAATTATATGACCATAATTTCACATCACATTAGGATCTGGATTTGTATTTCCTTGATTACTAATGAGGTTGAGCAGCTTTTTATGTTTATTAATTGCATGTGGTTCTTATTTATAACGTCCTTTTCCTGTTGGTTTGTTTATCATATTGCATTAAATTATAAGAGTTTTAAAATATATTTTGATATTTTATATTTTGATCCTTTATTGACTATATATACAAATTTATCAGCATATTTTTTTGATTATAATGTACTTAAATATAGCAATGTCTTATGATGAGTGCTTTATGTCTTTTAAAATATTCCTTTCCTACCTTAAAGCAAGAAAGATATTTTTCCTTATATTGGATAAAAGTTTGAAAGCTCTTAGAATGAATCTTGGGTACTCAATTCATCTGAAATCCTCTCTCAGTTTAGTGTAAGGAAACTATCTCATTTTACACCTTTTTTCCTTTTCAGTAGGACCAACAATTTCACCAGGACCCTTAATAAGTCACTTCTCATTTCCCTCAGACCCGCCACGCCACCCCTCATATGATCAGGTCCTGCATGTGTGTGGCTTGTTACCTCCGCCCCTCTGAATGCATGGATGCAGTGTATCACCTGCCCGTCCAACCCTCCTTTCCTTTTATTCTGTGTGACAGTCTTTTCTTTTTTCTTGATACTGTCCCTTCCCTACTTTCATAGCATGAAAAATTTGTGTATAGGGAAACCTAATCTCATTGGTGTTAGGATTCATGCCAATCCTAATACCAATTAAGAGTAGGTGCCCTCTGATTAAGTAACAATGGCTCCACCTTCATGAATGGATAAGTGTCTTATAAAAAAAGCTGGAAGAAACTACCTCAGACCAGCATTTACCCTCTCCTGTGAATGCAGTAACAAAGTGCTATCTTGGAAACAAAGAGACGGGGTCTTTAGCAAGCACCAAGATTGCTACCCCCTTCACCTTGACATCTGGCCACCAGAACTATGAGGAACAATTTTCTGTTTATAAATTACCTCATCTTAGGTATTTTGTTATAGAAGCACAGACCAAAACACCTACCTACTGACCTTACAGCACATGTAGACATATGACCCAAGCAGGTCAATTAGCATTCTCCAACCTCCAGTCAAAGGATTAGCTGAAAATTGGTTCTCTGAAACTGACTTTTGAAAGTCAACCCAAGAAAAATTATAGCTGAGTGGGAACAGAGGTAACACTTTGATGATAGGTTTTTGAACACCTGGATCCAGCCATGCCTGAAGCAAGTAACTCTTTGAACTTTTCAGTGACATAAAACAGATAATGCCTCTCTTTGATAAATACATTTGAGGAGGGTTTTTATCTCTTATGATGAACAAATACAGATGGCCATGCCATATCTACCTGCAGATGAATCGAGGAAACATTCATGGGCAGAGTCAATATTTTCCTCAATTCTCTCTCTTTCTGCTCCTACCCAAAGACATGTGGCCTTCATAATGTGTGATCACAAACTGTGTGGCCTAAAGCAGCAGGAATGCATTGTCTCACAGTTCTGGAGGTCAGAGACCCGGACATCCAGAGGTGTGGCTGAGGACGTTCTCTAAGGAAAACCTGTTCCTTATTCCCTCCTGCCCCTGGTGGTCACCGGCCAGCCTTGGCTTGTGGACTCATGGATCCCATCTCTGCCTCCATATTGACATCAGCTTCTTTTCTGTGTGTCTCTGGTAAGGACACGTGTCATTGGACTTGGGACATATTTAGACAACGTAGGGTGATCACATTCCGAGACTCTTAAGTTTATTCCAGGGGCTACGATGGGGACGTGTTGTTTGGAGGACCACCATTGGGCCTCTGACAGAGAGGCCCAATTTTCTTTCTGAGGCTCAGAGATATTAACATTTCCAAGGTTCCACAGCTAGCTAGTAATGGGTGAAAACAGGATTCAAATCCCAGGCAGACTACCTTAGCCCAAGGTCCTAATCATCATTTTAAACAACCAAAGATTGAAAACCAATGGCCAGAAGGCTAGATCAAGTCTTCTTCACCTGAATGAAGTGTTTAGTAAAATTATAGTAGCTGCTTAGATATCAACAATTTAGGATATCTTATGTAAAATTCTGGATTTTCAGCTATGTAGCAATAACACCAAAAAGGTGCCACACAGTGGCAAAGCCTTTGACCAGAGCTTGTTCCGTACTCCACCATGCCCGCGCCCTCTGGGTTGGGTTCCCGCCATTGCCTCTGCTCTTCATTTGATTTGCTGGGACCACCACTGATGAGCTTAACATGTGGCCCCAGAACAGAACTGAAGTCCCGTGCGACCTGGAGACCTCCTCCCGGAAGTCTTACCTAAGGGGCATCCGTCCCTGCCAAGTCTAAGGGCCACATCCTCCTCTGCAGCTTTTGCCCCTCTATTGTCCAGGCCAACTTCTGTGACCTTGACCTTGACCTTGAGCCATGTGTCACACCGACCATACTCTTGCCCTAGAGAACTCCTGGGCTTGGCTTTAAGCCACTCACCTTTTCCCCTGCAGGTAAGATTTCTGGGAGCAGTGCTGGTCACGATGGCTTTTCAATTCCCCAAATAACGGCTCCTTCCTGGTATGTCACTGGACCTTTGCCACCTTGTATTTTGGTGGCCCTTTGTCTGTCTGTGTCTTGTACTTGCCCCTATTTGCCATTTGGAGTCTCAATTTAAATTCCACATCCTTACTTTTTTTGCCCAAATTAATGGCAAAAACATATAATTGAAAGAATTAGAGGAAATTTGGGGACGGTTTTGATATTGGATGCTATTAAGGAATACTCATCTTAAAGTGTGTTAATGAGATCAGTTTTTAAGTTTATTTTTTAAAGTCTTTGTTAAAATGCTTAAGTGTTTATGGGAGAAATGATGTGCTATCTTGGATTTTCTATAAAATACTCTAAGAATAGCAAAAAAAAAAAAGAAAGAAAGAAAGTATAGGGAAGGTAAGGGAGATAGATGGAAGGAGGTGGCCAGATATTGAAGACCACTGATGTTGGGGTCAGTGGGGGTGCGTCACTGGACCTTTGTGGATGCTTAAGAAATGTCATAATAAAAAGGCAGGGTGTATGTGCCTATGTGCACGTGTGTGGCTCTGTGTGTGTGTGTGTGTGTGTGTGTGTGTGTGTGTGAGAGAGAGAGAGAGAGAGAGAGAAAGAGACAGAGAGACAGAGACAGAGAGATTGAGCCTCGCATTCTCCAGCAGGCCTCCCAGGGCACAGTCTAAAGTCAGGACTAACCACTCACCATAACAACCTCCTGTTTTAATTCTCAGCACCCATCTTACTTATATTTTATTGTTTTCCTACTGGTTTGGATTTGTGTGTACACTTAATTATATCTCCTTTTGGCACTTGCCCTTCCAGATTTTTATGTCTAGCTCCCCCAACTAGAAATCTGACACTGTGAGCACAGGGACATTTGTTTTTCTTGTGTTCACTGGTTCATCTCTAAGCAGCCCGTAGCACGTATTGACTATGAAGTCAACCAATCCAGATGACTGGGCTCTCGCACTCTGCGTCTGAGTGGCCCATATCATGATGCTCAGCTCCTGAGCTGTGTCCTCAGGAACAGGGGTTAGAGAAAGGCTTCTCTTCGCTGGGCCACGCCTCCTAATAGCCTTCCCCCAGTCTGGCTTATCCTTGCATGTGAAAGCAGTTTGGGGACTGAGATGGAGACCTGGGGGTCTAGGGCCATGTTTTTAAAAATGCTTTAGGAACCCTTAAAATTATTCCTTAATTATTTCTCTTATACATTTGATACTGCTTTGAAAAAACAACACATACTCAAATGTCTCCGATTAAATTTTAGCTCAGCCAAGGCTACCAGTGAGTAACTTTTGGTTGTTAGGCTGTGCCATTTTGGAGAAGGCCTTCTATGGACCTTTCCTGATATTTGTATTTGAAATTTTTAAAATGTTACAGTGATTCAGAAAGCCTCTTGCTTCTTTATCAGATCCTCTCACATAAAATTGCTTATATAAAGATCGTTTTGCAATACAGTTAGGCATTCACATGTACTAGGAGAGGAAAATTGAAGTGTAAGGAATAGTGTACCCTACACGGCAATCATCACAGCACAGGCGATTTCTTAGCTGACTGTACACTTAAGCACTGACCACCTGATTTGGACATTTAAGTTTATGACAAAGATTGTAGGGTTGTAGTTAAATATTAAGAGAAATTCAGCTCTGACTTTTGGACTCGTTTTGCTAAACCCCAACTATGCCAAATCTTCAAGATGAGCATCTGAGAACTGCTAATCCTTTGCAATGACTTATCTGCATAGAAAAGGAGTTTGTTTAATTCCATCCAATGAAAGCAAGACTTAAAATGAATGCCGAGGCTTACAGAAAACTCTAATGGTCTGAAATGGTTCTTGGGTTTTATCCATTAAATGAATGGCAAAAGTTCAAACAAATAGAATGTTTATATTAGCATACCACCTACAGTTTGAGAGAGATAGTGTGCCGATTAGTGGTCTATGTAAGATTTCACTTGAAGACAATACTTTATAGAAAAAAAAAAAAAACAAAACAGAAAACACTGGGCTGGTGGAGAGAGTGAAATTTAAAGTTGATGGTCTTGGGTTCAAATCCAAGCTTGTCTGGTACAATGTGTCCCATAGCTATTAACGTCAAAAGTGTGGGCCAGGGAATGGTGACTTCTCCAGGATCCCTTCTTTTCTAAGTCATGCAGGGCCTAAGATCCTCTGGGTTCTCCTGTTTTACCTACTATTTCAGGAAACTTCTCATGTGAGACTGATGTGACCCTGCATATCAATCTAGAGGGACAAGAAACATTCATGAAAAAGCCCTGGGGTCATCAGTCCTGTCTGGATCTGAGCCCAAGTGGGCAGCTCAGCTCCTTGGAGGGTTTTGTCTCTCCAAAAGGAGGCTTCCAGGACAATACAGGCCTTATGCTAAGTCAACTGACCAGACCTCACCTCCTGCTGCCACCCGCTCCCCGCCCCCCCCCCCCAGCTTTGGGCACTGCCCATAATCTTCTACCAGGGACAGTAACAAAGGCCAGTCTATTTCCCTCCACACTGGAGATGCCATTGGGGAAAACAGAGCATGTTTTCTTCAAGGTCAGCAATATTGAGTTTTCAGCCAGAAGGCTGCACTGGTTGAACTGGGAGGCAGTGGGAGCAGATGGGAAGCTGGGGGTGGCCACAGGTTTTCTAGCTTTAGATGGAGCTCGGGCTCCAGTGAGTCGGTGCGGGTGGGGCTCCAGGACGAGAAGGAGGAGGAGGGGACTGTGCCAGACTGGCTGGCTGCACCAAGCACATTCTTGGCAAGCAGATGGAGCCTTTGGATGAGGAATCGCAAGAACCTGCAGGGTAGTCTTTTCTCTGCCCATGTGTTTGTGCAATGTGAAAGGCAATCACATGCTTTATTAGATTCCAAGCCAGAAAGTTGATCCTCTGCAAAAATAAAGCTGTAAAACAAAACCAAAATATCTAAAATAGGTCATCAGAAAAGAGACTCCTTGGCATTGACCATAGAATTTCCTCTTCAAGTTTCCTTTGTTGGCATGAAGTCTGTCTTGTTGCCATGCTGGGTCAGCCTCCTGCTCGGCCACCCTGACCCCATGATCATTCTCTGCTGCCTGCTATGTGCATCTTAGGTGGCATTTTGATGATACCATTGCAGGGCTCTAACTTTCTGTTTCTCCCCATTGTTTGCAAAACAGCCTTAGACTCTTGATCTCACCTTCAAAGTCTTCCTTAGTCTGCTCCCACATTGCTTTTTCAATCTTAATTGTTCCTGTTACTTCAAAAGCGTATTCACAATTAATATTGCTTTTGGTTTTCTGTTCATGCACCCTGCTTTCCAAATCCACGTCTCACCTACTGCAGTTCACTCTGTTCCCAAAAGACACTCTCCTCTCCTGACTTCTTATGTCCAAGTGCTACCTACTCCAAAACATGTACTTTGTTATTTCACCTTCTTCAAAGGCTTCCCAGGGAACATTGATCATGAAAATGACCCTTACTCCGGATTTCCATCTTCATCTACTAGCACTATGATTTGGGGCTGGTTAGGTAACTTCTCTCAGCCTCCATTTTATCAGCTATAAAATGAGATAAGTTTACAGGGTGATGTGCAGTTTTACTGAGAGAATCTTATAGGTGTTCTGAGCATAATGCCTGCCGTGTAGTGCTTAAAAATGTCTCTTTATAAATTTATTATTATGCTTACTTCGTTCTACCTCATTTTATGGTGGCAAGAAATATTCGCCTATAGCTTTGTTCTGCCTTTGAAAAAATCCCCGCAAGAGTCTAGAAAGCCAGTGAAAGAATCCACATAATCATGAGGCAACTTCAGGCTTAAACGTGTTCATCCCCGTGCGCTACTCTGCTCATTCACACGTGGAATCCTGGTGGTGTCTGATTTACCACCGATGTCTCCACTAACCATTATATTTTACCTGCTCCCCAAAGGTGCTGTAAAACCACCACTTGCACGACTGTAGAAGTCTTGTTTCCTGCTCAGATTTCTTTCCAGAACATATCATCCCACATTTATAAAACCCTTCAGAGTTTTCAAACTGTAAGTCTTATGTGGGCACCACCATCCTGGGAGTGAGGGATGCGCAGCACCATTTCACAGATGAACAAAGACAGACCGTGATGAACTGAGACCACCAGGCTGATGTCACAGAAATAAGAATAATACAAGTCATGTGGGCTTGCTGTAGGTGCTCCGTGAGAATTCATGAAATGGATGAATGAATGAAGTGAGCGGACATCGCTTTTGCTGAGAGAATTCACTGGAGTTGAGAGAGAGTAATATTTACTCCACAAAGTCCTTTACATTTTTAGGAAGAACTGCATCTGCCAGGGCAACATCAGTTTTGATGGGGGTACTGTGCACACTTGCTTAAGACAAAGTGAGATTGACTGGTTCCTGTAGATGGAAACACTGGGACAGAGCTATCTCCTGAGGAGGAGTTGATTCAGGGCTCAGGTGAAGTCATCTGTCCTCCTCTCTGTTGTGTGTGTGTGTGTTTGTGTGTCTGTCTGTCTCACACACACACACACACACACACACACAACTCTGCCAGACAGACATCCTCTCTGCAAAAGGGACGAGAGCTCTGTCACCTCACATCCTTCCTTTCCCAAGGACAGGATGGTAACAAGGGGAGGGGAACGTGTCCTAAAACAAGGCCCTGGAGACTCTGTCTTGAAGTGCATTAGAGTCTTTCGGGGGATGTCCAATGACCGTTCGTTTTCTTCCGGATTTATGTTTTCCATTCTAACATTGCTAGCTGGGGAGGTCTCTGATGGTGAGTCCTGTGAACACTGCCCCCTTCTTTTGTAACTGTGTAGTATCTCGTTGATCCCGTCAAGCGACCCTATAAGGCGGCTCTGTTCTCATCGACCTGTATAAATGAGGAAACAGGTACATTAAAATACTTCTCCAAGGCATTGCAGCTATTAAGTGGTAGAAGTGGGTATTCAACTAGACAGCTGTGGAGCTAGATGGCCAAGTCTGGACGGTTCAGCTCCAGGTTCCATGCTCCTACCCCCCACACAACCATCTCTCAGCACCGTCTGTGCGACTGGTATATTTACCCGATCTTACAGTAAAATCTTCACCTTTTATCAGTGATTTCCATACTTAGTAGAAGAAATAATACAAGTGACCCTGACATATGACACATGCTAAGGGACTCAGTGCTATCTAAAGCTTATTCCAAGAAGATGCTTGCTTTTGGATTCTACTATGACCTAGGAGACTCACAGGATAAACGGGGCAACAAGGACCAGAATCCTCAGTGGTTTCTAGATCTTTGTGTTAATAAGACTGTGTCCATGATATAAGGGTGCAGTGTTAGACTATATAATTTTGAAGTAAAATCTGGGTGGGTGATAGATAGCAACCTAACTCAAGTTGGCTGAATCCAGAAAGAGGAATTTGTGCCTTCTCACAAATGACATGGGTCAGGCTAGATGCAGCGTTTCTTTTTAGAATTATCTTTTAGTTCTAATTTCCTCTATGTTGCCTATTTCTCTAGGTGGTCTCTATAGATTATCTTTACACATTATCCCATTATTTATCCCATGGACCCCCATCCCCAGGAAAAGAGGACATCTTCTGCCAATGTCTATCAGAATTCCTGCACAATCTCCCATTGGTCTGGCTTGAGTCACACGCTCAACCCTGAAGCCATGATGATGGCTGAGGGATACAGTGTTCTGATTGGCCCCAAGCAGCTCCCCAGCTCACTCTCAGCTCCACACAGGGAAATCAGGGTGCTGTTACCAAGAGAAGGAGGAAAGAAAGACCCGGAGCAGGTGAAACCAAGTCTTCCATCTGAACCAAGGTGGAAAATCCCACAGGAGGCAGAGTTCTTGAGTTTCCTTTGAAGAAGGCAATGCCTTACAAGAAGTTGAGAAAGAAGAAAATTGGCCTCAATTTTTTTTCACTGCACATTCTTCATCCATTCAACATTTATTTATTAAGCACCTGCTGTAGGGTCGATATTATGAAAAGAACTGAGGATTCAAAAAGGAACAAGCACAAGAAGGATCTGCTCTTCTATGGCTCCCAGTCAAACTGTAAGTCCACCTGCAGCTTTACAGATTTACACTGGAGATAGACAACCGATGTCTGGGTAGGGTAAATACTCAAATGTTAAATATGAAACTGTTAAATCACTTGAATATATATATATATATATATATATATATATATATATATATATATATATATATACACCCACATATGTACATACTAATTAACTTATGTAATGAGCTAAAGAAAAATGTCTTCACTAAAATCTTTCAGAAGACAGTGTTATACTTGATTAGAAGAAATACTGGGTAAGTGGCTTGGGTTCCAGGCCGAGGCTCTCAGGAATGCTCACACACTAAAAGGCAACCAACCCACTAACTGCTCTGCAGAATGAAAGAACTTTTGGTGCTCATTCGAGAAAGAAATGGAGGTTTTGCAAGAAGAGGAAGAGGTTGTGAAATGCCTTGGACTTAATGGTGACCTTTCCTTTATCATAAAACCCTCCCCTCGTACCTTATCCCAACCTCCACAGAGCAATTGGTGTGAGTGTACTTGTTGGAACTGGTGAACGAAGCAAGCCACACTCATGCCACAGTGGCAGTGGCTGTGCTGACATCTGGCTTCATTTACTTAATCACAGGTTGGTGATGGACTCTCCAAGTGTGACCCCAGAGAAAGAAAGCATAAGGGAACTAGGGCTAAATATGGCTACGTTACACACAAGATTCTCAACGGTTAACATATCATACACAACATCAAAATATCGAAGACAAACTCAAATGAATTTTGTGATCAAAGCTTGTCTTTTTAAAAATAATATAATATCATTAAAATACAAGGCAAATACTGAGAAAGAGAATATGAAATAATAGTTTCAAAAGAAAAAAAAATCAGGCTGGGGATATAGTTCAGTTGGTAGTGTGCTTGCCTTGCATGCACAAAGTCCTGGGTTCAATACCCAGCAACAACAACAACAACAACAACAACAAAAAAACCACAGGAAAAAAAAAACTGTGAATGATCCGTGAACATATTAGAAAGCCTAATATCATCAAAATAATGAAGGAAATATAACTTATAAGAAAGCAATAATGAAATACCATTATTTGTCCATTATATTGGGAGAAAAGAAAAGAATGAAAATTTCTAGTGTTTTCTAGGTGCTAGGGAAGGGAACAACTGGAAAAATCACTCCAAAACATTTTGACAATATATCCCAAATCCTTAAAGATGTATCTACATTTAATGAAAAATTCAGTTCTGAGGATTATTCTACAGAAACATTTAGGCAAGCAGTAAAGGTTTGAACATGGTGATATTCACTGTAATTTGCTTGTAGAAGCAGGGAATTAGAAGCAAAGACCACAGATTGGTTATAAAAACCATGTTGTGGATGAACACAGTGAAGTCCTGAGCAGCCAGTAACTATTACGATACAGATGGATACATGTGGACATTAAAGTTTAAGTCCAATGTAGATGTTATGGAGGTACAAAGCAGGCTGGGAAATGATTTGCAGATTGTGAGCCTAAATTTGGTCATACACTCAGACACACAAAAGCACACATAGAAAAAAAAATGCCTGGAGAGCATCAAACAGACAGTTTGGAGGTTTCTTTTTAGTTATTAGATTACAGGGGTGTCCTGTCCATTTGTGCTGCTCTAGCAGAATTCCACAGACTGAGCAATAGACGAAGAACAGAAACTTACTTTTCACAGTTCTGGAAGTGAAGAAGTTCAAGATAGAGGTGCTGATGGGCTCAGTTGTCTGAGGGCTGCTCCTCGTTCCAACGTGGGATCTTATTGCTGCATCCTCTAGAGGAAGGAGTGCTGTGTTTCTCAAGACAGGTGGGGGAAGAACAAGAGGACAGATGCTACATGAAGCTTCCTTTACAACGGTTTCAATTGCATTCTCTAGGGAAGAACTCGCGCTGTCTACTCACCTCTCAGAGATCCACCTCTTAAATCTACGTCATTGACAACACCCGAATTTTGGGAAGGACACATTCAAATCATATCAAGGTGTTAATTACTATAATATATAGGTATATTTAGAAGATATATATTCATTTATAAAATGTATACATTTATAAAATATATACCATATATATGTATATTAATTGGTCTCCATGTTCTAAATCTCCTAAAAGGAAAGCTAGATTCTGACATCTTAAAACAAAATAAATAAATATAGAGAAGAGTGGATGGTGGGGCCTTGGAAGACAGAAGCCCAGTGTATTGTAGGAGCACAAGAAGGAGCCTCATCACCCCCAGGGGAAACTCAGATATGCATCTGAGCCACCTTCCTTGGCCATTTCTCTTTTCTTAAGTTCTCTCTCCTACCACAGCCTGGCCTCCTCAAGCAACGTGTGTCTTCCCTCCACACCTGGACATCGCCAGTGACCCAGACGACCCTGGGCTCTAGGTTCCCATCACAACTTACCCACCCCCTTCTACCTACATCATTACTTTTACCTGCAAAAGCCATTCTCCATTCTTTGCCCAGTGATCTCCTTAAAGACTGTTTAAATGTCAGAATCTCCACAAACAGTTTCTGGGTAGAAGGAACTGATATTTTCCTTAAGGTCTTGCCACTCCTTTGTTCTAGCATGTTCTGCATCTTACTCTTTGCTGTTTTGGAGGCCAGAAGTCCCCGTTGACTATAAACTCCCAACTGCATGACTGCTCCCCGTCATGCCCTTGATATTTGGGAACTGTGATTCTGCTGTACCATAAGACCAAATTGAAATAAGATACTGTTCCTTATTCACAAAGTTGAACTGGCCACCTTTGTGGGAGGGAGACATAGAACCCCTTCTGCATTATTGCTTGGAACAAAATTCAATTCCTTCATCATGGCTGATGAGGCTCTCTTGGGTCTGCCACTGCTTTGTGGACCTGCCTTCCACTATTGTTTCTGTCCTCGTACCTTTGGTATATGGTCACTGCTAAGGTTTAAATGTGAGATGTCCCTCAAAAGCTCATGTGTGAGATAATGCAAGAAGGTTTGGGGGAGTAATGATTGGGTTATGAAAGCCTTAACCCAATCAGTGAATTAATCGCCTGATGGGATTAACTGGGTGGTAAGTGAAGGTCGGCAGGGTGTGGCTAGAGGAGGTGGGGCCTTTGGGATATATATTTTGTATCTGGTGAGCAGAGTCTTTTTTCTCTGTGATCATCATGTGAGCTACTTCCTTCCCACCATACTCTTCTGCCATGATGTTCTGCCTCTCCTTGAGCCCTGAGGAATGGAACCTGCTGTCTATGGACTGAGACCTCTGAAACTGTGAGCCCCAAATAAACTTTTCCTCCTGAAATTGTTCTTATCAGGTCTTTTGGTTACAGCAACAAAACAACCAAAAAACAAAACAAAAAACTCAGTAAAACAACCACCATGTAGAACTAGAGTGGGATGTGAAATGCAAGGGGCATGGGAAATCACTGCTCCTAGTAGGCTAACCAAAGCCTCAGGACCAGACACATGCCTGATTGTTAGGGGCAGCCCCGTGTCCAAGGACGTGCAGACTGACAGCCTGAGGAGGCTCATCCACTCCCTACCATTCAACACTGCCTTTTTTTTTTTTTCCTTTCAGTGGTTATAGGCTACTGAATTTATCAGCCACATGGTTTTTGAAAACAGAATTCGATGCCATTCCTCAGTCCATATGAACCTTTCTTAAGGAATTCCCCTGTATTTTCTGAGACTGATAGGTAAAGCCTGCACCCTGATGGAACTGTGAGTCAGTCTGGGAAATGCTTGATTGGAGGTGACTTTCAGGACAGCCCTCAGAATGAACGGAAGTGAAGGGGGATCATTCAGGAGACTGTCTCTCAGCTGGTCTGGCAAGACCATAGTGGGAATCTATTAGGGGTCTATTTGGGAAGTAAAATTGGCAGGTCGTGCTGATAGAAGGTGAAGTTAAGAAAGGAAAAAAAAAAAACCATGGAAAACTGTTTGCTTTGGACTGAGCAAACCCAAAAGATGCTGTATTTACTGGGGCAAAGGCGTTGAGCAGGGTGGGGAACTGCTTGAACCAGCTCATGGAACACCGGAGGTGGGAGGAAGAAGGGCGTTGTTTCCATCGGAGAAGTTCAAGTGAGGAAGGCCCCTGAGCACACATCAAAACTCCCAGAGAAGACAGAAAGAGAATTAAAACAGAGCAGAAAACTTCCAAACCAGTAAATGTATAAACAAATGAAACTCAGAACTCAATCAATTCAAAACAAATATTAAAAAATAGAAAAAACCAGGACATGATAAAGTCTAAATAGTATGTCAGAAATAATTCCAAATAGATCATGATTTCAACATATAAAAATCTATAAATCTTCCAGAAATAGAGTGGGTAAAAATTAAAATCATGGACTGGGGCGATGGCTCAGTGGTAGAGCACTTGCCTAGTACATGTGGGGCACTGGGTTCAAGTCTCTAAATAAGTAAAATGAATAAAATAAGTAAAATGAAGGTCCATTGACAACTAAAATATTTTTTTAAATATTAAAATCATTATTAACGGAACATAGTTAAAACAAAAGAACACAGAAAATTTGAATGTGGGCCTAGGATTATAGCTCAGTGGTAGAGTGCTCACCTAGCATGTGTGAGGTACTGGGTTCGATCCTTAGCACCACATAAAAGTAAATAAATAAATAAAATAAAGGTTAAAGAAAAGAAAATTTGAATGTTACTGGATGGAAGAAAAAAAAAAGCAGGCAAATCCTATTCAAAACCAAACAGTTGCAGCTATATTAATAACAGAGAAAATAAACCAAGGTAAAAGAAAATATCTTGTCACTATGTAATGATAAAAATTGAAACCACCTTGAAGATACAGTCATTCTAGACTTCAGTGCACCCAATAATATAGCTTGAAAATACATCCAGCAAAAGTGGGAAAACAACTATGAGGAAAACGATACAGCTACAACCCATGTAATGAAATTTAAACTAACTTGTCTCAGTAATTGGCAAATTAAACCATAAGTCATCTAGGAACTAGGATATTTGGGTAATACAGTTAAAAATTAATTTAATAAATAGCAAATCCTTTTATTCAACAAATACACTTTTTAAAAAAGAACATTTATGACATCATCATCAAGTCTCAAATATTTAAAAGTCAGTTCTGTAGAAACTATGTTCTTTGACCGCAAAGAAATTGAGTTAAAAATCAATTAAAATAAAATGAAAACATTTATTTATAACTATTTTTGCTAACTAATTTGAATCAGGGGTTAAAAAATCCATAATCTAACTTTTCCCTCCTCCCGATACACAAACATCCAAATGACATAGGATCAAACAGGGGAACACATTTTTCTAAAGGCCTGTGAGCATGCCCAGCGATCCTTTCTTACTACTCAGGACACATTTCCTGCTGAATTTTCATTAAGTTTTGACATGTTTGGGGCTTTTTAAAGGGGTATGCTAACCTCTTTGAAGGAATTAGAATTGGTGAAAAAGCAGAAAGAATGGGAAGGAGGTTCAGGTGAAAGTGGGAGAGAGTCAATGTTCCAAGCAAAAGGGTCGTGCTACTAGTGTACAGCAAGCACCAGGGAAAGAAGTGCACAGCTGACTTTTTTCTCACTCTCCCAGACAACGTTCCCAAGTATCATCATCATCCTATTCAGTAACATCACAGATGGCCCTGGGGGACTTCTTAACAGTCTGCAGTTGGCGAAGGAAGGAGCTCCAGCAGCCCATAGTCTAAACAGAACCTCCAAGAAAGGCCAGGACCACGCATGTTAACCCAGCTTCCTTAAGGAGTGGCAGAATTAGCCTTACCAGTACCCTGAGCCCCCACTTCACACCTCTCCCTGCTATGCCTTAAATAAAATTTGTCCTCACCCAAACTCCTGTTGAGGTTTGGTGCCAAGGTGACTGTGTTGAGAGGTGGTGGAACCTTGAAGAGGTTATTAGTCATGGGGCTCCTTCCTCACAAAGGGACTCATGTAGTTGCTCAGAGAAGGACCAGTTTTCGCGAGCAAGGGATGTTGTAAAGCCAGGCTCCTTCCTTGGGTCTCCCGTTTACAGGTGCTCTTCCAGGGGATTGGGACATGGCATTTTGTGATTCCACTAAACGCACATCACATTTCTAAGAGGGGTCTTCTGAGGTCAGAGATAAACCAACAAACAGCATGGTCAGCAGTCCTGTGGCCTCTGGACCGGATGCCTTGGAAGTACTGAAAATAAGTGAAATCTTGCACGGGGGGGTGGGGGGGAACTTCCTCCAAGATGCCAGTTTTCATGCCACCCTGATGCCAGAGCTGCCTCTAGACATCAGGAGTCCCTGGTCATTAAGGCCTGACTATCCGTTCAGCCAAGTCAGCAAGCTTGGGGCCAGGACATCTTCATTACCCGGGTGACACAATTCAGGCTCTGCCATGAGGGCCACATTCCAGAGGAGGACAGGAGCAGGCGTGCAGGCGGTGAGCTGGTACATAGAGCAGTGCTTCTCAGAAAGCAGCCCGGGGGACATCACAAAAGCCACGTTGACCTCATTCTAATATTTGCAGTCCCAGGATTCCCCATCTGCAAACAGCAGGGCTGAGCTGGTGGTCATGGACACAGCCTGGCTGAATGCTGCTTCTTGCTTTTTATGACTTTTCCATGAAGCCTGCTGTGTTCTGCAGACGTTACATGATCTGTCTTCCAAGTTTCTCTCTCCTCCCCTGTCCCCTCCTGGATCCTTCCCCTCACACACAGAAGGGCTAGAAAGCAGACGTGGGCACAACAATATTGAGTGATGCCTGTATTCTAGGCATGGCTTTAGGAACACAATGCTTTTTCTTTTAATTCTCTTTATAGTCCTGTGACAAGGGGTATAATAACTGCTTTGGCAGTTAAGAATAATAAAATTCAGAGATGTTCAGTAACATGTCAAAAGTCACACGGCTCATAAGAAAAGGTTATGCTCTCGATTCTCTGCTCTGTCTGCCTCGTCTTTCTGGCAGAAGGCTGAAGCAAGGGAAAGGCAGATGCTAGGGGAGAGCAGCTGGATGCCCTCTCTGGAACAGAGCCTGAGATGAAACCCCATTCTCTTCCTGTCTACCTGGAACCCAACTCTGGAACCACAGTGCTGTTTGAAGGACAATTGGGGAAGGTCAGAGGGACAACTTCTCCCCTTCATCATGCCGCCAGGCAACACAATATCTGAGGACCTAAGGATCACCTGCAGGAGAGGTGAGGTGAAAAAGATTGATTGATTCCATTTAATCATCTTTACAAATGGCAATGATGCTTCTGCTATTGTTTTAGTGATGAAAATAAAAAGGTGAATGAGCAAATTCTAGTATGTGCATGCTATTGCCAACACGCACAATATGGCATGACCCTTATTTGATCTAAACGGTGCCACGAGGATGCCGTTAGCATATACATTTCATGCAACAGAAGAGCAAGAGTTGGGTGGCAGTACAAAACTCATGGTCCATAGGGACCCAAGGCTGTACCAGTGGTGCAATGGCAGTCAGTTCCAAGTTCATCCTGGCAGTGAGGGGTCCTGTCCTGGGAAGGCAGTGGTAGGGTTCAATTTCTGAAGACAATTGAAAATCAGCACTAAAGCTGCTAAAAGTTTTTTTGTTGTTGTTTTTAATTATCATTATGTCCTGATGATGCTGTGCAATGTCAGTGATGAAATAATCCATTCACCTTTCCCCCAAAAAATCTTTTGCTGGTCAAATTTATAAATAGTTCTGAAGTTATGATTGAGTTTTAACATATCTGAAAATTTAAAATCATTTGGATTACTTATGCTGTAATAAATGGCATTTTCTACAGAAGTATGGAGCTGGTCCTGGACACCCAGGGACTCAGCTTCACGACGTTGCTTCACGAGTGCATTTGCAATGGTTTGCAGTTGCTCAAGCTTGCTTTGGGGGCAGGTCTTGCCTCCAACCCGTTTTACTTTAGCTGTCAGTGATTACTGAGAACCCACTGGGTGGCAGGTCCTGTGCCAGTCATGGAGAAGACAGATGAAGTCCCATCTCCCAGGGACTGGCTATCCTCCTGGAGAATGTGTTGGTTAACTCTATGTGCCAATTGAATGGGTTAATGGATACCCAGATAGCTGGTGAAATGTTATTTCTGGGTGTGTCTGTGAGGGTGTTTTTGGAAGAGATGAGCCTTTCAATCAGTAGACTGAGTAAGTAAAGTCTGCTCACACCAAGGTGAGCTGGCGTCAACCAGTCCCCTGAGTTCCACATGGAAAAAAGTCAAGGTGGGAGAAGGACAAAGTCCCATTCTCTTCCTGAGCAGTGGTATCCATTTGTTCCTGGATGCCCATGGTTTTTAGGCATGGACTGAGAGGTCCCACTAGCTTTCATGATCGTCCTGCTTGCAGATGGCTTCTCGTAGGACTTCCTGGCCTCTATAGTTGCATGAGTCCATTCCTATGATGAGTCTTCTCTTCGCATCTATATCTTTTATATCATCTCTAGCTACCCCCTACAGGATCCGTCACTTTACAGAACCTTGACTAACACTGGAGACAGACAAGGAAAATAAGGTGAAGCACAAAATAATTTTAAAGAATGAAAAATGCTCTAAAAGAAAAGCACAAACGTCTGGAAAAAGCATAATAAGATGTCTCAGATTGGCCCTGACACTGCTGGTGATGTGACCTAAGCTACTTTGAGGCAAATTCACCTGGATCTGCCATCCTGGGTTTGCTCTCCCCATCGGTACCGCTGCTCTTTCCCAGAGGTGTTGGTGCCCATACTGCCAGGCCACAAAGGAGCTTGTGATCATACTAAACTCACTTTGAAGATCGAGGAAGCTCAGTCCATGGAAGAAGCTGGTGGCTGCACTGGGAGCTGGGCACGAAGTCAATGAAATCTTCAGTCCAACACAAGAATAATTCAACCATGAACTCAAGCGAGACCTCAAGGTGAAAGATGGAGCCTGTCCCATTAACTCACGGTGGCTTGAAAAGCCCCAGGAACTTCTGCATGTGGAACGGTGAGTGCAAACCAAGGAAAGGGGGAGGCGCTGGGAACAGCTTAGGAACCTAGTTAGCACTGATTAATTTCCTCATCAAATTAAAATTAATTAGCCTGGAAGCCAGTTGAGTTGGAACATTTGTTTGTTAATAAAAAATAGCGCCTAACAAGGACCCCCTTTGAGGACTTTGGAAATGATTTGGCTACAGAAATGGCATCATGGAAGGAGCCAGAGGAAAAGGAAGAAAGTGGTTCATCATAACTGCAGATGGACTGGGGTCGAGGTAGAAGAAAGATGAAATAGCAATAGTGTGAAAAGAGGGAACATCTTTCAAGAGGCATTTCCCAACTTTAACCTATTAAATTCTAGTATGTTGAGAGATAGTGATAGTTCTCCAATGAAACATGGACTTGGAACCAAAAAAAGTTTGTAAAATAATAGTGCAACATCATATTGTTGTGTATCAGTGAGCTTGTAGGCATGGGCATGTAGGTAGGCTTGCATTCTTGCAGGACTCCAGAATCTCTTTGGCTTTTGATTGGTTAGAGTAAAATGCAAATGAGATATAGCACTTCTTGAACTTATTTAACCCCTTCCTGCCCTTTCCCCTCTCTCTCAGAATACTGATTACTATGTAGAACAGGGTAGCAAATTTACCTGTAGGGACCACAGAGTAAATATTTTAGGCTATGAGATCATACAGCCTTTGTAGCAATTCCTTCACTCTGACAAGCAGCATAAGATCACTGTTTGATAATCCATACATGAATAGGCACAGCTGTGACCCAATAAGAACATGTTTACAAAAATAGGTGGTGAAGGGGGGGATTTGTCCATGGGTCTTAGATTTTCAAACCCTAACATAAGAGCACATTTGTTCCCTAAAATGCAGGTAATGTTTTGAACAACCAACAATAAAAATTTAAAAAAATAATAAAATAAATAAAATGCAGGTTAGATGACGGTGTCTCTTATCACACACACTGATTGTTTACAAACTTCTAGAATAAAACACACAGATAACTGGGTTTCTCCCACTTCAAGTATCCGAATCTTGAGTTTAGTAGGTGATACCCATGTAATAAAGGTATCTGTGAAACACTGGAGGGGGCCTTTAACTAAGACTTAAGAGTGACACAGTTAGTTTTTAGAGATATGAAAAAGAACTCTAGGCTACTCTTAGACAAAAGAAAGTTGGCTTTGTGGTGGAGCGCTTGCCTAGCATGCTATTGTATCTGGATATGAGGTGTCCCCTCAAAGCTTCTGTATTAATGCAGGAATATTCAGAGGTGAGATGAGTGAATTATGAGGGCTGTAACCTATTTTGAATGAACTGATTGGGTACAACTGTAGGCACGTGGGGCATGGCTGGAGGAGTTGGGTCACTGGGGATGTGCCCTGGAAGAGGAAATCAGTACCTTCTCCTCTCTCTGCTTCTTGCCCATCTGCCATGATGTTCAATGTCACCTTGGTCCCAGAGCAATGAGTCAACCCACCACAGCCTAAACCTCTGAAAACTATGCACCCAAATCAACCCTTTCTCCTCTTAGGTGTTCTTGTCAGGTGAAAACATAACTAACACAAATCCATAAAGCTGTAGGTTTCATTCCTAGTGTTACAAAAAAAAAGAAAAAGAAAAACAGAAACAGAGTAGACTCTGTTATTAGTCTCCTAAAAATAAATAATATACAAAAAATAATGGTGTTAAAATTACCATAAATAAAATTTAATTTCTATTAATAATAAAAATACTAATTATGTGAGGACTTGAAGTCTACATCATTAGCATGACAAAGTTTATCCCCAAATGGCCAATATTGAGGTTGAATATAAAATACCAGTAGTTACTTCATTGAAATTAAGAAGAAAACTAAGCTTCTGCCATCCAATAATTATTTATGTGTATTTCGCATGTCCTGGACTTCTAATAAAATCTGAAACAGAAGTAAGTGTTGTAAGCATAAGAAGGGATATAATTACATAAGGATAATATAATTTGCTACTTATGAAAATCCAAGTGAATCAACAGAATGCTATTTGAATTGATATGAATCATGACTATGAAGGGCAGAGGGATGATAAATATATAAAATTTAGTGACATTCTTTCAAATCAGCAAACTAAGTGGAAAGCAAAAGGAAAATATAAAATAAATGCATATGACAATTCATTATAAAACATCAAATTGTAATCTTGACCAAGTATACATCTTTACCAAAATAAGAATACAATATGAATAAAAATCTCCTTCAGCCCAGGAGCAGGAAAGGGAGTGAAACAAGCATCACCCCAGTGGGGACTTCATGGACTTTTCTTCCTATTGGGTGTCAACATCAACAGAAGAATGGCGGAGAGGGACTGGGCCTTTCATCCTCAGTGAGCGGCCTTGCTCGTCATGAACATTCTAGGGTCATTAACAGAAAGGAGATTGCACTGTGTGGTAAAGAATTTTTCTGCTATTTGACCATATTCTCTGGCACAGAGTTCTTAAAACCTTTGTGACCTCCCAAGTGATAAAACTATGTTTGTTATTCTAAAGTCCCTTGGGCCATACCTGACTTTATGCCAATGAGGTCACTCAGAGTCAGACCCTTGATAGCTTCAGGATGGGGGCTGGTCACCAGAAAGACCAGCCATACTCTTGGATGGCTAGGACTTTGAGCCAGCCCTATCTACAGTGAAGGGTCAGTCGAGGGCCTGGAGATTGAGCTCAATCATGGGACTATTGATTTAATCAATCATGCCTATGCAATGAAACCCCAATAAAAACCGTGGACATTGGTGCTTGCTGGAGCTTCCTGATTGGTGAAGATGTCAATGTGCTGGGAGGGGCATGTGTCCTGATTCCATGGGGTGAGGGCACAGAAGCTGTGAGCCCAGGACCCTCCCAGACCTTGCCTTCTGCATCTCTTCTGGAGCTCTTCCTAAGTTGCATTCTTTATAATAATAAATCTGTAATTACATATATAACATTTTCTTGAATCCTAAGAGTCATTTTAGAAGACTACTGAATGAGAAAGTGTCATGAGAAACCCCAAATTGTAGCCATTTTGTCCCAAGTGCAGGTGACCTGCAGATTGGAATGTTGTTGGGGGATGTGCCCATTCATTGGTGGGATCTTCTCTAATTCTGGGTGACTGGTGCAGGAATTGAACTATGGTGCACAATTTGGTGTCAGAATCGATGGAAAATATCTTCCTCTGAGCAAACAGTCATGTTTATTTGCCGGTTAAACCGTTCTATAGTACGTCTCTTAGCCTCTAATGACAGTTCACATTCTTTTATATGAAATTCTTGGAGCTGAATTTTTTTTTTCAGAATTTAAAATTTTTAGAAAGGTATGTGCTCAAATACCTAACGGATTCTGCCAGTACCTCATAATCAATCACTGATATTTTTACAATGATACATATGAAAATTGATACTGTGATCAATAAGGGCTAGAAGTAGCCTCATTTTAGTTCAAGTGAGGGGTGGCTGCCATGTGTGTTCAGTGGTGCTTTGGATTCAGAATTTCCTGGAGTTCGGACTTATGGACAGGGAATCCAGGACCTCCACATGAATGTGTCTAACAGTGTTCTGGGAAGAAACTGCAGCACAGCCCAAACTCATTTGGCCAGGGAAAATGGTTTTTGTTTTGTGTTTTTTCCCAGAGCACAGACAATGGTAACGGAGACAAAACAATATTTAAAATGTGTAGATTCAGAATTAATCTTTGGAAAATTCTTTCAATCTTGTCATAGAAAATTGGCAACAGATGACTTGGCACTCATCAATGCCTACTCAAAGCCAAAGTTCTTCTGCTAGGAATATAGAGAAGTCCCCATGTCAACGTGGAAAGATACGCAGAGGGCCAGGCTCTCCAAAGGAAGGAGTTTATTTAGGAGTGACTAACAAAGGATTGTCGTGGGATAGATGAACCGTGGCGAGCCATGGGGGTGTAGAGGCATACCCAGGAAAGCAGGGTTTCAAAGACAAAAGGAGAATTACATAAGTAGTGTGGAGACAAAGAGGATGGTGGTGACAGGGACTCAGCCCAGGAGTCAGCATGAGTTCACTAGTGGAGGCAGGTCAGACAAGCATTTATACGTCCATCCAACTGTCCCTGGGACTTGAACTGCGAGCTGTGCTTTGGTGTCCTTTTGCACTCAGTTCTGTTATCAGACTAACCCTGCGTGAAGACCCTTCAGAGAGCCTTTATGTTCTTTTTTATTTCTAATTTCCATACCCTTATTTCAGTGAATAATGACCCCAAATGCAAACTCATTGCAGTATAGTGTCATGATTGTTCTGCTTCATTGTTAATCATCCTTGTTAATCTCTTACTACACCTAATTTGTATAATTAAACTTTATCTCAGGTATGTATACAGGGGAAACAGGACATATCAGGTTTGGTACTCTCTGGAGTTTCAGGTATTAAGAGTCTTGAATATATCCCCCGCAGACAAGGGGGTCCTGTCACATGAGGAAAGGTAACATGTACACATATCGTTCGGAAGAGAATCACACCAGCAAGAACCACGGCCATCATGTCTCAGCTAGACAGAATAACAACAGACACCCAAGATTCCCAGCCCTGGTCTACACACGCCTTCCTCCAGGTATTCAGTCAAACAATCATACGGGTACTGCTTGGAAGGGATTTTGTAGATGTAAGTAAGCTCTTCAAATATGGAGACTATCCACAGGGAGTAGAGTCTACCTTAATCACATGAGCCTTTTTTAAAGTTGAGAGGTTTTTTCTGCTTGGTTGCAGAACAGAAAAATCTATGGACTCGCCCCAACTAGCTTAGGGAGAAAGCAAACACCCACATTATGAGCTTTTCATTGTGGTGACATGGCTTCAGGCAGCCTCTAGATGCTGAGAGGGGTCTTGGGCTAATAGCTACAGAAAATGGGAGCCTCGTTGCTATGGCTGCAAGGAAACAAATCTGGTAGCAACCAGTGAAGCCAGTGAGCATGGAAGAGCACATTGCACCTCAAATAAGAGCTGCCATCCTGGCTGACACCTCGAGTTCCGCACATTGAGACCCTGAGCAAGTCGAGCTACACTGTGCCTAGACTTCAGACCTATAGACACTTGTGAAATCATAAACTTGTATTGTTTGAAGCCACAAAATTGATGATAATCTGTTTGCTACACAGCATTAGAAAATGTCTACAGTACCCAGCAGGGATGAGATCTGTCCAAGTCATGGGCCTTAGGCAGCTCACAGATCGGGCACGTCCTGTCCTGACAAGTGGACATTCCGGCTGAGAGAGTGCTCAGAATCGCCACCAAGAAAGTGAAGCCATCCAGAGACAAGTGTTCCAGGGACTAAAGACCCAGTGTATGTAATAAAATGGTGACTTGATTACCTATAATTAGGGACTTCAATATTATTTTATTATATGATTTGGATTATTTGTGTGTGTGTCCTAAATTTTGTCTATTCTTCAGAATTATTAGTTGTTTTAGTCAGTTTTTTTGCTGCTGAAAGACTTGATAAGAGAATTTTAGAGCAGGAATAGTTCATCTGGGGGCTCACGGTTTCAGAGGGCTCAGTCCAGAGACAGCTGGCTCCCCTGCTCTAGGCCTGAGGTGACCTGAGGTTAGGTGGGACATCGTGGCAGAAGAGTGTAGTGGAGGAAAGCAGCTCAGAACATGGAACCAGGAAGCAGAGAGAGAGAGAGAGAGAGAGAGAGCTCTCCACACCACAAAAAAATACAAACACCAAAGGCCCACCCCAGTGACCGTCTCCTCCCGTCACAGCCTACATGTCTGCAGTTACTACCCAGGTAATCTCTGCCAGGAGATTATTGCCCTGATTAGATTAAGACTTTTATAACCAAATCGTTTCACCTCTGAACTTTCTTGCATTGCTCACACATGAGCTTTTGAGGGACACCATATCTAAACCATAACTTGGTTATACTAGTTGAAATATATATTATATGTAGGTAGAGATGATAACTCAAACATTATGCTATTTTTCTAATTGTGACATTTATGGTAATTTGTTAGATTTCTAAAATAGGTAATTTGATGTACTTTTTCATTTTAAATATTCTTTCATGTTTAATTTAATATTAGCTACTTTATATTATTTTATAAAAAGAGAGTCTCTCAAATAGCACAAGATTCAGTAACTACATAAACCTGGACATGCAACCAAGGATATGCCCTATGATTTTTGTGCCCCAAAACACAATTTGAGGAAATCTTTTGGAGTAGTAGCCATTGTTCTTCAACAGCCAGTACCCCTATCCTGGCTCCCTATTTCTCAGATTGTGTCATTTACTTGTCCATCTTCTTGTTATTCAGTGAAGGTTGCCATTCCAGGGCCCCAAACGTAACTGTTGCTTTGCCAAAGCCAATCAGCAATTCCTTCCCCTCGCCTCTGCTTGGAGAAGGCATGGTCCCATGACGAGAGCCTGGCCAGTGGGTTGCATGGGGAAGTCTACCGACAAAAACATCAGGACACAACAGCACTTGAAGGAGGAACTGCCTTGCAGAGCTCTGGGATTTAGGAGAGCATAACGTGATGGCCTGGTCAGGGCTGAAGCAGATGTTTGCTCCACACTCTCTGTCAGATGGGTCAGCAGAAAAATGCAGAGCCTGGGAGACATCATGGAGCTGGTAGATCAAGCCAGGAGAGTCCTGCTTTGGGGTTTCCTGTTACCAAGGGCTCAAGGTTTAGGACCCTTCATTTTTGGGTGTTCTGGGTGTTCTGTTAGTTGGAGCAGGAAAATCTCAGGATATAGTGAGAATGCCAGAAATAAAGACCACAAGGTTTTTGGACACGTCCAGAAGCCAGAAGCTAATGCATTTGGTGGTGTGACTTTATCCTGGAAGATGACTTACTGGGCATGGATAAGAAAATCTGATTTATTTATAAAATAATGTCCCATCAACATCCTAAAGGCATTTTTTTCTTTAGAAAATTAACAAAATGATTCAAGTGATTCCAAAATTCACACGGAAAAGTAAGCAGAATATACAATTAAAATTTTTTTCAAAAGATGTATTGCTATGACTAGTCCTTCAAAATATTAAGATATGTAAAACTATAATATGTGACTGCTTGTGGTTCATGTCCAAGTGTATCTGACAGATGAATGACAACAGAGAGTACAGAAAAGACCCCATTGCCCAATAATAACCGAGGAAATGCAAATTAAATTAATATATGGTTTTTCATTTCATCATATAACTTAAAAAAATAATTCTAGATTCATGATGCTCGTTGATGTCTGTGCAAAGTTTACTCTCATATTCTGCTGGGGGTAATGTAAGTTGGGAAGACTTTTCTAGAAAACTGGAAGTGTGTAGCAAGAGCCATAAGTTAGTCTGAACACTTTGATACAATTATTCCACTTTGGGCAATATGTCCTAAGGAAATAATTCTAAATATGTGGAATCCTGTATGCAGGCAGATGCTTATTACTATAATAATGAAAAATGGAAACAAATTTGGTTTGCAGCATGCAGGGGGTGTTTAAGTCAATTATGGCACATTTGATCTCATGCAAGTATTAAAAATGATAGTTATGAAGTCTAAATTAACAATGAGAAATGTCTATAATTTAACGTGAAAAACGATGATACAAAATTAGATACGGCATAATTACACCTTTGAAAAATAGCAACTATGGTATGTGAAGTGAAATGTTGGAAAGAAATGCAACAAAATATAAACAATAGTTGATTTGAAGAGTGGGGTTATTATTTCCCCCCTTTTAAAACTCTCTGAATGCTACTTTTGTAGTGAATAATTCTTTTTTTTTTAATTCAGCATAACTGCCTTCAAAAATATAAAATGTCTTGTGCTACTCGAGCTTCTTGGGAGAAACAGAACCAAAAATGACTGACAATTAGAAATGGCTGTTGCCTCTCTTCAACCCTCTAAGCATTAGTAGAATGTTTTGAATATTTGGAAATGGTCCTCAGAGGAGAAAGGGAATTTGCTGAGGTCTTTCAGTTGCTAAAGCACAGTGATCAAGGTCCAAGAGGCTTATGACTTTGTCTCAAATCTGACACCGACCAGGGTCTCATCTCTCTGCGTCTCACTTGACACGTCTGTGGAATGGGGTTGACAGTAGTCCTGCCTTAGTGGGTTGCTCTGAGGACCAAATGAGACTCTGAGCAGAACAGATGTCAGGATTCTTGACACTGAGGTTCAACCCGTGCCTCTGGCTGTGAGTGGGTATACCGTCCTCATACTTATTTGAGTTCTTACAAAATTAAGCCACTACACAAAATGAAATGAACACAATCATGTGATATTGAAGAGGAGACCATTCCTCACAACTACCTTGCACACAAGGGAGTCCACCCACACCCCAGAACAGCAGCTCCTTCTCTTTCCAAAGACCTTCATGTGGTCAGGGGATCCCGGTGCCAGGGAGCAGCCTCCCCCCGGGAGGGAACACAGCCCTGCTCTGTTCCTCCTCCCGGGCTGGTCCCCCTTCTCCTAAGGCCAGTTTCCCTGAGGGTGTCATATGTCTTCCCAAAATGGACCACTGCCACCTAGGGAACAGTGTGCCAAGGACAGAACAAAGGCTCTGTTTAGGTTTTACTCTTTGGAGAGCCAAAACCAAGGGTCAGATTCCGTTTTGAGTTTCTCCATGTTGCATCTCTATTCACATTAGCACGTATTTTTGAAGAATTCAGATTAAAAGCCTCTCCTCATCCCACCCATCCCCCAAACACCATGGCTCTGTCTGGACACTTCTATTTCACCATCGGTGCATGGTGGACCTTCCTTTTGGTTGAAGAAACTTCTGTCTCTAGTTGGGAAACACATTCCTTCCATAAAATTGCAGTGCATCTCCATAACCCCACGGGACCTCATGGAGAGAGGGTGTTTCCGTTTCACTACTAGACACTGGCACTCCGACTTAGGATTGGAAGGGCCTTTAAGGACCACATGACACTCCTTGCTGATTCTTTAGGGCACTTGATAACATCACTGTTCAGAGGTGACCTTGGACCTTCACTCTACTCCACCATTTACTTATTCCAATGTCAAACAGCTTCATTCAGCTGGAAAGCTCTTTCTATATGAACTGAGTGGGCATATCTTTCTTATAGCGGTCTTTATGTCACCAAATAAGAATGTCAGTAGGATTTGTACTGGCTAGAAGAGCATGTCATGTGCGCTATTCAGTCCCAAGGTAGGAGGTAACCGTCTCTGGGGAAATACTCCAACATTTTCCATTGGTCCCTCCAGATTCATTCTTAATGGCCCTTGCCCTGCTCTGTGACAGAAGAGGCTGTTATGGACTCCATCACTGGCCACCCTTATCATCTGACTTCCTGTTGCTTTCAGTGCGATCAGGACATGTCTTGTCCTGAATTCTTCCAAAAGCAGGGTCCAAAAATAGGGTTCATGGGCAGGTAGTTTATTTTAGAAACGATAATAGGAAGCAGGAGGGAAGGGCTGTGGAGAGTAAAATAAGGGAGGAAACAAGGTCAGTGTGTAAGAGTCTATTGTCAGGTTGGCTGCTGTAGGGAACAGGGGGTGTTTAATCTTGGTTCTGGGAAGAAACAGCAGATGCCTCGGCATTTTCCACCAAAAGATGAAAAGGAGAAGCAATTAATCATTGCCTCCAGTCACAGGAGCAAAGAAGACCTGAGTGGGAGTCGGGAACAAGAGGGAAGAACAGCAATACGGAGGTCTGCAGCACTCTCGGCAGGTGAAAACCTACGCGGAATTATTCACCAAGCTCTGGCCAGAAGTGCAGGTGAGGACAAGAGTATGTGAGTTGGTGACAAGAGCAAGACATGGACTGTATGTTCCAACCCTTGGGTCCCTCCGGGCAAGGTCACTACTGGTTACTTGTGTCATTCTACCAGAAGTGGGATCTGAGCCAACCAACTTCTGGCTTAGAAAATCATCCCTGAATGCTCCATATGACAAGAGACCGGAGGTGCCAAAATAAAACCTGTATCTGGACTGACGAATCCAGTACTGCAGGAAATAGCAACTATCAAACCACCAGATTCAGAAGCATCATAAGACTGAAAAAAGAAACCAAAACCTTTCTCAAGATGAATCTGAAAACAAACATTTTAAACTGTATGATCAAAGCAATCATCAGGAAATAGCCTACAAACTCCAAGAGCAGGAGAATTTTGGGTTGAGGAACTCTAATAGAGTCATCTTCCAAAAAGAATCATAAGTATTAAATCATCAAAACAATAAGGGAAAACATATTATTCATAAAGAAAGAACAAGAAATTACAAAATAAAAACAGGCAGATATGAACCAAGAACACAACAATTTGGGGGGATGGAATGTCTTGTTTTAATAAACTATTTTCGAAGAGTTTTACATTTAAAGTATTATTGGGAAGAAAGTACAGAGTCCCCATATGTCTTGCTATGGTTTGGGTGTGTTTCAATCAATAGCGTCTCCGAAGACCCATCGTGGTTGAAGTCTTGATCCACGCGGTGGTGATGTTGGGAGACAGTGGAATCTTTGGGAGATCATTAGGCCATTGAAATTGTACCCTTGAAGGGGATTATGGGCCCTCAGCCTCTCATTTTCTCTCTGTTCCATTTTTAGATATGGGTTCCTGACTTGATGTGCCAATATCTGCTGCTCTCAATAGAAGCCAAACTAAAGGGACAGCCACTTCTTGAACTTTGATCCTTCAAAGCTGTGAGCTGAATAGATCTTTTCTCCTTATATAGTAAGTTTTTTAAAGTTTTCTTTTTGTACTAATGCAAAGCTAACAGAGAAAACTGTTCCTAAGGAATGGTACTTTACTATAAGTATACCTAAAGATGTGGAGGAGCCTTTGGAATTGGTTTATGGATGGAGAGGAACAGGCTAGAGAAAAACCCAGAATGCAGCTGGCAGAGTGTTCTAGGTGATTCTACTTGGGATCGGGGCTTAGGTCAGAATGCTTATAAAAACATGCTGATGTGTCTCAGGTGGAAATGAGGATTTTATTGGGGTTTTGGTGAAAGGCCACTCTTTTTACACGATGGCCAAGAACATGACTGCAGTGTGTTCATGTCTGAAGACGTTGTGGAAGGCGGATGCTGGGAATGACGAACTAATTTATTTGGTGGAGGAGATTTCAAAACAGCAGCTCATTGAGGATGAGGCATGGGTATTGCTGGGTACTTTTAGTCTGTTTTGCAGTGAGAATCAGGAGCCAAAAGAGGATAATGAAAAGATTTGAAAAATTTTTTGCCTGGCCAGAAAAAGGAGCACAGCCAAGGAGAAAGTGGTTGCTAAGCAGATTAAGGCTGATCAAAAGAGGCCAAGTGCTTAGCTTGGGGACAATAGGAAAAATGCCCCAAGGACATCTCAGAAGGCTTGGGAGCCACCTCTCTCACAGCACCATCAGAGGCCTAGAAGTACAAGTTTGTTTTAAAAAACTTCTAGGGAAGATATGTTTCAGGAAAGAGCCCCAAGATTACCCAAGAAATTTTCTCCCCATATTTAACTGCCAAACCCTCCCTGGCCACAGCCACAGGGGAAGCTGGGCCTGATGCAGCTCATGCCGTGGTGGCCTTCGTGTCGTCCATGTGCTTCTGGTTCACCGAGTGAGCAGAATGCGAGTTTGGAATTGGTTTATGGGAGGTCGAGGCGGTTTGCCCTGAAACTTCAGACTTCAGGGGACAGCCTGGGAGGTCAGACAATGTACTGCAGGGTCAAAGAGCCTTCAGGGAGGCCCCAGTGGAGTATGACATAGTGCATCTGTGGGTAGGAAGCTACAGTGGAGGTCCCAAGATGGTAGAGGTGTCAGCGACAGGCAATGCTCACCAGGGAAAACTGTAGTCGGTACGCAAAACCAGCCTCAGAGGGTCCCTAGAGAAGCCATGACCAAAGGTGCTTTCCAAAATTTGAGGGCTCATCCTTTGCCACAGTGTGCCCAGATTCTGGGCATGAAGCTTAAACACTTAATGATATCCTGGCTAGATTCCAATCTTGTTTCGGACTAATTCTTCCTTCCTATTTCCCTCCCCTCCCCTTTGGGATAGGAATGTTTTTCCTGTATCTGTCCCAACATTGCACCTTGGAAGTAGGTGTTTCAGTTGGCTTTCGCATCACCATGACCAAAATACCTGACAAGAACAATCTGGAGGAAGAATATTTATTTTAGTTCACTGTTGCTGAGGTTCAGTCCATGGTTGGCCGACTCCATAGCTCTAGGCCTGGGGAGCTGCAAAACAACATGGTGGGAGGCCAGGGTAGAGAAAGCAGCTCAGGATATGACAACCAGGAAGCAGAGAGAGCTCTACACACCAGGAACAAAATGTAAACCCCAAAGGCACTCCCCAGGTGCAGCCACGCCCTGCCCACAGTTACCACCAAGTTAATCCATATCAGTGAGTTAATTCACTGATTAGGTTATAGCTCTCAAAATCTAGTCATTTCACCTCTGAACATTCTTGCACTGACTTACATGTGAGACTTGGGGGAACATCTCATCCAAAACCATATAGTAGGTAACTTGATTGTTTTATTTTTATTTTATTTTTTTATTATTATTTTTTTTAATTTTTTATTGTTGGTTGTTCAAAACATTACATAGTTATTGATATATCATATTTCACACTTTGATTCAAGTGGGTTATGAACTCCCATTTTTACCCCATATGCAGATTGCAGAATCACATCAGTTACACATCCATTGATTTACATATTGCCATACTAGTGTCTGTTGTGTTCTGCTGCGTTTCCTATCCTCTACTATCCCCCCTCCCCTCTCCTTCCCTCCCCTCTTCTCTCTCTACCCCCTCTACTGTCATTCATTTCTCCCCCTTGTATTATTTTTCCCTTTCCCCTCACTTCCTCTTGTATGTACTTTTGTATAACCCTGAGGGTCTCCTTCCAATTCCATGCAATTTCCCTTCTCTCTCCCTTTCTCTCCCACCTCTCATCCCTGTTTAATGTTAATCTTCTTCTCATGCTCTTCGTCCCTACTCTGTTCTTGGTTACTCTCCTTATATCAAAGAAGACATTTGGCATTTGGTTTTTAGGGATTGGCTAGCTTCACTTAGCATAATCTGCTCTAATGCCATCCATTTCCCTGCAAATTCTATGATTTTGTCATTTTTTAATGCAGAGTAATACTCCATTGTGTATAAATGCCACATTTTTTTTATCCATTCGTCTATTGAAGGGCATCTAGGTTGGTTCCACAGTCTTGCTATTGTGAATTGTGCTGCTATGAACATCGATGTAGCAGTGTCCCTGTAGCATGCTCTTTTTAGGTCTTTAGGGAATAGACCGAGAAGGGGAATAGCTGGGTCAAATGGTGGTTCCATTCCCAGCTTTCCAAGAAATCTCCGTACTGCTTTCCAAATTGGCTGCACCAATTTGCAGTCCCACCAGCAATGTACAAGTGTACCCTTTTCCCCACATCCTCGCCAGCACTTGTTGTTGTTTGACTTCATAATGGCTGCCAATCTTATTGGAGTGAGATGGTATCTTAGGGTGGTTTTGATTTGCATTTCTCTGACTGCTAGAGATGGTGAGCATTTTTTCATGTACTTGTTGATTGATTATATGTCCTCCTCTGAGAAGTGTCTGTTCAGGTCCTTGGCCCATTTGTTGATTGGGTTGTTTGTTATCTTATTGTCTAATTTTTGGAGTTCTTTGTATACTCTGGATATTAGGGCTCTATCTGAAGTGTGAGGAGTAAAGATTTGTTCCCAGGATGTAGGCTCCCTATTTACCTCTCTTATTGTTTCTTTTGCTGTGAAAAAACTTTTTAGTTTGAGTAAGTCCCATTTGTTGATTCTAGTTATTAACTTTTGTGCTATGGGTTTCCTATTGAGGAATTTGGAGACTGACCCCACCGTATGTAGATCGTAGCCAACTTTTTCTTCTATCAGACGGCGTGTCTCTGATTTGGTATCAAGCTCCTTGATCCATTTTGAATTAACTTTTGTGCATGGCGAGAGAAAGGGATTCAGTTTCATTTTGTTGCATATGGATTTCCAGTTTCCCCAGCACCATTTGTTGAAGATGCTATCCTTCCTCCATTGCATGCCTTTAGCCCCTTTATCAAATATAAGGTAGTTATAGTTTTGTGGATTGGTTTCTGTGTCCTCTATTCTGTACCATTGGTCCACCCGCCTGTTTTGGTACCAGTACCATGCTGTTTTTGTTACTATTGCTCTGTAGTATAGTTTGAAGTCTGGTATCGCTATACCGCCTGATTCACATTTCCTGCTTAGCATGATCAAGTAGGATTCATCCCTGGGATGCAAGGCTGGTTCAATATACGGAAATCAATAAATGTTATTCACCACATCAATAGACTTAAAAATAAGAACCATATGATCATCTCGATAGATGCGGAAAAAGCATTTGACAAAGTACAGCATCCCTTTATGTTCAAAACTCTAGAAAAACTAGGGATAACAGGAACATACCTCAATATTATAAAAGCAATCTATGCTAAGTCTCAGGCTAGCATCATTCTGAATGGAGAAAAATTGAAGGCATTCCCTCTAAAATCTGGAACAAGACAGGGATGCCCTCTCTCACCACTTCTGTTCAACATAGTTCTCGAAACACTGGCCAGAGCAATTAGACAGACGAAAGAAATTAAAGGCATAAAAATAGGAAAAGAAGAACTTAAATTATCACTATTTGTAGATGACATGATTCTATACCTAGCAGACCCAAAAGGGTCCACAAAGAAACTATTAGAGCTAATAAATGAATTCAGCAAAGTGGCAGGATATAAAATCAACACGCATAAATCAAAGGCATTCCTGTATATCAGTGACAAATCCTCTGAAATGGAAATGAGGACAACCACTCCATTCATAATATCCTCAAAAAAAAAAAAATACTTGGGAATCAACCTAACAAAAGAGGTGAAAGACTTATACAATGAAAACTACAGAACCATAAAGAGAGAAATAGAAGAAGATCTTAGAAGATGGAAAAATATACCCTGTTCATGGATAGGCAGAACTAACATCATCAAAATGGCGATATTACCAAAAGTTCTCTATAGGTTTAATGCAATGCCAATCAAAATCCCAACGGCATTTCTTGTAGAAATAGAGAAAGCAATCATGAAATTCATATGGAAAAATTGATTGTTTTATTTTTAAAGGGGCTCAAAGCTGAGGATTTGACTTGCATCTCACATGAAACTTTGGAGTTGGACTTTTGAGCAATGCTAGAACAGTCAAGAGTTTGGGACTCTTGAGATAGAATTAGTGCATTTGCTTTAGGAGATGTACCTGAATCCTTGTAAATCAGGGTTATGATGCTGTGATTTGGGTATGTTTTAATTATTTAATTATGTCACCCAAAGGTCAACTGTGAAGACTTGGTCCATAGGGTGATGCTATTGGGAGTTTGTAGAGCCTTTGAGAGAGAGGGTGATTAGAACAAGGTGTGACATATTTTGAGGAGGAAAAGCACAGAGGTACAGTGCCACTTTCATCACATCATACCAAGAATACATATTATCAAGATTACTTACAAAAGGCTAAATTTTAATGGCCCCAAATCAATTCTGGGTGAGAAAAATAAATAAATAAAAATTTCATAGAAAGAGTGAATACAGGAGCAAAGATACAATTAGTGAATAAGAAGATAATAGTGAATAACTCATGTAAAATGCAGTACAGAGAGAGATCAAGAAATGAAAAAGACAAAATAGGAAACATGACTGATAAGTTCCCACAGGTGTTAATGGAAGCTTCAATCAGCAGAGAATCCAGGAATGGCTGAAAGTTAAATATTTCAGAAGTAGCTGAATCGTGGCTTAAAGAAAGACACAATCTCTCAGTTAAAAAGTGCAAACTAATTCTAGTAATTTGTGTCAAACTTCATGTTGAGAGTAACTAGACAAATTGGACAAAATTTTTTATTAATATCTTTCCTTGAAAGTTTTAGGGAGCTGTTAAGGCATGAAGAATTATGAATCCAATATCCAGGAAATCCAAACAACTGGGGGCTGGCACTTGAGGTCACTTAACCTCTACAGTTTTCTGGTGACTCTGGAAGAGGCAAGTGCAATTTTAAGAAGCCAAGAAATACTTTTGATAGCCCTGTGCAGTGAGAAGACAAACACTGTAGTCCCCTGACATGTAAATGAGTGAAATACCTGGAAGCCATCATTGCTTGAACTATAGAATACAGGTCTTAAAAGTGACAAAATAATTTAATTTGGATCAAAAGGGTTCCTGATTTCTGGTCACTTTGCTGCCTGATAAAATAAATATACATATTCTTTTGGAGAAAACAAAATTATCATAGGCCTCGTGGTCTTTGTATAAGTTTTTTTTTTTTTTTAATTTTTTTATGCAGTACCTTTTTTGTCCCCTTGGGATGCCATGACAAACTACCACAAATTGGGTGGTAGTTCTGGAGGTTGAGAGCTCAAGATCCAGATTTCCACAGATTCAGTGTCTGATTATAGCAAAATCTCTGCTTCAGAGATGGCACTTTCTTGCTATATCCTCACATCATGTGTGTGCGGTGGGGGGGACCAATTAGCTCACATGTATATTTTTGATAAGGGCCATAATACCATTCAAAAAGGTGTAGTCTTTATGACTTAGTTATTCCTCAAAAGAATACACCTCCTAAGACCATCACGTTGGGGAATAAGTATTGATGGTTTGGCCTTTTTCATGCTGTTAAATATTTAGAATCATATTGTATGTAGCATTTCCAGATTGGTTTCTTACACTTAGCATGATAGCGCATTTCCTTTTATTTAGATATACCACAGTTTACCGATTTACTTACTGAAGGATGTTTGGTTATTTTCAAGTTTGCTGATAATGAATATAGTTTTATATACATTAAAAAGAAAGAAGTTGAGCCCAGCATGATGGTGCACACCTGTAATCCCAGCAGCTTGGGAGGCTGAGGCAGGAAGATCATGAGTTCAAAGCCAGCTTCAGCAACCTTAAGGCATTAAGAAACTCAGTGAGACCCTGTCTCTAAATAAAATACAAAAAATGGCTGAGGATGTGGCTCAATGGTTGAGTGCCCCTGAGTTCAATCCTTGATACCTCCCCTCCCCCAAAAAAAAGAAGTTGAAAGAGTAAAACCTAGGACCACAATTTTAACGTAAAGGTAAATTATTAAATTTAATGAGTTTAACAAAGTTGCTAGATACAAGGTAATAGCAAAAAATTTTTAAAAATTCTATATTGTACTCACAAATATTAGGAAATTGAAGTTAAGTAAAGATGCCATTAAAATCACATGAAATATTAAAAATCTAGATTCTAATAAAAGATATGTAGACTTCTATATATAAATCATAAAATTTTGGAAAGAATAATGGGGCCTCTACCTTCTTCATGAAATGGTATAAAACCTCTATATTATGCTCACAAATATCGGGAAATAGAAGTGCAATGCACACTTTGTATGTACTTAAGGTTCCTCCATACCTTTTCATGGTCTGAGAGCCTTTTGGGAGGCTGGAAACCCAAGATGAAGGTGCCAGCAGGGTTAGTTCCTGGTTGGACTCTTTCCTTGGCTTCCAAATGGAGTCTTCTTGTCCTCCAGAGGCCTTTCCCTATGCACATGTGTGGAGAGGGAGACGGGAAGGAGAGAGAGAGAGAGATGGGAAAGGGAGAATGTTCTGGTATCCATCTTATTGTAAGTGTACTAATCCTATTAGATCAGGGCCCCATCCTTATGATCTCACCTAACCTTAAAGCCCCTGCCTCCAAATGCAGAGTGGAGCTTAGGGATTTCTCATGAATTTTAGAAAGGCACAGTTGAGTCTATAAGCAAAGAAAGGCAGAATCATCATCCTCAGATATAAAAGGGGAAACAAAGCTTCAGACCCTATAGACAAAATCAGTAAGAAAATATTATAAATGATAAGAAAATACATTAATCCAGAAAATAGGCTTCTAAATATGATTAAAAATTAATCAAATATAGAAAAAGTGAATTGTATAATTATTAAAGTAAATGAAACTTTAACACAAGATCTAGACCCAAAGTTTTAGCCAGTGAATACTTAAAATGCTCAAATTTAAAAACTCATGACAAATTTTCCTTTTCTTAAGAAAATAGCTTCTCAAAGGCCAGAACAGTCTTGAGAAAAACTCCAAATCAAGTTAGCAAAATAAGTAATTTATTACATAAAAAGGATAGTGTATGACCTTTATATTGGGCTAGTTCCAGAAATGTAAGATTGGCTTAATGTTCTAAAGTCAAGCAATTTTATTCAATGCAACATATTCACAGAGAAAAGTGGGGAAATTCAATAATCAACTTTTTAGATAGATCAAAATCATTTGATAAAATTCAACATCTGTGTCATAAAAATGCATATAAGGTATTAGAAATGGAAGACAGTTTTTACCTTTATTTGATAAAGAGTATTATGTTATTATTGGCTTTCTGTCACTGTGACAAAATACCTGAAAAAGTCAACATGGAGGAGGAAAGATTATTTTGGCTCAGGTTTCAAAGAATTAAGATCATCATTACTTGGCTCTCTGGTTCTTGGGTCTGTGATGATCTAGAACATCACAGTAGGGAGTGTATGGTAGGGCAAAGCTGCTCACCTCATGGTGGCCAAGAAACAAAGAGAAACAAAGGAAGAGGCTGGGTCACAATATCCCACTCAAGACCATATCTCCCAAGACGTATCTTCTTTTCATTAAGCTCTACCTTTTAAAGGTTCCCCTGTCTCCCAAAGGCACCACACATTGGTGACCAACCTCCAATACATTGCCTTTGGGGGACTTTTAAGATTGAAGCCATAGCAGGTATCTCTCTCTCTCTCTCTCTCTCTCTCTCTCTCTCTCTCTCTCTCTCTCTCTCTCTTCTCTCTTTCTTTCTCTCTCTGTCTCTCTCTCACACACACATTCACATACACAAACACATACACAATGATAACAATCACCATGCTTAATAATAGAAAGTTGAAAATTTCCTCTGAGTTAATACACGAGTCAAAGATACTGTGTTTTTGTTCCTGTGACTACAATATCGAGCAAGATCAATTTAGAGGAGAAATGTATTTGGGCTCACAGTTTCGGAGGTCTGGATCCATGGTTGGCCAACTCCATTGCTTTGGGTCTGAGGTGAGGTAGAACATCGTGCGTGAAGGATGTGGTGGAGGAAGCTGCTCAGCTCAAGACATCCAGGAAGAGGAGATAGAGATAGAGATAGAGAACAGCGAGCAAGGATCCAGGGACAAGATATATCCCAAGGGCATACCCTCAATGACCCACTTCTCAAGCCACAACTCACTTGCCTACAGTTTCTACCCAGTAATCTATTCAAATTATTAATCCATCAGATGTACTAATCCACTGATGAGATTACAGCTCTAATCATTGATTTAAAACCCTACCTCTGAACCTTCTGCATTGGTTCAGAGATCATGCTTTCAAAACATGACCTTTTGAGGCAGACATTTCTAGATCCAGCAGACACCTACTGTCCTAACTGCTATTTAACACTTACAGGTAATTTTAAAACAATAAGATAAGAAAAAAATATTTTGTGCTCTGCCTGTCCACCCTCACCATACACACACACACACTCTAACTCCCCTGGCAAACATTTAACTTTTTCCTGTACCCATAATTTTGCCTTTTCTAGATTGTTAAATATTTAGAATCATACTGTATCTAATCTTTTCAAATTGGCCTTTTTCACTTGGTATGCGTTTAAGATTCCTCCATATTTTTTGATGGCTTGATAGATCATTTCATTTTATTTAGATATACACAGTTTTTCCATTTGCCTACTGAAGAATATTTGGTTGTTTTCAAGTTTTTCTATAATGAAACATAATTATTGTATACATCAAAAAGAAAGAGGTTGAAAGAGAAAAACTTAGTACCACAATTTTAACATATAAATTATTTAATTTGATGTGTTTAACAAAATTGTTAGATACAAGGTTAATATACAAAAATTTATAAAAATTATATATTATGCTTATAAGTACTGGGAAATAGAAATTAAATAAGATACCATTAAAGTCACACAAAATATTAAAAATCTACAATCAAAAGATATGCAGACATCTACACAGAAAATTATAAAATTTGGAAAGAAGTCTTTTAATAGTGGAGGCTATCCCATCTTTGTGGATTGGTAGATGATAATTTAAATTACTCAGTTCTTCCTAAAAAAGTCTACACATTTAATAAAAATAATTTAGTAAAATCTCTCTCAATCTCAAAAAAGTACTACTGATGATCACTTTTTATATTAATGTAAAAGAGAAGAAAAAGGTAGAAAAACTTATTCTATAGGATACTAAAATTTGCTATGAAGCTAGAGTAATTGTATATAGCATAGAATAAAGTTATAAAAATAGACCAATGAGATGCACTTGGGAGTCCAGGAACAATCTTTATAAAAAGGTATAACTGACACTAGGAGCAGTGGGAAAGGATTTTTTAATTTACCATGCTAATATAATAGGATATCCACTTGAAAGAAAGTAAACTTTACTGCTACCTTGAATTATATATCAGAAAAAAAAATCTTTCAGGTGGATTGGTGAAATAAATAGGAAAGATAAAGTAGTGAAGATTCCAGAAAATTATATGGGTCATATTTTTATGATATTTGAAAAATTAAAAACGTGTTAAATAGAACATAAAATAATAATAATAAGCATGACAAATTAGAAAAGTTTGAGGCTGAGATATAGCTCAGTTGGTAGAGTATTTGCCTTGCATACACAAGACCCTGGGTTCAATCCCCAGCACCACACACACATGCGTGCGTGCACACACACACACACTCACAAAATTAGAAAACTTTAAAATTAACAATTTTGTATATAAGAATAATCATGAGATGTCTAGTCATGGATGGGAGAAAATATGTGCAATACATATTTATGAGAAATACATGATGGGTTCATGCTCAACAATAAGGAAAATATCAACAAATTTTTTTTAAAAAGATATCTATATAAGTGGGTATCCAGATGGCCAATAAACATATGTAAATGTGTTCACAATTAGACATTAGGGAAATGTAAATTTAAAATCAACATAAGTTACCAGTATATATTTATCATAAAGATTAACTTTAAAATATTTAAATACTAAGTCTTGGTGGAATTGTGGAGCAATGAGGTCTCCCTACCCAGCTAATAGGAATATTAATGAGTAGATTGACTCTGGAAAATAGCATAACAATATATGTTACAAACACCCCTAGCCCATGACCCCAAAATGTCCATTCCTGAGTATATTCCTAATAGAAATATGTACACATGTGCACCAGGTGACTGGTAGAAGAATGTTCATAGAAGCTATATTCATCATGGCCCCAGACTGGATGTAAACCTAATGCCCATCAATGAAACAATATATATGATATGTTCTTACAATGGAATACCAGTGCAGCAAAATGAACAGACCACAGCTATGTGTAACACACATACCTCTCTCAAATCATATTGAAAGGAACCAAAATGTTTGGAATTATATTTCTTTATTTGTTTGTTTATTGGTGCTGGGAATTGGAGCCAGGGTCTCTCACATGCCACAAGTATATACTTACCCTCTGAACTATAGTTTCAGCCCCTACACTTCCACATTTTAGAGGTCAGGTAATAGTTAACCTTTGGGAAGGAGACAGGCAGAGTGTAGTCAATGTTCTATTTTTTGACCTGGGTGGAGACTGTATTAGTGTTTAGTGATAATTTACTAAATTGTGATAAATTAGTAATACCATTATAAATCATGAACTAAAATAACAAGGCTTATGAGGAATAATAGGGCTTGGAGCAGACAATTCAAAGGCCATAGGACTGTGTAAATGGAGCACTCCTCATCCAAAATACCAACTTACACTAAGGTGGATTCCTGACAGCTGTGTTAGAAAGCTTAGGGAGGTAGAGGCTCATTTAGAGTCTATTTAAAATGCAGAGAAACAACAAAGTGAGAATGTCAACTCTTGGGACATTGATATTACAGATAGTAGAGGAGTTCTGGATCAGGTAGGCCCAGAAAAAGGCACAATCTGCCACAAACCAAGAACCGAGAATCATCAATCATGGACTTTGTTGTTTTGAACACTAATTAAAAATAGAGTTGACAAGGACCAGTGGAGCACGTATGTGATGGGCCATGTTGTGGGCCTTTTGATAAACCCTAACAAATGGAAAAGAACTAAAATCTCGCAGGCATGTTCTCTAAACACCATTGAATCAAACTAGAAAACAGTAGCAGAAAAATAGGACAATCTTCAAAGACTTGGAAACTAAGGAATCAATTCACAGGACAAAGAAGTCTTAGGGAAAAAATTTAAAAAGCCATTAAACTCAACAAAAAATGAAAATATGTCAAAATTTTTAGAATGCAGCTACAGCAGTTGCTGAGGGGGAAATTTCTAGCACTAAATACTCTCATTAGAAAATATGAAAAGTCTCAAGGCAATAATCTTGGAATAATGAAATAAAGTTAAAGTAAGAAGAAGGAAGGAAATGGAGACTAGAGTAGAACTCAGTTTAATATAAAAGAAAAAAAAATAGAGAAAAATCTACAAAGCAAAGATCTAATTATTTGAGAAGAACACTAAAATTGAATTTGCATCAAGGTCATTAAAGAATGTAAAAGAAGCAATGCCAAGATCTAGGGTGTAACCAGGAGTTCCAAGTCTTGGCACCAGAAGCATGATCCAGAATAGAAAATCCAATAAAACTGACATCATTAAAATGAAAACTTTTTGTCAGTGAAAGGCTCCAGGAAGGGAGTGAAAAGGCAAGCTACCAAGTGGAGAAGATATTTGTAAACCATTTCCTACAAAGAACTAGAACATCAGATATGTAAACAGCTCTCAAAACTCAACAGTGAAAAATAAACAATTCAATTGGAAAAATGGACTAAAGACATAGAATGACATTTCACCAAAGAGATTAACAGATCCCAAATAAGTATATGGAGATATACTCAATGCAACTGGCCCTCAGAGAAATAAAAACTAAAACCACATCAATATATCTTTAAAATGATATATATTACATACCCCTCAAAATGGCTAAATTAAAAAAAATAGTTATAACACCAAAAGCTAGTGGAGATGTGGAGACCTTGGATCATTCTTATATCACTACTGGCAATGCAAAAGAGTGTTCCTACTCTGGGAAACAGATGGACCATTAAGAAAATAATGTAAACATGTAACTATCATACAACCCAGAAATTACAGCTCTGGGAATTTATTCTAATGAAAGGGTGACTTATCTGGAGACAGAACACCTTTACATATATACTTATATATGATCTCCAAATACTTGAATCATTTGATGTAATCCTTACTGGGTGAATGGTTAAACCCGAGTATCTTTATCGCGTCATATTAGTAAGCAATGTAAAGGGAACATACTATTGATATAAATATCAACCTGGATGAATCTTCAGAATATTATGCTGAGTGAAAAAAGATAATTCCAGAAGGTTAGATACTGCATGATTCTATTTATATACCATAGCTGAGCTGACACAATGATAGAAATGGAGAACAGATTCATGATGGGCAGGGCCTTGGAAAATGATGGGGTGGGAGGACAGCTATCAAAGTGTGTGTCAAGGGTCCTTTGGGGATGGGCTGTTCCCTATTATGACTGCATCAGTATCAGTATCCTGAAGGTGAAGCTAAAGCTTTGCGAGGTCACCATTGGGGGAAATTGAGTAAAGGGTGCATGGACTCTTTTGTGTCATTTCTCACATCTGCTAGGAACATACGATGGTCTCAAAACACAGCTTAATTTTAAGAAATAGAGCTGAAATGACTTCTGCCTATGCAGCAATCTAGCTACTGGCTTTTTCCAGTCCTGTTAAAGGGTAGGATTCTACTCCTATCCTTTTCCCAGTGTTTTTTGCCCCCTCCTCCCAAATTGACATACAAACCCAAACTACTTATGGTGTGTTCACATCACTTCCCTATTTACAATTGTGGGTGGTGGATTTAATATCAAACTCACATGTAAATATTCAGCTATAGGATGCATGCGAGAGTATCAATCAGTGTCTGTCACCCAAAGGGAGTCCCATGATCATTTGCTGAAGTCACATATTAACAAAGAGTTGGAGGAAGTGACTGCCAACCATTAAGACCTTACCATTTTACCATGTACTTGATTATGGTCAGCTCCTTTACAAAGTGAGCACTAGCATTTTTTAGCTGTGTGATCTTAGATAAGTTCCTTACAGTATTTTTTTTCTTAATTTCATTTATGAATGGAGATTTTTATTTTACTCTTTGGTAAAAATAAAGTGCTTATTAGTATAGTACCTGTCATAGAGTAAGCATTTCATAACATTCAATCTGTTTATTGATACCATCATCATTGCTAAGTTTTCAGGGAACCCAAGGAAGGTTTTCTACTGTTATATGCTTGTCCAGTTTGAACTGTAATTGAACTTTATGCTAAAAGTCTCTTTATGAGACTGTAGGCCTGACCACTGTAGCCCAGAATGGATCTTGGCTCTAACCTCAGTGCAGCTGTAAGCCTCATTTTTTACCCTCAGTAGTGTTCTGCCTACTGTTGCTCACTGGAAGCTGAGTGCAACACATAGGTTCAAGAACTATGGCTGTCTTGACTGCTGCTTCAAAGTGTTGAAGTGACCTTGACTCTGCCCTATACACCTATGGATGATACCTTTATTCCAGCTCCTTTGTTCCCTGTTTGTCTGCAGAAAGACCGATGAGATGCAAGTGTTCAGAAAAACCTGAGACTGCCATAGAATCAGGAGCAGTTGCTAAAGACAAGCAATCTTAGCAGTTATTCTTTTGAGAATGAAAGCTGAACATCAGCCGAAACTGTAGAGGTGTATTGCTGTGAGGATAGATATATAGATCAATGGATCAGAGAGCAGTAGTTCAAAAATAGACCCCCGTTCATGTGATCAATTGATTTTTGACAAAGGTATCAAGGTAAGTAATTCAATTGGAAAAAAAAAATAGTTCTTTCTATTAATAGTGCTCAACTCACTGAATAACTATTTGAAAAAAAATAATTTCGAACCCTACTTCACAAAAGTGCAGAAATATTAACCAAATTGATTATCATAGACTTCAATGTAAAAGCTGAAACTATATTCTAGAAGATAGCATAGGAAAAAAATCTTTGTAGTGTTGACTTAAGTAAAGATTTGTTGGGAAAAAGCATCAAAACAGAAAATCTAAGAGAAATATTGACATAATACATTTCATCAAGATTAAAAATGATTGCTCTTTGAAAGACATGGTGAACATGAAAGAACGTCATAGACCAGGGGAGAATTTTTGCCAAATATGTATTCCACAAAGTGCTTCTATTCAGAATATATGAAGAACAATCATAACAAAATAAAAAGACAACATAGGTTAAAAAAAACCAAAAAACGATAGTAACAACCTAGGCACGACACTTGATGAGGTAGTCCACAAAACAATATATTAAAATGACCAGTAACACAAATTACAACACCAGTCATCACCAAAATGCAAAGTAAAATCACAAAACGAGACATGACTTCATGTGTCTACCTTGGCTGCAGTAAAAGTGACTGACAATACAACGACTGATGAGAATGTGGGCAAAGGCTCTTCTCTTGTACATTACTGGTGGAATGCAAAACGCTCTGGCCACTGTGGGAGAGAGTCAATGCCCGAATCAGGTAAATGTGCATTCATCATGTGACTCAGCAATTCCACTTTTACCTATTTATTCAAGAGAAGCATATAACCTGATCACACTACAGTGTTGAGCATTATTACAACAGACCTACACCAGATAGAAGCCCGATGCCATTAGTCAATGATGAATGGGTGAGCAAATTTTATGTCAGGGAATCCTGATCAGTAATGAAGTAGGAGTGGCCTGTTTGTACCCAGGACAAGATAGTTAAGGCTTTAAATCATTTATTCTAAATGAGAAAGTCAAACACAACATATTAAGTGCTGTCTGATTCCCATTACATGAAATTCTCAAAAAGGCCAAAGTGTCCTCAGAAAAAGCAGAGCAGTGGTTGCTTGAGGTCACAGGAAAGGGAGGACAGACACCAAATACCAAGGGGAAAAGGAGCAAGTCAGTCAGGGAATTCTGCTGGGTCTTCACTCTAGGGTGGTGGCATGATGGTAGCCAATTTCCCAATATGTCAAGCTGTACTTTTTTAAATGTATTTTTTCAGTTGCCAATAGATCTTTATTTTTTTTTTAATTCATATGTGGTGCTGAGAATTGAACCCAGTGCCTCGTACAGGCTAGGCAAGCAGTCTACCACTGAGCCACAACCCCAGCCCTCAAGCTGTACTTTTAAAAGTTGTGAATTTAATACCTTAATAAGCAAAAAGAGGGAAAAATAATATAAGTTCATTACTGGGAAAATTAACATATGGTAAAAGAGAGTATACTAAGACGAGAAATAGCATATGAATAGGAAAGATAGAGTGAGTGACATAACAGAAAGCCACAGGATGCTTCTGGTTCTTCTGCCTTCCTGGGCTACTTGGAAAGCATGCTGGATGGTACGGTGGTGGCCCATCTACTCTCTGGAGGAGGAGGGAGGCCCTGCTTCCCAAGGAGTGAGCAGACCATCACATTGGGGGGGGGGGGCGGGGAGCAGTTAAAAATATCAACACTACCAAGATTAATACTAGTTAACACCAACCAATCATTCACTTGTTTTGGTGTAAACGCTTCATGATGATTACATAACAGGAAGTGGCATTCAGCTACATGGTTGTGTATATGAATATGTCTCTCTTTAAATGTTAAGGTCAAGAAGTAACATCAGCAAGACCCATAGGAATTGGTCTTTGGTGACATGCTGTGCATGAAACTATTCAAGTTTGCCGTGCTGAAACAGTTTTCTAAATAGATTCATTGAATGGCTAATTCCAGTCCTTGTGTTTAATATTTCACAGGATCAAAAATTACACAAGACCTATAAGCAAGATATTTTAATTCTTGAAACTTATGACTGCAGATGGCAATTTATGACAGGCACCTGGAACAAGCTGGGCCTATGCTATAGAGGCTGGTGATACAGTGGGTAGGAGAGAGGTTGGCACACTTTTCTGTAAGCCTTTGAGGCTTTTAGGGATGCAGAAATTCTGCTGCAACACTCAACTCTGCTCTTGTAGTGTAGAAGAGTCATAGAGACCACATGAATGTGTTGTAGGAAAACTTCATTACAAAATCAGGCAGTGGGATGGATTTGGATTATGGGCTGTAGTTTGCAGACCCCGGTTCTTGAAGGGTGATCAGCATTGAATGTATAAATTCCAAGCTGAATATACCATTATATATCATGGTACATGCCCTCGATAAAGAAATGAAGCAGTTACTATGCTAGAGAAAAAATGAGGTCTGGGAAAATTAGCTTTTGATTTTCACTGGTGGGGGGAGAGAAGAGAGCAACGGAGTTGAGTATGGCACATCTATGTTCCTGATCTCAAATCCTTAGTGAAGTTTACACAAGTCGAAAGATGCTTGTGCTGCGTGGCTTTATTGTGGAAACCAGTGGATGAGCTCAGGGATGCACCCAGGCTAACATGCTGCCAGTGAACAGTACAAAGGAGAGGATAGCGAGGAGTCCCTGGTGCTGTTGGATTGCATGTATGTGCCTAGAAGAAAGATCTAGAAGCTTACATATCAACTGTAAGCAGAAGTCAGCCCTGAGGGTGCATTTTGGGTGGGCAGGTAGCAAAGCCTGGAAAACCTCCACTGTTCTAGACTCTTCTTCCCTTTTGGAATAGTTTGAAATAAATGTGTGTAACTTCTGTAAAAATAACAATGTTCTCACTGTTTTCATGTTACTGAGGATAGCCCAATCTCTCCGATAAGGACTCTGAAGACATTGCTAAAGACAGAACCCAAATTATTTTAGTCAGGCTACAATTAGACCTCACTGTGCATGAAGTGCAAAAATAAATAAATAAATAAATAAATCAGCTCCAGATGAATAAAGATCAGAATATGAAAGGCAAAAATTCAAGACTTTTAGAAGACACTGTAGAGGAATATCTACTTGACCTCAGGGTTAGAACAAGGTTGAAAATGCTGATTGCACTTGACTACACCGAAATTAAGAACATCCATTTGTGAAAGAAAGTAAAAAAGCAAACTGTGGAAGTATACATCCAAGCCATCTAATAAACGAAGAGCTCACATGCAGAATGAACTCCTGCAAATCAGCAAGCAAGGAAAAAAAAAAACTCAATAGAAAATAATGCTTGAAATAGGCATAGTATAAAAGAAACAAAATGGCCCAAAACACTTGGAAAATTACTCAGCCATATTTATAATCCAGGAAATGGAAATTAACAGGAGGTTGGCAAAAAATACAAGGACTGACCACACCTGGCAAAGAATAGGGTGTGGAATATCAGAGCTGAGTGAAATTTCTTGTGTGAATGTACACGGGTACAAGTCCTTTGGAGAAGAGATGGCATTGCATCTATGTGGAAGGTGGGTATGTGCTATGATCCAAGCAATTCACTTCTGGTAATATATCCTAGAAACCAGTGCATGTGAACACTAGAAAATACCAAAGTGGTAACAGCAATGCTGTTCACCATAGTAAAAAATGAAATAATGCAGTGCCTATCAAAACAGTCACATACTCATACAATAAAATCCTACTGAACATGAGCGGCAGCTAAGAACAACATGGAAATGATATTGAGCAAAAACAGACACATAAGTCAACGCAGTTTTGATTCTACTTATTTAAAGTTTGAAAACTAGGTTGTTTGGGAATTCGTGTCTTTATGGTAAAACTGCACTGAAATGCAAACAGCTTAGAAGAGGGGTTGCTGCAGAAGATAGGAGGGAGGATGGTGTGCATGAGAAGACAGGGAAAGGTTTATGGATACTGTCTACTTGGTTCTTAAAACTGTGGTGAAATAGACACAATAAGTACCATCTTAACCCTTTGGCGGTCCTGCAAGTGCAGGGAACAAACGCACTGAGAACGCCGGCTTTGCCGGGCGCCATCACCACCACCCACCTCCAGGGCTTCTCACCTTTGCCAGAGAAACTCTGAACCCACCAAACAGGAACTACCCAGATCTTCTCTCAGCCCCTGAAAACCACCCTTCCACCATCTCTCTCTACTCTGGGTACGTCATATGATGGAGTCATTGCCCTTCTACACGGGGTCACTGTACTGAGCACAATGTCTTTGTGGTTCATCCATGTTGTAGTGTGTGTCGGGAGTTCCCGATGAACCATCTTCCACCCTATGTATGTCTGTCCTTTTTGTTCACTCTTCATCC